>NW_027526407.1:134758384-135358384 GCF_048455015.1 Haemaphysalis longicornis
AAATGGACGCGTGAAGTGAATATGGCAACTTTGAATGATAAAAACGGCAGAAAAAGAAAAAAATTTACGATAATTACAGTCGCAGTATCAGCACAATACATGAATAACCAGGTACAAGAACAAGCTCGGTGAAGTCAATGCACACGTCAGGACGATAAGTGAAGAAAAAGGCACTGCCAAGATGAACCTAGTGTGTCAGAGCTGACAACCCGGCCTAAAACTCTCGAAGAGGACGCTGAAAGATATCGAGCTTCTCGGAGTGAACATTATGCAGATGCTGCATCCTTTGAAGAGGAGAACGTGTGCTGAGAGCTCCAGCTGCTTTAAAAGGGTGGGCGAGCCTTGTAGCTTTTTGTGAAACGCGAAAACTGATTGATTCAAGTAGTTCCGGGCATAAAATATTACCATGAAGCAATTTGTACATGAAAAGAAGGTCTGAGTGGGTCCGCCTGGAACTTAGAGAAACCGTTATAGAGATAGGCTCCGAAGGAAAACGATGCCTAAATATTGATGAAAATTTGGTTTGTACACGCTCTATACGTTGACAGTTGGAACTACAGGTTCCAAACCAAACGACAGAAGCATATTCTAGTTGCGGAATACAAAGCGTTCTGAATAGTTTTAGGAATGAAGAAGGAAACCGGAATTCTCGAGAAAACCTGCATACAGCCCCAAGAGAGCGTAGCGCCCGCCTAGTAAGTTGAGTGACATGAGGTGAGAAAGTTAAGGCACTGTCGAAAAGCACGCCGAGGTCTCTGATCTCTTCAACTCTAGACAAGTAACCGCCGTTAATACTGTAGCAAAATAAAGTGCGGTTCATTTTCCTGCTATAAGACATGACCTTTGTTTTTGTAGAGTTAAGATTTAATCTATTGTCTGAGCACCACTTGGAAAATGAGGATATATCTTGCTCCAGGGCCATGCAGTCATTAATGGACTCAATCCGTCTGAATATTTTAATGTCGTCAGCGTAAAGAAGGAAAGAAGACATCTTAATTGCGGCTGACACATCATTAACAAAAATGGAGAACAAGAGAGGCCCCAACACGGAGCCTTGAGGCACACTGCTTGTTGATCTGTACAGAGCAGACGTCTGCCCGTTAACGCTATAACGAAACTGAACCGGTTATCTAGATAACTACCCAACAATGTCACGAGTGGTGTATCAATTCCTACCTGTAAAAGCTTTGTAAGTAACAGCGTGTGGCAGACAACGTCAAATGCTTTGCTCAGATCACGGTAGACAACGTCGAGCTGGCCCTTCTCAGAAATGGCTGCCGAGGCCTGCTCCATAAAGCAGGAGAGATTAGTTGTTGTCGACCTTCCTGATATAAAGCCGTGCTGGTTACTTACAAGAAAATTCTGTACAGAACTTGACAGTAATTTGTACAGCGCTGTCTCAAACAGCTTGGAACAAGCACAAAGGAGAGAAACTGCTCTGTAGTTTGTTGCATCCGATTTGGAGCCTGACTTGAAAATAGGACGGACTCTAGAAATTTTCCACGCGAGAGGGAACAAGTTTGTATTTAGACACTGGTTAAATATCACCGTCAAAACAGGTACAAAAATGCTGCCGTATGTTGTGAGAATAGCTGGAGGTATTCCGTCAGCTCCACACGACAATGACGGTTTCATGCGCTTTAGGCTCTCCAAAACCAACTGCTCGTCCAAAAGCACTAAGCTGGAGCCCTGTACGCGATTTAACAATATGTTCATTTCAAAGACGTCACGCTGGCCGCATGTGGCACTGAAGTGCTGAGCAAAGTGGTTGGCGACATTGCGAACTTCTTCCCCAGAGGAATCTACAAGATTGATAAGATCATGTGAGTCGTTCTTACGGGACCGGATGTATCTCCAAAATGTTTCAGGCTGAGAATTCGCACTACTCTCTACAGAATCGAGATAGGAGCGCTGGTCCCGCTCATAAAGGTTTTTACATAATTTACGGTAAGAGCAGAAGTTCTGTTTCCATTCGTCACTCCCGGTTTTCTTATACTTTCTGTGGCAGTGGTCTTTTAATTTAAGAGTCGTACGAAGTTCTTCCGAAAACCAATGTGGGTGCTTGGAGTGGTTTGGTTTATACTTGGGAATAAATTGGTCCATACCGCTTTTGACAATTTCGGTGAACTGTTCGACCTGTGCATTGCAATCAGGAAGTTCTTGAATTTCCGACCAATCAAACGAAGAAAAAAAGCTATACAAGCCAATGTAATCCCCACGTGCATAACAGAAGGGAGAGAGTTCATTATACTTTAGTGAGGTACCACAATGCCGAATCGAAACGGGAGCCGAAACTGAAAATGGAGGATGAAGCTTCTCGGGTTTGACAAGAGAGATATCCACCATTGATACTCGCGCGTTCTGTATGTTTATGTTCTGTATGTTATGTCTGTATGTTATGTCGCGCGTTCTGTAATCTATTTATTAATAATAAACAAATTATTCCCCGCTGTTTGTCCGAAAGACTGCCTCTTCAGGAGTTTCGAGGCATGTTTCGCGAAGGCATGCTTCACAGCTCTGAGCGCATCACATAAGAAAAGCAATGATGACTAGTACTTTGGATGTGTTTTATCAGAATGTGCGCAGTCTTCGTACCAAGGCAACTGACTTCTTTGGTAATGTTCTGTCTTCTTGCTTTCCGTTAATAGCTATCTCTCAAACTTGGTTGTGCCCCGATATCCTGTCCAGTGATTATTTCCCTCAAAATCACTATGTATATCAAGTGATCGTGCCTTGAAGGGAAGCAAACAAAAAGGGGGTGGTGTCCTTCTTGCCGTCGACAAATCTCTCCCGAGTGTGCTTTGTAGTGATATTCAGAATGCAGATGAGTCTGTATGGGTTGAAATTCTTATGTCTAAAACTGAAAAACTTCTTGTTGGGGTTTTTTACATTGCCCCTGATGTAGCTCCTGACGCATTCAATCAGTTAGTCTCCTCCATTGAACAGGAGCTTATTACTAATTGCAATCGCAAGGTCCTCCTTCTTCCATCTATCCTGTTCTATCCATCTATCTAGCCATCTATCCTGTTCCCACCATAACCACTACATTGAACAGAAGGGTATTAGATTACTAGATTTTTTCGTCTTGCACTTCCATGGCACAGCATAATAACATAGGAAACTGCAGTGGAAACATTTTGGACCTGTGTTTTTCGAATTTTGATGATGTTAGTGTGTCAAACATTGCTTGTCCTTTAGTTAGACCTGACGGATTTCATTCTCCTCTTTTTATTCCCTGTTCCCTTACCACAATGCTCCACCATTCCGTAAGTTCCTGCAACACGCAACCTCGCTACGCTTTTGCCCGGGGAGAATACGTTGGGCTGTATGATTACTTTTCTGCTGCCCCTTGGTCGACAGTCATTGACGAAACTGATGTCAATGAACAAGTTGACCGTTTTACTGAGATTGTACTTTTGGGTATGAAGAAATACATCCCGCAATATTTAACAAAGAAGTTCAAATTCCCACACTGGTTTTCTTCTGAATTGCGGGATGCCCTTAAACTCAAAGAACGTGCGCACAGAAAGATGAAGCGCTCTTGTGCGAACCTGTTCGCTCAAGAGTTTCGGCGCCTACGTGCCTTATGCAAAATATTGCACAAGCGTGATAATCCTTCGTACCTGGCGTCAGTAGAAGCTAAAGCAACCCATCAAAAGGAAGCCTTCTGGAAGTACATTCATTCAAGATCCAGTAAAACTAAAGAATCTATTCGTTTACTTGACTCCAACGGCAATGAGGTTGCGGAGGGGGCCGACTGCTTTGCTCGTCAGTTTTCTTGTTTTTTTGGAATTAGTGGTGGCAGTGATAACAGTAGCGCCCCTTGTCACCAGGGTGGTAACTCTGGTTGTTTCCAACTGGATGAGAACATCGTGCGGACCAGTATCAGCGGCTAAAGCCCTCGCTTTCTTGTGGACAAGATGGTATTCCTGCCGCCATTCTAAAACATATGCAAACATATTCGTTCCTGTGTTGACGTCAATGTTTAATAACAGTCTCCGGTCTGGCACGTCCCCTCTCTCATGGAAAATCTCTCGCGTATTCAAATCAGGCCCAAAAACTGACGCCATAAACTATAGGCCAGTCTCGCTCCTTTGTTCTGCCTCTAAAATATTCGAGTTATCGCTTCATATGGTCTTGTCTTACTTAAACACGTCCTCATTCCTAATCAACATGGCTTTATGCGTTGTCGTTCAACTTCCACAAACCTCGCGTGCTTCATGAAGCAGGCCGTCCCTGCAATCGTTGGTAGAAGCCAGCTTGATGTGGTTTACTGTGACATGAGCAAGGCCTTTGATGCAGTCAACCACTCGTTATTGCTTGCCAAGCTCATTCTGTTAGATGTCCACGCTTCTTTGGTGGGTCTTATACGTTGCTATCTCCAGCAGCGATATTGCTATGTAAGTGTTAACGGTCAAACTTCATTTAGGTACAAAGCAACCAGTGGTGTACCCCAGGGATCTGTTCTGGGTCCCCTTCTTTTCTCCAGTTTCATTAACGATGTTGCTTCTGTAATTCACAATTCTTCTTTTTTGTTGTATGCTGATGATATGAAAATCTTTAGAGAAGTGCGTAATATTCAGGACTGTGATTATCTTCAGGATGATATTGCGTCATTCCATCGTTGGTGCACCAAAAACGACCTAATTTTGAACCTCTCAAAAACGAAAGTTGTCTTCTATAGTAGAAAAACTCAACAGCTGCAATACTCTTACAAAATTGGAAGCACTGCATTGCCGAGGGTGACTGAAATTCGAGACTTGGGAGTACTTTTTATTCTTCTCTGACTTTCTCTTCCCACATTACACAAACTACCCGTCGGCCTCTTCGATTTCTGGGTGCTGTTTGCAGATATTCTAGATAGTTTAAAGGTCCTTTTCCTTTCTTCAAGTTGTATTCGGCTGTCTGCTTACCTGTTCTCGAATACGGCTCTGTTGTTTGGAATGGAACTTGCAGGTCCAATAGGGTCCAATAGTGACCGTATCGAAAGAGTTCAAAATAAGTTCCTTTCTATCTTCGGGCACCGTTTCCGTCCTGTACAAGACGACGCTAACGGCAGCGTGCCTTTTCTGAAAAGTCTTCCTTCCCTTCGGTGTCGACGAATGCGAGCTGATATTATCTTTCTTTATAAACTTCTTCATGGGGATATTTTGTGTGACGTCTTGGTTACGCTTATCAATGTCAACTTGCCGAACAAACTTTTTCGAACATTTCGAACTTTTAGAACAGATGCTTTAAGTAGAAGACGCTCTTCCATCTGCAGAATACAATGTGCATATAATGAATATTCTGATCGTCTTGATATATTTCAGAGCTGTTTTTCTTTGTTCTCAAACGACTTGAAAACTGTTGTAACACAAGTGCCTTTATGTCATTGCAAATTTATCTGCTGTATTTATTTTAGGCAAATTATGTTCTTGTTTGTGTGTTTTTCACATTTCCTGGTTTTGCGTTGCTTGAATTTCTCTAGGTTTGACTGCCGGTGCTTGTAATGCTGAGCTTCTTTAAAATTTGAAACTTCCGAACATTTTGTTATGAAACCTTCGTTTTATGCGTATAACTTATCTCTGTCATGTTCAGTGAGTATTTCCTTTTTTTGTGCCTTGAACATTTCGCTGTCCGAGTGTCATGGCTTGCAACGCTAGGTCTCCTGTTTCTTTTCTTTTCTTTTTTTTTTTGCTGTTTTGCTTTCTGAGATTACTGTAACTATCTTTACTTTATTGTTTCTTTCATGCATACGGTTTTGGGTGTAGTGTTGTCTTGATTTTAGTTTGTTTTTATGTATGTTTTGTATATGGTGTACCAGTACCAAGACCCTAGGGTTGTTCCTGGGCACCGAAAATAAAGGTTGATTGATTGATTGATTGATTGATTATAATTTCTGTTGGGTCAAGATCGGCACAATTTACGCAAAAAAAAAACCAAGAACGCGCCCCTCCTTCGGATTGTCAAAATCGCTGACATTGCTAAAATTGCCTAACGGACATGTCAGTTCACTTCCTTGAATTTTCCTACTTCAACGCATTTCGGCACTCCTTAAGTAATGGGTCTGAGCAGGATCTAATAATTGTTAACATTAATATTCGCAGTCTTCGAAAATACTGGGATGATTTCAGCAGTCTTGCAGAATCCGCAGCTGATTTCGTTGATATTTTTGTTCTTACGGAATTAAATATCAACACACCTACTGGTTTCTTGGAATTGCAGGGTTTCAGCTCGCATTTTTTCATTCGTTCATTTCGTCGAGTTGGCGGCATTGCCATTTTCATTCGCCAGCACTTTGTCGTGACACCTCTGCGTGCAACTTTGGCACATGCAGAATTATTAGCCGTTAAGGTAGCTTACGGTAGTATTTCAATGGTGCTATTAGCAATTTATCACCCTCCCTGCATCCAGATTTTTAATTGAATTCGATACGTTCCCTAAAAGTTTTGGTGCAGTTGATCTATTGTGCTCAACCGGGGATTTGAATATAAATTTACTACAGCTCGCCCAATCTACTTTGGCAGATTATTTGGAAGTGCTTTGTTCGTCTGGTCTTGAAAGTTTAGTCAATTTCTTCACTCGCGAAGAGGTTGTCCGCGGAAAACTGGTTCAATCTTGTTTAGATCATATCGCTTTAAGGGCCGAAAATTGCTCTTTTTCGTCTTGTTTTATCGCTCAAAGGTTGCCGGAACATTACATTGTGGCATGTCGAATATCTGATAGTTCTTCTGCTCCTACTTATCAGGTATGCAGGGTACCGGTTTGTCAAGATATCCGTTTTAAAGCAAAGCTTCTTACCTCTACCCCCCAAGGGTTCTTTCGTGACCGTTGGTGTCACCAGAAAACTCCGATAACAAAGCGAGAGCCCGTTGTCTTACCCATGTAGCTACGAGCCCACGCGAAGATTGGCGCAGACAGGTAGTGTACTCACATCGCACATCTACGGGTTCACCCCCTGCGTTCTCGCTGAATGCCACGTGAAAGCGTCATAAGACCACTCACGCCCGTCTAGCGGCCCTGTGCCCACCTTGCTCATGTGCTAACAGTTACAAAAATTAAAGGAAGCTCACACCAATGCTTGGCATCTCACTTCTAGTACGCCAATGTGCTAAAGCCTGTGGCCTCCAGTGTTCACGTAAAAAATCACAGCTCCTTGTCGTCCGCCCTCACACAAAATCAAGGAATACATTCAAATACTCCTTGATGACCAGGCCATCACTCCAAGCCCCAGCGTCAAGATCCTCGGCCTACACCTCGAGGCTAACACCAAGAGTGACGTCTCCTTGCAGCACCTCAAAAACAGAATTAATCAAATCATACACATTATCAGGCGAGTTGCCACCAAGAAGCGAGGCCTAAAGGAATCCTGTACCTTTTGAATAATTGAAGCTTTTGTCCTCTCGAGAGTCACTTACGTCAACCCCCTGTCTTCTTCTCAACAAGGAAGACATAGAGATGCTTTATATAATGATTAGAAAAGCGGTCGAGCAGGACATTGGTCTTCTCATTAGTGCGTCCACACAGAGGCTGCTTAGCACGGGGCTCGACAACACGGTGGAAGAGCTAATAGAAGGCCATCTTTCTAACCAGAAGGTCCTACTCAGAACTGCGGTGGGTAACCGCATGCTTCACCAGATTTGCTTGGCAGTCCCATAAGGTCATTCCGCTTGACGTAATTCCAGGCTCTTGGTGACTAAAACTAAAGATGCTCCCTTTGCTAAGAAATATGAACCACTCACATGACGAGGGTCACCGAAAAGCACGGGCTCAAGCGCTAAACACCACCCTCGGTGGGAATTATGCAGTTATCTACACAGACGCCTCCACACATCGAGGGCAGCAATACGCCATCATCGTGGTTACCTCCAGAACCAACCTCCTTTCGTGTACCTCGCTTAGGACCCAAGAAATGACGGGAGCAGAAGAGGCAGCCATCACCCTGGCTCTCACTCAACCAGGGGTTCGGAGGGTAATCACCAAGTTCCTGCAAGCCTACTGGAATCACCAGTCGGGTTGCGTGTCCTGACCTGCATTGCGCGTGGTAAAAAAACACGCTCCCCGAATGGTTCCATTCAGCTCATCTAGACACCCCCTCACGCTTCAATGGAGGGCAAAAAGTACGCCCACCTAACAAACCTGCGCTTTTACCTCCCGTGCCATGGAGCTCCACCAGGACAGTCACCCACTTGTCACATTCAGGGAGATAACCCACCATTATCGCCTTATGAGACAGACCGTACCTTCGCCTTACCCTGACCTTTCCAGAGAAGAACAAACTACCCTCGGCTCATAAAATCCGGGCTCCTTCTTACAGCCTGAAAGTTTCCACTCTTGTGCTACAATAATACAACTTTACCAAACACAGTTCATGCATCATGCATTGATTTAACCTTACCAAGAATATCTCTTTGAAGTAATAAATGGCGTGGTTAAGTGCATTTCACTTTTCTCTGGTTTTACTATTTGTATAGCGCTGTGAGTGAATTTAAGTGACGTCGCATGGGTAATCGTTATGGGTGCCGTTTACAGCTTTGCTTTCCAACCACATTTACGGGGTGGATTAGCGCGATTTTTTTTCTTTCGTAAATAAAAATATGTTTGACCGCTTGATTTCTAATTTTGACTGGTCGTCTCTGATATCGGAAAAACCGTCTCCTGGAACCGTTTACGCAAGCTTATGCGAGCATCTCAAACGGTTCCAGGTTTCAAGTACTGTTTCCGTGATTAGGAAGCGGCGTAAAGATTACAGTTGGCTAACCGAGGGCGTCATGCAAGCTATTTCGTATAGGGTTTGCCTACGGAAGCGTGTAAAGCACGCACATAAAGATGAGACTCTGCGCGCGCAATACAAAAGTGCTTGCAACAGAGTTGTGGCTCTTTTAAGATCTGCCAAGCGTGCACATTTCTTCCAGAAATTCAGCCAGTGCGAAAAAAATCCAGCGAAGATATGGCATTTAATTAACAGCTTGCCTGAAAAGACTAGTAATCCTCCGGTCTTTAAAGCTTTTTCGGATGGTGCGGAAACTGTGGCGGACGCTTTTAACCATGCATTCCGTATCACTTATGCTAATACTTCACCTTTACTTGATTCTTGCTCGCTAGATAAATATGTTCCTTGTTAGGCGTTTCTGCCTTGCCTCTCTAAATCCGAGCTGAGGTCCGTACTGTTCAGTTTCCGGACTAATAAGCCTCCGGGTTATGATGCAATAAGGGTAGAGACGCTTTGTAGGAACTTCGACGTTTTGTCGGACGTTCTTCTTTTCATTCCTAATGGATTTATTAATGGCGCAGACATTCCTAACAATTTAAAAAGTGTTATCGTTTGGCCTCTCCATAAAGGATGTCCGAAGGATAAAGTCGACTCGTATAGGCCCTTATCAATACTCCCCATTCTTTCTCAAATTCTGGAAAAATACCTTTTACAATTTATGTCTTCTTTTCTGGAAAAATTTTCGGTTATGTCGCCTCGGCAGTTTGGTTTCGTGTCTTGCCGTGGCACAATTGCTCTATTAGAACAATTTGGTGATGACCTGTACAATTCTGTTGATAATAACTTATTTGCATGTGCTTTATTTATTGATGTTTCTAAAGCTTTCGATTCTGAGTGTCATATTCTATTGCTAAGGAAACTCTACTTATTGGGATTTCGTGGCCCGTTTTTTGCTCTTCTGTATAAGTATCTCTCGGAGCGCTCTCAGGTTTATGCTACTGATGATCATTTTCATTTCAGTAGACCACTATCTCTATTTGCTGGTGTTCCATAAAGTTCCATTTTGTCGCCCTTGCTTTTTAACATTTACAATAATGATTTTTCTATGTCAATTTCTAAATGTATTGTTTACCAGTACGCTGATGACACAGGCTTGGTTGCTTGTATATTTATAAAGAAACCACATGTCTTCCTCACGATGAAGGGCCACATCACAGAAGCCGCTATTGGCTTAGGTGGGCCCGTTTCGCTGTAGCTTGTCTTTGTTGATTATTAAAGAATATTATTATTATTATTATTATTATTCCCATAGTCCCGCAACATGGTGCCTAGCCGGGATGCATGCTTGCTCTGCTCCTGCCCTTTTTTCGGGAAAGAACAGTTCTGTCGCTGCGAAAGCTGTGTAAATTGTGTGCACGTGAAGTGTGTGACCTGGCCGGACGACCAACTGGAACTTTTGAGGGCTGGATCGCGCCCATTTCGCTGCAATTTGTGCAATTCTACCAGTACGGGCGCTAAGCCTAGTGACGGGATGAAGGCATCACGGATGGAAACGTGTTCTCCGCAGCGCAGCGCTCCCCCGACCGGTTCCTCTCTCTCCCCTCCGGGTGACCTTTGTGGTGAGATTGCCGGTCTCCGCCGTCTTCTTCTCGATGCGATGGAGGGAATTTCTTTTTTGAGCGACGAAGTTTCGCAAATGCGAGAAGAAAATGAGCGCCTCCGAAAGGACCATTCCCGCGGAGCCGAACAGCAGGCTCGAATGGTTGCCTCCCTCCGCTCCGAGGTTCGTTTTTTACGTGAGGAGCTGGCCCGCCGTGTGACCCCCGCGCCTGCGAAGTCCCCGACGGTTGTTCCATTTCAAGCTTCCGTGATCCCCTCAACCTCTGACAACCCCTCATCCTCCGACACGCCTCGAGACACCGAGACCAGTCCTGTTTGCCCTACGCAGTCAGCTCGTCGATCGCCTTCGGAGCAACGTGTTGACGATCCTGCCCGACCCCCTTTGACAGTTGCTACAAAGGGTGAAAAGAATACAAAGAAGGGAAACAGGCCTGCATTCCTTGGAGCCATGGAGTCGTGTGCATTGTCGGTGGTTGAGCGGCCGCAGCGTCAAAGGGCACTATTTGTTTCCAAGTTGAGCCCTGACAGTGCCACTGCTGACCTCAAGAAGCACATCGAATCTCAAAATATTTCTGCCCTTTCCTGCGGGATGCTGAAAAGAAAATATTTGTTGTACTCCTCGTTCTACGTCATGGTTGACGAAGAAAACATGAAGCGTCTGAACGACCCCTCAATGTGGCCGCTTGGCTGCATTTTCAAGCCATTCCGTGGGATTCTACATGATGATATGCTCCATCCTTCAGAGTCTGTAATTGACCGTGAAGGTGTGTAATTTGGACATCTTTTACGAAAACGCTCCTGGTCTATGAACTAAACCAACTGAATTCTTTCCTAATGTTATTTCGTCTTCGTTTCCTGTCATTGTGATTACCAAAACTTGGCTGTGCAATGAGATTTCCTCATCAGACTATTTTCCATCAAGTTACAACACCTTGCGCAGTGATCGTGACTTTAGTGCCACCAAATAAAAAGGTGGTGGCGTACTTAAGGCTGTAGATAATTTTCTGACATCTATTCCCCGAAGTGACATTGAAACTGTTCCTGAATCAATATGGGTCGAAATTAGCCTTGATCGTTGCGAAAAATTGTTGATTGGTTCCTTCTATGTGCCGCCTAGCATTACCCCAATCTCTTTTAATGACATCATCTCCTAAATTAAAAATGTCATAGATTCACATAGGAAGCACAGGATTGGTGTATTGGTGAATTTAATTACTCTGGTATCGACTGGAGAACACTTAAATATTCTCATTACCATCAATACATAGAGAATAGGTGCGCCCTGCTATTATATTTTTCTTGCTTTTATTTCCCTTCAAGAACATAATTGTATTGCCAATCCTTGCGGTAACATATTAGATCTGTGTATTTCGAACAATCATCCTATTGAAGTGTCACTCTCTGACGTTTTTCTTATTCGTCCCGATGAATTTCACCCACCACTTAAACTAACACTCTCTCTGTCAGGGGAAAAACAGAGCTTGAACTTATCTTAAGCAGTATGCGCAAATATATTTTACAATATACCCCTAAACTCCAAAAATATCCCCCCTGGTTCTCGTCTGGACTTATAAGTGTTCTAAAGCATAAAGATCGCGCACACAGAAAGCTAAAAGCACTCCATCTCTGGAACGGAAGGAAGATTTCCGATGTTTTCGAACTCTCTGTAAACGCCTACATAAACAGGATCACAGTTCATATATTGCACACTTAGAAAAAAGCGCCTCTGACAGGCCGGCTGAGTTCTGGAAGTATGTACGAAAACGGTCTAACAAAAGTGAAGAGCCTTTATAGCAACTGTACTCCAATGGAACAGAACTACAAGCTGTCGGTGACTGTTTTTCCACGCAGTTCTCTTCCGTTTATAAAGCCTCTGACTCTAGCACTACTATAGAACAAGATTTGGAAATCAACACACCCAATGCTCTGTCGCTAGATGAAAATCTCATCAGCGAATGCATTAAGCGCTTGAAACCATCCTTATCATGTGGCCCAGATGCTATCCCCTCAGCTATACTAAAAGCTTATAGCAGTATATTGGTCCCAGTACTGACTAGCATATTTAATAACTGTCTGATTACTTCCACATTTCCTAGCATGTAAAAAATTGCTCGTGTTTTTCCAGTATTTAGGTCTGGCTCTAAAACTGATGTCTCGAATTATCGACCGATTTCTCTTCTCTGTGCAATGTCAAAGATTTTTGAGCTGGCCCTTCACCACACACTGTCTTTTAATTTGAAAAACTCGTTGAATATTAATCAACATGGATTTGTCCCTTGCCTCTCAACCGTCGCTAATCTTGCCAGTTTCATGACGCAAATATCTACACTTGTATTCCAGAGAGGACAGGTCGACACCATTTACTGTGACCTCAGCAAAGCGTTCGATGTAGTCAGTCACTCAATGCTTATGGTTAAACTCTGTCATTTTGATGTTGACACCGCTGTTGTGAATCTATTGCATAACTACCTTCGTGACATATTATGTTATGTTGCCGTCAATGGCCAAACGTCGTCCTCCTTTTACAAAGTGACCAGTGGTGTACCTCAGGGTTCGGTATTAAGCCCACTCCTCTTTTTTATATATGTTAACCATGTTTCTTCTGCCATTCGCAATTCTTCTTTCCTTTTGTATGCAGATGATATAAAGATATTTAGGGTAATTCTTAAATTTAACGACTGTGGCTTGTTGCAGTCTGATTTGTGTTCTTTTTCGGAATGGTGTAAAAACAATAACCTTTCTCTCAATATTTCAAAAACAAAAGTCATGAGTTTCACTCGTAAATCGTCTAGCGTATCTTTTTTATACTCTGTCAATTCTGTGTCTTTATGTAGGGTTTGTGAGATCAATGATCTCGGCGTTCTCTTTGATAGCACCTTGCATTTTTCAGCTCATACTAAGCGTGTTGCTATGCGGGGTCTTCGTTCTCTCGGCTGTGTTTGTAGAGTATCGAGAGAATTCAATTCTCTTATGCCACTCCGCAAATTGTACACCGCTATTTGTCTTCCTCAACTTGAGTATGCATCTGTGATCTGGAATGGCATCTCTAATTCCTTAAGTAACGTAATCGAGCGTGTACAGAAAAAATTTCTAAGCGTTTACAACCATCGCTTCCCTAAAAATGACTCTGGCTTGTGTTCTAACACTGTTGAACTATTGTCACTGCCTTCACTTCGCTGCCGGCAAAATCGCGCTGATCTCTTCGTTCTTTTCAAGCTCGTTCACGGTACTATATCCTGTCCTATACTGGTCAATAGTATTAATTTTCGGATCCCGCGGAAGCAAACAAGAGAGAGCAGGCCGTTTCTTGTTACTACCCACCTATCTCAGCACTCAACCCTCAACAGGATACAAAGTCTTTATAATTTTTATTTTCTGACCTCGATGTTTTTGATGGGTCACAGTTATCGTTTTCCTCCATGGTTTGTACCGTTATAAGATAACATGACATGTGCAATTTGTCCTATCCTTCTCTTTTAGTTTATCTGGCGCATTGTTGTATGTATTTATGTATGTATGTATGTATGTATGTATGTATGTATATTATCTGACTTTTCGTCATTATCATTAGCGATTTCTCATACTGTGTTAATCTACTTTTGTCCTTTCGTCCTAATATTTCTGTACTGATTGTGTCTCTTATAGTTTTCTTCCGTACAGTCATCTTGTTCTCTTGTGTTATTCCTAGTTTTTTTTGTTTCGTTTTTTTGTGCGCCAGCATCAAGACCTCTCGGTTGTTCCTGGGCACGTTAAATAAATAATTAATTGATTGATTGATTGATTATTAATATTATTATTCCAGCTCGTCAATCCCCTTCCGAGCAACGCGTTGACGATCCTGCCCGACCCCCTTTGACAACAATTGCCACAAAGGGTGAAAAGAATACAAAGAAGGGCAACAGGCCTGCATTCCTTGGAGTCATGGAGTCGTGTGCATTGTCAGTGGTGGTTGAGCGGCCGCAGCATCAAAGGGCACTGTTTGTTTCCAAGTTGAGCCCTCACACTGCCACTGATGATCTCAAGAAGCACATCGAATCTAAAAATATTTGTCCCCTTTCCTGCCGGCGGCTGAAAACAAAATATTTGTCGTACTCCTCATTCTACGTCATGGTTGACGAAGAAAACATGAACCCTCTAAACGACCCCTCAATGTGGCTGCGTGGCTGCATTTTCAAGCCATTCCGTAGGATTCTACATGATCATATGCTCCATCCTTCAGAGTCTGTAATTGACAGTGAAGGTGTGTAATTTCGACATCTTTTACCAAAACGCTCGTGGTCTACGAACTAAGCCAACTGAATTCTTCGCTAATGTTATTTCGTCTTTTTTCCGGCCATTGTGATTACCGAAACTTGGCTGTGCAATGAGATTCCCTCATCAGACTATTTTCCATCAAGTTACAACACCTTCCGCAGTGATCGTGACTTCAGTGCAAGCAAACAAAAAGGTGGTGGCGTTCTTAAGGCTGTAGATAATTCTCTGAGATCTGTTCGCCGAAGTGACATTGAAGATGTTCTTGAATCAATATGGGTCGAAATTAGCCTTGATCGCAGCGAAAAAGTGTTGATTGGGTCCTTCTATGTGCCGCCTAGCATTGCCCCAATCTCTTTTAATGACATCATCTCTTCCATTGACAATGTCATAGCTTCACATAGGAAGCACAGGATTCTTGTTATTGGTGATTTTATACCCCTGGTATCGACTGGAGAACACTTAAATATTCTCATTACCATCAATACATAGAGAATAAGTGCGGCCTGCTATTAGATTTTCTTGCTTTTAATTCTGTTCAACAACATAATTCTATTGCCAATCCTTGCGGGAACATATTAGATCTCTGTATTTCGAACAATCAGCCTATTGAAGTGTCACGCTCTGACGTTTTTCTTGTTCGTCCCGATAAATTTCACCCACCACTTAAACTAACACTCTCTCTGTCAGGGGAAAAACAGAGCTTTCAAAAGAACATCAAGAAATCCCCAGTTTTGCTTTCAAAAGAGGTGACTACATTGGCTTACACCGTGACTTATCCTCCATTGACTGGTGTCTGGTAACTGAAAAAAACCAATGTTGATGACCAAGTAGATCAGCTTACGGAATTTATCTTAAGCAGTGTGCGCAAATATATTCCACAATATACTCGCAAACTCCATAAATATCCCCTGTGGTTCTCTTCTGTACTTATAAGTGCTTTAAAGCATAAAGATCGCGCACACAGAAAGCTCAAAAGCACTGTATCTTTTGAGCGCAAGGAAGATTTCTGATGCTTTCGAACTCTCTGTAAACGCCTATATAAAATGGATCACAGTTCATATATTGCCCAATTAGAAAAAAGCGCCTCTGACAGGCCGGCTGAGTTGTGAAAGTATGTACGAAAACGGTCTAACAAAAGTGAATAGCCTTTCATACTACTGGACTCCAATGGAGCAGAACTACAAGCCGTCGCTGACTGTTTTGCCAGGCAGTTATCTTCCGTTTATAAAGCCTCTGACTGTAGCACTACTATCGAACAACATTTGGAATTTAACACACCCAATGCTCTGTCGCTAGATGAAAATCTCATCAGCGAATGCATTAAGCGCCTGAAACCATCCTTATGATGTGGTCCAGATGGTATCCCCTCAGCTATGCTAAAAGCTTATAGCAGTATATTGGTCCCAGTACTGACTAGAATACTTAATAACTGTCTGATTACTTCCACATTTCCTAGCATTTGGAAAATTGCGCGTGTTTTTTCAGTATTTACGTCTGGCTCTAACACTGGTGTCTCGAATTATCGACCCATTTCTCTTCTCTGTGCCATGTCAAAGATTTTTGAGCTGGCCCTTCACCACATACTGTCTTTAAATGTCAAAAACTCATTGAATAAAAATCAACATGGATTTGTTCCTGGCCGCTCAACCGTCACTAATCTTGCCAGTTTTATGACGTAAATATCTACACTTGTATTCCAGAGAGGACAGGTCGACACCATTTACTGTGACCTCAGCAAAGCGTTCGATGTAGTCAGTCACTCAATGCTTACGGTTAAACTTGCTCATTTTGATGTTGACACCCCTGTTGTGAATCTATTGCATAGCTACCTTCGTGACAGATCATGTTATGTTGCCGTCAATGGCCAAACGTCCTCCTTTTACAAAGTGGCCAGTGGTGTGCCTCAGTGTTCGGTATTCGGCCCACTCCTCTTTTTATTGTATGTTAACGACGTTTCTTCTGCCATTCGCAATTCTTCTGTCCTTTTGTAGGCCGATCATATAAAGATATTTAGGGAAATTCATTCATTTAACGACTGTCGCTTGTTGCAGTCTGATTTGTATTCTTTTTCAGAATGGTGTGAAAACAATAACCTTTCTCTCAATATTTCAAAGACAAAAGTCATGAGTTTCACTCGCAAATCATCTAGCGTATCTTTTTAATCTCTGTCAATTCTGTGTCTTTATGTAGAGTTTGTGAGATCAATGATCTCGGCGTTCTCTTTGATAGCACCTGCCCTTTTTCAGCTAATACTAAGCGTGTTGCTATGCGGGGTCTTCGTTCTCTCGGCTGTGTTTGTAGAATATCGAGAGAATTCAATTCTCCTATGCCACTCCGCAAATTGTATTCCGCAATATGTCTTCCTCAACTTGAGTATGCATCTGTGATCTGGAATGGCATCTCAAATTCCTTAGGTAACGTAATTGAGCGTGTCCAGAAAACATTTCTAAGCGTTTACAACCATCGCTTCGCTAAGAATGACTCTGCCTCGTGTTCTAACACCGTTGAACTATTGCCACGGCCTTCACTTCGCTGTGGGCGAAATCGCGCCGATCTCTTCTTTCTTTTCAAGCTCGTTCACGGTACTATATCCTGTCCTATACTGCTCAATAGTATTATTTTCGGATTCCGCGGAAGAAAACAAGAGAGAGTAGGCCGTTTCTTGTAACTACCCGCCTCTCTCAGCACTCAACCCTCAACCGGATACAAAGTCTTTATAATTTTTATTTTCTTGACCTCGATGTTTTTGATGGGTCACAGTTATCGTTTCCCTCCAAGGTTTCTACCGTTATAAGATAACATCACATGTGCAATTTGTCCTATCCTTCTCTTTTAGTTTATCTGGCGCATTGTTGTATGTATGTATGTATGTATGTATGTATGTATGTATGTATGCATGTATGCATGTATGCATGTATGTATGTATGTATGTTTGTATGTATGTATGTATGTATGTATGTATGTATGTATGTATGTATGTATGTATGTATGTATGTATGTATGTATGTATATGTGTGTGTGTGTGTGTGTGTATATTATCTGACTTTTAGTTATTATCATTAGCTATTTCTCATGCTGTGTTAATCTACTTTTGTCCTGTCGTCTTAATATTTCTGTACGCATTGTGTCTCTTATAGTTTTCTTCTGAACAGTCAGCTTGTTGTATTGTGTTATCCTTAGTTTTTTTTTGTTTCTTTTTTTGTGCGCCAGCATCAAGACCTCTCGGTTGTTCCTGGGCATGTTAAATAGATGATTGATTGATTGATTGATTATTATTATTATTCGTAGAACGCTCGTAGAACGCTCCAGCGGTCAACCAGGTCTGGCGATGAGTGACTTGGGTTCGCCTTCTGACTGCGCTTTGCCTCCGCCTCTACGGTCCGACACTGCGAGTAATGGCCCGCCGGCGAACTTACTGAAGAAAAGAAGCCCTCCTCGCGTTGGTGCATGGGAAGCTTCTTAGTCGGTTGTGGCACTCCGATCACCGAGCTCCAGGGCTCTCTTTGTTTCTAAGTTGTCGGCTAACACGACATTTGGGCAACTGTTGGCCTAATTGTCGAATGTGCAAGTCACGCAATTGTCGTGAAATCGCCCTAAAACAAAGTATGACTCGTATTCTTCTGTAACTGTTGACGCAGAGTGTTTCAGGCGCCTGTGCGAGCCGTCTATGTGGCCAGAGGGATGCCTCTTCAAGCCGTTCCAAGGCAAGGATCACCCTGGCATGGTACCCAACTGTGAAACTACTGAGAAGGACCAGTAAGAACGACGCTCTCGACATCTATTATCAAAATGCTCGGGGTCTACGTACTAAGTCCTCCGAATTTCTTAGAAATGTTGTGTGCTCCAAATTTTCTACTATTGTTATTACTGAAACTTGGCTTTGCAATGATATCTCATCTTCCGACTATTTTCCTCCGACCTATGAAATTTTTAGAAGCGACAGAAAGTTAACTGGGCCTAAGAAAAAGGGTGGCGGTGTGCTCATTGCAATCGATCACTCAGTGCAATGCGTGCGGCGTGCAGACCTCGAGACCGAGGAATCAGTATGGCTTGTGGTTGGCCACAAGAGGGGCGAGAAGCTGCTCATCGGTGCATTCTATATATCCCCAGATATTTTACCTGCTGAATATATTCGAAAGCTCACATCTATTGAAAATATTTCCAATTCACCCACCAACCATAAGCTAAATATACGTCGGGACTTCAACACCCCAGGTATTCACTGGAACAGTCTTTCATTTCAGCCTAAAAACCATTATGCAGCGCAGAAATGCAGCATGGTATTAGATTTTCAATCATTCATCTCCTTGCAGCATTTCTGCCACGTAGAAACCTCTTGTGGCAATGTTCTAGATGTGTGCGTCTCAAACTTAAAAAAACGTACAAGTGTGTGCCTCCGAAATATCCCTTGTGCACCCCAACAAGTTTCACCCCCTAATATTTTCTCTGTCTCGGTCGCGACGCAGCATCACTCTGGCGTTGTTGACGATTGTGCAATCCCGCCATATGCTTTCAAGCGTGGATATTATGCTGGGAGGTATCACTTTTATTCATCTGCTGAATGGTCTAGTGTTTTTGATGTCAATGATGTTGACAAACAGGTTCGACGTGTTACCGAAATTGCCAGGAGTGGCATGGAAAAGTACATCTCTTGTTATAAGTCTGTTCCTTCTAAATTTCCCCACTGGTTCTCTAAAGAACTTCGAAGATCGCTTAAACTTAAGGACAGCGCCCACAAAAAGGCCAAGCGCTCCGGGCCTGACAAGTGGAAAGCGGTGTTTAGTCGGTATCGCTCACTTTCTAAAAGCCTCTACCGGCGTGACCACCAGCTCTATATAGAATCGTTAGAGGCTGCTGCGTCTCAGAAACCAGCTTAGTTCTGGAGGTTTGTACGCGGCCGTTCTAAGGCGTCTAAAGAACAAGTTAGCCTGCTTAATTCCGATGGTGTAGAGGTTTAGGATGTTGCCACCAGTTTTGTTCAGTACTTTCATCCTGTCTTTCAACTGCCAGATGGCAACGACGAACGCCTATCGTTTAATAACTCTAATTTTATACACTTATGTTCGATGAAAAAATTGTCAATGATAGCCTTCTAGGGGTGAAACCATCAGTTTCCTGTGGTGCAGATGGAATTCCAGCCGCACTCAGGAAGGTTTACGGCAACATTTTTGTGCCTGTCTTAACGTCCATTTATAATAACTGCTTACTTTTCGGCAAATTTTCTCACGCATGAAAAATCGCTCGATTTTTTGCAATATTTAAATCTTGTGATAAGTCAGCCGTTTGTAACTATCGCCCGATTTCACTCCTTTGTGTCGCCTCAAATCTCTTTGAGTCAGCTCTGCACAAAGTTTCTGCTGCCTGTGTCCATATCGTTGTGATACCAAATCAGCACGGCTTTTTCTCCGGTCGATCGACGGTCACAAATCTTGCAATCTTTATGACACAGGCTTTGGCGGCAGTTTGTGAAAACGGCCAGTTGGAAGTTATTTATTTTGACCTCAGTAAGGCGTTTGATCTGGTGAACCACCAATTATTAATTAACAAGCTTGCTACGTCTGGTGTACATGCAAGCTTTGTTGCCTTGGTGTCCAACTATCTCCTTGACCGGTCTTTTTATGTAGATGTAAACTACAAAAAGTCTAGTGTTTACCCTGCAACAAGTGGTGTACCTCAGGGTTCCGTGCTGGGTTCATTATTGTTTTCTATCTTTATCAATGATGTGTCAACAGTGTTAACAAACTCTTCTTTTCTTCTCTATGCTGATGATGTCAAACTATTTAGGCACTTTAGCGGTGTTCAGGACTGCTGTGCCTTGCAGAGCTATGTGTCAGAATTATCGGTCTGGTGCAGGAAAAACTGCCTAATTTTAAACCCCGCTAAAACAAAGGTTGTCACCTACAGCCAGAAAACCCACCGTCTGCTGTTTTCCTACAGTATTGAGGGAGCTCCTCTGCAAAGGGTTGAGGAGATTAGGGTCCTAGAGGTGCTTTTCGACAGTATCCTCTTTTTTTCTCCTCATATTTGGCTCATCACCCAGCGAGCGCTTCCAAGTGTTGGAAATGTGTGTCGGATTACAAAAGAATTCTCTTCTCCAGATCCATTTCTAATGCTATACAATGCAATATGTATACCACAGTTAGAATATGCTTCTATTGCTTGGAACGGCATCTCCAAATCTAGTAGTTAATTATTAGAACGGGTGCAGAAGTTTTTATCCATATTTAGGCACCGTCATCACAGTCGCAGTTTTCACCCTGATTCTGACTTACCCATAGTTCCTTCCATCCCTTCCCTGAACTGCAGACTTATGCGCGCAGACCTTACATTTCTTCACAAAATTGTTAATGGTGACCTTTCTTGCGTGGACCTGCTTAGCTGTTTAGAGTTTAGTGTTCCACAGAGGCCCACCAGGTCGCATCGCCCTTTCTTGACCGCTGCGCGCAACTCCAATCATTCTCCAGTGCGCAGAATACACAATTGCTACAACCGCTTCTCTGAAGCCTTGACATCTTTCAAAGCTCCTTTACAATTTACCGTACTGCGCTGCGGAACACAGAATGTTAAACATGTATGATATCTCTGTCGTTCGTTTTTTTTTTTTTTTGCTGAAATTTGGTTTCTCTGCGGTTCTGTTTAACCAATATAGTTGCCTGTTTTTGAAACTGTTTACTTATCATGCTTGTCTTATCATTTGTTTCTATACTCTTGTCATTGTTTTTGTCGTCTTACTGTCAAACTTTGTTCTCTGCTTGTTGTGTATTCATTACAATAAGCTGAGCCACAGACGCATCTTCTTTTTTCTTCTTTACCTGTACCCAGGCTCCGCCTGTGCTTTATTTTTGTAATTTTCGCTACTTCAATATGTGTGTGTCTTGTCGCTTGTCTGTTTCTTGCAATATGTTTCTTGTATTTTGTTTTCATATAACTATCCGTGCGCCAGCACTCAGGCCTCTGGCTGTTCCTGGGCACGTAAATAAACATGATTGATTCATTGATTGATTGATTATTATTATTAATAATGGAATTGTAACAAATATTTATCTATTTATTTTTAATCGGTTTATTAATAATAAACAAATTATTATTATTAATATTTTTATATATTATATATTATTTGATTGTTGTTATTATTATTATTATTATTATTATTATTATTATTTTATATTGTATTATTTAAATTTTATTTATTTTATTATTTTAATTATTTTTTATATTAATTTTTAGTTATTTTATTATTATAGTATTTTAATATTATATCATTATTAAATATAATATTGTTATTATTCATAATAAATAGATTGTAACAATAATTATCTATTTATTAATAATCAATCAATCAATCAATCAATCAATGTTTATTATAGCGCCAAGGAACAGCGGAGCCCTTCGTGCTGGAGCACTCAGAGGGGAAAATGCAGCACTGTAGTACATCAACAATCTGCTAATAAAGACTCAGTGAGCAAACAAAAAGAGAAAGAAAGACCTACAAAAACGGAAAAGAAGATTAGAAATAAAATAGTGCAATCCAACCGACTTTACACAATCAAGTCGTGCTGGCGCACAGACAAGGTATAAGACAGCAATCAAATGCATCAACAGCTGGCAAAAGAACAATGAGTGAGCAAAAAATAAGAAGAAACAACAACTTCACAGAAGAGTAAAAATGCCATAGTATAATTTTTGCCAACACTACACAATCAATAGAAACTGTAATGTCTGCTCAATTGCAAGAAGACATCTTACAATAAGCGTAACTATACGGAAGGGTGAGTGAAAAGAAGAAAGTTTTTACAAGATTCTGGAAGCGTACATTTTCAGTTTCAAATGGACGCGTGAAGTGAATATGGCAACTTTTAATGATAAAAACGGCAGAAAAAGAAAAAAATTTACGATAATTACAGTCGCAGTATCAGCACAATACATGAATAACCAGGTACAATAACAAGCTCGGTGAAGTCAATGCACACGTCAGGACGATAAGTGAAGAAAAAGAGCACTGCCAAGATGAACCTAGTGTGTCAGAGCTGACAACCCGGCCAAAAACTCTCGAAGAGGACGCTGAAAGATATCGAGCTTCTCGGAGTGAACATTATGCAGATGCTGCATCCTTTGAAGAGGAGAACGTGTGCTGAGAGCTCCAGCTGCTTTAAAAGGGTGGGCGAGCCTTGTAGCTTTTTGTGAAACGCGAAAACTGACTGATTCAAGTAGTTCCGGGCATAAAATATTACCATGAAGCAATTTGTACATGAAAAGAAGGTCTGAGTGGGTCCGCCTGGAACTTAGAGAAACAGTTATAGAGATAGGCTCCGAAGGAAAACGATGAATAATATTGATGAAAATTTGGTTTGTACACGCTCTATACGTTGACAGTTGGAAATACAGGTTCCAAACCAAACGACAGAAGCATATTCTAGTTGCGGAATACAAAGCGTTCTGAATAGTTTTAGGAATGAAGAAGGAAACCGGAATTCTCGAGAAAACCTGCATACAGCCCCAAGAGAGCGTAGCGCCCGCCTAGTAAGTTGAGTGACATGAGGTGAGAAAGTTAAGGCACTGTCGAAAAGCACGCCGAGGTCTCTGATCTCTTCAACTCTAGACAAGTAACCGCCGTTAATACTGTAGCAAAATAAAGTGCGGTTCATTTTCCTCCTATAAGACATGACCTTTGTTTTTGTAGAGTTAAGATTTAATCTATTGTCTGAGCACCACTTGGAAAATGAGGATATATCTTGCTCCAGGGCCATGCAGTCATTAATGGACTCAATCCGTCTGAATATTTTAATGTCGTCAGCGTAAAGAAGGAAAGAAGACATCTTAATTGCGGCTGACACATCATTAACAAAAATGGAGAACAAGAGAAGCCCCAACACGGAGCCTTGAGGCACACTGCTTGTTGATCTGTACAGAGCAGACGTCTGCCCGTTAACGCTATAACGAAACTGAACCGGTTATCTAGATAACTACCCAACAATGCCACGAGTGGTGTATCAATTCCTACCTGTAAAAGCTTTGTAAGTAACAGCGTGTGGCAGACAACGTCAAATGCTTTGCTCAGATCACAGTAGACAACGTCGAGCTGGCCCCTCTCAGAAATGGCTGCCGAATCCTGCTCCATGACGCAGGAGAGATTAGTTGTTGTCGACCTTCCTGATATAAAGCCGTGCTGGTTACTTACAAGAAAATTCTGTACAGAACTTGACAGTAATTTGTACAGCGCTGTCTCAAACAGCTTGGAACAAGCACAAAGGAGAGAAACTGCTGTAGTTTGTTGCATCCGATTTGGAGCCTGACTTGAAAATAGGACGGACTCTAGAAATTTTCTACGCGAGAGGGAACAAGTTTGTTTTTAGACACTGGTTAAATATCACAGTCAAAACAGGTACAAAAATGCTGCCGTATGTTTTGAGAATAGCTGGAGGTATTCCGTCAGCTCCACACGACAATGACGGTTTCATGCGCTTTAGGCTCTCCAAAACCAACTGCTCGTCCAAAAGCACTAAGCTGGAGCCCTGTACGCGATTTAACAATATGTTCATTTCAGAGACGTCACGCTGGCCGCATGTGGCACTGAAGTGCTGAGCAAAGTGGTTGGCGACATTACGAACTTCTTCCCCAGAGGAATCTACAAGATTGATAAGATCATGTGAGTCGTTCTTACGGGACCGGATGTATCTCCAAAATGTTTCAGGCTGAGAATTCGCACTACTCTCTACAGAATCGAGATAGGAGCGCTGGTCCCGCTCATAAAGGTTTTTACATAATTTACGGTAAGAGCAGAAGTTCTGTTTCCATTCGTCACTCCCGGTTTTCTTATACTTTCTGTGGCAGCGGTCTTTTAATTTAAGAGTCGTACGAAGTTCTTTCGAAAACCAATGTGGGTGCTTGGAGTGGTTTGGTTTATACTTGGGAATAAATTGGTCCATACCGCTTTTGACAATTTCGGTGAACCGTTCGACCTGTGCATTGCAATCAGGAAGTTCTTGAATTTCCGACCAATCAAACGAAGAAAAAAAGCTATACAAGCCAATGTAATCCCCACGTGCATAACAGAAGGGAGAGAGTTCATTATAATTTAGTGAGGTACCACAATGCCGAATCGAAACGGGAGCCGAAACTGAAAATGGAGGATGAAGCTTGTCAGGTTTGACAAGAGAGATATCCACCATTGATACTCGCGCGTTCTGTATGTTTATGTTCTGTATGTTATGTCTGTATGTTATGTCGCGCGTTCTGTAATCTATTTATTAATAATAAACAAATTATTCCCCGCTGTTTGTCCGAAAGACTGCCTCTTCAGGAGTTTCGAGGCATGTTTCGCGAGGGCATGCTTCACAGCTCTGAGCGCATCACATAAGAAAAGCAATGATGACTAGTACTTTGGATGTGTTTTATCAGAATGTGCGCAGTCTTCGTACCAAGGCAACTGACTTCTTTGGTAATGTTCTGTCTTCTTGCTTTCCGTTAATAGCTATCTCTCAAACTTGGTTGTGCCCTGATATCCTGTCCAGTGATTATTTCCCTCAAAATCACTATGTATATCAAGTGATCGTGCCTTGAAGGGAAGCAAACAAAAAGGGGGTGGTGTCCTTCTTGCCGTCGACAAATCTCTCCCGAGTGTGCTTTGTAGTGATATTCAGAATGCAGATGAGTCTGTATGGGTTGAAATTCTTATGTCTAAAACTGAAAAACTTCTTGTTGGGGTTTTTTACATTGCCCCTGATGTAGCTCCTGACGCATTCAATCAGTTAGTCTCCTCCATTGAACAGGAGCTTATTACTGATTGCAATCGCAAGGTCCTCCTTCTTCCATCTATCCTGTTCTATCCATCTATCTAGCCATCTATCCTGTTCCCACCATAACCACTACATTGAACAGAAGGGTATTAGATTACTAGATTTTTTCGTCTTGCACTTCCATTGCACAGCATAATAACATAGAAAACTGCAGTGGAAACATTTTGGACCTGTGTTTTTGGAATTTTGATGATGTTAGTGTGTCACACTTTGCTTGTCCTTTAGTTAGACCTGACAGATTTCATTCTCCTCTTTTTATTTCCTGTTCCCTTACCACAATGCTCCACCATTCCGTAAGTTCCTGCAACACGCAACCTCGCTACGCTTTCGCCCGGGGAGAATACGTTGGGCTGTATGATTACTTTTCTGCTGCCCCTTGGTCGACAGTCATTGACGAAACTGATGTCAATGAACAAGCTGACCGTTTTACTGAGAATGTACTTTTGGGTATGAAGAAATACATCCCGCAATATTTAACAAAGAAGTTCAAATTCCCACACTGGTTTTCTTCTGAATTGCGGGATGCCCTTAAACTCAAAGAACGTGCGCACAGAAAGATGAAGCGCTCTTGTGCGAACCTGTTCGCTCAAGAGTTTCGGCGCCTACGTGCCTTATGCAAAATATTGCACAAGCGTGATAATGCTTCGTATCTGGCGTCAGTAGAAGCTAAAGCAACCCATCAAATGGAAGCCTTCTGGAAGTACATTCATTCAAGATCCAGTAAAACTAAAGAATCTATTCGTTTACTTGACTCCAACGGCAATGAGGTTGCGGAGGGGGCCGACTGCTTTGCTCGTCAGTTTTCTTGTTTTTTTGGAATTAGTGGTGGCAGTGATAACAGTAGCGCCCCTTGTCACCAGGGTGGTAACTCTGGTTGTTTCCAACTGGATGAGAACATCGTGCGGACCAGTATCAGCGGCTAAAGCCCTCGCTTTCTTGTGGACAAGATGGTATTCCTGCCGCCATTCTAAAACATATGCAAACATATTCGTTCCTGTGTTGACTTCAATGTTTAATAACAGTCTCCGGTCTGGCACGTTCCCTCGCTCATGGAAAATCTCTCGCGTATTCAAATCAGGCCCAAAAACTGACGCCATAAACTATAGGCCAGTCTCGCTCCTTTGTTCTGCCTCTAAAATATTCGAGTTATCTCTTCATATGGTCTTGTCTTACTTAAACACGTCCTCATTCCTAATCAACATGGCTTTATGCGTTGTCGTTCAACTTCCACAAACCTCGCGTGCTTCATGAAGCAGGCCGTCCCTGCAATCGTTGGTAGAAGCCAGCTTGATGTGGTCTACTGTGACATGAGCAAGGCCTTTGATGCAGTCAACCACTCGTTATTGCTTGCCAAGCTCATTCTGTTAGATGTCCACGCTTCTTTGGTGGGTCTTATACGTTGCTATCTCCAGCAGCGATATTGCTATGTAAGTGTTAACGGTCAAACTTCATTTAGGTACAAAGCAACCAGTGGTGTACCCCAGGGATCCGTTCTGGGTCCCCTTCTTTTCTCCAGTTTCATTAACGATGTTGCTTCTGTAATTCACAATTCTTCTTTTTTGTTGTATGCTGATGATATGAAAATCTTTAGAGAAGTGCGTAATATTCAGGACTGTGATTATCTTCAGGATGATATTGCGTCATTCCATCGTTGGTGCACCAAAAACGACCTAATTTTGAACCTCTCAAAAACGAAAGTTGTCTCCTATAGTAGAAAAACTCAACAGCTGCAATACTCTTACAAAATTGGAAGCACTGCATTGCCGAGGGTGACTGAAATTCGAGACTTGGGAGTACTTTTTATTCTTCTCCGACTTTCTCTTCCCACATTACACAAACTACCCGTCGGCCTCTTCGATTTCTGGGTGCTGTTTGCAGATATTCTACATAGTTTAAAGGTCCTTTTCCTTTCTTCAAGTTGTATTCGGCTGTCTGCTTACCTGTTCTCGAATACGGCTCTGTTGTTTGGAGTGGAACTTGCAGGTCCAATAGGGTCCAATAGTGACCGTATCGAAAGAGTTCAAAATAAGTTCCTTTCTATCTTCGGGCACCGTTTCCGTCCTGTACAAGACGACGCTAACGGCAGCGTGCCTTTTCTGAAAAGTCTTCCTTCCCTTCGGTGTCGACGAATGCGAGCTGATATTATCTTTCTTTATAAACTTCTTCATGGGGATATTTTGTGTGACGACTTGGTTACACTTATCAATGTCAACTTGCCGAACAAACTTTTTCGAACATTTCGAACTTTTAGAACAGATGCTTTAAGTAGAAGACGCTCTTCCATCTGCAGAATACAATGTGCATATAATGAATATTCTGATCGTCTTGATATATTTCAGAGCTGTTTTTCTTTGTTCTCAAACGACTTGAAAACTGTTGTAACGCAAGCGCCTTTATGTCATTGCAAATTTATCTGCTGTATTTATTTTAGGCAAATTATGTTCTTGTTTGTGTGTTTTTCACATTTCCTGGTTTTGCGTTGCTTGAATTTCTCTAGGTTTGACTGCCGGTGCTTGTAATGCTGAGCTTCTTTAAAATTTGAAACTTCCGAACATTTTGTTATGAAACCGTCGTTTTTTGCGTATAACTTATCTCTGTCATGTTCAGTGAGCATTTCCTTTTTTTGTGCCTTGAACATTTCGCTGTCCGAGTGTCATGGCTTGCAAAGCTAGGTCTCCTGTTTTTCTTTTCTTTTTTTTTTTGCTGTTTTGCTTTCTGAGATTACTGTAACTATCTTTACTTTATTGTTTCTTTCATGCATACGGTTTTGGGTGTAGTGTTGTCTTGATTTTAGTTTGTTTTTATATATGTTTTGTATATGGTGTACCAGTACCAAGACCCTAGGGTTGTTCCTGGGCACCGAAAATAAAGGTTGATTGATTGATTGATTGATTGATTGATTATAATTTCTGTTGGGTCAAGATCGGCACAATTTACGCAAAAAAAACCAAGAACGCGCCCCTCCTTCGGATTGTAAAAATCGCTGACATTGCTAAAATTGCCTAACGGACATGTCAGTTCACTTCCTTGAATTTTCCTACTTCAACGCATTTCGGCACACCTTAAGTAATGGGTCTGAGCAGGATCTAATAATTGTTAACATTAATATTCGCAGTCTTCGAAAATACTGGGACGATTTCAGCAGTCTTGCAGAATCCGCAGCTGATTTCGTTGATATTTTTGTTCTTACGGAATTAAATATCAACACACCTACTGGTTTCTTGGAATTGCAGGGTTTCAGCTCGCATTTTTTCATTCGTTCATTTCGTCGAGTTGGCGGCATTGCCATTTTCATTCGCCAGCACTTTGTCGTGACACCTCTGCGTGCAACTTTGGCACATGCAGAATTATTAGCCGTTAAGGTAGCTTACGGTAGTATTTCAATGGTGCTATTAGCAATTTATCACCCTCCCTGCATCCAGATTTTTAATTGAATTCGATACGTTCCCTAAAAGTTTTGGTGCAGTTGATCTATTGTGCTCAACCGGGGATTTGAATATAAATTTACTACAGCTCGCCCAATCTACTTTGGCAGATTATTTGGAAGTGCTTTGTTCGTCTGGTCTTGAAAGTTTAGTCAATTTCTTCACTCTCGAAGAGGTTGTCCGCGGAAAACTGGTTCAATCTTGTTTAGATCATATCGCTTTAAGGGCCGAAAATTGCTCTTTTTCGTCTTGTTTTATCGCTCAAAGGTTGCGGGAACATTACATTGTGGCATGTCGAATATCTGATAGTTCTTCTGCTCCTACTTATCAGGTATGCAGGGTACCGGTTTGTCAAGATATCCGTTTTAAAGCAAAGCTTCTTACCTCTACCCCCCAAGGGTTCTTTCGTGACCGTTGGTGTCACCAGAAAACTCCGGTAACAAAGCGAGAGCCCGTTGTCTTACCCATGTAGCTACGAGCCCACGCGAAGATTGGCGAAGACAGGTAGTGTACTCACAACGCACATCTACGGGTTCACCCCCTGCGTTCTCGCTGAATGCCACGTGAAAGCGTCATAAGACCACTCACGCCCGTCTAGCGGCCCTGTGCGCACCTTGCTCATGTGCTAACAGTTACAAAAATTAAAGGAAGCTCACACCAATGCTTGGCATCTCACTTCTAGTACGCCAATGTGCTAAAGCCTGTGGCCTCCAGTGTTCACGTAAAAAATCACAGCTCCTTGTCGTCCGCCCTCACACCAAATCAAGGAATACATTCAAATACTCCTTGATGACCAGGCCATCACTCCAAGCCCCAGCGTCAAGATCCTCGGCCTACATCTCGAGGCTAACACCAAGAGTGACGTCTCCTTGCAGCACCTCAAAAACAGAATTAATCAAATCATACACATTATCAGGCGAGTTGCCACCAAGAAGCGAGGCCTAAAGGAATCCTGTACCTTTTGAATAATTGAAGCTTTTGTCCTCTCGAGAGTCACTTACGTCAACCCCCTGTCTTCTTCTCAACAAGGAAGACATAGAGATGCTTTATATAATGATTAGAAAAGCGGTCGAGCAGGCCATTGGTCTTCTCATTAGTGCGTCCACACAGAGGCTGCTTAGCACGGGGCTCGACAACACGGTGGAAGAGCTAATAGAAGGCCATCTTTCTAACCAGAAGGTCCTACTCAGAACTGCGGTGGGTAACCGCATGCTTCACCAGATTTGCTTGGCAGTCCCATAAGGTCACTCCGCTTGACGTAATTCCAGACTCTTGGTGACTAAAACTAAAGATGCTCCCTTTGCTAAGAAATATGAACCACTCACATGACGAGGCTCACCGAAAAGCACGGGCTCAAGCGCTAAACACCACCCTCGGTGGGAATTATGCAGTTATCTACACAGACGCCTCCACACATCGAGGGCAGCAATACGCCATCATCGTGGTTACCTCCAGAACCAACCTCCTTTCGTGTACCTCGCTTAGGACCCAAGAAATGACGGGAGCAGAAGAGACAGCCATCACCCTGGCTCTCACTCAACCAGGGGTTCGGAGGGTAATCACCAAGTTCCTGCAAGCCTACTGGAATCACCAGTCGGGTTGCGTGTCCTGACCTGCATGGCGCGTGGTAAAAAAACACGCTCCCCGAATGGTTCCATTCAGCTCATCTAGACACCCCCTCACGCTTCAATGGAGGGCAAAAAGTACGCCCACCTAACAAACCTGCGCTTTTACCTCCCGTGCCATGGAGCTCCACCAGGACAGTCACCCACTTGTCACATTCAGGGAGATAACCCACCATTATCGCCTTATGAGACAGACCGTACCTTCGCCTTACCCTGACCTTTCCAGAGAAGAACAAACTACCCTCGGCTCATAAAATCCGGGCTCCTTCTTACAGCCTGAAAGTTTCCACTCTTGTGCTACAATAATACAACTTTACCAAACACAGTTCATGCATCATGCATTGATTTAACCTTACCAAGAATATCTCTTTGAAGTAATAAATGGCGTGGTTAAGTGCATTTCACTTTTCTCTGGTTTTACTATTTGTATAGCGATGTGAGTGTATTTAAGTGACGTCGCATGGGTAATCGTTATGGGTGCCGTTTACAGCTTCGCTTTCCAACCACATTTACGGGGTGGATTAGCGCGATTTTTTTTCTTTCGTAAATAAAAATATGTTTGACCGCTTGATTTCTAATTTTGACTGGTCGTCTCTGATAGCGGAAAAAACGTCTCCTGGAACCGTTTACGCAAGCTTATGCGAGCATCTCAAACGGTTCCAGGTTTCAAGTACTGTTTCCGTGATTAGGAAGCGGCGTAAAGATTACAGTTGGCTAACCGAGGGCGTCATGCAAGCTATTTCGTATAGGGTTTGCCTACGGAAGCGTGTAAAGCACGCACATAAAGATGAGACTCTGCGCGCGCAATACAAAAGTGCTTGCAACAGAGTTGTGGCTCTTTTAAGATCTGCCAAGCGTGCACATTTCTTCCAGAAATTCACGCCAGTGCGAAAAAAATCCAGCGAAGATATGGCATTTAATTAACAGCTTGCCTGAAAAGACTAGTAATCCTCCGGTCTTTAAAGCTTTTTCGGATGGTGCGGAAACTGTGGCGGACGCTTTTAACCATGCATTCCGTATCACTTATGCTAATACTTCACCTTTACTAGATTCTTGCTCGCTAGATAAATATGTTCCTTGTTAGGCGTTTCTGCCTTGCCTCTCTAAATCCGAGCTGAGGTCCGTACTGTTCAGTTTCCGGACTAATAAGCCTCCGGGTTATGATGGAATAAGGGTAGAGACGCTTTGTAGGAACTTCGACGTTTTATCGGACGTTCTTCTTTTCATTCCTAATGGATTTATTAATGGCGCAGACATTCCTAACAATTTAAAAAAGTGTTATCGTTTGGCCTCTCTATAAAGGAGGTCCGAAGGATAAAGTCGACTCGTATAGGCCCTTATCAATACTCCCCATTCTTTCTCAAATTCTGGAAAAATACCTTTTACAATTTATGTCTTCTTTTCTGGAAAAATTTTCGGTTATGTCGCCTCGGCAGTTTGGTTTCGTGTCTTGCCGTGGCACAATTGCTCTATTAGAACAATTTGGTGATGACCTGTACAATTCTGTTGATAATAACTTATTTGCATGTGCTTTATTTATTGATGTTTCTAAAGCTTTCGATTCTGAGTGTCATATTCTATTGCTAAGGAAACTCTGCTTATTGGGATTTCGTGGCCCGTTTTTTGCTCTTCTGTATAAGTATCTCTCGGAGCGCTCTCAGGTTTATGCTACTGATGATCATTTTCATTTCAGTAGACCACTATCTCGATTTGCTGGTGTTCCATAAAGTTCCATTTTGTCGCCCTTGCTTTTTAACATTTACATGAATGATTTTTCTATGTCAATTTCTAAATGTATTGTTTACCAGTACGCTGATGACACAGGCTTGGTTGCTTGTATATTTATAAAGAAACCACATGTCTTCCTCACGATGAAGGGCCACATCACAGAAGCCGCTATTGGCTTAGGTGGGCCCGTTTCGCTGTAGCTTGTCTTTGTTGATTATTAAAGAATATTATTATTATTATTATTATTATTCCCATAGTCCCGCAACATGGTGCCTAGCCGGGATGCATGCTTGCTCTGCTCCTGCCCTTTTTTCGGGAAAGAACAGTTCTGTCGCTGCGAAAGCTGTGTAAATTGTGTGCACGTGAAGTGTGTGACCTGGCCGGACGACCAACTGGAACTTTTGAGGGCTGGATCGCGCCCATTTCGCTGCAATTTGTGCAATTCTACCAGGACGGGCGCTAAGCCTAGTTACGGGATCAAGGCATCACGGATGGAAACGTGTTCTCCGCAGCGCAGCGCTCCCCCGACCGGTTCCTCTCTCTCCCCTCCGGGTGACCTTTGTGGTGAGATTGCCGGTCTCCGCCGTCTTCTCGATGCGATGGAGGGAATTTCTTTTTTGAGCGACGAAGTTTCGCAAATGCGAGAAGAAAATGAGCGCCTCCGAAAGGACCATTCCCGCGGAGCCGAACAGCAGGCTCGAATGGTTGCCTCCCTCCGCTCCGAGGTTCGTTTTTTACGTGAGGAGCTGGCCCGCCGTGTGACCCCCGCGCCTGCGAAGTCCCCGACGGTTGTTCCATTTCAAGCTTCCGTGATCCCCTCAACCTCTGACAACCCCTCACCCTCCGACACGCCTCGAGACACCGAGACCAGTTCTGTTTGCCCTGCGCAGTCAGCTCGGCGATCCCCTTCGGAGCAACGTGTTGACGATCCTGCCCGACCCCCTTTGACAGTTGCTACAAAGGGTGAAAAGAATACAAAGAAGGGAAACAGGCCTGCATTCCTTGGAGCCATGGAGTCGTGGGCATTGTCGGTGGTTGAGCGGCCGCAGCGTCAAAGGGCACTATTTGTTTCCAAGTTGAGCCCTGACAGTGCCACTGCTGACCTCAAGAAGCATATCGAATCTCAAAATATTTCTGCCCTTTCCTGCGGGATGCTGAAAAGAAAATATTTGTTGTACTCCTCGTTCTACGTCATGGTTGACGAAGAAAACATGAAGCGTCTGAACGACCCCTCAATGTGGCCGCTTGGCTGCATTTTCAAGCCATTCCGTGGGATTCTACATGATGATATGCTCCATCCTTCAGAGTCTGTAATTGACCGTGAAGGTGTGTAATTTGGACATCTTTTACGAAAACGCTCCTGGTCTATGAACTAAACCAACTGAATTCTTTCCTAATGTTATTTTGTCTTCGTTTCCTGTCATTGTGATTACCAAAACTTGGCTGTGCAATGAGATTTCCTCATCAGACTATTTTCCATCAAGTTACAACACCTTGCGCAGTGATCGTGACTTTAGTGCCACCAAATAAAAAGGTGGTGGCGTACTTAAGGCTGTAGATAATTTTCTGACATCTATTCCCCGAAGTGACATTGAAACTGTTCCTGAATCAATATGGGTCGAAATTAGCCTTGATCGTTGCGAAAAATTGTTGATTGGTTCCTTCTCTGTGCTGCCTAGCATTAACCCAATCTCTTTTAATGACATCATCTCCTAAATTAAAAATGTCATAGCTTCACATAGGAAGCACAGGATTGTTGTATTGGTGATTTTAATACCCCTGGTATCGACTGGAGAACACTTAAATATTCTCATTACCATCAATACATAGAGAATAAGTGCGCCCTGCTATTAGATTTTTCTTGCTTTTATTTCCCTCCAACAACATAATTGTATTGCCAATCCTTGCGGTAACATATTAGATCTGTGTATTTCGAACAATCATCCTATTGAAGTGTCATTCTCTGACGTTTTTCTTATTCGTCCCGATGAATTTCACCCACCACTTAAACTAACACTCTCTCTGTCAGGGGAAAAACAGAGCTTGAACTTATCTTAAGCAGTATGCGCAAATATATTTTACAATATACTCCTAAACTCCAGAAATATCCCCCCTGGTTCTCGTCTGAACTTATAAGTGTTCTAAAGCATAAAGATCGCGCACACAGAAAGCTAAAAGCACTCCATCTCTGGAACGGAAGGAAGATTTCCGATGTTTTCGAACTCTCTGTAAACGCCTACATAAACAGGATCACAGTTCATATATTGCACACTTAGAAAAAAGCGCCTCTGACAGGCCGGCTGAGTTCTGGAAGTATGTACGAAAACGGTCTAACAAAAGTGAAGAGCCTTTATAGCAACTGTACTCCAATGGAACAGAACTACAAGCTGTCGCTGACTGTTTTTCCACGCAGTTCTCTTCCGTTTATAAAGCCTCTGACTCTAGCACTACTATAGAACAACATTTGGAAATCAACACACCCAATGCTCTGTCGCTAGATGAAAATCTCATCAGCGAATGCATTAAGCGCTTGAAACCATCCTTATCATGTGGCCCAGATGGTATCCCCTCAGCTATACTAAAAGCTTATAGCAGTATATTGGTCCCAGTACTGACTAGCATATTTAATAACTGTCTGATTACTTCCACATTTCCTAGCATGTAAAAAATTGCTCGTGTTTTTCCAGTATTTAGGTCTGGCTCTAAAACTGATGTCTCGAATTATCGACCGATTTCTCTTCTCTGTGCCATGTCAAAGATTTTTGAGCTGGCCCTTCACCACACACTGTCTTTTAATGTGAAAAACTCGTTGAATATTAATCAACATGGATTTGTCCCTTGCCTCTCAACCGTCACTAATCTTGCCAGTTTCATGACGCAAATATCTACACTTGTATTCCAGAGAGGACAGGTCGACACCATTTACTGTGACCTCAGCAAAGCGTTCGATGTAGTCAGTCACTCAATGCTTATGGTTAAACTTGGTCATTTTGATGTTGACACCGCTGTTGTGAATCTATTGCATAACTACCTTCGTGACATATTATGTTATGTTGCCGTCAATGGCCAAACGTCGTCCTCCTTTTACAAAGTGACCAGTGGTGTACCTCAGGGTTCGGTATTAAGCCCACTCCTCTTTTTAATATATGTTAACCATGTTTCTTCTGCCATTCGCAATTCTTCTTTCCTTTTGTATGCAGATGATATAAAGATATTTAGGGTAATTCTTAAATTTAACGACTGTGGCTTGTTGCAGTCTGATTTGTGTTCTTTTTCGGAATGGTGTAAAAACAATAACCTTTCTCTCAATATTTCAAAAACAAAAGTCATGAGTTTCACTCGTAAATCGTCTAGCGTATCTTTTTTATACTCTGTCAATTCTGTGTCTTTATGTAGGGTTTGTGAGATCAATGATCTCGGCGTTCTCTTTGATAGCACCTTGGATTTTTCAGCTCATACTAAGCGTGTTGCTATGCGGGGTCTTCGTTCTCTCGGCTGTGTTTGTAGAGTATCGAGAGAATTCAATTCTCCTATGCCACTCCGCAAATTGTACACCGCTATTTGTCTTCCTCAACTTGAGTATGCATTTGTGATCTGGAATGGCATCTCTAATTCCTTAAGTAACGTAATCGAGCGTGTACAGAAAAAATTTCTAAGCGTTTACAACCATCGCTTCCCTAAAAATGACTCTGGCTTGTGTTCTAACACTGTTGAACTATTGTCACTGCCTTCACTTCGCTGCCGGAAAAATCGCGCTGATCTCTTCGTTCTTTTCAAGCTCGTTCACGGTACTATATCCTGTCCTATACTGCTCAATAGTATTAATTTTCGGATCCCGCTGAAGCAAACAAAAGAGAGCAGGCCGTTTCTTGTAACTACCCGCCTATCTCAGCACTCAACCCTCAACAGGATACAAAGTCTTTATAATTTTTATTTTCTGACCTCGATGTTTTTGATGGGTCACAGTTGTCGTTTTCCTCCATGGTTTGTACCGTTATAGGATAACATGACATGTGCAATTTGTCCTATCCTTCTCTTTTAGTTTATCTGGCGCATTGTTGTATGTATTTATGTATGTATGTATGTATGTGTGTATGTATGTATGTATGTATGTATGTATATTATCTGACTTTTCGTCATTATCATTAGCGATTTCTTATACTGTGTTAATCTACTTTTGTCCTTTCGTCCTAATATTTCTGTACTCATTGTGTCTCTTATAGTTTTCTTCCGTACAGTCATCTTGTTCTCTTGTGTTATTCCTAGTTTTTTTTGTTTCGTTTTTTTGTGCACCAGCATCAAGACCTCTCGGTTGTTCCTGGGCACGTTAAATAAATAATTAATTGATTGATTGATTGATTATTAATATTATTATTCCAGCTCGTCAATCCCCTTCCGAGCAACGCGTTGACGATCCTGCCCGACCCCCATTGACAACAATTGCCACAAAGGGTGAAAAGAATACAAAGAAGGGCAACAGGCCTGCATTCCTTGGAGTCATGGAGTCGTGTGCATTATCAGTGGTGGTTGAGCGGCCGCAGCATCAAAGGGCACTGTTTGTTTCCAAGTTGAGCCCTGACACTGCCACTGATGATCTCAAGAAGCATATCGAATCTAAAATATTTGTCCCCTTTCCTGCCGGCGGCTGAAAACAAAATATTTGTCGTACTCCTCATTCTACGTCATGGTTGACGAAGAAAACATGAACCCTCTGAACGACCCCTCAATGTGGCTGCGTGGCTGCATTTTCAAGCCATTCCGTGGGATTCTACATGATCATATGCTCCATCCTTCAGAGTCTGTAATTGACAGTGAAGGTGTGTAATTTCGACATCTTTTACCAAAACGCTCGTGGTCTACGAACTAAGCCAACTGAATTCTTCGCTAATGTTATTTCGTCTTTTTTCCGGCCATTGTGATTACCGAAACTTGGCTGTGCAATGAGATTCCCTCATCAGACTATTTTTCATCAAGTTACAACACCTTCCACAGTGATCGTGACTTCAGTGCAAGCAAACAAAAAGGTGGTGGCGTTCTTAAGGCTGTAGATAATTCTCTGAGATCTGTTCGCCGAAGTGACATTGAAAATGTTCTTGAATCAATATGGGTCGAAATTAGCCTTGATCGCACCGAAAAATTGTTGATTGGGTCCTTCTATGTGCCGCCTAGCATTGCCCCAATCTCTTTTAATGACATCATCTCTTCCATTGACAATGTCATAGCTTCACATAGGAAGCACAGGATTCTTGTTATTGGTGATTTTATACCCCTGGTATCGACTGGAGAACACTTAAATATTCTCATTACCATCAATACATAGAGAATAAGTGCGGCCTGCTATTAGATTTTCTTGCTTTTAATTCCGTTCAACAACATAATTCTATTGCCAATCCTTGCGGGAACATATTAGATCTCTGTATTTCGAACAATCAGCCTATTGAAGTGTCACGCTCTGACGTTTTTCTTGTTCGTCCCTATAAATTTCACCCACCACTTAAACTAACACTCTCTCTGTCAGGGGAAAAACAGAGCTTTCAAAAGAACATCAAGAAATCCCCAGTTTTGCTTTCAAAAGAGGTGACTACGTTGGCTTACACCGGGACTTATCCTCCATTGACTGGTCTCTGGTAACTGAAAAAAACCAATGTTGATGACCAAGTAGATCAGCTTACGGAATTTATCTTAAGCAGTATGCGCAAATATATTCCACAATATACTCGCAAACTCCATAAATATCCCCTGTGGTTCTCTTCTGAACTTATAAGTGCTTTAAAGCATAAAGATCGCGCACACAGAAAGCTCAAAAGCACTGTATCTTTTGAGCGCAAGGAAGATTTCTGATGCTTTCGAACTCTCTGTAAACGCCTATATAAAATGGATCACAGTTCATATATTGCCCAATTAGAAAAAGGCGCCTCTGACAGGCCGGCTGAGTTGTGAAAGTATGTACGAAAACGGTCTAACAAAAGTGAATAGCCTTTAATACTACTGGACTCCAATGGAGCAGAACTACAAGCCGTCGCTGACTGTTTTGCCAGGCAGTTATCTTCCGTTTATAAAGCCTCTGACTGTAGCACTACTATCGAACAACATTTGGAATTTAACACACCCAATGCTCTGTCGCTAGATGAAAATCTCATCAGCGAATGCATTAAGCGCCTGAAACCATCCTTATGATGTGGTCCAGATGGTATCCCCTCAGCTATGCTAAAAGCTTATAGCAGTATATTGGTCCCAGCACTGACTAGAATACTTAATAACTGTCTGATTACTTCCACATTTCCTAGCATTTGGAAAATTGCGCGTGTTTTATCTTTCTACCCATTTCTCTTCTCTGTGCCATGTCAAAGATTTTTGAGCTGGCCCTTCACCACATACTGTCTTTAAATGTCAAAAACTCATTGAATAAAAATCAACATGGATTTGTCCCTGGCCGCTCAACCGTCACTAATCTTGCCAGTTTTATGACGTAAATATCTACACTTGTATTCCAGAGAGGACAGGTCGACACCATTTACTGTGACCTCAGCAAAGCGTTCGATGTAGTCAGTCACTCAATGCTTACGGTTAAACTTGCTCATTTTGATGTTGACACCCCTGTTGTGAATCTATTGCATAGCTACCTTCGTGACAGATCATGTTATGTGGCCGTCAATGGCCAAACGTCCTCCTTTTACAAAGTGGCCAGTGGTGTGCCTCAGTGTTCGGTATTAGGCCCACTCCTCTTTTTATTGTATGTTAACGACGTTTCTTCTGCCATTCGCAATTCTTCTTTCCTTTTGTAGGCCGATCATATAAAGATATTTAGGGAAATTCATTCATTTAACGACTGTCGCTTGTTGCAGTCTGATTTGTATTCTTTTTCAGAATGGTGTGAAAACAATAACCTTTCTCTCAATATTTCAAAGACAAAAGTCATGAGTTTCACTCGCAAATCATCTAGCGTATCTTTTTTAATCTCTGTCAATTCTGTGTCTTTATGTAGAGTTTGTGAGATCAATGATCTCGGCGTTCTCTTTGATAGCACCTGCCCTTTTTCAGCTAATACTAAGCGTGTTGCTATGCGGAGTCTTCGTTCTCTCGGCTGTGTTTGTAGAATATCGAGAGAATTCAGTTCTCCTATGCCACTCCGCAAATTGTATTCCGCAATATGTCTTCCTCAACTTGAGTATGCATCTGTGATCTGGAATGGCATCTCAAATTCCTTAGGTAACGTAATTGAGCGTGTCCAGAAAACATTTCTAAGCGTTTACAACCATCGCTTCGCTAAGAATGACTCTGCCTCGTGTTCTAACACCGTTGAACTATTGCCACGGCCTTCACTTCGCTGCGGGCGAAATCGCGCCGATCTCTTCTTTCTTTTCAAGCTCGTTCACGGTACTATATCCTGTCCTATACTGCTCAATAGCATTAATTTTCGGATTCCGCGGAAGAAAACAAGAGAGAGTAGGCCGTTTCTTGTAACTACCCGCCTCTCTCAGCACTCAACCCTCAACCGGATACAAAGTCTTTATAATTTTTATTTTCTTGACCTCGATGTTTTTGATGGGTCACAGTTATCGTTTCCCTCCAAGGTTTCTACCGTTATAAGATAACATCACATGTGCAATTTGTCCTATCCTTCTCTTTTAGTTTATCTGGCGCATTGTTGTATGTATGTATGTATGTATGTATGTATGTATGTATGCATGTATGCATGTATGTATGTATGTATGTATGTATGTATGTATGTATGTATGTATGTATGTATGTATGTATGTATGTATGTATGTATGTATGTATATGTGTGTGTGTGTATGTATATTATCTGACTTTTAGTCATTATCATTAGCTATTTCTCATGCTGTGTTAATCTACTTTTGTCCTGTCGTCTTAATATTTCTGTACGCATTGTGTCTCTTATAGTTTTCTTCTGAACAGTCAGCTTGTTGTATTGTGTTATCCTTAGTTTTTTTTTGTTTCTTTTTTTGTGCGCCAGCATCAAGACCTCTCGGTTGTTCCTGGGCATATTAAATAGATGATTGATTGATTGATTGATTATTATTATTATTCGTAGAACGCTCGTAGAACGCTCCAGCGGTCAACCAGGTCTGGCGATGAGTGACTTGGGTTCGCCTTCTGACTGCGCTTTGCCTCCGCCTCTACGGTCCCTCCTCGCCCTCCTCGCGTTGGTGCATGGGAAGCTTCTTAGTCGGTTGTGGCACTCCGACCACCGAGCTTCAGGGCTCTCTTTGTTTCTAAGTTGTCGGCTAACACGACATTTGGGCAACTGTTGGCCTAATTGTCGAATGTGCAAGTCACGCAATTGTCGTGAAATCGCCCTAAAACAAAGTATGACTCGTATTCTTCTGTAACTGTTGACGCAGAGTGTTTCAGGCGCCTGTGCGAGCCGTCTATGTGGCCAAAGGGATGCCTCTTCAAGCCGTTCCAAGGCAAGGATCACCCTGGCATGGTACCCAACTGTGAAACTACTGAGAAGGACCAGTAAGAACGACGCTCTCGACATCTATTATCAAAATGCTCGGGGTCTACGTACTAAGTCCTCCGAATTTCTTAGAAATGTTGTGTGCTCCAAATTTTCTACTATTGTTATTACTGAAACTTGGCTTTGCAATGATATCTCGTCTTCCGACTATTTTCCTCCGACCTATGAAATTTTTAGAAGCGCCAGAAAGTTAACTGGGCCTAAGAAAAAGGGTGGCGGTGTGCTCATTGCAATCGATCACTCAGTGCAATGCGTGCGGCGTGCAGACCTGGAGACCGAGGAATCAGTATGGCTTGTGGTTGGCCACAAGAGGGGCGAGAAGCTGCTCATCGGTGCATTCTATATATCCCCAGATATTTTACCTGCTGAATATAATCGAAAGCTCACATCTATTGAAAATATTTCCAATTCACACACCAACCATAAGCTAAATATACGTCGGGACTTCAACACCCCAGGTATTCACTGGAACAGTCTTTCATTTCAGCCTAAAAACCATTATGCAGCGCAGAAATGCAGCATGGTATTAGATTTTCAATCATTCATCTCTTTGCAGCATTTCTGCCACGTAGAAACCTCTTGTGGCAATGTTCTAGATGTGTGCGTCTCAAACTTAAAAAAACGTACAAGTGTGTGCCTCCGAAATATCCCTTGTGCACCCCAACAAGTTTCACCCCCTAATATTTTCTCTGTCTCGGTCGCGACGCAGCATCACTCTGTTGTTGTTGACGATTGTGCAATCCCGCCATATGCTTTCAAGCGTGGAGATTATGCTGGGAGGTATCACTTTTATTCATCTGCTGAATGGTCTAGTGTTTTTGATGTCAATAATGTTGACAAACAGGTTCGACGTTTTACCGAAATTGCCAGGAGTGGCATGGAAAAGTACATCTCTTGTTATAAGTCTGTTCCTTCTAAATTTCCCCACTGGTTCTCTAAAAAACTTCGAAGATCGCTTAAACTTAAGGACAGCGCCCACAAAAAGGCCAAGCGCTCCGGGCCTGACAAGTGGAAAGCGGTGTTTAGTCGGTATCGCTCACTTTGTAAAAGCCTCTACCGGCGTGACCACCAGCTCTATATAGAATCGTTAGAGGCTGCTGCGTCTCAGAAACCAGCTTAGTTCTGGAGGTTTGTACGCGGCCGTTCTAAGGCGTCTAAAGAACAAGTTAGCCTGCTTAATTCCGATGGTGTAGAGGTTTAGGATGTTGCCACCAGTTTTGTTCAGTACTTTCATTCTGTCTTTTAACTGCCAGATGGCAACGACGAACGCCTATCGTTTAATAACTCTAATTTTATACACTTATGTTCGATGAAAAAATTGTCAATGATAGCCTTCTAGGGGTGAAACCATCAGTTTCCTGTGGTGCAGATGGAATTCCAGCCGCACTCAGGAAGGTTTACGGCAACATTTTTGTGCCTGTCTTAACGTCCATTTATAATAACTGCTTACTTTTCGGCAAATTTTCTCACGCATGGAAAATCGCTCGATTTTTTGCAATATTTAAATCTTGTGATAAGTCAGCCGTTTGTAACTATCGCCCGATTTCACTCCTTTGTGTCGCCTCAAATCTCTTTGAGTCAGCTCTGCACAAAGTTTCTGCTGCCTGTGTCCATATCGTTGTGATACCAAATCAGCACGGCTTTTTCTCCGGTCGATCGACGGTCACAAATCTTGCAATCTTTATGACACAGGCTTTGGCGGCAGTTTGTGAAAACGGCCAATTGGAAGTTATTTATTTTGACCTCAGTAAGGCGTTTGATCTGGTGAACCACCAATTATTAATTAACAAGCTTGCTACGTCTGGTGTACATGCAAGCTTTGTTGCCTTGGTGTCCAACTATCTCCTTGACCGGTCTTTTTATGTAGATGTAAACTACAAAAAGTCTAGTGTTTACCCTGCAACAAGTGGTGTACCTCAGGGTTCCGTGCTGGGTTCATTATTGCTTTCTGTCTTTATCAATGATGTGTCAACAGTGTTAACAAACTCTTCTTTTCTTCTCTATGCTGATGATGTCAAACTATTTAGGCACTTTAGCGGTGTTCAGGACTGCTGTGCCTTGCAGAGCTATGTGTCAGAATTATCGGTCTGGTGCAGGAAAAACTGCCTAATTTTAAACCCCGCTAAAACAAAGGTTGTCACCTACAGCCAGAAAACCCACCGTCTGCTGTTTTCCTACAGTATTGAGGGAGCTCCTCTGCAAAGGGTTGAGGAGATTAGGGTCCTAGAGGTGCTTTTCGACAGTATCCTCTTTTTTTCTCCTCATATTTGGCTCATCACCCAGCGAGCGCTCCCAAGTGTTGGAAATGTGTGTCGGATTACAAAAGAATTCTCTTCTCCAGATCCATTTCTAATGCTATACAATGCAATATGTATACCACAGTTAGAATATGCTGCTATTGCTTGGAACGGCATCTCCAAATCTAGTAGTGAATTATTAGAACGGGTGCAGAAGTTTTTATCCATATTTAGGCACCGTCATCACAGTCGCAGTTTTCACCCTGATTCTGACTTACCCATAGTTCCTTCCCAACGATCTACCAACGATCAACTTGTTGCGTTGGAATCCTTCATAAAAGATGGATTTCTTCATAAGCAGTTCTGCCTTAAGGTATTCTTTGATCTTAAAAAGGCTTACGACACAGCCTGGCGATATGGCATCCTCAGCGACCTCAAGTCCTTTGGTGTGTCAAGTAACATGTTAAATACCATTTTTAGTTACATGACCACGAGGACATTTCGTGTTAATGTTGGGTCATCCCTGTCTGGGATAGATGTGCAGAAAAATGGTTTGCCGCATGGTGGAGTTCTAAGCTGCACATTGTTTATAGTTAAGATGAACTCCCTCCGAAAGGCCTTGCCGTCAACCATTTCCTGTTCCATCTATGTAGACGATGTTGAAATATCTTTTAAATCCTTTAACCTGTCAATTTGGGAAAGTCAAGAACAGCTCGGTGTTAAGAAGCTTGCTCGATGGGCCGACCTTAATGTTTTTAAACTGAACCCGGGCAAAAGTAGTTGTGTTCTGTTCTCCCGCAAGCGCTGGCTTTATGCGGACCCTGAGATTGCTCTTGGCCATGCATCTATTTCTGTTAAAAGGGAGCACAAGTTTTTAGGTGTCATATTTGATGACAAGCTCACTTTTATACCTCACGTCAAAGCACTTAAACATAAATGCCTCAAAACACTAAACATTCTCAAGGTCCTCTCCCATCAATCCTATGGTGCAGACAAAGAACTGCTTCTCCGGGTCTTTACCACCTTAGTCGGGTATCGGTTAGACTACGGCAGCGTCATGTATGGGTCGGCATCTAAAACGACAATAAAGATTCTTGACCCAGTACTCCATTTGGGCCTCCGCCTTGCGGCGGGTGCGTTCCGCACTAGCCCTGCAAAGAGTCTATACGTTGAATGTAACAAATGTTGCCTTGAGGACCAACGAACGTACATGGACTTGCTCTATGCTTTCAAAACTTCATCAATGAACAACCATCCTTTTAAACCTGTTTTTAATGATGCATCCACATCACCAGTGATTGTAAATCGCCCGTCCGTTCCTTTGCCATTATCACTTAGAGTGAGACAGGAAGGTTCGGATTTCAACATCTCTTTTTTAGACGTTTACACATCTTCTTTTACTGACGTTTTAACCACCCTGGCAGCTTCAATCTGTGTGTTGTGACTTATTTTTCATGAATATTGATAAAACCAGGGTACCACTAACTGCAATTTTGCAGCACCTCTTGTCCCTGCAGTACAAGTATCAATGTGCAGAGTTTTATAGTGATGCGTCAAAAACTGAAACCATAGTGCATGGTTTCTCAAAGTGGGTTCCGCGGAACCTAGGGGTTCCGCAGGCCCCTCCTCAGGGTTCCGCGAGTCACTGATAAATTTTCCCTGGTTCCGCAGTCGCAAAGTCTTATATGGTGAACTTGAGGTGCGATCGATCTAAGGAACCTCCATTACTTACGCCCGAGTGTCAGTACGCACATCTCGGCGCATAACAGAAACGCGCGAGCTGCGCAATAAATCTCGCCAGCAGCCTGTAGCCAGCCAGACTCCGAAAACGGGCCACGTGGTTAAACTATTGCACTTGAATCTCGGTCTTATATTACCCCCATGCGCATTTGTCCTGTTTGGAGATAGGTGCCGCTAGTGTACGCATTCGCGTAAAGTCGATGGGGGGAAAAAACGATACCCTTGCTTGCTTTTGAATTTATTGCGCGTTAATGTGGCATGAACGAAATGAAAAATGGCGGGAGGGAGGGGGTTCCTTGGCACTTAACGGAACTTAGCAGGGTTCCCTGGGACCAACATGCTTGAGAACCCCTGCCATAGTGTCTTGCGCTGCTCATAGACCAAACTTTGATGCATGCAGAAGCATGCGCACATACACCACAATTTACTCGGCTGAAGCATCTGGCATCTTACTCATTGCACAACACATTCTTGAACACATAATCTCGAAGTCCATCACATATACAGATTCCTTGAGCGTTGTGCGCGCATTGGCATCATACAAGCCCAGCAAAAACAGAATTGTCTATATGGTTTTCAACCCTATCATGTCTATATATGCCCAAAAACTTGTTCTGGTGTTGTGCTGGGTTCCAGGCCATGCTGGGATTGCTGGCAATGAGGTTGCGGATCAAAAGGCCGCAGTTGCTGCACTAAGGAACACAGGAGATCTAACAATTCTACCACAGAGTGACCGTAAGCCACAAATTCGGCAACACCTTCGTAGGAAATGGCAAGCACAGTGGAATGAACAGACAGATAACAAACTACACGTAATAAAGCCACACTTGAGACGATACGCAACTGACTCACACAACAGACACACGGAAGTCGCCTTGGGTAGGCTGCAGATAGGGCACACCCATGCAACGCACTCGTATCTGCTGGCGGGATCCCAGTGCAGCAGATGCGGGGAGGCCCTATCCGTAGTGGACATACTAATCACATGCAAGACACCTCACACAAGACGACACAAACACTTCAGAGAACTCTACAGACAACATATTCCCCTACATCTATCGTTGTTTCTAGGTGACGATTGCATGATTTCCGTGAAACGTGTGTTTGAGTATTTGTCAGATGTCAAGTTTTTAAACCTCATTTCCTACCACGCATAATCAAATCTGGCCCTATACACCAGCCATCACCATTATGTTTAATAAATTTTACGATGTTCGGTTTACACGTTTTTTTACCTATCCTTTTTGTGGTAACCACTTCACTTCAATAAATAACCTTTTCTCTGGCGCTCTTTGCCCTTAGTCGGCCTTGCGCCATAAAAACCCAACCATCATCATCAAGACTCTCCCAGTATTTATCAAAATTTCAAATACTCACTAGCTGTCAGTTCGGATTTCGCAGTGGCCTGTCTACTGCCAACGCGATAGCTTGTTTCACCGACACAATTAAGTCATTTATTGATTGTGGTATATTTGCTGGCTCCGTTTTCACTGATTGATCCAAAGCCTTTGACACGATTACCCATAGCATTCTTTTAAGGAAACTAGAGCTTTATGGCATTGTTGGACCTGCCCTAATTCTTTTAAAAAGTTTTCTTTCAAACAGGCGTCAGGTAGTCTGCTTTCCAGCCAGACGTCACACCCGGTTAATATCAGGAAAGTAGCACTCCAAGGGTCAATCTTGGGGCCTCTTCTATTTTTGACGTACATTATTGACTTGCCTCAGCGCTTAACAAGTTAACAATGTTTCTTATATGCTGACGACACAACTATATTTTCTAGTGATAACAATGTTTGTATTTAGTGTCTAAATTGCAAGCTGACTTGTTTTCACTACAACGCTGGTGTTTATCAAATAAACTATCCATTAATATTATTAAATCCTGGTTTATGGTTTATTGCCCTCCTAACAAGACACTTCCTACTTTTTTAAGTCTCTCTTTATATTGTAAAAAATTGCCTTTTGCAGCCGTACTAACTTTCTAGGCGTGGCTATTGATTCAAACTTTAAAGTTGATGAGCATGTATTTTCAATTGTTAAAAAGGCGCCTTTCGGTATATGGGCATTGATTCGGGCGCTTCCATATTTTAACACTCAAATTCTTCTAGGCCTATACTTTGCTTTTGTTCACTGTCATTTAACCGACTGTGTAACATCCTGGGGTAGCTCTTATGCCACCCATTTGTCACCCCTCGTTACATTAAAGAAACAAGCTATTCGCGTCATCAACTCAGCGCCCCGTCGATATTCTTCCTTTCCACTATTTCAACTTCGGGTTTTTCCTGTAACTCAAATTTATCGGTACAGCATCGGTATCTTATTTTTCAAAATTCTTAATCGCAAATTCGTATAACAAGTTTTCCAAGTTCGCATTATTACTAATACGAATAGCACGCGTTTTTCGAGTCAAAACAATTTCTTGCTTCCTAAGATTCCAAGTAATTATGGTAAGCCTACTGTTTTCAGCAATATCTTTTTGGAATTCTTTACCTAGCTATAATAAAACAAATTCTTTCTATAAGTTCAAAACTGTGCTTAGGAACTACCTTTAAATTTCTTGTGGAATATAATGTTCTATTTTTTACTGTATGTGGTGTATATTTTGCTTTTTTGCTTGAAATATACTACTAGTTATAAGTGTAACTGAAGTTCTATTTAGTGTTTTATTTTGTCTCTAAATACATTGTTATGTTTTGTTCAATAGTCCTGTATAGTTTTATAGTTTGTCTTTGTATATCTAGTTGTTTATGGTTCAATAGTTCTGTATACCATTTTTATTTCTTTTAGTGTCGCTAGTAATAACTCCGTATCGTCATCGGAGGCCCCGCGTACTGTTTCAGACTTGGGACCTCCATCTCTATTACAATCTATAAGTAAATATATATACATTCTTGAATAAAAATTTAATTGAAATAAAAAAACGTCTACTAAAAATATACGTGAAATGACAAAACAAAAGGAAGATGACTGGTGTAAAGGGCCAGGGTTTTAACATGCATGGTAAGTAATGAGGTGTAAAAACTTTACATCGCTAAGAAACCTAAAAGAATGCTTGTGGGTGATTATAGGGTCGTCCCCTAAAACGTACGGTGGGTGTAGTGGAATGTGTGGTCTCAGACAACTTGTCTGTAGTGTTGTGCAAAGTGTTTGTACGTTTTGTTTTCTAGAGCCTTTTCTAGAGCCGTAATCCCCATACGCATACAATGGTATGAGTATACGGATTGCGGATAGGCCCTCTCCAGTCCCGCTGCACATGGGTCTTGGATATCCACTGAGCAGGTGTGAGTGTGTTGCATGTGTGTGGCCTATCCGCAACCTTGCTGAAGTCACTTCAGTGTGTCTGTTGCGTGAGTCAGTTGTGTATCATCCCAAGTGTGGCTTTATTACCTGTAGTTTGTCGTCATTATATTGTGCTTGGCATTTGTTACAATGATGTTGAAGTTGTCGCTTAACGTCACTCTGTAATAGTGTTGTTATGTCTACTGTGTTCCTGAGTGCGGCGGCAGCGGCCCTCTCATCAGCAACCTCATTGCCAGCGATCCCAGCGTGGCATGGAACACCAGCACAAGACCAGAAAAAGTTTTTGGGCATATACAGACATCATAGTATTGAGAACCATGTCAGCGTTCTGCTTTTGCACGGCTTGTGTGATGCCAATGCGTGCACAACGCTCAAGGAATCAGTATATATGATGGACTTGGAATTTCGTGTGCAGAAATATCTTGTGCAAGGAGTAAGATGCTATATGCTTCAGCTGAGTGAATTGTGGTGTATGTGCACAAGGTTCTGCATTCATCAAAGCTTGGCCCATGAGCAGCGCAAGACACCATGGTTGCAGTTTTTGAGGCGTCGCTGTAAAACTCTGCACATCGATACTTATACTGCAGAGACAAAAAGTACCGCAAAATTGCAGTTTGTGATACCTTGGTTTTATGAATGTTCATGAAGGACGAGTCAAGATACAGGTTGAAGCTGCCAGGGTGGTAAAACGTCAGTAAATTATGATGTGTAAATGTCAAAAAGGAGACGTTGAAACCCGCGGCTTAATCTCTCACTCAAAGTGAGAACGGCAAGGAAATGGTCGGGCGATTAACAAACAGTATAGATTTGGATGTATCATTAAAAATTTTTTGAAAGGTTGTTTATTCCACGATAAAATTTTTGAAGCTTACAGCAAGACTATTTATGTTCGTTTGTCCTCAAGGCACAACTTGTAACAGTGAACATACAAATTTTGATCGGGGCTAGTGAGGAAAGCAATCCAGGCAAGGGGAAGCCTCAAGTGTAGCACTGAGTCTAGCATGCCTAATGCTGTTTTTGGCGTCGACCCAATTCCAAACGAGACCCAACCAAAGCAGTATACAGGTGTAGCAGGAGTTCTTTGTCGGCACCTTACGATTGGTGTGAGAGGACCTTAACGATATTCATTGTTTGGAGGCATTTAGGGTTCAGTGTATTAATTTGAGGAATGAATGTGAGTTTGTGGTCAAATAAAATACATAAAAACTTGTGCTCTTTCTTCAAGGAAAGTGACCCGCCATTAAGAGTAATGTCTGGGTCCGGATAGACCCCACGATTCCTGATTAACACAATGCAATACATTTTTGTAGATTTCATTGAAAACCACTTCTTTCTGCCCAGTCGGCAAGTTTCTTACACAAAGCTGGACTTGACGCTCGCAGATTGACATATTGCATAATATATACCTTATCTGCATGTCACCTACATACATAGAACTTGCGATTGTAGGTGGCAATGCCTTTACAAGAGAGTTAATCTTAACTAAGAAAAGAGTGCAGGTCGACACCACAGAGTATGGCACGCCATTTTCTTGCAGATGAACCTTTGACAGTGCAGACCCAACTCTCACACGGTAGGACCTCTCTGATATCAAACTACAAAGGATGTTCAACATGTTGACCGAAGCACCGATTGACTTCAGTTCACTAAGGATGCCGTACCGCCAAGCGGTGTCACAGGCTTTCTAGATGTCGAAAAACACCAACAATCAAAACTGTTTGTGCACGAAAGCATCCTTTATATATGATTCAAGACCGCCAAGATGGTCGTTCGTAGATCGCCCCAACCTGAAGCCTGCCTGGCAGCTCTCGAGAAGACCCTTGTACTCCAAGAAGAAGACGACACTTCTGTGATATTCTTCTTGACAAGATTGCACAGGCAGCTTGTGAGAGCGATGGGTCGATAGCTTGCGGGAGTGGAATGATCCTTCCCCTCTTTTAAAAGTGCTACAGCTATCGCCTCACTTCAATAATTTTGAATGTGTCCCGAAAGCGATATCTTGTTTTAAATGTGAAGGACTGTAACAAGAATGCTTGCGCGTATGTGCTGTATCATTGTATTAGTGATATTTTCTGAACCTGGAGCTGAGGGTTTGCTGGTACTCAGAGCACCCCTCCGCTCACGAAGCGAAAACTCGGAGTTATAATACGTGGCTAGTCATGTAAAGGCTTCTTTGCGGCTGCGAGTTTCTGTTTCACGAAAGTGTGTAGTGTGCTGAAATGTACACGTGTTGAAAACTGTTGTGAAAGTGTGTCAGCCTCGTTTTCGAGTGTGTCTTCTCGTGTTCTGACCGGAGACAGGCTGTGTGTTTGTTGTCCTTTGAGTGGGCGTATTAGTGACCATTCCTTGGGTGTGTTTGTGTATGAGTTTATCGACGTATGAATGAGCACCAACTATCTCGTTTTAAGTGCAATGCACCTCTTAAGCGACCCTGAACCTGCGTCCACCGGCGATGTCCGCGCACGTGGAGATGGGCGCGCGCTGCCTGGCAGCTGACATGGCACATACCCACGTGGGGGATTGGCCAAGAATCGGGCGTGAGAAGGGCTAATGCACCTGCTTGAAGGAGTACTGACACGACATTTCAAAGCTGAGATCCGCTCTAGCAATCAAGTACAACGACAACACAAATAGGTGTCTGTGAATAAATGCATCTTTCTTTCTTTGTAGTTGTGTGTGTGTGTGTGATCTCTCTTTCGCGAACATTACCGAACCGCGCAAATTCAACTCGTGCATTCGCACTTTCACATTCTTCCCCTCGGGGAAATGCGGGGTATTTTTTTTGTCTCATGGCGCACCCGTTTTCCAAATGCATTTGCCTTTGGAATCATAGGAGGTTAGCCGACGCAAGGGACCGACGGAGGATACCCCACGCCTTGTTCTAGCCCTCTCGCGCCCGCGTACATTACTCATTCCACCACGGCCTCCTCTGGTGGCGCTGGGCGCCAAGGTGTGGGAAATTGACTTTTTGGTGGCATTCTGGGATGTGCGCCATTGGGAGTTGGGTATCTTCTTCAACGCGTAGCTATCCAATGGATATCTGGTGTAGTGTGGATGTCTCTGTAAATGCGTTTGAATTAGTTATTGCTTCAATGAACCTGTTTTGCGAAGGTGGACTGCGTGGGAAGTGGTCTATGTCGTATGGGTCAGTACCCACACCCCACTAGAGAAGAGGAAAGGAAATTTCGGAGCCAATACCCAAGTCAAGAAATGAGTGTGTGCTGTGTCCTACGTTATGGTAAGTAGGCTGTTTATTGTTGAAGACGCATGCTCCCGAGAACGTTAACACCCTCTCGGTCAGAATACGTAGGGCATCCGTGCGAGAAGATCTCCATCGACAGTTGTCTGTATTAATGTCGCCTTTGAGTATGTATGGTTCGGGCAGCTAATCAACGAGCTCCTCAAAATCGGAGCTCCAACGTTCAACACAGGAAGGAATGTATATGGAGCATACCGCTTTTAACCTAATAAATAATAGAATATTGTGCAGATTGCTACAGCCTCAAGAAAATTGTTCAAAGTGTTAGGGTGCCATGCTGAGGATTTCCAGGCGATTATGGCCACACCGCCAGAAGAGTGTGTGCAGCCATTCCTGTCCTTTCTGTGTACCACCATTCCACAAAATTGTGTTTGGACTTAGAATGTGTTTTCTGAACGAACATACGCCTGGCTCATTAGCATGCAGCATTTTGTAAAGAACGTCAACATTTTTATGAAGGCCTCTGCAGTTGCATTAGATTATGTTTTCTCTTCCAATTATGAAGTGTTCGCAGATTTTGGAGTTTTGTTTATGTATCGTCGTTCGGGGCTTTGAGTCTCAGAGGGGCTTTTTCGGCCCCTATAGAAGTTTGGACGCAGGAACGCGGTCCTTTCGCTGCCACAAAAACAGGAATGATCCAACGTCCATCATATTCTCGGATGTCCTAGGGGTGCCCGATCGACCAGGTCCCTTGGACATGGCTCCCGTTCGGACACCCTTTGTTTTTTGACCCGCTACCGCCGAAGGGTTTGGGAGTAGCACAAAGGGCACAGGCGTTGCGGCAAAGGTGGGAGACTATGCGGGACCCCCAGTGTCTATCACCTCCGCAACCTCCAGTGGAAGCATGAAGGTGAGGAAGCAGATGCGGGAGGGGCATCGGTCCCAACGGTGACTGCTTCTACCACAGCCGCTGCTTGCTCAGCGAGCGCTGTAGTGAAGTCTTCGGCTGCTTGAGGCAACCCAAGGGGGCGGGGTCGGCGCCAAGTCCTATTGTCGGTACTGGGTCCCCGCCGAAACCAGACGCTGGTACGGTTCCCCCCCCCCCAGTGAGCTGCGTCGCCGCAGATCCTCAGGGTGAAAGAGGTGAACCCCTTTCGTGCCTCTGGGAAGGTACTGTTCTCGTCGACGTTCGGGGCAATTATCTGTTTCTCCTGCTTAAACATTTCACAGCTCCTGGAATAGGCAGCGTGTGGTCCCTGGCTCTTTGCCCAGGTGAAGTTCTCGGATTCACAATTTTTAGTTGGGTTACCTTGTGTTGCACATTTTGCGCACGTCAATTTACCACGACAAGAGGTTGTGCCGAGCCGAAACCGCTGACACTTAAAGCAGTGGCGTGGATTAGGCAAGTATGGTCGTACCGGGCATCTTATGAAGCCTGCGTTGACCGACTCAGGAATTGTTGAGCCGTCAAATGTCAAATTATGTGTTTGTTTGGTATTATCTGCTCGTTTCCACGCATGGTTAATCGCCTCAACGCCGTGACGCCCTGATCACGAAGGCCCTCGAGCAGCTCGGCTTCAGTTTCACTCTTAGGATCCCTAACACAGATCACGCCCAGGCAGCTATAAAAACTTCGATTGGGCGTGATTTTGATGTCACCATTGACCATGCACGTTTGTGGGAAGAGGGAATCGGACTGCTGTTTATTGTCTACCTGGATGAGAAGTTCTCCAGTTTTCAGTTTCTTAGCCTTGTGCAACTTGCTGAGAAGGCTTTCAAGAGACTTAGAGATTAAAAATACGGGCTGGAAAGTGATTGGTTTTCTCTTATCAAGAGATTTTATGATCAGAAAGGGCGAGAAATTATGCGCAATTACGAAATTTCCACTACGCAGACCGTAGTACAATGTCGATATTTGCCCTCTATTGCGGTTTGATGTCGCTGCCAGCTGTAAGGGTCCTGGGAGCTTCGTAAATCGATTTCTTTTTTTCCGCTTTTACTCCCACCTCCTCCATCACTTTTATTGATGGAAATAAAGACTATTAATAATATTATTATTATTAATATTATAATATATGATTTTTATTCTCTCTGTCCTCTTTTCTGCCACGCTTTCTTCGGCAGGCAGGAGTTTTTTTGATGTTCTGCGTGTAAACGCCGTGCCAACAGAAAGTGTGTTGTTCGTTGACACCAGATGGCTTTCTGAGCCATTGAACACACAATGGACGGCGCCAAGCGCTCGTGTGTATTTAAACTATACTCGCTAATTAAATGGGGTTACTGTCATGGATCGCACAGTGGTGTAGTGTGTTTACGTTTACGTGTCGCCGTTCCGGCTACACGGCATTCTGGGGACGAGGATGTCTTCCACGGGAATTATGCCACCGCCTCCGTTTCTTGTCACCCCCCGGCATGCCCGATGTTTCATGGGCCTGATGGTTACGCCTCTTTGAGAGGTTTCTGCTGGCGTCCGGAGCGACCGAGCTACCCGCACCTCGTCGCCGAGCCCTCCTGCTTCACTGTTTCGGTACAGAAGGACAGCGCATTTTCGACACGCTTCCGCTTAGTACGACGCAAACCAAGACAAAGCTAACGAGTGCTGCACCCGGTGTCACGCCCACGCCAGATGCCGCCGCTGGAATCATCGGAACCACTGCAGCTACTGGAACGCAAGACGGGACCACTGGAGCCCCGCGCCCACCCGACGAGTACGACATAGCCGTTGAGATGCTTTCGAAGCATTTCGCCGCCCCTTGCAACGTCCGCCTTCAACGCCATCGATTCCGGGAGCGCCGTCAACTGCAGGGTGACCCCATAACTGATTACGCCGTAGCGCTTCGGGAGTTAGCAGCTCTTTGCAATTTCACCACCCAAGCGGAAGAAAACCTGTGTGAACAGTTCGTAGCAGGCGTCACTTGCCCGCGGCTACGAGAACGATTGCTGCTGGAAGGCTATAACCTTACGTTCGATCATGCTGTCGAAGAACCCCGGCTTCGTCAGCAAACCCAGCGTGAATCCGAAGCCTTCGCCAATCCGGTGCAGCGCATTCAGCAGCAGTTGCAAGACAGCGCAGTCAGCCAGGGTAGACGATATAACGGCGATAATGGCACACGCCTCCCGTGCCGCCGCCACTTCGGCTCACGCGCGTAAAGCGCACCTTCACCTGATGTGAATGCCGCTGCCGCTGTTGTCGCCGGGCCTAGAAATGCAAATGCCTGCGGAAACTGCTGCGCACCAGGTTGTTCGCCTTCGGAATGCCCCGCGCTTGGTCGCACATGTTTTGCCTGCGGACGCCGAGGCCACTTTAAGGGCGCATGTCGCAGCTACCATCGCAGCCGAGAAGAGTATTCTGCAGAGGTCCATGAGATCGTTCCGGAAGATGATGCTACCAGTGTCATTAGCATCTTGGCGGCCCGTACTGATAAGAGTACAGGCATCTACGTGATGTCAAGGGCGCGCCAGTTACTGCGAGGACACGGGTGCATACCATGAACTTCTTGGTTGGCACAGGCTCGGCCGTGTCTATTATGGGTGAGCACCAACTCCAAGGCTTGTTCGCAAACACAATACAACTGACAAGTTCCCATCTTACATCGCTGGATTTTTCGCGCAGGAAGATTCCCGTTCTCTGGTCATTTCACGCCCTAGTCACGTACAAGGGGAAAGAAGCCATTGTAACTTTTCATGTTACGCCATGTGGTACATCTCTCCTTGGCCTGGATGCCGTTAAGCCCTTGGCCATCGCATAATCGGAGAGGAATTGCGCTCCCTGCAAATGTCGACGGAGGAATGCAGAGAGCTTCCAGCTTTGAATTCAGGCCTTCCCCAAAGCACCATGCATAAAAAACCCTTGGGCCTCCTTAGTTTGGTATGCCGCCAACACTGTGGACCAAGTTTGGCCACTAGTTTCTGCCTCGCCTGGGACTTCTAAGAGGTGTGCAACACAAAGTTAAGATGAAAACCTTCATCGCACCAGTCGCACAGAAGCCGAGGCCTCTACCATTTTCAGTCCGCCAGCCTGTCCCTGACGAGATTGAGAAGCTACTTGCTGCTGATGTCATTGAGAGAGTCAATGCTTCCGAGTGGGTTTCTCCCATTGTAGCAGAACGCAAAGCAGATGGTAGCATTTGACTGTGTGTCGATCTCCGGGAACCCAACAAAGCTATAGTAGCAGACAACTTCCCTTTGCCTCATATAGAACAGCTGCTTCATGCCCTCAATGGAGAACGCTGCTTTTCCAAGCTGGACCTGGCATCAGCCTACTACCAGGTTGTACTCCACCCAGACAGTAGAGACCTAACTTCATTTATAACGCACGGTGGCCTCTTTAGATTCAAGAGGGTCTGCTTCGGGTTGGCATCGGCCCCACCGGCGTTTTAGCAGAGCATGACGAAACTTCTTGGAGGTTGCGAAGGGGTCTGGCGCTACTTGGATGACATAATCATTTTTGGCAAGACGGAGAGCGAACACAGGCAAAACCTTGAGCAAGTGCTGGAACAAATAGCAGGAGCTGGGCTCAAGATCAACGAAAAATGCGTTTTCAACACGTCGGAGCTGTCGTTCTTAGGACATCGCGTCAGCGCAGACGGTATAGCACCGATCCAGGCCAAGGTTGATGCAACAATTAATGCTCATGCGCCTAAAGATGCAGCCACGCTACGCTCCTTTTTGGGGCTAGCTGAATACTATTCTAAATTCGTGCCGCGACTGGCAGAGGAAGTAGAGCCAATGCGCCGTCTACTTCGCAAAGACGTGCTCTTCGACTGGGATGACGCCGCGAAAGGGAGCTTCGCGGGAGTAAAAAGACTTCTAGCATCCCACAAGGTCCTACGAATGTTTGACCCGGCGCTACCTGTCAATGTCGCAACAGATGCCTCTGCGTACGGTATCGGTGCCGTAGTGCAGCAAGTGGAGGGGTCCCATGTGCGGACTGTGGCATTTGCATCGCGGACATTAACAGAGACAGAACGAGAATACTCGGCCGGAGAGCATGAGGCCATTGCCTGCCTGTGGGTCTGCGAGAAGTGGCACGTTTACCTCTGGGGACGGTCATTTACTCTACTGACGGATCACCAGGCTTTGGTGGCATTGCTCTCATCCCGTAGCACAGGACAGCGGCCACTTCGTATCGCATGGTGGACCGCACGACTGCTGCGCTACAACTTCAAAATACAGTACCGCAGCGGAGCCCACAACCAGGTAGCAGATGCCTTGTCCAGACTACCCGTGCCAGACACAGAAGGTGGCTTCCAGGTTGATGAAGATTTTGTGTCCTTGGTTAAATCGTCTGTACATTGCGGCAATCTTCAGGTTGCTACCGCTGAGGATGACTTACGACGGCAGGTCGTGCACCTTGTCCAGTCATCATGGCCAACAAGGAAAAGACTTGCCGCAGAACTACGGGACGAGCTCTCGGTAGTAGATGGGTTGGTTCTGCGCACAGAACGCGTTGTAGTGCCTGCCAAGCTAAGGGATACATTCATCCAGTTCGCTCATGAGTCGCCCCCGGGAATTGTGAAGACTAAGCAGCGCATCAGGGAAAAGTACTGGTGGCCTTGCCTCGACAAGCATGTGGAGGCCGCCGTCCAGAGGTGCAGCGTCTGCGAAGCCTCGGACAAGAGTGTCAAGAACTGGCAAGCACCACTCCAGCCTGTCCCGCTTCCTGACGGGCCCTGGGTCAAAATATTGCCGCGAACCATACATTGGGTTTGTTTATTTGTGTTTTGCTTTTACCGCCCTGCTGCGCCGGTCTGCGTTATCTCTGCGCCAAGGGAAGCGCGTGTTCAATTCTTTTTTTCTGTGCCGCATGTGTTATCTGTTGTGATAGGGAGAGCATTCCGATCTAACGTGAACAGCCCAGAATAATCTTCTTGGATCTGCTATGTTCTCGATGCGAATCGACGTTTCGAGAACCACGCGCGCCGAAAGATAAAAAGCCTGCAGTGCGGACGCCGGGGCATTCGATTCGACGACACTCGCCTGTGCAAGTCACTTTGTTGACCGCTGCTTTGCCGCCTCTGTATTCTTTTGAGTTGTTAGAGGAGCACAAGTTCGCTCCAATAAACGTATTTCTCATTCAAGACAACTGCTTCGTCCTTGTCTTCGTGACAATATCAAGAGACATAATGGGCCACTTCGAACGTGCACCGGCTGACTGTCGGTTTGTCATCGTGGTAGTGGACTACTACTCCAGATGGCCAGAGATTGCATTCTGCAGTGACATCACTTCTCGCACGGTGATCAACTTCCTGCTTGCTGTCTTTGCGCGAGAGGGTTACCCTACTGAACTAGTCTCAGATCACGGCCGACAGTTTACGTCGAGTGAATTTGAGTGCTTCTTTGCGGACAGGGGCATCAAGCATTTCATCTCGGCAATTTACCACCCTCAAGCCAATGGCATTGTGGAAAGATTCAACAAGATGTTGAAATCGTATATACAACGACTTCTCGTAGAACAGCGACCAATCAAGACCACTGTTATAGAGTACCTGGGTATTTACCGAGCCACACCCCACAGCGCCCCTGGCATCTCCACAGCAGTGTTGCTTCATAGCCGCCACATGATGACATCATTAGGTGTTGTTGGCCAGCCATCAGCGGATTTCGGCACCCATCCCGCCCGTGAACTGCGTAGACTTCGGAGCCGTATCTGCGAATACCAACAGAGAAATAAGGCGTATGCACACAAGAGAAGAGCAGCCAGGGAGCCCAAATTTAAAGTGGGGGCCTACGTGCGGGTGAAATACCCGGTACCTGGAATGAAAGGCACCCCTTGTTTTGGTGCTCCACTCAAAATACTGAAGCGGGTATGACGATGGTCATTCCACCTGGAGGACGGCCGTACTAGGAATGCCTCCCAACTGTCTGCTGTACCCCACGAAGCTGTTCACGAAGAAACAGGGGCAAGACAAGGACCGCTGCGGGAGGACATGGTGACAGACGGGTTGGCAGGAAACACCACAGCAATGACACCGTCCCCAAACCCAAAGATCAACACGTCCCAAAATATCCCAATACAGGAAGCTGGACAGTCTCCGGGGGGTCAGCACTGCCTTCTCATACGCCAAGCCCACCACGGCCTCCACCAACGGGGACCACGACCTCAGGACTGGGTGCTGGTCGTGTCGACGAACCAGAGGCCCTCCATCAGCCACAGGAGCAGCCGATGCCCCTCCGTCGCTCTACACGGGAGCGAAGACCACCAGTGAGACTCAGAGACTATGTGCGGTGACTTTTTTAAAGCGCAGAATATACTAAAATTTTACCGTCACGGGTAGTGACTGTTTCTGTTCTATGCACATAATCTGTGTTCTATTGTTAAGGGAGGGGGTAGATGTAGTGTTGTTCGTTCACACCAGATGGCCTTCTGAGTTATTGGACGCACAATGGATGGCGCCGCTGCGCTCGTGTGTATATGAACGATACTCGCTGATTAAACGGGGTTATTGTCATTGATCGTACAGTGGTGTAGTGTGTTTACTTTTACGTGTCGCCGTGGCGGCTACACGACAAAGTGTATTGCTCTTCCGGACGAGGAACTCCAGTGTCTGATCTCCCGTGGGCAGCCGTTCGTGTGTAATCTCTGTGTGGCTGCGGCGTCGCCCGCCAGGCCTAGCGACCGTGGTGAGCAAACCAGCGAAGACAGTCAACCAGCGAACATCCCGGCCAAACGAGTGGCGTCTCCTGTCGGGTCAAGCTTCGACCCTTCTGCAAACCTATGCGCCGAGGTCGCTTCTCTGAGGAATCTCCTCTCTGAAGCCTGCGCCAGCCTTTTCTTTCTCGGCGATGTAGTATGTAGTCATCGAGCGTCGGGAGGAAAACCGGCTTCTGCGACGGGCAATGTGGCTGTGCTTGCCCAGCAGGCTGCAATCCTCGCTTCACTGCGTGAGGAGGTTCGCTGCCTGCGAGGGGAGCTCGCTCGTCCCCCGCCTGCTTCCCCGAAGGCTGTTAATAGTTTCATACCGCCGGCGACGTCAACGCAGTCTGGCATCCCTACGAGGTCGTTGTTCGCGTAAGCCACCACCTGTGCAGATAGTGAAGGCGCCCCCTTCCTGTCCTCTACCACCGCCTCCCCGTTCGTTGAACGCCCCAGCAGTCAAACTGCTACGGCCTCGAGTACTTTGGTTTCCCCTTATATCTACCCACAGCCCCCGCCTCCTAGGCCGACACTGTGTTTAATGGCCAGTCGACGAACTTGCAGAAGAAAAGGATCCCTCCCCACGTGGGTGCGTCGGAAGCTTCTCAGTTGGTTTTGGTGCGCCAACCACCGAGCTCCAGGGCTATCTTTATTTCGAAACTGTCGACTAACACCTCGTCTGCTCAACTGTTGGCTCACTTGTCAACTGTGCAGGGTACGCCATTGTCCGGCTAACGTCTTAGGACTACGTACGTCTCATACTCTTCTTTTTGCGTAACTGTTAACGAGGAGTGTGTTAGGCGCCTGGTCGACCCGTCTATGTGTCCAAAAGGCTGACTCTTCAAGCCGTTCCAAGGCAAGGTCTACCCTGGTATGCTGCACAGGTGTGGAATAACTGAAAATGATTAGTAAGTACATTATTCTCGACACCGACTATCAAAACACTAGAGGTCTACGAACTAAGTCCTCTGAATTTATTATATATATTGTTTGCTCTAAATTTTCTGCTATTGTAATTAGTCAAACCTGGCTTTCCGAAAATCTCGTCTTCCAATTATTTCCCCTCTAACTATCAAATCTTTATAAGCGACGGAAAATTAACTGGACCTAAACAAAAAGGTGACGGTGTTCTCATTGTCGTTGATCGCTCAGTGCAGTGCATGCGGCGTGCTGACCTCGAAACCGTAGATGAGTAAGTCTGGCTTGAGGTAGGCCTCACGAGGGGCAAGAGGCTAATCATTGGTGCATTCTATATATCATCGGATGTATTATCTTCCGAATTTATTCGAACACTCACATCCATAGAAAATTTCTGAAATGCACACTCCAATTATAAGCTTCTTATACTTGGGGACTTCAACACGCCTGGTATACGCATGAACAGCCTTTGCTTTGATCGGAAAAACCATTTTGCAGCTCAGAAAGGCAGCATGTGTATACATTTTCAATCGTTCACCTTCATGCAGCAGTTTTGCCTCATAGAAAACTCTTGTGGTAATGTTCTAGATGTGTGCTTCTCTAACTTAAAAAACGTACAAGTGTGTGCCTCCGAAATATCTCTTGTGCACCCTGACAAGTTTCACCCTCCTCTTATTGTCTCTGTCTCGGTCGCTGCCCAGCATCGCGATGGTGGTGTTGACGATTGTGAACTCCCGCGATATGTTTTCAAGCGTATGTCACTTCACCTGTCTACTGTCTATTGCTGATTGTGCCTTCGAAGGAGGAACTTTAAATATGTAGTCCTTAAGTAAAGCTCCCTAAATACAATGCACTAATACTGACCGAAATAGAAAAAAACTTGCATAGTTTACGACCGGTATGTAAATACACGCCTGAAAAATTTTAGAGGCATGCATAGTGCTTTAGTACTCGATATTTGGTACTAGTGTTTAAATCAAACAAGTAATAGAACATAAATAACTACAACTTTTGCATCACTATGGAAGCTATTTCGGTTTAACTTCAAGTCTTCTTTGGGAAAACTCGAACTACCTCACCTCTCCTTTTTTCTAAACTGTTTTGGATCCCAAAAATTCGTCATTTACGTAACATATCATTTACCACAATTCGCCCACAATGAAGTCTGTTCTTGTCGTTGCCTCCACAAACATTTGATCAATGAACAACTTTTTCAAAGATTTAGTGTATTTAGGTATGTTAAAAACAAGCGACGCACATACTAACATGTTTCATTTCTATTGTATTTATAATACAACGTGAATGTTTTCTTGATACTCTTAGGGTCATATTCTCTAAAAATGGCCTCATCTTCTTCCACAATATTTAACTTTGTTTATCTCTCGCATTTGTCTTGAAGTGTGCAGTTTCCGTATTTTTTGGACGAGTTTTCACGAAGTGTACCTTTACCCCTCTGTCTGAGCATCTTACATTGCGTATTTCTCAAATAAGAAAACATTAACTATGAGAAAGATATCAGAGAACAGGCATTTGGCCCCTGACATCGGCTAGTGTGTACGAACGCTGCTTTTATCAAACGAGGATTGGGGGCAACATGGGGAACTGTTACAAAGTGTCGGATACGGAAGCTGAGGGTATGCCGGTGCCATTTTCTGGACGTGCCGGATAACCAAGAATCACAATGAGCCAACCAGTTAAGAGTTCCATACTGACCCAGGTAGATTTTCGTGGTCTGTGAAGGAATGGTTATTCTACGGCAAAAACGACAGTTGCTCCGTATCTACTCAGAGGATGAATTATGAAGCGGGTACGTGAAAAACATGTAAAAGGTACATAACCATAAGAGCCGCATCAGTGGGCGGAGCGATATATTTGGTGTAAAGTTCGTAAGTGTAGCGAAGGAGACCATGCGTAATGTCCGAAGTGGACGGCTCAAAGCTACCCTATGAAAATTATTTTATCAAGAAACCAAATTGATACCTGGCATATTTGATGTGCGTACCGAGTAAATAGGTCCGAAGCGGACCTGTTTCAAGATTTTAAAGGGAGATGCACGTCTGGCCTAAGAATCATGCAGATATAAAAGGGTTCGGCTTTTGCCATTTTACAGGTGCAAACCGCTCCCATTTGACCGCAAACATGTCTGGTAAGCAAACGGGTAATAAAAACGGGCCCAATTTCCTGTCGTACCAAGGTCAGAGGAGACCGGTTTGAGCTGATAGAGCACCACCATTGGGTGATTTGTTTTGTACGCCGGGCTGTACTGCAGAGAAGCACAATTGCAGGGGCTGCCTAATTTTGAAACTTTGTGCAGCGAGAAAGACGGGAAAATATAGAGATCTTGGCTTCCATCAAAGAAGGCAATGGCTTACTGCCTGCGCAGATGCGTCGAATACAACATGTTGCAATTACAAAGGGAAGAATGAATTATTATCGAAAGTGCAGGAAAGTAAAATTTGCTTTTTATATAAACCTTGAGCCTTTGAAGACATATTCTGATTTTCGCATGATGACAAAAATACTTAAACCAGCATTTTTGTATTGATGGAATGGAATAAAATCAACAATATATTTTGATTTGAAATGTTACCGCTTAGTGGCAAAGTAATTTATTCGAATACATTACTGTCAAACCTTGGACATTTCACGGTTCAGGGGAAGGAAATGCAATGTAAACATTAAAATTTTTCATAAAAGTTACTTTTACTTGCAAAAAAAAAATGTTTCAAATTTTATATTTTTTCGATATTTTGAACACATTCTTATAGCAAACAGGCTTAAAAGTTATTCCAAACTTTCCTTGGAAGAGTAGGGCACTCGGTTTACAACGAAGAAAATTTGGGAACCAGCTGAAGCAACACGATTACATATTACAACAAGTTAGGTTATTTAAACAGTTTTGAACGAAATAATTACAGCACATCAACATATTTTTGTGCTTGCATTCAGCATCGCGGACCTGAAAACGTAAATTGGAACGTAGCACTGGTTACAGCAAGTAATTGCAAGCAACGATCCACAATTACTGCTAAGTGTCATTACTCTATGAGAAGGTGGCTGTTATGTTTCTTGGTGTTTTTACTGTACTTGTGGATTGTTGATATTACCACTGTATATTATCTTCGCCACCTTATTAGTAATATTTCCTAATGTGGCTAATATTCCCGGTAATACGTGTGTGATACTTAACCTGTATCGAGCTTCTGTTCTCTTTTGGATGGATTATGACTCCATTTTTATGCAATTTGTATCCTCCAGGCTGTTCGAGTTGTGTACTAACACACCCTTGTGAAGTGTAATTTGAATGTAGGTCCCGCATAACGTTTGCTTTTTTTTACAGACTAAATATGCTGCTGCAGCCAAGTCCATAAAAAAATCTCTGGATAGGGATTGACCAGACAAAGCTACAGTTGGGCTATGAGGCACACAACAGTAGAATAGAACGAATTAGGGTGGACATTCAGGTTATCTATAACGTTAGCTAAAATTTCAGCGCACACACCTTCCTGTTCCGGGACTAAAAAAAAATCTGTTGCCACGGCCACGGTCGAATCGACGTAGTGAGCAGCACAAATATTAGACAAAAAGTCATCTTGAGGCTGTATCAAATGCGCAAACCTCCCCGTAGAACAAACACAGTTATAGGTGTATATCTTTTTTCTGCTCAACAAATAGTTGCTAGAAAGAAATGGCCACAAGTAACTACATTTTGTGTATTTACCCCTTCTTAATTATGCTCCGACAAGTCAAAACGGAAAGCTCAGAGTATTTCACACAGGAAACAATCCCGCAGATATGTGTGGACTGGGCTTCAATTCGTGCGATCTGCGGCTGACAGAAATACCTTAAAAACGGCATCAGCTGAACACAAAACTGCCTTGTTTTAAGGAGTACTTACTTTATAAGTATAATTTTGTGAAGATAAAAAATGATGAAGTGTTTAATATATAAATAATATATAAAAAGTATTAATATCTAAAGTAATTACGCAACTAGTTCAAGGCTAATGTGCAACGCAGCACTACCAACCAGGCAGCACAAAACCGCGATAAATGAGACACCAGCAAAGCAACGAAAAATTAGTTTTCGCTAGCGCTGCAGTGGACGAGAGCGCCACCCTGTACCGCCCAGCAAAATTTTTGTACCAACGAAAACCCAGCCCACACATATGTCTGGGTGCATTTTTCAAGCCTGGTGACAGAACGCAAGCGAAGGGAACGGGTGTATTTTTTAGACGATCGTTTTATTCCATGTTCTGCAAGTCGTGTCTTACGCTTGTTACAGAAAAAATACGAAAATATCAAGAAGAAATATCACATTTCATCTTGAACGTGGCTAGCGTGATTGCGCCGGCTGGGGCAAAGTTTGTATTGTGCGTTTTTTCGCCCCCGAGGGCGAAATAAGTGAACTAGCAAATAAGTCTCGCAAGCGTTTACAGCAATTACTTAGGGCTGTGAAACCGAAAGCAAAACGGGCGCCACTTAGTGAACGAATTTGTTGACGCGCACGTTTGTTTGGGCTGGGCGGCAAAAAGGATATACGTGTGCATGTACTTGTTATATAAGAACGTACTTAAATCTATAAATAATCCAAACGTTTGGCATTCAAAAAACTCTAAAGAACACCTTTCCTTACAGAGCATCAAGCGTCGATACGTAGATTGGGAATTCACTGACAGTCTCAAATAGTGAAGGTAGGAGAACGCACGTGGCGGTTCGTTTTATCAGCAGCAGCTGAAGCATCACGTAGTCAGGGTTTGGTTTGGCGCTAATATTTTCACACCTTGAAGTCGCGAATGGTCACCTTTCACATACAACCAAGCACATCATTTGTATGGTGGCTGATGATAACGAAATGGGAAACAGTTAGTTTTCAGCATTTGTTGGTGCATACTCCCCGTGGTGCGTGCAGCGAATTGCATCTCAACAATGCAGGCAAGTTAAACGACTGGCCTTCGTAATAATGCAACAATAATAAGTGCTCACGACGATGGCTTGGTGGGCTAGTTAGTGATGCTATTAAAAGCGTTACCAGCAGACGCAGACTAGGAAACGGAAGGAAGGAACGACAGGAGAAATCTCGCCCTGTCGTTTCCATCTTCGGTGTCCTCGTCTGCGTGCGCTAGTAACCCTATTATATAACTGCCTTCCTTGACAACTTAACCAGTGGAATAACAAGGTAGTGTGAGTTTGTGATCGATACAGGCTTTGTCGTGTTTGGAGTGACGCATGTGATGATCGCAATGAAATCGCATTTGTTAAAACACAGCATACCATGCGTGAAGCCGCAGATAATCAAACGGAGCCGGCTCCACTTTTCATCCAGGTACAAAAAAAAGGTTTACGCCACATCGGAAGGTCCTCTACACAAAATTACAGCAACGGCTGGACTGTCTTTCTTTGAAATGTACGCACAGCAACGTAGCCTCTAGGTCTTGGTTTCGTGACTACAACCAACTCGGGAAATTGTATGGTTTTCTTTTTTGCGTGTTCAGTTTTTTCTTTGTTGTTCTGATTTAGGTTCATTGTTGTTCATAAAGAAGGTACACATGCAGTTCTCAGAGCCTAAAATGATTTGTTACATTCATTGTGATAGGTGACGTTATTCATTGTGCTAAGTGACGGGTTGTGCTAGGTTTTGTTAAACGTACGTTTTGGTATCTAAAAGAACGTTATAAGGTTACGTCATGCTGCATTAGGGTAAATGAAATCAGGTCGGGTCAGGGCAGTTCATGTTAGGTATTTTGAAGTAAACATGGCGTGAAAAGAATATCCTGCTTCGGTAAGAAATGGCTTCTTTCTCCAAAAAGTTGTGATACAAATGCTATCTCCGACATCAAAACAAATATTTTACGTATTTGAGAAAGCTATTTCCAAGAAAAAGACAACCACTTTAGTTGGGTCGGCATTTCTGTTTTACTGGTTTGCTTTGCTACTAGCGTGCAACTAACCCATTGAGAATGCCTCTTTGGTTTTCCGGAAATAATCCATCGCAGTAATTCGTAACGTGAAACGCGAGTCCGTTATATTTTCTGGATTTATGGTCCAAAAACGACTATCATGGATAGAATAGAGGTGAGCGAGTTAGAAAATGCCAGGAGTTTTAAATAAACAAACTTGTATTTATTCTTCTTTTCATGTAGGTTATGGCGATGTTTTATAGCTAACATATCAAAGCCTGTATAATTTGTGATGTCTCTATCAAAACCACCATTTTTCTTCCTTCTTTGAAGTTCCAGGAGCTCCATACTAGAAAGCGTCCTATAGCGCGTTTTTTATCTCACCACTAGCGAAAGTGGATATACCGCAGCACAAGGAGTGGGAGACCGATCGAAACGATTTGAAAGGAAAATGTTTAAGCGGATGGCAAAGCCAATAGTGTCGAATAGCAAATGAATTCAGTCGATGCAAACACGCTCGATGGAATTACAACGTTTCAGATATTCGAGTGGAATATCTGTTTGCAATGGTTTTTATCACATCCCTTCAGAAATGCATAGACGTCTTGGGATTGCCCATGTCTGGGGTATATTTCCGATGAAGCTGCGGTGACGTTGGTTGTCCGAAGATTTTCTCCATGCCATTGATTTCTACTTATTAATTTCTTCGTGGTGTCGCAGAACCACCAACCTACGGCTTTTGTCTTTTCTTTATGACAATATTTGCTCGACTGCACATTTCCGCTGCACATTTCTTCGTTGCTTTCTGCTTTGGTCACTTCAATGCTTGCGCAATGCTAGCGTGCACGCTTCACCTTCCACGTTGCTTTGCTCTAAGTTCACGTAACCTCTTGTAGTGTTGTTTTTGGCAACATGAACTTTGTAAGGGGATTTACTAATGGTGCATATACACAATGAAAGGCTAACCGCATGCATTTTATAATTTCGAGGTTTCGTGCACTGAGCAAGTAAATAATATCTGGGGTATTGTTTATCGTGATATCAATCATTCGTAATTCAGATACACGTAGGTTCTGAAATTTCCTACTGTTTGACTGCAGGTTTGCATGTGTGTGTTGGCGAAAGCATAACGCAACAAAATGATATTAGGAGTGGAACAACCTTAAGGCGGAAAGCGGCCGTTCAGTAGCGGTCTAATATTGTCATCATGGCAATCATCATGCGTGGGTATTGAGTTGATACCGCCAATTTCTATGGGAACAGTTTGCTTGATTTTTATCCCAGCTGCATGCCGATTCCGCTCTATAAGCAGACAGAGTCCCTGTTAATTAGCAATTATGAATCTTGCTTTTAAGTGAGCAGAAGCGCTTTGGCCCTTAGCTGCACAACGACACAAGCGAGGACCACTGCCCTGCTTGCGAGCAGTCTTTTTGGCAGGTCCTTCTTATCGCCAGAGCTGACAGGCAGTTAAGTTTATTTCAAAGCTATTGAAATTGTTTAGAAATATTACATCCCTGTTCCTTGAGCAGAAAATTGCATTATTCGATCTAGATATGCTGGCTTTTAAACAAACTTGCTCTGTTTAATAACCTCTATTTAATTAACGCGCGAGGCAGGAGGGTTTTTTGAGCTAAATGTATTGCTGTTGTACTTGTCAAAGAGTTTGTTTTGTTCATGTGTCTTACTTGGTAATCAAGGATGTAATAAATGCAAACGCTATGATCCTGATGTTTTGAGCCCGTTTGATTCCTAATCGTCAATTGTTTCTACCGAAAGGGAAGAGAATCACTCTATAGGATATTTAGAGGTGGTAAGATGTGACCAGCGAGGTAAATATTCCACTAAGTACTAACAAAACGCCGATAGCCTAGATTTGCAGTCTTGAAGCGAAGAAAAAATTTGCCGTCTGTTTTCAGGTGTCAGCAATTCGTGCGATACCTTTACTAAAACTTCTAGTAACGCGCTGCAAACAAGTACGTCTTGCTTAGCATACTAAATGCTTGTTGCTTACTGGCGGTTGTACCGGTCGCTTTTAATATATTAGTATATTTTTTTGCAGTGAATATAAACAAACAGCTGATCCAAGCATCTTTGTGAAAATAATGTTAAGCGTCTGTTTTTTAAATCAGTTTTAAATAAGTTTACTCGGAGGCTCAAAACACAGAACAGGACAGTAGTTATAATCTGGGGTATATTTTATGAACGGCTGCACCAGTTACTTATAGGGGTCCAAACAGCCTTTTCAGCGCACAAACTGAACAATCGCAATAGCTAAATTGGGTGGTGAACGTTATATGCGCCAAATGTAACATTTTTCGTGCAGCGCGGAGCTCACACTATCGCTGCGATGTTTTTGGCTACATTCCCATCATTTACAGCGTGTTTTTGGGTGCCGCCATCTTCTGAAATGTTCGTTAACAATGCTCCCACTTGCGTCAAGAAAGCAGAAATTTCACAATTCTGAGGATTTTTCATCTCCTTTCTGGAGACAAGAAGCGTTGTCTACTCAGCGTCGATGGGTCGCTGAAGGCTCATAAGTACTCAGAGCCAGCTTCAGCTCATGAAGTAAAAATTGGGAGTTATAAGGGGTGTAGAGACTTTCTGGACAATCCTCACGGCGCAGATGATGATGATGTCATCGGTGTCTATCATCACGCGGGAGCAGATCGTCTTCGTCTTTCTTCAGTCGCCATCTTGTAAAATAGAATACCACCGCGTCATCAGGACGCCTGGGCCCTTGGTGCTCCAATTCTGCATTTTGGTGCCGAAACCCAGGTGGAAGGCCCTGTGTGATTGTGAATCATCCGAAACTTGGCCTATGAGAAGGAGGGCCCCTTTGATGCCGACGAAGTACCAGTGTGATGCACTGAACCGGGGTGCTACCGAAAGCCGAACGACGTGGTGGCCATATAACACGACGACGCAACCTCACCTCTGACGAGACTGCCCGATGGGTCCAGAAACTAATTTTGTTAATGTTGAGGGCATGCTATCGCTCATCGATCAATTCCAGATGCACAACCGGAGCGGAGTATCCCTCTGTCTAGGACGCGGCTTCAAGAACTGAACGCAAGAAGAGAAAAAAAGTGGTTGATCACTCCAAGGCTATGTAGAGACGCTAAAGCCGCTCTACAATTCTACGTAACGACCAGTGATGTGGATGATGTGGTGGAGAGTAGTCGGCATTAGTTACGCAAAACTGAAGTACAACTGAGAACATTAAACGAGAAAATTGAACCGCTCATCGACATTGACCACCTTGACGAAGAATTTGATACAAATATTGAATATTAGGACGAAATTAGGCATGTTGTGATCCAATTATACTACCGATTTAAAGACAAAAGATCTGAAACCTAACAACCAGTGCAAGGTCATCAAGAATTTGCATTCTTCAACAAATTTCAGTGAGTTTTTGCACTGACTGAACTGTTCTGGGACGCATCCTGTTTGACTGTCCCCGAGGAACAAACCGCCTTACAAGAAACATCTTCTCCGTCCGAGTCCTTATCCTAAATCGAATGTGAAACCTAGACAAGCTTTTTGGTGACACCATACTTCCAATCTGACGATTTCTTTTGATCTTTTTCGTTTCAATGCATTCACCAGGTGATCTAGAAAGAAAGATGCTGCTCATTGAATGCCGTAACACTGGCATAAATAACGTATACCACATCGCTCAATCATGAAGACACGGATATTCTTCTGAAAAATTTGAAACCCCAGAAAAACGGAATGCAACTGTTCGTAACGAAGAACCAAGCGACGCAGGAAGCTAAAGAACGACATCCTTATTGTTCTGTACGACGTTCAAAGAAGATTGCTGCAACACGAACCCGACAACGCACCCGAACGAAGGAAGCACATGACAGGCACCATTCCAACCACCAGAGAACATCTCGCAACGCCAGCCGTATTACAAGAATGCAGCGTTGGAGATAAGCGAAAGCCGTCAAGGCACTGTTATCAAGCCCCACTGAAAATACCTGAATCCGCGCCAGAATTCAAAAGCGCCGAGGACAAAAAGCAATTTTTTACCTATCTGCGTGGAATGTTGCAAATGAAGAAGAGAGGAAAGTGGGCAGGGGCACGCGGCGCATTATCATCTTTGGAGTAGTTGTGTTCGCTGACAGCCAATAAAGAAGCAGGGGTCACCTCCTCTAGGGCTGTGGGCCGTAACTCGCGGTAGCTTCCACGACATGTTTGGTGCCGATCAACCCGGGAAATCGCCCTTCGGAGCATCACCCTCATGGCTTCGTCAATCGACCGCTTTCGATAGACTCGTGGCGTCGTCAGGAGCTACGTCGCGCTGGCTGTCACCCAGGTAAATGACCTGCTGCAGCAGCCCTCTCCCGATGCGGCAACCCTGAGCTCCCACGTCGAGTACATCGTATAGCGAGAGCCTGAGCTCACTGCCCTCAACGAGAAAATCGCCGATGCCACAGATGACGACGGGCTGGAGCAGGAGCTCGAAGGAGCGGCAGAGTATACCGGCAAGATATCTTACGCCATCTTTTAAGCACGCTTCCTCCTAAGAAACGCCAGCAAGTGCCCGGCATGACAAATTCCATCGCCAGCGCAGGGACAGCCGCTCCAGTTATTGATCCCATGTGTGCGTCAGGCAGGCACACGCATGCTTCACGTCATCGGACGGTTATGCTTCCCAAGGTCCAGATCCAAGCGTTTTCGGGGCATCTGCACAACTGGCAAGTGTTTTGGGGTCATTTTAACGTGACAATCTATAAAAATACCGAGCTGCCGAAGATAGAAAAAAAGTACTTATTGGCATAATTGATCGGCGACGCCAAAAGAGCCAGTGAGGGAATCCGGATTGCTGATGCGAACTACAATTTCGCGGTGAATAATTTAGTTCAGCTATTCAGCCGACGAGACTTGCTCATCAACGAGCACATTCACCAACTCATGGCAACGAAGCCGATCAGAAGCTCAATTGACATCGAGAGGCTCCGCGAAATGTACGACAAGGGACCATTCCGTGTCAGCGCCCTGGAAGCCCTAAGAATTCCGCGAGAGCAATACGCCGTAGTCCTGAACCGTGTGCTGCCCCGATGCCTGCCGGATGACCTGACTCTAATGTACCGGCAGAGGGTTAAGGAGACCGATAAAGGGCTAACGGATGAATCAGCGACGCAACAGCAAAGAGCAAGACCGGTGAAATAGCTGATGGAATTCCCACTAATTCAAATTGAGATTTGCGAGGAAGGGAGGCAAGGACAATTTTATCAACCACACTTCATTAATCCGTCCAGAACGCCGACTTGAACCCCCCAGGACAACCGGAGACACCTGTTCCCACAGCGTTGGCATTGACCCCAGAGACCCAGCCCTCAGCCACACCGGCGTGTCCCTTGTGTGACAGCCGAGGTTACAAGGTGGCGGACTGTTGGGTCAACCTGTCGGCGGCCGAGAAGAGGACGCGACTCCGCAACGCTCGCTGCTGCTTCTGATGCGGAAGACGCAACCATGTTGCTCGTAAGTGCAGAGCGTCACGCAACTTCACCTGTAGTACTTGCAATGGGCGTCACCTCAACGTGCTGTGTGACGTACTCCGGCCGGCTGGCCACACCACGCCCAGATCAACGCCAAGTGTACAAGCTGGGCACGGGGCACTGCAACTGTGGTGGCGGCTTCGAGCGGGCACTTCGGAGCAGCGTCAGTTCTGCTGCCAACGGCTCGAGCCTGGGCAGAGGTTTCTCGAAGACGTTTAGTGCGAGTACTTCTAGACACCGGAAGCCAACGCATCTTCATTCGCCATGATGCGGCTAGGGCCCTGAAATTCACGGTTGTTGGCACGGAAGGCCTGTCCCTAGTAACGTTCGGCAGTGCGAAGTCACCCATGGTTCTACGGTGCCGGAGTACAGGTGACTTTACGCGGAAAAGCTCGTGGAAAGCCGGTCATGTTGGAAGCTTTAGAAGTTCCGAAGATTTGCTCCCTTACGAGTCTGGAACTCAATACCGCGACCGTAGAAACCCTTATCGAAAAGCGGTGCAACATAGCCGACGCCTTCCAGCCGAGTCCATGAAAGGAAAAGAGTCCATGGAAGGGAAATAAAATCAGCATAGTGGTTGATTCAGTTGCCTACTGGAGGGTGGCCACGGGAAGGGTGGACAGAATCGATGATAAATGATGACAGAATCGATGGTAAACTTTTAGGCAAACTACTAAACATTGGTATACCCGATTTTCTTGTTAACTGGCTTAAATCTTACCTTTAAAACAGGACTCAATATGTGGAGATCTCTGGGTGTTCGTCAGGCGCATTACCTGTCTTATCGGGTGTTCCACAGACAGGCGTCTTGGGCCCAATTCTCTTTTTATTTATGTAAATTATATGACTTCAATTGTCTCGTCTGATGTTCAGATACGATTATTTGCAGATGATTGCATAATTTTCAGAAACATTACATGTACTGACGATGAAATAATCTTAAATGACAGCCTGACACGTATTGGCGAATGGTGCACGTCGTGGTCCAAGAAGTTAAACTCGGATAACACTGTTCTACTGCAAATCACAAATAAAAAAAAACCCGTTAATATTTTCTTATGGCATTGATGGAGTGACTGTTAAAGAAAACGTGGAACACAAATATCTAATGGTGACAATTACTAATACGTTATCATGGTCTAAGCACATTGAAAATACCTGCGCAGCTGCCATGCACAAGCTTGGGTTCATAAGGCATAAACTAAAAGCTGCCCCTACAGAAGCAAAACTTTAGGCTTATAAAACTTTAATGTTACCTAAGCTTGAATACGCCAACATTGTTTGGGACCCCTTTTTTAAGAAAGACAAGCAAAAGCTAGAAATAGTGCAGCGCGGGCAGTGCGTTTTATTTTCAACAAGTACATATCCACTGATTCCCCGTCTTCGTTATTGGTGCAAAGTGGAATTTCAACTTTAGAGCAGCGACGTAAACTAGCCCGCCTAAAATTTTTGTTTTCGCTTTTTCATGGCCACCTCAAGCTCAACGCAAACCCTTACGTCAAGCCGTTCTTACCTCGAGCGTCGAGACATCGCCACTCACACAATTTTCCTCCTTACAAAGCTCGCACAAATGTATTCAAATACTCTTTCTTCCCGCGGACAATTGCGGATTGGAATGCATTACCGAGTTCGGTTTTCTCGGCGCGAACTGCGGCCGATTTTTCAGCGAAGGTGTCACTGATTGCTGGTGCTTTTCTAGTTTCTGTGTAGCTCTTAAATGGTTGAGGATGTTTTATTAGTGGGTTTCATTGTTTGTTGGGAACACTGCGTATTTGTTTGATCGTTTTGTTTCTTTGAAGTTGAAACATTTAGGGTGGTCTCTATGGTACAATGGTTTTGTTTTGTTTGATCTAGACACATAGTTTGATCATTGGAACTTTGTAGTTTACAATGAGTTTTGCACTGTGCAACGGTTTTTGTTTAAGATGGTTTTGCCGTTACTTCTTACATGAAAATGTTTGTATAAATGTATGTATGTGTATTTGTTTATATATTTATACTTTTCGTGTGTGTGACCAAAGCATGGTAATTGATATGTATTCACCGCTACCATGCGATACATGTAACTTTCCCTTATGCCCTCCTGCTTGGTCTTTAGAGGACTGAAGTATGTACTAAATAAAAAATAAAATAAAATGAAGAGCTGACAGCGGTGGAGACAGCTCTAGGTTGGACGATTCAAAGAACACTCGCATCTGTGGCTTGTAAATTTACAAGGGTCATGGTCGTCTCGGGTGGCACACGGAAACATTTAGAATTTGGCGCATGTGCTGTGTGGCGACGGCGGAACTGCTGTTCCAGTTCATCGCATGAACCCGAGTCGCCGAATGCCTCCCTGAGCACTTGTAAGGGATTCAGAAGCAAACGCAAAGTAGTTGAAGAAGTGATGATGGAGAAAGGGGCGGAAGGAACGTATAGCTCTAGCGAGCACACCCCGAAGCAAGAACCTGCCCAGAAAACACCCACTTATAAATCCGCACGTGGACGCAAGAAAAACCGATACCCTGAAATGATCCCGAAAGAATATGCACCTAAGGATTCGACGTCAGACCCAAGCGCGTTATCGAAAGAGGGAACCGTAAAGGCATGCTCGAGACGCGTCTGTTTTGGAAGTCCAGCAAAAGGTGAGACGAAGACAAACCAAACGCCCAATGCGTGTTCAGCCAACCGTAATGGGGAGAAATGCCAGAAACTTAGCTTGGGCAGCAGCAGCGAAGGAACCAACAGGCAGAGCGTGGAGCACATCACCCGTTTCTCAAAGCAAACCGAGGTCAAACCGTGCGCGCAGCCATTAGTGTCTGCGGAGTCGTAACGTCAGGCTTTGGGTGGCTGCGGGAAACCTCATACGCTGGCCTGTATCCGGAAGGTTCTCACGCTGTTGACTCCATCCCCAAGCGAATGAAGGCAGACGTCGAACACCGCCGATGGAGTTGGACGCCATCGCGATCGAGATCCTGGGCGACAAGGCTCTTCAATTGCAGTGCGGACTTCGCCAAGTGTTACCACCACATCAGAACTTTTATGTGCAATCTTCCTGTGTAATAGGTGCACGTTTTTGAACTCACCGACTGACCATCTTGGGCGCGCGGGAAGATGTTGCAAATGAAGAAGAGTGGAAAGCGGGCAGGGGCACGCGGCGCATTAGCATCATGGGAGTAGTTGTGTTCGATGACAGCCAATAAAGATGCACGGGTCACTCCGTCATGGGCTCGGGGCCGTGACTGGCGGTGGCTTCCGCGACATGAAATGCGCAGACATTCTATAAGTAGGCTTAAAATACGGCACTTGCTGCAGTTCCCCCGTTTGACTGCCTCATCTGCTCGACTAGACCGCACCTGATGTACCGACAGGACGTGCACTCGCCACCGCAACTTTTGGGGCTGGGAAGACGTGTTTGACTTGTTATTATCCAACAACGACTTCTTTTCATATGATGTTTTGTAGTTCATAATAGTGTTTGTGTAGTGAGCAGAACTGAACACGTGTTCCAAGTTTTGTACAAATGTGTTACCCTGACATTTCCATGTGACGCCTGCTATGCTGAGTGCGGTCTCATTGGGCAGTTTTATGGACGGGGCACGCGAGAACTGTGAAGGCGGGGAATTTCAAATGTCTTGAACAAACCTCCGTTCAAGTCGTATGAAGAGGAAAATGGTGGGGGGTAAGAGTGACCGGACAACGACGCCAAGCCCATTACGGCGAATCACTGCTCTGCACTTGCGACAGCGTTCACATAGAGTAGAACGGCTTTACTTTTTTTTACTCTTCTACCCCGCTTCTTGCGAAGCCGCGTTGGGTATTCCGACGCGACGGCGCTGCCAACGTCCTAATTGGTTGACAGTATTGTGACGACGCCGAAGGCGATACGAAAACGTCGGCCGAGAGGAAATAAGCGTGGTGTGACTAGCTCGATGACCGAAGGCACCGACAATACCGATCACGAGAACGGTTGTCGAAAATCCGTCGTGAAGCGGAAACAGCTCGCAGAAATTCTTCGTGCCATAATGAATGCAGCTCTGTTGGGTTAGCTCCTAGAGTGTAATCAACATAGTATGGTTCATGAAGCTCATACAACTCAACCCGAGAGCTAATGCGATGCTTACTTCGGCTTACAACGCTCCGGCCGTTCACTTAAATGACAATTAATTTCCCGAAGTTGCACACTGCATGCATATTAGTGTGCGATCAGCAATGCTTGTATAAAAACATCAACTTAGTTCAGAGCAATAGAGGAGTTAAAAAATAATTGTTTATTAAGAAAAAAGGTCTACCAAAGTTTTAGCGTCAAGCGTAAAACAAAAGCAAAGCGGGCACTATTCCAACAGGGCGAAATCGCAGTTGCAGACGATGAGTGTTGTTGCTGGAGGTCAGCTCTGGCGGAAGTTCTATAAAGCCTTATTGAGCAACTTCCATTCAATAACGATCAGTTAATTAACCAGGAATTCTTTAAACCAATCAGAAAGTAATGAAGCGGTACAAATGGCTGGTCTACACATAATAAACAGATTATTTCAGTGTGACCGTTTTATTGTGTCTTTTTGCAGCGGGCTAGCACCCCGGGCCGACCTCAGCAACGTCGCGGGGTCAAATCTCCGCAGCGACTTCTTTTAAAAATTTTTGTGCAATTTTGTTTAGGCGGCATGTTTTGCGTATCCCATTCGCGAATGCAGGACAAAACTTTTTGTTTGAACTGTGAAACTAACATATCAAACTTAATGCATCGTTTAGGATATATTGCGACTTTTTTGAAAATGTCTAAAAGTTTGACCAGAAATTTTCATTTTGTGCGGACCAGATAAACAGACGAACTTTGTGACAGTAGGAGGCCAAAAATAGAGATGATCATTTCGTTTGTCCGTGCTTATTGACAGAAAATAACCTGAACGGGGCTGTTACGGGAACATTCATAACTATTAAATGGGTTGCAGGAATTGGAAAACTTTTTGCAACGCACGATTTTGCTTTGCAACAAATATAGCCACGTTTATTTGTTAATAATAACCGGTTAGTTTTGTTCAGGTTGTCGAAATGTAGTTTTGCTAAAAAAAATATGTTCACAGGTATTGAGTACGCACAAGGTTAGGTAGCCAAGAAATGTTTGGCCTATGGGAACCTTGCAAGGACTGAGGCTTGGGCATGTTGGTTCATGACTAAAAGAAGGGGAACAGCGCAAATTTGACAGACACGAGAAGAAGGAGACGACACGCACAGCGCTGACTTACAACAGTTTATTCTTTACCGCTCGGGCACATATATACCACCACGGTTAAAAATACAAGGAAAAGCAAGACTAACACGATAGTGTCTCTTATCACCATTGGTCGTCACACATCACCATTCGCTCTGCGCCACAAAAACACGTGCTGCACTAACCTGGGGTCAAAAAATCTAATTCTTTTTGGGAGAGGGTCAGAGAGGGCATGCTTACGCAATTATCTTTTAGGCGGGCGATTTCGGCAGCTTCAATTATTTCTCTAGTGGTTTTATGCCTATTTTTTGCTATAACCTTTGTTTCAGAAAAAATAGGGCTGCATCCGCTAACGCTGCAGTCCCTACAGTGGAGGCCCTAGTGGCCACTGATTGCCTTGGTTACTGATTGCCCAGCAATCTAATCTGCTGGGCGTATCATCCACGCGCCAGCAAGCCACTGCTTCCGTTTCAGTCATCTCATTCCAAACTGGTAAAAAGGTCGATAGTTACCACGTGCTTAAAAAACGCCTTAAACAAATCATGTATTCACTGTATGCCTGAAAGTTTTATTAGGCAGATTGACAGACTTCAGATAGCGGGGTACCCGAAACAGTTGCTATCAACCGTAGCGGAAGCGTTTCTACAAAAATTAAAAAGAAACACGCAGGACAGCCTACCAGTATCAGATCAAAACAGAAGCAAAAAGATAACTGTGATTCCCTACTTGCATCGAATTGCACATAACTTGAAAAAAATAGGCAAACGCGCTAACGTGGAAGTAGTATTTTCCGCCCCCAATAAATTGTCAGGGATGTGCTCAAGAGTCAACAAAACAGCAAGAACAATGCAGTCTTGCTCACCAAAGCATGAAAAGCGGTTTGTAGACTGCATAGAAGGGGTAGTATATTCAGTTCCACTGTCCTGTGGTAAACAATATATAGGGCAAACAGGAAGGTGCCTAAATGAAAGGCTGAAAGAGCACCACTACAAAGTAACCAAGGCAATCAGTGGCCACTTGGGCCTCCACTGTAGGGACTGCAGCGTTAGCGGATGCAGCCCTATTTTTTTTTTCTGAAACAAAGGTTATAGCAAAAAATAAGCATAAAACCACTAGAGAAATAATTGAAGCTGCCGAAATCGCCCGCCTAAAAGATAAATGCGTAAGCATGCCCTCTCTAACCCTCTCCCAAAAAGAATTAGATTTTTTGACCCCAGGTTAATGCAGCACGTGTTTTTGTGGCGCAGGGCGAATGGTGATGTGTGACGACCAATGGTGATAAGAGACACTATCGTGTTAGTCTTGCTTTTCCTCGTATTTTTAACCGTGGTGGTATATATGTGCCCGAGCGGTAAAGAATGTAATAAGTCGGCGCTGTTGTAATAAGTCGAATGTTGTAAGTCAGCGCTGTGCGTGTCGTCTCCTTCTTCTCGTGTCTGTCAAATTTGCGCTGTTCCCCTTCTTTTAGCTATGGGAACCTATCGCTGAATATTCCTTTGATATTTGTCCGAGCAGCTGAATCAAAGGTGAGAGAGAGTTATCCAGTTGTAGAGAATACACACTCTGTAGATCATGCTTCTTGGCGGTGAGACGTGTAGTTACTGTCTAACACAGGTCCTGGTAATGATTGTTATAATAAGGTCTTTATGACAGACACTCCAATATTTACACTCTGAAGCAGCCCAAGAAAAAAGCATCCTCTTTGAAATCACCTGCAACACGGTCCGCATTGGCTCAGTGGATGACAAGTTGTGCTGCTGAGCCCAAGGACACGGGTTCGATTCCGGGCCGCAGTGGCCACGTTTCTTATGGAGCCAAAAAGCGAAAACACCCGCTTGCTTTAAATTGCGGCGTCTCTCTAGAGCTCCGCCCGTGGTAAAAGTTAATCAGTTTCCCCTCACTATGACGCGCCTCATCGCCTGTGTAGTGACGCTACATTAAACCCCGATGATCAAACTCTTCTGCAACCAGACGCGCCACCATTGTTTTTAGGCCGCAGAAAAATTGTGCGACCGCCTGCAACGCCACTGGCGTCGGCACCCCAATAAAATAAAAACACAAAAGCGAGATTCCGCGAGTACGCGAGAAGCCAATAAGGAAATTCCCGCAATAATAAAGGGACAGGAGAGCGGCGCGACGCGTCGTTTCTGGTATTTACGTTAGGAGTCTGAGCAAAAGCCACATTATTCTGACTGGCGCGAATCATTTTCGTAGCCACTCATCTCTCGCAGTCGATGGCTGCAGTGCACCTAGTTGCTGCAGGTGTTTGCTAAAATTGCAGCCCTGTCCTACCGATATGTTGTGCTTGTTACATTAAACAAAAAGTTCGCCGAAGAGGTTTTGGGAGACGCGACCGCCTTCACTTACATCATTGCACCTTCCGCTTTGAATAGGGGCTTCCACGGTGAACATCTGATGATCATACCTCGAGGAGCGGCCAGGAAGCTGAGAGGGTTGGCCCAACAAGTACGTTGGTGTCGTCTTCTGCAAGCATCATATTTTAGGAGATGTTCGCAGAGCCGAGCTGGAGCGAAAAAGCCGGCTCTTGAAATCGAATTTTATACCATAACAATAGCCCCTTAGGCTTGACTTGGCTATTGGGGCTCGAGAGGTATCCTCGTCACGTCCAGTGTACCGCACAAGAAGGTAGGACAAGAAGAAAAGAAAAATACAGCGAAATTACACGTCGCCTTAAAATGTCCCCTTACATGGCGGCCTAAACTAACAGTGGTGCCGCACGTAGGAGGCAGGTTGAAGCTATTCGAAAGCAAAGCGCTTCTCCAGCAACAATATGGCAGCGCTCTTCGACAATGCCAGGAGAAAAAAGGTGTCGAAGCCGTACAGCTGGCATTATGATTTCAGACTCAAAATCGTCATACCTTCTCAGGTGTACTCAATTGTTTTTGTTTCATTAGAGAGCAAAATGCACGGGGGTGCGATAAGTTTACATAGAAACGGCATTTTCCGACAACAAACTCCTAGCGTATGTGATCGGGGTGATTAAAAACTGAAGCTTAATAAAATCAGATCGGCGCACGAACATCAGCCCAATTCTCTCTGGAATGCGCACAACGTAACGGAGGAACAAATGTCTGTGGCAGACACCAGGCAGCCTATTCAACGTGAGTCACGTAAATTAACCGCGACCGTGTATATGAGTGCATCAACTCATGAAATGACTGCGCGGTGTTCGGGTACAAAAACTGCACATGGCGAGATAGAGCAGATTCCAAACGTGTAGCTCATGTGTGGTTAAGCGCCGCCCCCCAACCCCTTTTCACCGGCTCTCCTCTTTCACATTTCAACGACGCAGCACCAACAGAACCACCCAAGCTTTTTTAAGCTGCACATTTATGAACGAAAATAGCGGCCGCCGTGAAGATGTGCCGCAGGAAGAAGCACCAGCAGTCACCTTGCCCGCCCGGCCGTCAACCCCTCCCATTTTCCTTTATGAGCGTGCAGCACCATTGCATACTACGCCCTCAAAAACGCTAACACTGCCTAAATAGGATCCGAGAGAGCCGCTGTTTTTCTTGTATGATTTTACGATCTTTGCGCCTTAACGAGCCAAGCGGCATTCCTCAATTTATGCGCATCCCGGCTCGAGTTCAGGATCACACCTGTTTGCACTGCTTAACGTGACTACATATAATCAAGAGTGCATGCACTCGCGAGTGCTGTATTTACGGTCACACTACTATTGCGTACATCAGCAAATTGCTCGTGAGTACATTAACTCATGAGTACAGTACATATGTGTATACCTACAGGTGAGTATGAGTAGCCCTCCTTACTACTTATACTTGTTACAACAGCACTCACGGGTATGAGTACTACGCGTACTCATTAGTAGTTACACTCATGAGTCTTGTACTGGCGAATGCTGTACTCACGTGCGTACTCATTCTTCGTCACGTTCTTCCTGAATTCAGGGTGTGTACTCACTCATGTATCCGAGTAAAAATGAGCTTATTCAAGGGTGAGTACGCCATCGTATAGTCAGCCGACATAGGGAAGTGTATTTTGCATGCCAGCTGGGATTTATGTGCAGAGTACCTTAGGACTGCACAATGTCTATCCGCGTCCGTGCGCATAAAAATTCTAATCGTAAAAAAGCCACACAGGCAGCGGCAGAATTCGAGCCTGTGTCTGGTAGGCCTGACAGAGTTAGTGTCAGTAGCGTTGTCTATTGGGCTACGACCGTTTGTTAGTACCCGAGAGTCAAACGGCTTACTCCTACGCCTGTAACAGTCCGGAGTACCTTAGGACATCCTAATGTTCGTCCGCGTGCATCCGCGCCCACACCGGCATTACGGGAAAATAAAGCGGAATTCGATTTTAGCCGTGAGTTGCAATTGTATTTGATTAATAATAAAGGTGCAAGACACGGCTGAAATCACATGACGATCGGGGCGCAAACCCGTTGTCACTGGGCGAGCAACTTCGATGTCATTTTGAGTCCGCGTGCTCCGAGCCCTCTTCATTATCTACGGAGTGGAGATGCTGCCGTTTTTTACCAGTACTGCCATTACGATACTGAACACAACCGGGGAAACCATGGAACTTTGTGGCACCATTGCAGTCGTCTTGAAAGTATCCGTGTTTTTACTGCCTGATTTCATTTGAGTTTTCTGACTCTGCCACCCTCATCTGTATACTAATATGTTTGTATTGCTTTCATAAAATAAACTTTCACTTTCCAAAAAAAGTTCCAGTCCATAGTGCTTCCCTGTTGACCGGAATGCAAGGTGATTCTCGTTGGAGAATCTATGTTCATAAAATTAACGTCTGCGTCCTGCATCGCCGTCTCAAAAAGTCAGGCACGTGCCGATGTGCGCGCACTAAGATAGAGCTTTGAGCGTTAAATATATCGGCAAAGATGACTACAGCCGTGGAGAAGACCGTCCGTAGACGGCTTATTCTGCTGAAATCTATCAGCTCCCTCAATTGCGACTGATCAAACCGAAAATACTTGAAGGCGGATTTATTAGTACTGGTGTCGTCGGGGGACGAGACCATACCGCTATCTGTTGTATTCTTGTAGGTTCAGAAATAAGATGTATCTATTCGGCAGTGTTCGATTTCTTTTCGAAGAGACACTGACGCTTCTACCACCCTTTGTGGTTGGTCGTTGGTATTGCGATAAAGGTTGCTCGTAGAAACGTAGCCTTTGTGACCACCTAATGACCGTAATGTTTAGGGAACCACAAATGTCACACAGACAGTCTTGAACGACTTCTCCCCTTGTTAAAACACATACGGGTGAAAGTACAATTTTATCGCGACTGTAAACAGGTGGAAACAAGTTACAGCCTGATAGCTTTAACAGGCTGTCTCGGTTAGGGTTTTCAAAATATACTGAAGAGAAGGATGATGCGGTTGATTATATTAAGTTAAAATGTATACAAGTGCCGGAAAAGTCTTGGATCAAGCCATTGCACTTTTGACAAAAAGGGCTATTTAGAGGTAATGTAAATATGGTTTCATTCACAAACGACAGTCTTTTTTGTGTTACACACAAAAAAAAACATTTTACACAACTTGACATTAGTATATTTTTCTCGATGAAAAAGCTCTGTGTAATACAGAATTTGTTATCAACACTATCAAGAACCATCAATCAAAAACATCTAAACATCATCAAAAACACTATAAATCAAAGGACAATTTATGGCGAACATTATGCCGGCTATATAGAAAACACATTACCGAAAACGTGATATACCACAATGTGGAGCGTTCGGTAGAGCATGTTGAATAATGTTTTTTATCTACTAAGGATGTACTTCCCTTTTTCGAAGTTATACTCAATTTTTGTTGTGTCGCAACACATACGTGATAAATTAGTCAATCTTTCGATCTGTGAATGGTGGACGTAACAAGACCGAAACAGCATTTAGTAGTCCACGAAAAACGTTCCTTCAGACTAAGTGGTACAAAAAGTGCCTGTGCTTTATTCTTGATACTCGGGCGAGCCCGCTTAGATTCTGACGTTGCTTATAAACAAGCCCTAAAGTTATTCAAAGCTTTGCTTTGAGGAGTTGGACACTAGGTACACCACGAAGAAAATGGCTAATGCTCCAAGTGTATAGAGCATTGGATTTTAATACAAAATATTTGGAATCAGGAGAAATTACCTAATGTCACAATTAGGCTTATATAAATGTATTTGAACGAAATAATTACTGAACATCAAAACATTTTTTTGTTCTTGCGTCCAGCATTTCCTACCTGATAACGTAACATTGGAACATAACAACGGTTACAAGAAATCGCAAGCAATGATCCACCCGCCGCGGTGGCTCAGTGGGTAAGGCGTTGCGCTGCTGAGCACGAGGTCGCGGGTTCGATTCCCGGCCGCGGCGGCCGCTTTTCTGATGGAGGCGAAAAGCAAAAACGCCCGTGTGTACGAGATTTCGGCGCACGTTAAAGATCCCCAGGTGGTCAAAATTAATCCGGAGCCCTCCACTACGGCGCGCCTCATCGCCTGCGTTGCGTCGGCGCGTTAAACCCTACAATCAATCCATCAATCAATCAGCAAGCAATGATCCATAAATACTGTTAGGAGTTTTGGGCGTCTTTACACAAAGACAAGGTGGCTGTTATGTTTCACAGGGTTTTTACTGTACATGTGACTTGTTTATATTACCGGTGTAGATTATCTTCGCAATCTCATTACTCAAGTTTCCTAAGGTGGCTATTAGGTTACTTTATAAGTGCTTGCTACCAAACCTGTATCAAGCTTCTCTTCTCTTTTGAATAGATTACGACACCATTCTTTTGCAATTTGTCTCCTCCGGGCTGTTCGAGGTGTGTACTAGGACATCCCTATGGAGTGTTATTAGACAATGTTGCTCCCACACAATTTGTCCTTTCTTCTACAGACTAAATATGCTGGAGCGACCAAGTGCATAAAAAAAATCTCTGGGCAGGGATTGATGAGACTACGCTACAGTTGGGCTATGAGGCACACCACAGTAGACTACAAGGAATAACTGTAGACCATCTACAGCCCACCGAGAGCCTACAACGCGGACTTCAAACAACTTTTTGTAGACACTACGCATAAGGGTGCCGTCAGCATTATAGCTGGGGATTTTAATGCGCAACACCCCGCATGGGGGTACAAGAAAACTACCGCCAAGGGAAGGAAACTGGAAACGCTGATCTGCAACTCCGGGTATACGATCCTCAACAACGCCAACGAATTCACCAGGGAAGGCAACTCAGTCGAACGAGATACCAACCCAGACTTGACGCTGTACAAGGGAGCCTACAAGTGTAGCTGGACGAACACACGGGAAACACTAACGAGTGATCACTTCATTATAGGGACCCACTTAAGTATTCGAGGACTCAAGAAAGAGAGAAAGTCCACCCGTCTCACAAATTGGCACAAATTTCGGCACAGCGAGGATCAAGAAACACCCCTTCAGGATCTCGATCAGTGGGTAGGGCAACTGCAAGTGCGAATGGACAAAACTTCCACAGAAGTCCAAGCCAACATACAGTACCCCGATGTAGACGCCCATCTTCTACATATATGGGAAGCGTGGCATGGACTTGTTAAGAGGTGGAAAAAACAAAAACATAATAAAAGACTCAAGCTCAGGGTTGCCCGTATCTCCAAAGAAGCGCAGGATTATGCAGAGGCGCTTACACGTACCAACTGGCATAACCTGTGCGAGAAGCTCAACGGCAACCTCAGCGCCAAACGTACGTGGTCACTTTTACGCAGCCTCATACAGCCAAACCAGTCCACGACAGACAAAGCTAAGGACATGACTCGCCTGCTACACAGACAAAACAAAGATCCGGGGCAGACACTGGAGGAACTAGCCAGCATATACCTACCTCCCAAAGGTGACCCGGAATATCGAGACTATGTAGGAGACGCAAACGATCTTCAATACTTGAATGGTCCTATTACCATAGAGGAAATACAGGCTGCCCTGGAGTTCACGAAACGCCACACGACACCGGGACTGGACGGAATACAGTACAAGCTCATCAAAAATCTCTCGGATGAGGACTATGCCCGCCTTGCAGCCTTCATGAATCAAGCCTGGGAACAAGGCAAGATCCCGATAGCATGGAAGACGGCTCGGGTCATACTAATACCTGAACCAGGAAAAAAACTCGATCTCCACAATTTAACGCCCATATCATGAACGTCCTGTTTGGGCAAGCTCATGGAAAAGGTAATATTAATCAGGCTCTCCAAGTACCTCGAGGACACGAACGCTCTTCCGCACACGCTCATTGGCTACAGAGAGAGGATCTCGGCACAGGACTGCCTTCTCCAACTCAAGGAAGATATATTAGACGACCCCAGCACTGCTGAAATCCGAGCGGTCCTCGCCTTAGACCTCTCGAAGGCATTTGATAATGTCTCGCATGACCTCATACTGGCCTTGCAAGAAACAAACTGCGGCTCAAAAATTTACAACTATGTGCGGAGCTTTCTGCGTGACCGGATGACAACACTCACGTTGGGACCAATCGAGTCCCGTGCAAAGGAAGCCTCCAATCGTGGCACACCTCAGGGTTCCATACTATCACCCCTCCTTTATAATATCGCGATGAAGAAACTACCAGCGCAACTTAACCGCATCGGTGATATCAAGCATGCAATATATGCCGATGATATCACCATATGGACAACAAAAGGCTCCCCAGCACAAGTCGAAGAAGCACTTCAGCAATCGGCCGAAGAGGTCGAGCGCTACGCCAGTAGCGGTGGCCTCGCCTGTTCTACTGAAAAATCAGAGCTTCTCGTTGTAACTAAGCACAATAGCAAGCAACAACAAGTCCAACTGAAGGTGATACTGCAAGGCAGAGCCATACCCCAGCGTTCGCACATCAAAGTACTCGGATTGACACTACAAAGCAACGGAGAAGCCAACCATACGGTCCGAAAACTCTTAGATCAGGGAAATCAGGTGATACACATGCTCCGAAGAATTACGAACAGGCACCGGGGTCTTCGGGAAGCTGATGTCCTTCGCCTTAACGCAGCTCTCATCACTTCCAGGATACTTTATCATTTGCCATACCAAAATCTCAACAAATCTGAACTCACAAGCATAGAGGTGCTTTTAAGAAAGGCCCATAAGATCGCACTCGGGGTGCCCACGTATACCTCAACAAAGGCACTGGAAGACACCGGCACAACAAATTCTTTGGAGGAACTGCTTAACGCGCACAAAATCAATCAGCTACAACGACTGCGAAGCACGGCACAGGGCATAAGCATCCTTCACAACCTAGGATACGACACCAGCCAATATGAGGGAAGCACGTACGGACAACTAAGCCTTACATACGGGGGAAAATCTGCACTGCTCCTCTACCCCACAATATGCATCCGGAGAGGAACAAAGAAAGACGAACCCTTCGTGTTAAGGCCATCCTGAAGCAGATCAACAAGACCGAGCCACAACCCGAACTCTACTACACTGACGCCAGCCTGGGAAGGGTGGGAAGGGTGTCACCGTTGTCGTAGACGGAAGTCATACCCTCATCACAGCAGCCACAGAACTTCACCTCAATGCAACCGTCGATGTGGAGACTAGGGCAATCGCGCGTGCTATAGAGCACTCTTGCCGTTCTGTGCCACAGCAGCCACAGAACTTGACCTCAATGCAACCGTCGATGTGGAGACTAGGGCAATCGCGCGTGCTATAGAGCACTCTTGCCGTTCTGTGCCAGACACCGGTACAGTGTACATCTACACCGACTCTCAATCTGCATGCCGGCAACTTATCTGCAACCGAATGCACAGAAATACCGCTCACATACTGAACAAGGTACTCGCTTCAAGTCAAAAGTGCTACAAGGTAATCTGGGTACCTGGGCACAAAGGCATGCTAGGAAATGAGAGCGCACACGCACTTACCCGAGCGTTAAACCACCGGGCGCCTGAGCATGCACTTCCACATTCAAGTGAACGTAGGGCGCAACCAGGACCTCAAGAACCAGTTGACACCAGGGATCTGCTACGGACAGCCCGTCAAAACAGACAAAAGTACCCAACACCACACAAAACACTCACTCGTCGGGAATCCGCTGTACTAAGGCAAATTCAGACAAACACGCTACCTACTGTACACCTAACACACCGATTTAAACGATTACCGGGTACCCCCAAGTGTCCTAACTGCGGGGACTACCCTAGCATCTATCACACTCTCTGGACATGCACACAGAACCCTAACCTTTCCCCTATACCCAATCCTACCCTCACTTCATGGGAAAGAAGGCTGGCCGACTCAAGCGCGGAAGTGCAAAGAACACTCATTGAACGCGCAGAGAAGGCCCTGTCGGCTATCCCGGGAGCTCCGGACTAGGGGATCCTCGCAAAAATAAAGTTTTCTTCTTCTTCTTCTTCTTTATCCTTAACGCGCCATACGATCTCATCCAATACGGATACTTGTTCCAAGACTCCAACACTAAAAACTTTGCCACAGGGAAGACCAAATTGACGTGCTGAGTGCCACAAATAATAATCAAAATGTCATCTTGAGAGTGTAAGAAACGCGCGCAAACCTCCCCGTATGACAAACACACACAGTTATATATATATATATACGTGTGCATTCAGGTGTGTATCTATTTACGTACTCGTATGTTTCTAAATTAGCCAAAAGTTGAACATGCGAAAAATTCTAAAAAACACCTTTAGTTAAAGATCGGTGCACTCCGATACGTAGATTGGGCATTCACTGGCAGCCTCAAATACCGAACGTAAGAGAACGTACGTTACGGTTCGTTTTATCAGCAGCAGCTGAAGCATCACGCAGTCAGTATTTAGTTTGGCACTAATATTTTCCGCATCTTAAAGTCACGAAGGCCCACATTTCGCAAACAACCAAGCACAACATTTTTATGGTGGCTGAAGATAACGGAATAATAAATTGTCACCCCTACACCACTTGTTGATGCTCACTGCCCATGCTGCGTGCAGCTACTTGTATCTCAACAAACCAGGCACGTTGAACGATTGGTCTGCGTAATAATGCAATACTAATAAGTGCTCACGACGATGGCTTGGCGGGCTAGTTGGTGATGAATATTACAGGGTCACCAGCGCACGCAGACGAGTGCACGGAAGGAAGAAACGACAGGACAAGGCTCTGATCAGCGCCTTGTCCTGTCGTTTCTTCCTTCCGTGTGCCAGTCGACGTGCGCTGGTAACCCTGTAAATAAACGGTGCCTTGGTTGAAACGTTAAACAGTGGAATACGAAGATATTGTCAGTTCGTGATCGATGCAGAATTTGTCGTTGTGGAGGTAAACCATATTATGCTCGTAATAGCACTGAATGTGTTAAAACACGGCATACCATGTGTGATGATTGACATCTCCGGGCAGCGAGAGTGCGCCAACAGACGACGGAAACTACCCAGCGTGGAAAAAAAGACGACGACCAGCAGGTCCACGCTGAGTGGGGAGCACGAGAGGGGAGTGTGCCGGCAGTGAGGAGCGACGAGACAGTGCTCAAGGAACGGGCGCGAGGACTCCCCGGAAGGCTGTTCGAGGTCAAGCCAGCAGCGTGCTTGCGCCGTGCTCCGAAAATGTCCCGGGAGCTGTTCCGGCGTCCCTCTGCTGCAACACGGGGTGCCTGTTCCCCCTGGCGTGATCCCAAGGCATGTTCTAGGCCAAGGTTCGGGGCGAGGCCTAGAGTGGACAGGCACGAGCCCGGGCATCGGCGTTGCGACCTATGGCCTCTGCGTCTTCAGAGGTGCCACCGAGAAAGTTTCCCACCATATCTACGGACCACCGGCACCTTACACGGGGAGCCCTCAACACGTTCCACCTACGTCATTCTTCCCATCGTCAAGTAGACTGGAACGTGAGCGTATCGCCTCCGTTTTTTCTTCCACTCGAACTATGGTTAGGACTTGTGCATTAGTTTTTTTCCTCCGCGTTGCACGTGTGCGGTATTTTGTTACCATACAAGTTCCTAGTGAATTTGGCTAGTGTTTGTGTGTCCTCAAAAGAATGTTTTTTTACTTGTGCTGAACCCACGCCATCACTTGTCGTTGATCCTCCTCCGCGGGCCACACGCCCGCCTGATTAAAACGCGGCCTCACCATATCTGGCGTCCGCGGCAGGACTGCGTGTTTAATTCCACCTTGAGCCTAAGCAGGCAACTGGGTGCGGCAAGCGAGGATGGATCTAGAAAAGGTGATGTCCATTGGGAAGGATTTAAGACTGTCCGGTCCAGCTCTAAAAGAATGGATCGATAAGGAACGCATGAAAGAAAGAGACCGGCGCGCAATTGAACGCGAGGTGGCTAAAGAAGCGGCAATACTAGCCCAGAGGACAAAGTCCGAGACCAGAACGCGCATTGAGGCTGAATGGGTCTTGGTAGAACTTAAGCTGCGGCTTCAGGAAGGGTCGCAGAGTTGTAACGATGTGGGAGGCGACCCCGCGCCTACTGCAGCACAAGGCGTCCACAGAGCCCTCACAAGTTCATTCCTGCCTTCAACGAGAATCAGGATGAGCTTGACGCATACATCCAGCGTTTTGAAATGGAGGCAACCAGTCCAGGGTGGCCCTGAGACAAGTGGGCGCTTTCCCTACACTTGTGCTTGAGTGGTGAAGCGCTCAGTGCGGTTGGTAGCATGTCTTCCGATGATGCCATGAATTACCCTAAACTAAAACAGACCCTGCTACAGAGGTTCAGGTATATCGAGGAGGGCTACAGGTGCAAGTTTAGGGAGTCTAAGCCACAGAACTTGGAGACAGGACGTCAATTTGCGGGCCCCCTACTCGGCTACTTTAACAATTGGCAGGAGCCTGCCAAAACGGAGCAGACGTACGCCGCCCTCCGAGGCAAAATAGTGGCCGAGCAATTCCTGAACAGCTGTCACGAGAAGATAGCCATTTTTCTCAAGGCGAGGGGCTACAAAAACGTTGACTAGCTAGTCTAAACCGCCGACCACTACCTTGATGCGCAAGGTCTCACCAACTTGGCAAGAAGCCGAGAAGATGAGAAGGGCTGGCAACCTGAAGTCTACCGGCATTCTGACTAGGCGTATCCTAAGACGATGCCTTATTGAATGTTATGTAATAAGCACGGCCATCGGCCAGCAGACTGTTGGACGAACTCGACGTCTCCGGGTTCTAGCCAGCCCAGCAAAAAGAATGCCTTCTGCTTGAGGGGCCGCAACCTCGGACACCAGGCTGAAGCTGGCGAAAACCTGCCCGAGAACGAGGGTCAAGCAGCAAGCTCTCTGCCTGGACCCAATTCCTTTGAGATGGAAGCACCGACCAAGTTTCAACGACGCCAGGCTCCTCCAGAGTATAACTGCAGAAACAGACGCAAGGTGTCTCACGAAAGGAAGCCGGTAATAGCAAGCACGGTTCTTCGAGAAGGCAGCGTCCGCGTCCCAGAAGACCTGCGCGGTCGGAACCTCCGTCGTCTTCGCCACTGCAGCAGGGTGGAAGACCTACATGCGCACCATCGAAGCAAAAAGCGAGGCTCCGAGAACAATGCTGCAGGTACCTGCCATTGCTGACAGTCCCTGCACTATCACCTCTGCTCACTTATGTACGCTCCAGCAGCAAGACCCATCTCTCCGAAAGTTTTTCGGCGAGTTCGCCAGAAAGGTGACATTCAACGAAGCGGTGATCGAGTTCGCGAAGACTGCTGGTATTCTTTATATACGGCATCAGTTGCCCTCCGGAAAAGAAAGAAAGCAACTTGTCGTCCCACAGGAACTACGAGGCATCGTCTTGGACAAGGCCCATCAAGGAACCTTCGGCAGTCCTGTGCACAGGGGTATCAAGCGAACCATGGGGCGAGTCTGCAAGGCCTTCTACTGGCCTGGGATGCAAGCTGACACTGCGCGCTTCGCAAAGTTGTGTCGCATCTGTCAGAGGGCTCCGCCTAAACACCGAGTAGCAACGGGAGATTGTGGCGGAGATCGAGGCTTTCGGTGTGTTGCCATAGATCTGGTCGTCCACCTCTCGCCCAGCGCCTAGAAGAGAAACCCTTCCACAGGGTTCAAAATGCCACGTGCACCCAACGAGGAAGTTGCGGGTGTGACATTTCCTTTGACTCCTGCACTATTACCGACTGCTGGTGCCGATTAACCCGTACGTTTCCCAGCCACTGACAGAGTAGGCACGGAAGAGGGCACCTTTGTCCAACTTTTTAGGTAGGCAGTTTAGTCTACAGAGTGGTTTTAAAAAAGTTGCAAATGCTGTTTCTTTTGTTGGTTTCTCTTCTATTAGGTTAGAGACTGTTTTGGATTGTTTCGGACAGTACTCTTGTCGTGGTGCTAGTGGCGCTGGAACGTCTGACACGACAGAACGTGCTTCAGTGCCATACGTCTCGACGCAGCTGTGCTAACATTCTTTGCCGAGGTTTGTTTGCCCCGAACAAACCTCTCGGGCCGGGGTGTAAATGTGATGATTCACATCCCCGGGCCGCGAGAACGCGCCAACAGACGACAGAAACTAGCCGGCGGTGAAAGAGAAGACGACGACGAGCGGGTCCACGCTGAGCGGGGAGCACGAGAGGGGAGTGTGCCGGCAGTGAGGAGCGACGAGATAGCGCTCAAGGAACGGGCGCAAGGACTCCTCGGGAGGCGCTTCGAGGTCAAGCCAGGACCGTGCTTGCACCGTGCTCCGAGAATTGTCCCGGGAGCTGTTCCGGCGTCCCTATGCTGTAACACGGGGTGCCTGTTCCCGCTGGCGTGATCCAAAGGCGTGTTCCGGGCCAAGGTTCGTGGCGAGCCCTAGAGTGACCAGGCACGAGCACGGGCATCGGCGTTCCGACCTGGGGCCTCTGCGTCTCCAAAGGCGCCACCGAGAAAGTGCCCCACCACGTCTTCGGACCACCGGCACCTTGCACGGGGAACTGTCAACACGTTCCACCGACGTCATTCTTCCCATCGTCGAGTAGACCGGAACGTGAGCGTATCGCCCCCTTTGTTCCTTCCGCTCGATGTTTGGTTAGGACTTGCATATTAGTTTTTTTCCTCCGCGTTGCGCGTGTGCTGCATTTTGTTACCGTTCAAGTTCCTAGTTAATTTCTCTAGCGTTTGTGTGTCCTCAAAAGAATATATGTTTTTTTACTTGTGCTGAACCCACGGTATCACTCGTCGTTGATCCTCCTCCGCGGGCCACACGCCGGCCCGCTTAACACGCAGCCTCCTCACACCATGCGAAAAAGCTGATAATTAGTTGGAGTCTCCTCCACATTGAATCCAAGTGGAAGAAGAAATGTTTACGCCGCATCAGAATGTCCTCTACGCTACAATACAGCAACGGCTGGACTGTGTTTTAAATGTGCGGCACAGCAGCGTAGCCTCTACGTCTTGGTTGCGTGACGACAACCGAGTAGGGAACTTGTATGGTTTTCGTTTTGGTGTATTTAATTTTGATTACGGTTGTTCTTATTTAAGTTTATTAATTGTACATAAAAATAGTTGCAGATGTAGTTCAAGAGCCTAAAACGAATTGTTCGGTTCATTTAATGGGGTTGTGCTATGTTACGTTAAAGATGTGTTTTGGTATCTAAAAAAAGGTGGTAAGGGTACGTCATGTGGCATTAGGGTAAATAAAATTAAGTCAGGCCAGGTCATATCAGGTTATTTATAAAAAAACACATGTCGTAAAAAGAAATGCTTCTTTAGTAAATAAAAAATTCCCCGCATTTCCCCGAGGGGAAGAATGTGAAAGTGCGAATCCACACGTTGAATTTGCGCGGTTCGGTAATGTTCGCGAAATAGAGATCACACACACACACACACACAACTACAAAGAAAGAAAGATGCATTTATTCACAGACACCTATTTGTGTTGTCGTTGTACTTGATTGCTAGAGCGGATCTCAGCTTTGAAATTTCGTGTCAGTACTCCTTTAAGCGGGTGCATTAGCCCTTCACACGCCCGATTCATGGCCAATCCCCCACGTGGGTATATGCCATGTCAGCGGCCAGGCAGCGCGCGCCCATCTCCCCCCGTTGCCAAGGAAGACGACGAGATTCCTGGCCAATTTCCCACGTAGGTATGTGCCATGTCAGCGGCCAGGCAGCGCGCGCCCATCTCCCCCCGTTTCCAAGGAAGACTAGGAGCGCGCGCACCCGCAGCTGTTGCTATGCGGACGGCGGCGGACGCTTCAGGCTCGCTTAAGAAGTGCATTCGCACTCAAAAGGCGGCTTTCACGAAATAGTTCTGATACAAATGACTTAAAACAAATACCCAGACTTAAAACAAATGGTTTAGGTGAATGAGAAAGTGATGTGTAAGAAAAAAACTGCAACTTTAGTGAGGTCGGTAATTCCGGTTTAGCAGTTTGCTTGGCTACTAGCGTGCAGCTAACAGACTAAAAATTACTTTTCAGTTTACCTGGAATTATTCCCTCGTAGTAATTCGTGGCGTCAAACGTGAAACTTTTATATTTCTTGGATTTGTGGACTAGAAACGACTTTCGTGGATAGAATAGAGCTGAGCGAGTTATGAAATGCCAGGTGTTTTAAATAAATGATGTTGTATTTATTATTTTTGTTATCTAGGGTAGGAAAATCTTATTGCGAACATATATAGGCGTGTACAATATTGGATGTCTAACATCAAAACCCACATATTTCCTGCATCTTTGAAAGTCGAGGATTTGCATACCGAGAAACGTCCTACAGCGTGTGTAATCTCGCCAATACCAAAACAAGACGTACCGCAGCATGAGGAGTAGAAGATCGATCGAAAGTATTTGAAAGCAAATGGTTGAAGCGGAATCCAAAGCTAATAGTGTCTAAAAGCAAAACGATCCAGTCGATGCGGAACGCTCGGCGGAAGTGCATCGTTTCAGATATTCAAAAGGGCAATAAATGATTTTAATCACAGCCCTTCAGAAAGGCATAGAAGTCTTCGGATTGCTTTTCCCTAGGGTATATTTCCGATGAAGCTAGCTCTCTGGTTTCGGTGGATGATTACAACAGGGCCAAAAGGAAGGTGGTTTACGCATTTTGTGTTGGAGAGACCTGGCTTGCGACGCCATACCAGTCTGCCGAAATCGACCATCTGGCGACGCCCCAACTTGTCTTTTATCCAAGAGCATGTGTGCAGTTGCAGTTTCCCTATCACTGTTTGTAATAACTGCATGGGAGTCATGGTACCCCAGTTACAAAGTGAAAATGACTTCACGTACCCGATGGGCATTGAAACTCTCAGGGAGCATGCCCACAAATCATTTACTGTTCTTTGAAACGTTACGGAGAAATGTACAACAAAGTGCCACGAGGGATGTTGCGCAACTTAGCTCGATCAGACGTACATCGTTATATTCGGATCACTTTTAGTAAACTTCGCTGTAATTGTATACTTAGAGAAAAAAAAAGCTCGGAAGTTTCGAGTGTAGAAACCTTATTCTTCCAAGTAAAATTTGATTAGTTTTGCAGCAATAAAAATTTGTATTGCGATAGAAATTGTATTGGATTTGTATGCTCGAAAACTGGACTGGTTGACAATTGCTTTGCCTCTTCCGTGTATCTTATACCGAGGCTGCTACGGCATCCTGGCGCCGCACTAAGTTGTAATGATTTTTTTCTGCGCTGAAAGCTACAAGCAGCCACGGTGAGGTTTGGTGTCCGGAGATTTTCTCTACGCCATTCATTTTTACTTATTAATTACTTCGTTGTGTCATGGAGCCACCGACCTACAGCTTTTGTCTTTTCTTTATGGCCATAATTGCTCGATTGCACATATTTGCCGCACAATTCTTCGCTGCTGCCTGCTTCGATCAGTTGAATGCTGCAGACATGCTAGCGTGCACAATTCTCCTTCCAGATTGCTTCGTTGTAAGTTTACGTAACCAGCTCTAGTGTTGTTTTGATAACGTGAACTTTGAAATCGGATTTCTAGGGGTGAACAAACACAATGAAAGGCTAACCCCAAGCATTTTGGTATTTCGCTGTACCGTGCACTGATCCAGTAAATAAAATCTGGGATATAGTTTATCGTAACCTGGATCATTCATAAGTAAAGACAAGTAGTCTCTTAAAATTCCAAATGTTTGAGTGCAGGTTTGCATGTTTATGTTGGGCAAAGGATACCAGAACAAAATATTATTTTTGTGGAACAATTGTAAGGGCGCAAAGCGGCCATTCAGTAGCCGTCTTATAGTGTCATCATGGCAGCCGTCTTACGTGGCCATTAAGTTGATACCACCAACTTCTCTGGGAACAGTCTGCTTGATTTTTACCCCAGCTGCATACCGATTCCGCTTCCTAAGCAGAGTCACTGTTAATTAACGATAGAAAATCTTCCTTGTAAGGGAGTGGAAGCGCTTTGGGCGTTAGATGCAGAACGACACCACCGAGTACTGCTGTTCTACATGCGAGCAATCTATTTTGCAGGCCCTTCTTATCGCCTGAGCTGACAGGCAGTTAGGTTGTTTCAAAGCCATATAAATGATTTAGAAAAATACAACCCTGTTCCTTGAGTAGAAAAGAGCCTTATTGTAGCGGTATACGCTGGCTTTTAAGTAAATATCCTGTGTTTATTAACGTCAGTTTATTAGATACGCAAGGCAGGAGGAGGATTTTTTAGCTAACTGTATTGCTCATGTACTTCTCAGAGTTCGTTTTTTTTCATGTGTCTTACTCGTTAATAAAGGACGTAATAAATGCAAACGCCATGATCATGATGTTTTGAGGTCATTTATTCCTAATGGCCATTGATTTCTCCCGAAAGGAAAGAGAATTACCCTTTAAGTATTTAAAGGTGGTAAGATGTGACCAGTGAGGTAAATATTGACAGAATATTTCCAATAGGTAGTAACAAGATGCTATAGCATTGGTTTGCAGGATTCATGCGAACAAAAAATGTGCCGTCATTTTCAGGTGTCTGCAATTCGTTCGATACCTGTACTAATCCGACAGTAACGTGACGCAAAGAAATACCTGTCTCTTAGCATACTTAACACCAGTTGATTAGTGTCGGTTGCACCGGTTGCTCAGTGAAAAGTAGTATATTTTTTGCAGTAGATATTGTCACGAAGCTAGAGACGACGGAATTATTTTCAAAGAAAACAAGTCTATTGGAGCGAACTTGTGCTCTCCTAACAACTCAAAGAATACACAGGTGGCGAAACACCAGTCATGAAAGTGATGTGCGTAGGCAAGCGTCGAGAGTCGAGTGCCGCAGCGTCTGCTCTGTACGCTTTTATTTTTCGGCGCGAGTGTATCTGAAACCATCGATTTACATTTAGAACATTGTAGATCAAAGAAGTTTATTATGGTCTAGTGGCGCTAGGGCGAAAGAGTCTGCTTATCTGAATGAGATAGCCCGTGCGGCATGAAAATGAAGAATGGAAGACGATCCTCGCTCGGGACACAAAAATAGACCCGAGCGCGGCCGGGCAGTAAACAAATAATAAATAAACAAACCCATACATAAATAAACAAACCTATACTCCCCTTTAACACCGCCTCGACCCGATGCTAAAATAACAGACATTCCGAACAAACAATAATTAAAAAATTCCCCGCATTTCCCCGAGGGGAAGAATGTGAAAGTGCGAATGCACGAGTTCAATTTGCGCGGTTCGGTAATGTTCGCGAAAGAGAGATCACACACACACACACAACTACAAAGAAAGAAAGATGCATTTATTCACAGACACCTACTTGTGTTGTCGTTGTACTTGATTGCTAGAGCGGATCTCTGCTTTCAACTTTCGTGTCAGTACTCCTTTCAGCAGGTGCATTAGCCCTTCTCACGCCCGATTCTTGGCCAATCCCCCACGTGGGTATGTGCCATGTCAGCGGCCAGGCAGCGCGCGCCCATCTCCCCCCATTGCCAAGGAAGACGAGGAGATTCCTGGCCAATTCCCCACGTGGGTATGTGCCATGTCAGCGGCCATGCTGCGCGCGCCCATCTCCACGTGCGCGGACATCGCCGGTGGACGCAGGTTCAGGGTCGCTTAAGAAGTGCATTAGCACTTAAAATAGCCGGCAGTGAACCTAAGACATGGGACGAAGTGCTTCCGTATGTTACGTTTGCGTTCAACACGGCTATCGAAGAATTTAAGCGGATGACACCGCTCTAGCTTGTCTACGAAAGACGACCGATTATGATGCGTTATGCCTTTCTTCCGGACGTAGAAGACAGCGACCTCAGCGCCGATGTCTAATGATACCGTCAACGTACGAAGGACGCACACGATCTCGCTGATGTTCGGACAACAAACCAGCAGCTCGTGGATGCCGGACGTTATAGCCTACGACGCCGAGATGCCGAGTACCGCCCACGGGATGGTGTGTGCATTTGGACCCCCATCCGCCGACTTGGACTCAGAGAGAAGCTTCTGCGGTGGTATTTCAGACACTACCGGATACTACAAAGTTAGCCAACTTTTATACGAGGTGATAACTGGTGGTAATTCCGGAACATCACAATTACGCTCGCGGCCCGAAGTTGTCCACGTGGCCCGCCAGAAATATTGCTACGCAAGATGTCAGACGTTTTTAAGTGCGACTGCACTTCTTAAGCGAGCCTGAAGCGTCCGCCGCCGTCCGCATAGCAACAGCTGCGGGTGCGCGCGCTCCTCGTCTTCCTTGGCAACGGGGGGAGATGGGCGCGCGCTGCCTGGCCGCTGACATGGCACATACCCACGTGAGGGATTGGCCAGGAATCTCCTCGTCTTCCTTGGCAACGGGGGGAGATGGGCGCGCTCTGCCTGGCCGCTGACATTGCACATATCCACGTGGGTGAATGGCGAGGATTCGGGCGTGAGAAGGGCTAATGCACCCGCTTAATAAAGGAGTACTGACACGAAATTTCAAAGCTGAGATCCGCTCTAGCAATCAAGTACAACGACAACACAAATAGGTGTCTGTGAATAAATGCATCTTTCTTTCTTTGTGGTTGTGTGTGTGTGTGTGATCTCTCTTTCGCGAACATTACAGAACCACGCAAATTCAACTCGTGCATTTGCACTTTCACATTCTTCCCCTCCGGGAAATGCGGGGAATTTTTTGTTGTTTGTTCGGAGAGCCTGTTATTTTAGCATCGGGTAGATGCACTCTTAAATGGGGGTAATGCCGCGAACGATGCATTGAGTTTGTTTATTTATGTTTTCTTTTGCCGAGCGGCTGAGCCGGGCTGTGTTATCTTGTTATCCTTGGGCCAAGTGAAGCGCGTGTTCCATTCTTTATGCAGCACGTGTTACCCTCGTTCATAGGTAGAGTGTTTCGAACTAACGTAGCCTACAATATTCTTCTTTGACTTAGTGTTCTGGATGCAACTCGAATTATCAAGAACCACTCGCACGTTGAGATAAATTCCCGAGAAAACACGTGCGGTATTCGGTTCGACGACCCTTGCCTCTACACGTGACTTTGTTGACTGCTGCTTCGCTGCCTCTGTAGACTTAGAGTTGTTTCGGAAGCCCAAGTTCGCTCCAATAAATTTGTTTTCCTTCAGGCTAACTGCGTCAACTTTTTGCTTTGTCACGATAATATGCGTTAAATATATATATAGAAAAGCACAAACATCAAACAAAGTAAAACAGGCATAATACTGACGACGAATTGCCAGATTAAACTAGATGTTGTGATGCATGTAACGCTTCGAGCACGGGTTTTGGGTGGTGAGGATAGCAGCATGGCAAGATTAAAACTTAAAAATGAGCAGTCCTCAATAACAAATTATGCCGGTAATTCCTGCATATTGAAAAAAAAAGTTACACAAAGAGAAAAAGCAGAATAAAGAAATGCAAATCAAATTAGGAAAATCAATTAGAATTTGAGCCGCGCATGAAAGCTGCAGAACAAAAACGCGCGTACAAAACCTGTTGATCGTATCTACCTAAAGCTCCCATTAAAAGTATGAAAAATGATTTTGCAGGAAACTAGTTGGAGTCAGTTGTTTCAAGGCCTGTAAATAAATCGAATGTTGCTAAGCATCAGGACAAAGCCCTAGAAAACATGAAAGACTTGAACTACGAAAATTGCGTAGACTGGCCATACAAAGCAAGGAAAACAATCAAAAAACAAAGAATCCACATTCTTCTGAACATCCAGTTAGCGCGACTTTCATAATTCATAATGCGCCAACTACCTCAATAGCACATTTTACTGAAAGACCTATCTTTATCGTCCTGTCTGGCTGCGTCTTTCAGCAACTCTTTATGGCTCTACTGCGTTGCTTAGTCCTTTATTCCCTGTATTCAAAGTGCAATATATATTTGAATGACAAATAAGCATGCCAATACAAGTATGTCGGGAGAAAAGTTTGGCTTCGCAATCGAAAGACAATAGCTCGTGTAAGACAACAGCGTGTGCCTTTATGTTGTAGATGTAAAGTAGGTTGATAACGATGACTAAAGCAAAGCTTTATGCAATGCCAGTTACTCGTAAATAACACGGCTGCCCACTAGGTCTGAAATAGAGAATTTTATATAAGAAAAACGTATATTCCGCAGTGGACATAATATGGCTAATTACTAGTTCTCTGTGGCAACAACTCCAAAAGCGAAAACACAGTGCAAGCAGAAATACAAATGTACCGGTCTTTAGAACCACAGGTCAACGAGACATAAAATTAGGAAAAGGCTGAGATTTTTATCTTCAGCCATATTTACTTTTTCAGGTGTCTCCCCTCGACGTACAGGTGCCGTCAGAAGTAATTGGAAGCACGGGAGCTGTGGCCGAACCGCAAAGGACCGACGTGTAGCTGCACCGGCGGTAAACTAAAGGAGCGGAACACGCATGCGCGTCTGCCGCTTGTGATAGCCCATCTATACTTCTCAACCCCCTTAGTTTAACGTGGCTTGGAGCATTATTTGCAGCGTACTGGTCTCGGTGATGGCGCTGATAGCAGACCCGCCTAAATTTATTAGTATAAAAATTGTCATTTCAGATCCCTGCGATTGCGACTTTTCTCCAGCAGCTTGCGTGCGCTGAAAGTGTGGCCGAAACGCTACAAGATTACGCCTCAGCTATCAGCGCCATCGCTGATTCCAGTACGCCGCGAATAATGCTCTAAGCCGCGTTAAAAGAAGTGTTTTGATAAGTGTAGATGGGCTATCACCATCGGCAGGCACGCATGCGCGTTCTGCTCTTTTCGTTTACCGCCGTTGCAGCTACACGCCGCTCCTATGCGGTTCATCCACAGCTCCCGTGCTCCAGTTACTTCTTTCGGCACCTGTGCATGCAATTCACACCCTTCTTAGAGCGCAATGGTTAGTCAGTGTTGTGATAGCGCTGACAGGGGTCGTATGTAATGTTTTGTTGTCTAGCGGATAAGCAACCGCTAGCGTGAATGATAGGAGCGCGCTGTTTGCCCATAAACCAGTCGTTATTCGTGAGCTGGCGCCTGTCCACTAGCTCATCACGCTGCGCGCCTGCGCATGGCTATCCCCGCACGGAACACAACAAAGGATATATGTTTCTATGCGGCACCAGCAGTTTCAACGGCGCAGTAATCAGTTCTGTGAAGCGTTTTATTGCCACCGTTTTATTTGCAGAAACACATCAAAATGTCTGTGTACTACTTTTCAATGCCAACAAAATTCAGAACTGGCCATCCTAAAGCGTGTAATTGTTATTTCTTTAAATATGTATTCGTAGTTTGAAAAACGCAAATAAAAAATGAACAGTCACCAAACGTGATACTGGGAAGTAAACCAGGCTTTCTGGGAAGTTACAGCTGCATCTTAGAGAGATTGCCTGTGGACTGAAATCACAAAAAAAAAACAAGATAGTGCTATAAAAAGTGATTATAAAAAAAATTAATAACATATCTTACATGGGGGCTTTTACATTAACTCCTAGGCAATCGCGAAGAGTGCAAAATGTAGAAAAAAGAAGGAATAATCATACATAACAGGAAAAAATGTCTATCGCATGGTATGTTTCACAAGCAAATAATAAAGAAAAGTCCGGTGTTTCGGTCAAAGTGTATTTTTAATACTTCCGAAGTAACGTGACACTCGCCGAAACAAAATGATTCATTGTAGGGTTTAACGCGCCGACGCAACGCAGGCGGTGAAGCGCACCGTAGTGGAAGGCTCGGGTAAATTTTGACCACCTGGGAGTCTTTACGTACACCCAAATCTCGTACACACAGGCGCTCTTGCTTTTCGCATCCATCAGAAAAGTGGCCGCTGCGGCCGGGAATCAAGACCGCGTCCTTCTGCTCAGCCGCACACTCCCTTAGCCCCTGAGCCCGCGTGATTGGTCACTCGTAGAAATAAGACGACCTGTAATTATAAGCAGTAAGTGCTATATTAAACAAAGTTAGGAGAAGTTTTGAAACACTTTGCACTATTATTGTGTTCCGCTGTGAACGTGAAGAGACAGTCCACCAAAATACTGCGTTTTAGCAAGACACATGCTTCTTATCGCACACAAATTCAATGTAGCTTTCGTTGACCGCGGTTTTTGCTGTGGATGTAACACAACTCTGCATTAATTTGTAGCGCGTATCTATGACTGTTGGGAATTCTTTTCTCCCGTAACAGTGGGCGGCAATAGAGTTCAATGCACAAGTCCTCAACCAAAGAAGGACATCCGGTACACAGAGATCGGGGTACATGCAAACACACAAAGAGCTAGCTTAGATACTCGGACAAACTAATTATACATAACACTAGTAAGTAGACTGAAAAGTCCCCGGAAGTAATAGCCAAATTATTAAACAGAAGAAATGGAAAAACGTCTGTGACTGTGGTGATCGGGAAGCCGGTAGCTTGTGAGACAGCCCGGTGTTGCCGTGGGCTTTTCAAGGAAGATGTGTACAACTGGGAGAAACACCGCCACTATACACCAGGGGTAACGATGCTACGACCCTGTGCAGCAGCGATGGAAGTGGTGAGCTCATAGCTCGACCTGAGCGTTAGCTTGTACACCCATAGGAACATGGTGTGGGTCATCTCGGCGACTTGTTGAGTATTCGGGTCCGCCCTGATGAACTCCGGCACAGCAGTGTACTCAAAGCAACAGAAGTCATGAGGATTTGCTTTTCTAGTGCATCTGCTACAGTGTAGTGGTACTGAATAAAGCACAGCTATTGAGTGCATATCAGGAACACATTTGCCAAACGCGGAAGACGCCTGAGCTGCTCACCCGTGTTGCAAGCATATTTTGTATAGGTTGATACGGGCATGTTGGAGAAACTCCGTCCAGCAGGATTCTGCTTCTTAGGTGAAGTTGAGAATTTTTTTTTACCGTAAAATTTTTCGGTTCCTCCCCTGGCTCGTGAGGTCCCCTTTGGGACTCGGGCCACTGTCTTCTGCTACACTCCGCATTTGGACGGCAGCAGGTCCTCCGCTATAAATCGCTGATTTTGGTGCTGTAGTTGATTTTAAAACTGCGTTCAATTTATTCAGTTGTGCTGCCAGTTTCTGAGAGTAGTGAATAATTTCAAGCGTAATGCGAAACAAGCTTGCAATCCATGAGGCAAGCGAGAAATGTTTCCTAAAGAACATGTGCCGAAGGCCACGTGTAACTCGTCCTTTGCAGCTTTTTAGCGTGGTTCAGTGCTCAGGGCTCCTTTACCGCTGGTGACAAAGCGCAGGCTTCGCAAACGTATTTTCCAGATGCTAACAGCCTGTAAAGCTACGCACCAAGCAGCCGGACCTTAAACGCCCGTCGCAAAGCCGTAAATAAAATGTCCGTCTCCTAATTAATATTTATTACTGACTTGCATCAGGTGAATGATTTTTCTCCGCGCCCACCTTATGTTCCTGCATGGTTACAAACGCCTTCTTAAGAGGTTTTGGAGTGTTCGGTACTGTCATCACTTCGTACAAATAGTTTTTCAGGCTGCATGACATACATCCCCTTCTTCACAAATTGGCTTTCTCAATACCGTATACAAGAAGGTGCATGCCTTGTTTTTCTCATGCAAATACAATGACAACATGTATGCTACACCAGACTGGAACGGCTTAGACAATCTCGTCCAGGTTACTCGAAGGTGGCGTTGGTGTCCGAATTTCTATAGCAACCATCAGTATTATGACGAACTGATATTCAACTCGAATGGTTGACATGATTATCGTGTTCAAGGCTTGATATTCTCCCGAAAGAACGCAATCAATAGAATTCCCGCCGGTTTGCAGCATAACAATAACGAAAACCAATTAATATTTTCCCCCGCACGGGGCACCTTGAGTAATCTTGGTGACGGTGAGTGGCGACGGTGAGTACCCCGAGCCCCCCATACTTAAGTTGTTACCTACCGTGGCTAGAAGTTGAAAGGTGAAGGGTTAGAAGCCGTGAACGGTGGCCGTCGGAGCCTTGGTCAAGCTCCGGCCGATGGGCTCCCTGCCTGTCTACCAGGCAGGGAGCTCCGTGACCTCTTTGACTATTAGGGTAAGGTCAAAGGAGAACGTACCCCCGTCTCCCTGCATTCCATTGTATCATATGGCATTTTCCAACCCCCCCCCCAGACGTGATCGGCCCCTGAACAGGGGCCGCACCGAAGTACCTTTTCCTCCGTTGCAATCAATCTCGCTCCCAAAGCCCCATAATTTCTCGCGCTTTCTGATCATGGAATCTGTTGACAAGACAAAACCAATAACTTCCCAGACCGTCTTTCTAATCTCCAAGTATCTTGAAAGCCTTGTTGGAAAGTCGTACAAGGCTACGAAACTGAAAACGGGATAACTTTTGATTGAGGTAGACAACAAACAGCAGTCCGCAAACCTCCTTTCAGAAACGCGCATGGTCAATGTTGACATGAAGATCACGCGTCATCGCAGCCTAAAAAGCTGCCAAGGCATGATCTCTGATCCCGATCCTATAAGTGAAACTGAAGTCAATCTGCTCGAGGGCCTCCATGATCAGGGCGTGACGGCAGTGAGGCGAATAACCATACGCCGAAAAGATCAAATCATACCTACCAAACACATCATCTTGAAGTTTGACCGCTCAACACTTCCGGCGTCGGTCAACGCAGGCTTCGTTAGATGTCCGGTCCGACCCTACGTGCCGAATCCACGCCGCTGCTATAAGTGTCAGCGGTTTGGCCACGGCACAAACTCTTGTCGTGGGAAACTGACGTGCGCCAAATGTGCAGCACAAGATCATCCAACCGATAACTGTGAATCTGAGCACTTCACCTGTCCGAACTGCCAGGGACCACATGCTGCCTATTCCAGAAGTTGTGAGAAGTTTAAATAAGAGAAACAGATTATTGCCTTGAAAGTAAACGAGAACATCACCTTCCCCGAGGCGCGAAAGAGGTTCGCCTCCTTCCCTCTGGGCAGGTACGCCGACGCAGCTCGCCGGCGGGCGGAGCGGCGTCTGGTTTCGGCGGGGACCCAGTACCGCTAGTCGGACTTGGCCCCACCCGCGCCTCCCCCCCCAGGGTTGCCCCAGGCAGCCCAACCAGCCTCTGCACCGCTCGCTCACCCAGCAGCGGCTGTGGGGGCAACGTCTGTTGGGGATGCCGATGCATCCACTGCTTCCTCTCCACCGGCCCAAAGCACACGCAAGGGCACGGAGATGGAGACGGAGGCAGTCGCAGCGACCCCCTCTCCTGCCTCACTGCCTGTGCCACCTGTCGTGCTCCCCACGCCTTCGGCACTGGCAGCGCAGGCAAAGAACGCCTGAAAGGGTACCACGTCAAGGGGGCCTAGTCCGCTGGGCACCCCCTTGGCTTCAGATGACGACATGGACGTCGAGCCCTTCCGGCTTTCATCGCAGCGGAAGGGACGGGCTGCGACTTCCAGGTCAGTAGAGAAGGCCAGAAAGCCCCTCCCAAGAGTCCAAGCCCCGAAAGACCCTACATAAATATTCACACTCCAGTAGCTCTGAACACATAATAATGGCAAGAGAAAACATAGTTCAATGGAACTGCAGAGGCCTTCTGAATAATCTTGACGACGTGCATGAGATTCTGCATGCCAACCAGCCAAGTTTAATGTGTGTCCAGGAAACACATCTGAATTCCAAACGCACAAATGTCTTGAATAGTTAGCTGGCATACAGGAAAGACAGGATTGGCTGCACACACTCTTCTCGCGGTGCGGCCATAATCGCCCGCAAATCCTTAGCATGCCACCCTGTCACCTTGAACCCCGTCCTTGAGGCTGTAGCCGTCCGCACAATAATTTTTAATAGGTTGATAACGGTATGCTCCATCTACATCGCTCCTGATCTTGAACTTTTGAGCTCTGACTTTGAGGCGCTGTTCGACCAGCTTCCTGAACCGTACATCTTAACAGGCGACTTCAATGCACACAATTCTTTTTGGGGCTCTTCTTGCACGGATGCCCGACGTCGCCTGATAAAGAAGTTTTTAACGTCCTCTGGAGCATGCCTTTTAAACAAGAAACAGCCTACATACCATACCATAGGACACAATACATACTCAAATCTTGACTTGGTTATTGGTTCGGCAATTCTCTTTCCATGTCTTGAGTGGGGAGTGGGCACTGACCCATATGGCAGTGACCACTTCCCCACGTCACTAACATATATAGGTAAAGGGCCAAGCAGTTCATCTTCTCATAATAGGTTCAATGAAGCACGAGCTAACTGGAACACATTTACAGACATCGAAACTACACCACACATCCATAGGACACCTACACGTTGAAGAAGCTACCCAACTCCTCACGGCGCACATCCTCGACGCAGCCGAAAAGTCCATTCCCCACGCCTCTGGTGCCCCGTGCAACCAGAGGAGGCCGTGGTGGAATGAGGACAGTAGGCGGGCGCGAGAGGCCCAGAACAAGGCGTGGAGTATCCTTCGTCGGTACCCCACGTCGGATAACCTTATTTTGTTCAAACGGGCCAAGGCGCTTGGAAAACGTGTGCGCCGTGAGGCAAAACGAGAGAGTTGGCGCACCTTCTTCACATCCATTAATTCATACACAGACACACACAAAGTCTGGACAGGTATAAGCAAGGTCAAATGACAACAGACACACAGCCTGCCCCTGGTTAGCACAACAGGGGACACACTGGAAGACCAGGCTAACACACTTGCACAACACTTCGAACACGTGTCTAGTTCAGCACACTACACAAACACTTTCATGAAACACAAAACATCTGCAGAAAAAAAGCTTTTACACGACAAAGACAAATCAAAAACTTCTTACAACTCTGAATTCCCTCTCGATGAGTTTAGGGCTGCCCTGAGCACGTGCAAACCTTCAGCTCCAGGCGCAGATAAGATTACATACACCATGATACAGCACCTACACCCAGACACTCTTGAAACACTCTTACACCTATACAATAAAATATGGCTTTCGGGGCACATTCCTCGCTCTTGGAGGGAGGTCATAGTAGTGGCTGTCCTAAAGAAAGGGAAGGACCTTTCCTCTCCTGCCAGATATCGCCCCATTGCCCTGACAAGCTGCCTGTGTAAGCTCTTCGAGAAAATGATACACAGGAGACTTGTGTACTTCTTAGAGTACAATGGTCTTCTCGAGAGCTGCCAGGCGGGCTTCAGGGCGGGACGATCTACCAACGATCAACTCCTTGCGTTAGAGTCTTATATCAAAGATGCTTTCCTCCACAAGCACTACTGTATGACAGTCTTCTTTGATCTTGAAAAGGCGTACGATACTGCTTGGCGGTAGGGCATCCTTAGCGACTTGAAGTCCTTTGGCATGTCGGGTAACATGATGAACACGCTTGCCAGTTACCTGTCTGAAAGAACGTTTCGCGTGCGAGTTGGAACTGCACTTTCTAGGGTTCATGTGTAGGAAAACGGCGCACCGCAAGGTTGAATTCTGTGTTGCACTTTGTTTATTGTAAAAATGAATTCTCTTCGTAAGGCGCTACCACCATCGATTTCCTGCTCCATTTATGTAGACGACGTTCAATTATCCTTTAAGTCTTGTAACCTGTCTGTCTGCGAGCGCCAAGTCCAGCTTGGTGTTAACAAGATAGCTGGTTGGGCAGACAGCAACGGTTTTAAATTTAATCCAGGGAAGTGCACTTGTGTCTTGTTTTTCAAGAGACGTTGCATCCGGCCGGATCCAGACATTCATCTCAATGGTGTCTCGATTCCTGTCAAGAAAGAACACAAGTTTTTAGGTATAATCTTTGACGAAAAGCTCACATTTATCCCACACATAAAACAACTAAAACATAAATGCTTAAAAACAATGACTATCCTGAAGGTTCTGTCGCACATTTCTTTTGGTGCTGACAAACAACTTCTTTTACGTGTTTTTACCAGCTTGATAGGCTCACGACTGACTGGACTATGGTAGCGTTGTCTATGGGTCAGCCACTAAAACATCCCTCAGAATGTTGGACCCTGTGCTTCATCTAGGGCTCCACTTGTCATGTGGTGCCTTTTGGACTAGTCCAGTCGAAAGTCTGTATGTAGAGTGCAACAAATGGAGCCTAGAACGTCAGCGAGCCTATACAGACCTGCTTTATGCTTTTAAAATCTCATCAATGCCTCACCATCCTTTTACATCAGTTTTTTATAATACATCCATATCTCAACTTCCTACTAATCGTCCATCAGTCTCTGCTCCCTTCGCTTTCAGAGTAAGAGAAGAAGCGTTGCAACTTGATGTCATGTACTCAGACACCATCAAAACCTCCGCTACTGAACTTCTAGTACCATGGCAGCTTCGCCCGATATCATGTGATGAATCTTTTATAAGTGTCGAGAAAAACAGAGTGCCTAGAAGCGCGATCGTGCAACATTTCTTGTCCCAGCAGCACAAATATAAGTGTGCTAAATCTTACACGGATGCTTCAAAAACTGTCACAACCGTTTCCTGTGCTGCGCATGGTGGCACCTTTATTGTCTGTAGAACTCTGAATAGAAATACAAGTATCTTTACGGCAGAGGCCTATGGCATACTTCTTGTAGTTCAACATATTGTTCTAAGTCGAATTCCGAAATCTGTAATTTATACTGATTCTTTAAGTGTTGTGCGTACATTATCCTCACAGAAGTCTAAAAACCATGTGGTCAATGCTCGCATTAGTACTCTTATGTCTGTGCATGCGTTAAACCTTGAGGTGACCGTGTGCTGGGTGCCAGGACACCCTGGAATTCCAGGTAATTAGACCGCAGACCGAATGGCGGCCGCTGCTCCCTTACAACTATCGTTCACATAACAACAATACCCTACACCGACCTCAAATCACACATCAGACAACACCTTCGCACAACATGGCAAGCACACTGGAATCAACAGACTGACAACAAACTACACATTATAAAGCCACTCTTGGGAGCATACACCACTGATACTCACACCACACACAACGAAGTTACCCTGGCTCGATTACGGCTAGGCCACACCCATGCAACACATTCCCACCTGCTCACGGGATCTCCAAGACCCCTGTGCAGCAGGTGCGGGGAGGGCCTATCCGTAGTCCACATACTAATACCATGCAAGGCACTTCACACAAGATGACACAAACACTTCAGAGAACTCTACAGACATCATGTCCCACTACATCCATCGCTGTTTCTATGTGACGATGCCAGTGTTTCTATGAAACGTGTGTTTGATTATTTCTCAAATGTTAAGTTTTTAAACCTTATCTTATATCACGCATAATCAAATCTGGCCCTATACACCAGCCATCACTATTACCTTTAATTGATTTTATTATGTTTGATTTACATGTTTTTATACCTATACCTATTTCGCTTCATTATATAACTTCTTTTCTGGCGCTCTTTGCCCTCGTTGGCCGTGCGCCATGAACCACCAACCATCATCATCATCATCAATTAATATTTTCAAGCTGTGTTTTATTATTTTCAAACCCCTTCAGGTGTAAACAGCAAATCATGGTCTGCTCGGGATGACGTGCCCGGAATTTGAGAAAATAACTGTTGTTCCTTTGACTTGATTGATTGATTGCTTGTAGGGTTTAACGCGCCGACGCAACGCAGGCGATGAGGCCCGCCATAGTGGAGGGCTCCGTATTAATTTTGACCACCTGGGGATCTTTAACGTGCGCCGAAATCTCGTACACACGGGCGTTTTTGCTCTTCGCTTCCATGAGAAAAGCGGCCGCCGCAGCCGGGAATCGAGCCCGCGACCTCGTGCTCAGCAGTGCAACGCCTTAGCCACTGAGCCACCGCGGCGGGTTGTTCTTTTGACTACAGTTTTACTATAATGCATCTGTAAATATGGTCTGGGGCAAAAGTACCATAAATATCCTGAAAGCTGCACAAACATAGCGCTGCTGCATTTTGCCGTATACGTGATTGGTATGCGCGCTTGCGTGTGTGCGTGTGTGTGTGCGTGTGTGTGCATCCATGTGTGTGCGCGTGCGCGTGGGTGTGCATGTGTGCATGCTGTGTGAGTGCGCGTACGCTCGCTTGGGCCTGTGTGCGTGCGTGTGGGCGTGTCTCAGTACGTCAGTGTGTGGGTGTCTCCGTGTTTGCGAGCGAGCGTGGGCGTGTTGGCGGTGAGCGTGTGCGCGCAGTTGTGTGCTCATGTGCGTGTGACTTTGTTTGTGAGTGTGCCTGATTGCGTGGCTTTGTGCGTGTGTGTGGGGGGGGGTTACGTGTGTGTGTGCGCGCGCGCTTGCGTGTATACGCATACGCGCGGTGCGGGAGTGTGTTTACTTGTGGTCGTGTGTCCGTGGATGTATGTGCGTGAGTGGGTACCCGCTTGTGTCTTATAGCGGAATCATATTGCGGCACACCTAAAGAAATGTGGAAACCGACTAGCACTAGCACCTCTTTTTCCAGTTTGTACTGATTTTTTTTTGTGACAGAAAAGCACCAATAAAAATTGTAGCACACATTTTTGAGTCTCTTTAATTGCGTTTGCACCTATAAAAATCAGACAAGTTGGGAACCACGATTCTTTTTCGGACAAAGCGTTCATCTCCGGGTGCCCTGTATGCGCGCAGAACCTTTGAGCTTGAACCGACCACGTTATTGGTATCGTGCTCAATTACTGACCTTCTGCTCTACAAAACTCCGAAGTTTTTAGAAGCCTTATATAAACCCAACTGGCACCTACACGCAGAATAGGTTATTTAGAACTGAACGAAAATTTGTTGCGCCCCATAGGACATTTTGGTACACGTACACGCCATGACAATGCAACGTTATGTGACGCCAGATAGTTTAGATCATTCGGCAATGGTACAAAAACAGTTTTACCATCTTCTTACATACCATTATCTTAAGTCGTAATGCTTTCTTCGAAAGCCGATAACCCTGAAGTCCTGGAATTTGTTTTCGTCTTGCATTTCAGCTGTAGCCGGTTATTAGCAGATTGTCTAATTCGTTTGAAAGATTGCATAACACAGAAGCTAAAGCCTAGCTTCGAATCCTCGCGCTGCGCGCAGAAGCGGGTTTGGAAGGAATGGGGCGACGCCTGCAATGTTTCTTCCGGGGTGATATCAAAAACTGTATTTTTAATAACGCTTTGAACTATACGTATTTTAATGCTTTATTGTGATAAATAGATACTCGCACGCAAAATTTTTGGTGGCAAGCAATAAACATTAACCGAGCAAAAAGCAACCGTAGAGAAAGTGAAGCACGTGGCAAGTGCGACAATGCCTCAGCCCACGTCACGCGGACGCGCTTTGCAGAGGTGCCATGGTTGCGCTCACTGCCAATTGTCTTAACCCGCATTCCAAGTCATTGGTCATTCTCAAACTTAGCCGCTCCTATTGTTCGATTCAACTTAAACGCAAGCTGATGTGCTCTCTAGGAAAGGAATAAGGGAGTAGCAAACGGCAGAGAGCTCCAGCGCCTGTAAACACAAATAAAGCAGCTCGGCATAGCTTAACCACACATGTGGCAACATGTGAACTTGAAGTCGATGCTTTATTTAGCCATGCCACACATAGGAAGCGTCATAGGTTAAGAAGAGTAGGTCACATTTTCAGGTAGTGGGAGTTCGCGTGTCTTTGATGGTGGTAGCGCAGCGTAGCAGCCTGGCGCGCTATCAACGTCGATTACTTCTCTGCTCTGAATAACATGCGCAAGCCGTCGGCATTAGAAAGAGAAGTGATGTTGGTTATTGTTAAAATTCTTTGGTGGACGGCATCTGGGGTAACGAGCGGCAAACAAAAGGGATTACCACAAAAAAGTAGGTATTCAAACGTGTAAGCCACGCAGATAATAAAATCAAAGAAAGGCAATAGGTGCTGGCTGGTGTATACCGGCAATTTTAATTATACATGATAGAAAAGCAGTTTTAAATTCTAAGCATCTGCGAAAATACTTAAGAACGCGTTTCACAGAAACCATCGCATCGTCACCAAAAACCAACAGTGGGTGTAACAAAATGTGTTGTCTGTAGAGTTCTCTGAAGTGTTTGTGGTGTGGTGTGTCGCTTGCCTTCTATGAGATTAGCATGTGGACTACGAGTAGGCTCTCTCCATAGCTGGTACACCTGGGTCTCGTACACCCAGTGAGCCGGTGTGAGAGCGTCGCCTGCGTGTGGCCTGGCCTGCGTGTGGCCTGACCCCTGTGAATGCGTCTTCTGTTTGTATGTTGCGTGTTTCCGTAGGGTATGGTCCCAAGTATGGTATAGTTAGGTCTACCTTGATGTCAGTTTCTGTACTTCAATATTCATGCCATCTTCTGCAAAGGTACTTTATGATGTGTGGCTTGAGGTTTGTGTAAGGTACTCTGTGTATGTGCAGTGTATTTGTAAGTACAGCAGCATAGCCATTTGATTCGCCGTCTCATTACCATGTGCCCCAGAGTGATCCGTGTGCCCCAAAGTTCAAGATTCCAGGCATATGCAGAGATAACAGCCTTTGTACGAGATTGGTGACGTAGTTGTCGGAGGACATTGTGGATGACAATGGTTGCACAACATTCAACTCGTCGGGATAAATATTATACTAAGGGATATTATGTCCAATGGTACGACTTGCAACAAGAAAAATGAAATGGCATACGACTCCGCCGTAAACATACTGGTGTTGATAGTCATGGTTATACTTGCAGTAAAACTGTCACCATGCGCTGCACAGGAAATAGTGGAGTAAAAACAAGAAACTGCGCTTCTTGCAGATCGATATTACTCAATTTTTACGCATGACAAGTCGCATCGCACAGGGCGAACTTGCCATTTGGGTAAAAGCGTGCTGCAGGATGTATTGCAGGTATCTCTAAAGACACCCGCATATTCATTGATCTGGGATGTGGAGGAGTAATTTAAAGGAGGTTAATCGGGATTATCGATTGATCAACTTTTAGAGACGTATAACTATACAACACAGGTTCGCTGGTGCGATAAGCACCATTTGTCACACTATGCGTAAAGACTAGACCGGGCTAGTAGGGAATGCACCACACAATAGGCGAAGCCCCGAGTGCAGCGGTGGGTCGAGCCCTTTGAGGGCTGTTTTTGTTGCTGACCCATAGACCGCACTCCCATAGTCCAAGCGCGATCACACTGAACTGGTAAAAACACGCAAGAGGAAAGGACTTGCGTGACAGGATTATATAGACGTTGATTGTTTACAGGCATTTATTTTTTTCTAGAGAAAAATGAATGTGAATATTTAATCTAGGACTACTCCTGAAACCTCGGGTTCTTTTTTACGAGGAGGTAATTGCAGTTAGTTTATCAGGCACCGCGTGGATCCCGCGCCTCTTCGAAAATACGACGAAGGTACTTTTTGTAGAGCTGCCTTTAAACTCAATTTGATCTACCCAGCAAATCAGTTTATAAACCGCAAGCTGGACATGGCGTTCGCAAATGGGCAGATTACTGGATTTGAAAGATATGTGCACATTGTGTACAATGATAGATTTAAAGGTTGTACAAACATTGATTAAACGATTGTACGAGGCACTGTCGTGCAAATTGAGTTCATTTTTACAATAAACAATGTGCAGCTCAATACCTCACGCTCGGGATTGACGTTTTCTTATATATGAACTATGGAAAGCGCCTAACCTGCTATAAGGCAAAATGTTCGGTTAGACAAGTAGATTTTAAACCTGTTAAATTTGTTACCTGATATTCCAAAAGAATTTAAATCAATAAATATGCCATACCGCAATGCCGTGTCATTTGCTTTTTCGAAATCAACAAACATGGCCATGCAATATGGCTGATGAACAACGGCACCTTTTAAAGTGACTCCAAGGCCACAAGTAGATTTTTGGTGATCGCCCCACCCTGCCGCATTCCTGGAAGCTGTCGAGAAGACCGTGGTACTCTAAAGAGTACCGTAAAAACCCGCGTATAATACGACGTTTTTTTCCAAATTTTACTACGTAAAATTTGTGCCTCGTAATATATGTGGATCCCAAAGTTTTCAGCCGAAAATGTGCACTTTCAGTTTCGGTTTCAGCGGAGGGTGCGCCATCTTGCGGTGGCGTTACTGGCTGCTGCTTCTCTGAGCCGGCGTTATTTTGATTGTTTTGACCACGCGAAGGATCGGCACGTTCACCACAAGTCTATCACGATGTCGGGTGCACGAAGGCAGTATTCGGCTGCAATTAAAAAAGTTTTTTTATGTGCCGAGACCATCAGGAATTGCGCCGCAGGACGGCTGTTCCGCGTCACCGAAGGCAGCATTTGCGGGTGGAGAAAGTAAGTGGTGCTTGACTGGATAAAGTCTGTGTGGTGTCGGTGGCCTGGAGCACTGTTGGGGGTTCCCGTCAGTGCTCGTGTTGGACGCCTTTCGCTGCCACCTGGCCGATCCCGTGAAGACGTTGTTGCGCGAACCCTACACCGAACCCGTTGTCATTCCAGGAGGAATGACATCGAAGCTGCAACCGCTAGACGTTTGCATCAACAAGTCTTTCGAAGACTGCATCAGGTCTTGCTACCAAGAGTAGATGAGGTCAGGAGACCCGTAAGTGACAGCTACCCGATGGCTGAAGCGGGCTTCTATAGTGGTGCTTTGTGGCTGGATCGCGGATGCGTGGGCCAGCATCCCAGAGGAGCTCGTCAGTCACTTTTTTAAGAAATGCGGCATCTCGAACGACCTTGATGGCGCAGAGGACCACTTTCTGTGGAAAGACATTTCCGGGAAGGCGACTTCAGGAGACAGCGGCAGCGAACCTGACGATAACTGAACGGACGTCGGGAGACAGTGCCACCGAAAACTGACAATGAATCAACGGTAACTGTATTGCAAATAAATGTTTTGTTTGCTATTTACCTCGCATTATATGCGGATGAAAACTTTTTTTCTGATTTTGCTGACCTCGAAATATACCTCGTATTATACGCGGGTCCGTAGTATACGCGGGTTTTTACGGTACACTAGGCTTCTGTTAATAATCTTCGCAGACCGGCTGCACAAGCAGCTTGTCAGTGCGATGGGACGATATCTTCGGTGTTGTGTGGCATCTTTCCCTGTTTAAGAAACTCTACCACTTACGCTTCCCTCTACGACCTGGGAAGGCACTGCGAAAGCCATATCTTGTATAAATGCTGAAGGGTCTCAAGTGTGTGTGCGTGTAGGCGTTGTATGAGTGTGAATGTAACGTTGACTGCACCCTGAGCTGAAGGCTTACACCTGCTAAAGGCAGCTCTAACCTGATGAAGTGCGAATTCCCAGTTTTAAGCAGGTTCTGACTTTTTGTTGCCATGTAAGGGCGTCTTTCGGTGTTGCTTGAAAGGGCTTGTGTAGTGTGCAGAACTGGATGGGTGTTGGAAGTGTTCTGCGAGTCTGTTAGCCTTATCTTGGAGTGTATCGCCTATTGTGCTCGCAAGTGGCAGGCAGTGGTGGGTTGTCCATTGCGTTTCCGTATTCTTGGGACGGTCTGTGTATGCTTTGAGGATGTAAGGAAGGCGCACCAGCTCTCTCTATTCGCCTCACGGCGCACTCGATTCCCACGTTTTCTTGCCGGTTGAAAGGAGATTAGGTTCTGCGACGTGTGGTACAAACGACAAATACCCCAAGCCTTGTTCTAGGACCTGGCACACACCTACAGTCCTCCATTCACCAGGGCCTCCTTGGATTGCACGGGGCAGCCGAAGCATGGGGAATAAAGTTTTCAACAGCATCGAGGATTTGCACCATGCTGAGTTGGGGCGCTTCCCCCAAGTGTAGGCGTTTTATAAATGGAGAACATTTTTTACGAAAACAAGAGCTTTTTGCAGTTGTCACTGCGGGAAATTTATGCAGAAATGGCACCGTTGTAACCTTCGTCAATGAAAGCATTGCAGCATTTATTTGATTGATATAACTTTACTTTCTGTTTAAATAGGTTGTATTCTAGGCAGTCAAACGAAAGTACATCTTTACCACCACTGTGTTGTGATGCCGTGAACATAGTCCTGCTCTCCAAAAAGACGTCTCCGTGGGAGAATTGCAATTCTCCACCAGCAGATTGAGACACACTGCAAGGTTTTCTGCAGCCAGCATTGGCACGGCGTGTGTAGCGAGGTCGATGGGCAACTTCACAAGTGCAGAACATGGGATATGCTCAGGCACTTACTCGATGAGACTAAGTCGAAGAGCTACCACCACAACACTCTGGCCCGGTCTCTACACAGGGCCATCGTGGAACTGGGAGAAAGGGAAGTTGGCAAGCGTTTGGACACCAAATATCTACAGTGTCCCCCACAGACCGTCACCCGGAATACGCAGGAATGAACAACGATGTGCTAGACCGTGAAATTGAAGTTTGGCAAGTAGGAGCAGCCCTGCATGCCCTCAACTGTAAGTCGGCGGCGAGCCACGACCGCGTAACGAAGAAGGCCCTTATTAATCTTAACGATCACGCCATCCAAGCCCTCACGCGTTACTACAGCAAGTGCTGTCAAGAGGGTCCACTCTAAAGCCGATGGAAGACGGCTAAGACTATCCTAATTCCAAAGCCAGGCAAGCCACCTAGCATAGAGCACGTCCAATCAATCTCACTCACTTCGTGTGTGGGAAAAGTCCCGGAGCACGTTCTAACAAATCGCTTGCAACGTTTGTCTGGAAGACGCCGAAGTCTACCCCAACTCTATCATCGGGTTCTGGGAGAATTTGAGTACAAGATGCAATGCTCCTTCTCAAACACGAAATGATCGACGACGTCATGAATATCCGAGACAACAAGGCCATACGGGGCTTGGATCTCCAGAGCGCCTTTGACAAAGTGTGACACTACAATTCTGGCACAAGTGCGAATGTTGAACACGGGGAAACAAACGTACTCCTACATCCGTGACTTTCTCACGGGTGTCTACATGCAGATATGCGCCGGCGCTCTACTACTACCAGAGGAGCAGCTTGGCAGTGTGGGCACTCCACAAGGATCCGTGATATCGCCAGTACTTACCATACCAGTACTTAACGACTACCATCACAGTGGGAACGGGAGTAGGCCAAGCGATTCCCGAAGTCGACAAGATAAGTGTCTTGGGTGTTCTGTTGGAGCGAAACCGCGTCAGCGAGGCAACGGTCAGCACGTTAGCGACGAAGGCGGCTGTGGCGGTACATCTCATCCTTCATATTGCCACACGCTCCGACAAACGTTCCATTTTAGTGAGAGTGGGGAGTGCCAGCGAGCACCGGAACAGCGCCGTGTCATGCGGCCGCCTTCGAGAAGATTCTGCGCCTGATAGCACGCTGAAGTGTGCCGAGTGGCGTCGAGCGAACAGCTCGCGGACGCACTTGGTAGGACTTGACGAGTGACGCGTTCGCAGTGCAGGGAGGCTTTCTCTCGACGACTGCCTCCCTGTTCGCGTCTCTTGAGTTCGGTGGGCACAAGTTCGCCTAATTAAACAGTTGTTTTGCCCTAGTCTATTTATATGACGTCTTCTTATTTGTGACAAAACTGGTATGGGTGCGGGGTAATTGCAACTATTGCAGCGTACCCCTCCGACACACCGTGTGGCAAGCTCAATTCTGAGCCCCTGACGGCGCGGCTTCCCGGATCAGGACCAGCCACGTGCAAGCCGACGTCACAAAATCAACCACCCGAATTTGGACTATTGCACAACAGAACGAGGACGAACGCGAAATTCGTCATGACTTCCCAAGGCCAGCCGACGGAAGCCCGACCACCGCAAATCATCTACATGCCCATCGCCCTTCGGACGCCGATACCCTTCTATGGGAAGCCATTTGAAGACGTAGAAGACACGATCCATTTTTACGAACGGGTGACCCGAAACAACTGATGGACCACGAAGCAATGCTTGGAGAATGTGTACTTTTTACTAGAAGACACTGCCAAGTCTTGGTACGAAAACCACGAAGCTTCACTGGCACCGTGCGATATCTGCAGAGACGACCTAGAGTGGGCATTCGCGCACCAGTACCGACGGCAGCCTGCCGAGGATTTCCTTCAGACAAGGATACAAGGTCCAAATAAAACCGTCACCAGCTCGTGGATTGTCCGCGCCGACACCCGGGCCAGCGAAGAGAAGAAGTTGTAAACTTCTTGCAAACTGGTCAATTCTGTGAAGCGTTTTAATGCCTGAGCTTTATTTGCAGAAACACATGAAAATGTCTGTATACTACTTTTTACGTCAAGACAATGCGAAACTGGCAATGTTAAAGCGTGGACTTGTTATTTATGTAAATATTCGAAGTTTCCGAAAACGTAATTAAGAAAAGAAACAGACGCCAAATATGGTACTGAGAGGCAAACCGGGCTTTCTGGCGAGTGACTGCTGCATATTGGAGAGATTGCCTTTCGATTGAAATAAAAACAATCAGATAGCACTTCAAAACGAGATTATGAAAAAATTCGAAAATGTCTGTTACATTGGGGGCTTTGATACGAACCCCTAAACAATCGCAAGGACTGCAAAACGTAGAAAAAAGAAGTACTTATGATAAATAAGAGAGAAAAATGTCTATCGCATCGTACGTTTCACAAGATAATAAAGAAAAATCCGGTGTTTCGGTCGAAGTGTATTTTCGATGCCAGCGAAGTATAGTGACACTGGTGGAAACAAATTGTTGATTTTAGGGTTTAACGCGGCGACGCGACACAGGCGCTGAACCGCGCCGTAGTGGAGGGCTCAGGATTAGTTTGGACCACCCGGGAATCTTTAACGCGAACCGGAATCTCTTACACACAGGCGTTCTTGCTTTTTGCCTCCATAAGTAAAGCGGCCGCCTCGGCTTGGGATCGAACCCGCGTCCTCGTGCTCAGTAGCACAACGGTATACCTACTGAACAGCACGCGACGAAAGGACGCGCGACAGAAGAGCACCGCCATAACAGCACGGCGTCAAAAGGGCACGCGTCAAAACAGCACGCGACAGAACAGCACATCGTCAGAAGAGCACAGCGTCAAAAAAGCACACGACAAAAAAGCACAGCGACAAAAGCGCACGTGCAAGAATAGCACGGCGACAAAACAGCACATGACAAAACGGCACACCTCAAGGGCACAGCCCTGAAACAGTTGGATGCGATGGCGTAGCTAGGTAGTCTGACGACGTGCACTGGCGGGGCGGGCTCGGACCGGGTAGCACGCATTTTCTCGGGCCCCGGCCGGGCTCGGGCTTAAATAAAAATTTTCGTGAAGTGCCATCCCAGGCCCAGCAATCCTGTGCCACAAATTATAAATCGTTGTCAACAAAAATATTTTTGTTCATCTTTCATGTTAAGTGAGAACAAAAAAAAGGTGAAGTGTAAATTCATTCGGCGCTGCTAACAGATATGATGAAAGATGATTGCGCTTAGAAAGCCTTTACATAATAAAAAAGTATCTGAGACCCATCAGCATAGTGGGGGAGACTGGTCAAGAGAATGACGGCAATCTAGCCACACAGTAAAACATGATTGTCTTTTCCCTTTTCTTTTCAAATAAACACAAACAGAACAAACGTCACCTGGACTTTCGACTATGTGCAGAGTTTGAAGGGCTAAATTTGGAAGCAGGGCGCATGATTTCATCCGGGAAGAATTTTTTTTCAAAACCATTAAAAGGGGCAAGAACGAACAGAAGCGCAGATAAAATATTGCTGCCAACGTAACTAGAGGAAAATACTAAAATGCAGTGGTGAAACCGGACGCATCGTCTTCTCAAATTTTGGCAAGTAATGGAACAGCGAAAGCTGCAGTATCTGCTGAAGAATAGCAATATTACAAAATATTATCCACTTGCTCGGAAATATTTGAAGTTACCTCGGTGTGTCTTTATTTCGAAAACTGGCCAGCGAAGTGGCAAATTGAGTTTATGACTACTGAAAGAATAGTTTATAAGTGAGGATAGTGAAGTTGTACAAAGTTCGGTCCAAGTTTAATAGAAATTTAAATTTAACTTAGTAGTGCTCGCTTTGTGCTTACGCTTATTAAGCTAACAGCAAACTTCTAGTTCATGTTTATAGCCTGTCGGACTAGGGAGGGCGTTTAACAAGTCTGGCGGGCTCGGACCTATTTTATCAAATTCTCGGACTCATTTTATCAAAGTTTGCTGGGCCCGGGCTGGGCCCAGGCACAGGCCGTGTCTCTATCGGGCAGGTTCAGGCCGGGCCTAGAAATTGCTGCCCGGGTAGTGCAATAGTTAGGGCAGAGCTCGTGCCTGGGACGGCCCAAAAGAACGAGCCCGGCTCGGCCCGGCCCGCGGGCCATGCTCGGGCCGGGTAGCACGCATTTTTTCGGCCCCGGCCAGGGCTTGGACATCAACGAAAACACTTTTTGGGCCGAGCCGGACCGGACAGACCCTGAATCCCGGCAGTCGTGTTCCGCATATTGAGAATATATACAATAACAATTTGGCTCATTGATCGTTTGGGTGAAATGAAAACAAAAAAGCGAAGTGCTGTCAGTCTGTCACCGTGGTGACTGTAAAAAAAATAACAAAATGACGTATTGCACTTAGAAAGCCTTCACGCCTACAAAAGAAAACGTATGGACTTGAACAATAATGGGGAGAACGGGTCAGAAAACGAGAGCACTCTCGTAGTAGAGTACATGATTATCTCTTTCCTCTGTATTTCAAACTAAAAAAAAGAACAAATGTGACCTGTACATTGCACAAAGTGCAGACAATACCACCAAAGATTAGATAACCTAACCTTGGGTCTTTCTTACAGCTTTTTATGCAGATACTTTTTTGCCCATAAAGCGACTTTTTGAGTAGAAAACTTTGTGAGCATGGAAGGAACTTAAGTCTACTTGATACACACCTGGTGCAAACCAACGACGAACCTTGGAAAAATAAATTTGGAGAAGTACAATTTAAACTACCTCTCGGCAGAGTGTGCTAGCGTCAAAAAGAGTATAAAAAATTCTTTGGGAAACTAATTGAATGAAATAACGAAATGAGGACTATCTGTCCAAGAAATTTATAAATAAAATATCCACTTTTCTCAGCATCAATAAAGTGATCCTCGTTGTGCTTTGTGTTCGAACACTTCACCACTACAGCGCCTGTTTTGCCAAAATTTTTGTCTAAGTATTGAACTAGTGTAAATTCAATATACCCCCTCTATGCCAATTTTAGGCTATAAAGACCAAACTTTAAGGGCTCATGTTTGGAGTCTGGCGGACTCGGGCTGCGCTTAAAAAACAGTGTGTGGGCTCGGGTTCCCTATATTAAATGCTGTCGGTCTCGGGCTGGGCTCGGACTTTTATCCTAGCGTTTTGTCGGGCTCGGGCCTAGACATTCAGGCCCCCGCACTGTTCTAGTCCCCTTCATCCAACGATTGCTGCCTTCTGCCACTCGACCCCCGAATTACGCGGTCGTTTGAGGCACGCGTTTGCTCCATTTGTTTTTTTTGTGGTTGTTTTTAACACTTGTATTCACGGTTATGAGAAGGGCACGCGCACCGGCTCAAATAGCGGCCGTATTGGTTTTCTCGCACCATACGTTCACCGGTGCTACACCATGCCCGGTCGCGGAAAAAAATGTTTCCGGAAGAAATAGCCCCGGAACAAATGACCCTGAAACTAATGGTCCCGGAACAAATAGTCCAGGAACAAATGGTCCCAACTACAAAGTAGGAAAAATGGCCCTACTACTACTGCACCTACGCATGAGCGTATCTATGAGAGATGGAGGGAGGAGGTCAGTGTATTTATATCATTATGTCTGTATTTGTGCACAATGCATTTTGCATCTTTCAATATACAGGTTGATCGAAGTTAGGTCGACAGTTATTTTGAAAATTTCACGCTTAGAGGTACGTGAAGACCACCGCTGCAAGGAGGTCATGCGCCAAGGGGGACACACAGTGAGGTGGTAACTATAGATGTCCATGGCATAATTAACCTCAATTGATTAATCCACTTTTTATGTGTTGCAGTAACCAGGCATATTTGTATTGAACATTAAGAGGCCATCGCGTTTCCACGCAGTTCCATTTGGCAGAATTCTTTTAGCGCATTCGTTTTCTGGGATGTCGAACCGTGAAGTTTTTTAACCGTTCACATGATTGCGCGTGCAACACAGTGAAGACCAGCACAAAGCTCCTCCCTTTTGTAACGCGCCAGCTGTGTATGGTGTTTAGTTCGACAAAGAGGAGGAGGCATAAGAAAAAGTGATAACTGGCACCCTTTCCGTCTTGGCTGGCGTTATCGCAATCTGCAGTACTTGGAACCGCTATCGAAGCACAGAACAAAGGGGAGGAGCTTTGCGCCGGTCTTGACTATCTGGGATGCGTAATCATGACAACGGTAATTACACTTCGCAGTTTGACATCTCGGAGTACGGATGCGCTACAAGAATTCTTCCAAATGAAACTACATGGAACTTTTTAATACAAACAGGCCGGCTTACTGCAGCCACAAAAAAGTAATTATTCAATTTTAGTTAATTAAGCCACCGACATCAATATTTAGCACCTCATTCTCTGTCCCCCTGGATGCATAAGCTCACTGTAGAGGTGGTCTTCACGTAATATAAACGCCTAATTAAAAAGAAACCTGCCGACTTAACCTTGATCACCATGTACAATATATATTTGCTAAGGCTGAATTTATTTGAGTTATTTATTTGAGCCTATTTATAGTGGCAGTAATATTTAGGTGTTGTGAACTATCGAAAATGCGAGTGGGCCGGTACTGCTGAATATTAGACAACATAGAGCTGTACTAGTGAATCACACTCGCCGATTTATCTCTATTTCAAAAAAGAATTTTACACGATGAATGGTATATTTTGTTAGCTAAGCTGCGTTACGGCGCTCTCCATCTGAAAGGCTTGCATATATGCAGTTAGGATCAAGTGAAGCGCCGATCATAAAGCTTTTGGACCTTGATAATTTGGCAGCTTGCAGCTTAGATTGATAAGATCCCCAGTTAAATGTAGGCGGACTAGTATTTAATCAATTTTGATCCAACTAGCTCAGATTCTGCCTATTCCAGCTTAGATTGCTTTTCTATAAAAATATGCAATGTAGCTATTATATGCCCTGTATCTTGCTACAAAGGTTTAAAAGACTGGTGCTAACATAATTTGTTCATTTTGCAAGCGTGTTGTGGGAGCGTAACAATTGCTAAGGGCAGCAGCTGAGCTCATTCAAACTGGTCACCCACCATCAACCACAAACTTTACTGTTCGGAATTGCATTTAGCACAAATATATGCAGTTTATTCGCGAAACTACAAAAACACGTTTTTGCTCGTCTTTCTGACGGCTTTACTTTAACAGAAATTGCGAGAACCAAAGACAGTCATTTGTCATGGTTCAATAAAAAGCCAACGATTGATGCAAGTTGATGCACCACGCCGCCAGACATGCCTTTTTTGGGCGCCCCTTAAAAATTAGCGAGATATAACAGGTAGGAGCGGGCGGGGGGAGTGTAGGTGGTTTGCTTCGGTACAATACTTCTTTTGCCTTAGCTGGCCCCCGTTGCCCTCTTTAGAAGGAATTTGCCCTGTTGCTGAATGTCGTGATAGCCACGTTGGACCAGCGGCCCAGCCGATGGTGCGCGAGCTAGTCGAATCAGGCATGCCCACGTGCGGGAACTCTGCCTGCCACCAACCTCTCTTACTCGCGGCGGCTCCTCGCAACAGGTGCACCTTCCTGGAACGCGGCCGGACTCAAAATAAGTCTGGAGTCTGGCCGTGCTGGACTTAGTTGCTGTTAGCATAGTTGCTGTGGCAAGGAAAACCTCAGAGAGGGGTGGGAAGAACTAGCGAAAATATATAATTACTTCCTGTAACTGTATAATAGTTATAATAGCGTAAATAGAGATAAACTGTAGTGCGGAATTTCGTTAAATACAAAATAAATAAGAAATGAATACCAAAAGTAATACAAAAGTAAAAAAATATTACAAACCACAAAAGAAATAAAAATGTATTTTAAAACATCTACGACCAAGAATAAAATGAAAAGACGGAAAACAACTGCGGAAACAAATAAAAAATAACAAAAAACAGGCCAACTGTGTTATGCCATGCATTTGCCTTTGCGCAAAAATGCATAATAAAATGAAGCGATGGTTTACTGAAAGATTTTTATTACAGATGGCAATACACCAATTCAGCAAGATGCAACAAATTTAAACAAACAGCAAACGTAAGGTTTTGTGGTATTACTTTGCCCAAAGAGGTGCCCAGGACCATTTGTTCCGGGGCCATAAGTTCCGAACCATTTGTTCCTAATTTGAAGTTAGGCCCATTTGTTCAGGGACCATAGGTTCCATATAAGGTACGTCCTCACTTGCGGCGCCGCGCACGCGCAGCTCCCCGCGTGCAAAAACGCCGCCACTTTTTGAAGACCGCACTATTGGGAGTACGCGCGCGCAAAAGCGGCGGCGGCGCTCGAGAGAACCGGTCGTATAACCCCTCTCCGACGGGGAGGGGAGCGAGGAACGGATATGCGCGCTTCGCGCCGGCCAGCTACCCGGGATAGCACTGACCTCGCAGCACACGTGAACCAGGCGCTGATCGGCTCGTTGAGTTTTGCGCAAAACGCTTTGCCGCGAAAATGGGTCACAGAGCTATCCCTGCGCGGCAAAGGAGTCTTGCCGCGAAAGAGCGTTTTGTGGCGCGCGTTTTTGCGCGCGCGGCGCTGCGTGGGCGTGGCGCCGCAAGTAAGGACCTACCTATTGGCCTCGAGGACATACCGTGGCACCACCTCGTAGGAGTGACGTCACTTGTAGGATGCGGAATCGTGTTGTCGTCTTCTACAACACATTTCCCGTCCGTATGCGGAAGCATGTTTTTTTGGTATTGCTACGCTCTCGCCCCCTCCTTGTGGATTTGATGCAAATTACCAAAAAAGTTGTTTATAAAAAATAATTCGGGCGAGCAATCAGCGAGTCTCTTGTTCCCGGTGACACCGCCGAGTTTAGGTAGTTGCTACCATCGCGAACCACAGCTCTTACATACGCAGCCAGCTAACGCCAAGGACGATGCAACTGATGCCGAGAATAGTGCACTGTAAATTCATTGTGAAATACTTAAGAAGGGACGCGTACGTGACTGTGTGCAAGAAAACACCTTGTAACAGCGACGGAAGCGCGTCGCTCACTTATGATCTCACCGCGCGAACTGCTCTTATTGCCTGGTAAATGAATGACAACTCAAGAACGGTGATCAGATTGCTTCGCCGCTCATGCTTAAAAGTATTGTTATGGTATGCAGTGTGGCTTAATCAGTGCCTATTTCCCCTATGATTTTTCTATAGTCAGGCCGAGATTTGAATAATTATCACTGCCGTAACCTGTACTCTGCATGGCTGATGTTTATTTTTCACGACACCTTGTCCGCAATGTAGGAACGGTATCAACGCGAGTTTTTAACGCCTTCGAGCACGTTTGGACAAGGCTATATTTAGTTTTCATGAGGTGCCCGACGAGATAATTTAAAATTGCAGGGTATTTTGTATGTTTATAGTGAGCCGGCCATTCTTAAGCATCAATTTCGAAACTCACGACTGCTCACACAAGGCGAGGCTGCGTACGAGGCGAAAGACGTCGTTATGATTTCGGGTAATGGGGAGATTTAGAATAGAAGAACCCAGCGTTGGGGGCCCGCAAGAAGTTAGAGGAACCCAAACGAAACACGCGCGTGCGCGACGGGAGGGCCTTCTCCAACAGCTCGCAGCCGGCTTCGGATACACGTAAACGGATGTTGGAAACTTTAGGCTTGGTGTCGCAGCATGATATTTCATCGCCGTTAGAGTTGTGAATGACAGTCCCTAACAGAACGTTTCACCGCGCTGGGAACTCTGTAAGTGCGGTGATGTCAGTTTAAGCGATCTACGATCAAGATACCTGAACGGCCTCGGCCGATTCTAGCGCGCAAGCATAGCCATCCTTCGGCCGCTTGCGCTCCGTGCGTGAACGGGCCGACGCTGCCGGGACCGACATCCGCGGCCGGTCGGCGGCAATCGCGACAGATATTTGAGCATCACCTTGAAAACCACAGCTGAAGACACTACCTATTCGAATGTTTTATCCCAATAACATCCACTTTCAGCAATCTGGAACTCCTTTTCACGACTTGTGTGATTTTAAAAAGCGTCGAGAAGTTGTTGCTGCGCGACCTGCATCGGTTCGAGCCGCACCGTCAACCGTGCGGGCAGGCACGGCGGGTGCGTTGTGCTTCAGCGAGCAGTTCACGCTTCACGACTTCCAGCTTTATACATTTCTTGCAAACAAGGAAAATCTAGAAACTTCACTCGGCGATCATCGTAGTACACATTGTTGACCGGGGAAACAAGCAGCTGCTTACGCTTCGGTCACATACGTAATACACCACTACGCTCATGGTGTTTGCGGATAATCGACCACAGTTGATACGGTTATAAAGTCCCCATGAAATCGAACTGCCCTTGACGCACTGAGAATTGACTTCAAACGAAGGAAATTCAGAACAAAATATTTTCGAACGCGTTTCCTCCCTTACAAAAATGAATGTTGCGATCCTATTAAACTTTTATAGAGTTCTTATAGAGTCTAAAGGAACTCATTAGAAACTCATGGCAGACTCATGACCTAACGAGTCATATCTGTAAGATATCTAAAGAATTTCAAAAAAGACCTCCCTATAAAATCTCACTCTTCCCATCTCTATAAGATTTCTATAGAATTTAAGAAGAGACCTCCCCACAAAAACTCAGTCCCTTCATCTCTATAAGATCTCTATAGAATTTCAAAAAAGACCTCCCTATAAAAACTTGCTCTCCCCATCTCTATAAGATCTCTATAAAATTTCAAAAGAGACCACCCCATAAAAACTCACTCTCCTCATCTCATAAGATCTCTATAGAATTTCTAAAGAGACCTCCCTATAAAAACTCACTCTACTCATATTTACAAAATCTCTATGGAATTTCAAAAGAGACCTCCCTATAAAAAGTCAATCTACCCAGGCTCGATAAAGATTCTATACACATTTTACTGAACTCGTTCAAGAGCAGTTCTATGGAGTCTACTCTCTGAAAGCTGTTTTGAATTTTTGTAGGGTCTTCACTATAGCAGCTAACTCAATATAACCTCACTAGAAATTCTATTGAAGTTTTACGTGACAACTCAAGAAAGTTTCTGTTGGCTCACTTTGAAGTTTTTCATCCAAGTTTTTTCGATGGAGGCGGTGCACGGAGAATGAAAATGTCCGTTACATATGCAGGGTAAAGGATGCATATACCGCGATCACCAAATTTTTAATCTTAAAAAAATGATATAATTCGCTTCTGGAGGTCACTCCTAGCAATTTTGGCAGCTATATAGAGCGGGGCCGGAGATGCATGTCAAAAATCAATTTTAATTGCCCCACTGCAAGAGCCTGCGGATTGCCACGGCACTAGCAAAAAAGGCGAAAGATATTAATTCCTTGCTGGTTTTGCACGTACGGGTGATGTCAGATCTGAAATGCACTAAAGTGACTATGCTTGTTGGTTTAACATGACAGGGAAGTGCGCTGTAGTCCCTCATCAGACCAGATCTAGCTACCCCGTTCCGGAATGACAAGCACCCTCCGGCGCTGTTGTTTTCAGTGGTCTCGTTTGGCTCGGCAGTTTTTGTCACATATATGGCATCGTCAAATCTTGCAAAGTGAGAAAAAATGAACGCTGTATATACAGGCTTTCAAAACCAATTGAAGACAGACATCATGAACAAAGAGTGAACTCTAATGTGCTCCAATTAAAACTTAAATCCGGTAAATAACGCCTAGTTACACAAATTTACAAATTATTTTTCGAATATATTTACATAAATTATATTTATATTCGAATTATATTTATAGAAAAATATTTCGCTGCGGTCTCCCAGCGATGGCTCAGAGGTACAGCACTCGCATCGTATGCGGGAGGTACTGGGTTCGAATCCTGGCACCGCCGGGCACCCACCGGTTTTTTTAATGAGTACAGGAGTCCCTGGTCGAGTGTGGACCCTTGAGAGGAGAATCCACGCCTGAAAGCTGCCTTTACCCTATCGAGGGGCCCCTGACCCTTGTCCATCTGGCGGTGCCCCCGGCCATCATGCGCGTTGCGCCATTGCCGTTGGTGAAAGAGTCTGGCTGCATGTCCTGCCACAGGCGGTTGCGAGTTGAGCGTCCTTCATGGCTGTGGAAGGCACCATGTGCATTCGCGTGCCTTGGTGGCCCCGGGCACCTACCGGTAAAATAGGTACAAGCGACTCCCCGGCCTGGCGCTCGGCCCTTGTGTGGGACTACAACGCTGGGGAAGTTCACCCGGCTTGCACGGGAAATCGCCCCTATAGAAAGGGGCGGCGCAAAAACGCAGGAACTTTTAACCGCAGCGATGGCTCAGAGGTACAGCACTCGCCTCGTATGCGGCAGGTGTTGGGTTCGAATCCTGGTACCGCCGTGCACCCACCGGTTTCTTAATTGGGTACAGGAGTCCTGGTCGAGTGCGGACCCTTGAATCACCCCTATGGAATTGGGGCGAAATCGGCCCTGTGGAAAGGGGCGGCTGCAAAAACGCAGGAACTTTTTTTTCGAAGTTTCAATAAGTACTCGATAGAAAAAGTCTTTTGAAACTCAATAAAGATTTTTATGCATATTCATTTTAGGTTCTGTAGGGAACTTTAATGGAAACACTATAGATCTATTCTATCAAGTTTCAATAAGTACTCCCTAGAAAAAGTGTGTTGAACGTCCTTGTCCCATTTCAATAGGAAGGCGTTGGCCAAATAACTTTTGAAACTCTATAGGCAGAGTCAATAGAAACCGAAAAAGAAATCGTTAAGTTCTTTCGACAAAACTTAATAAACTTTCAAAACCAAGGCGATAAAAATTTTTGTAAGGGCTAAGCGCAGTGTCATGCGCTGCAAGCCAACTACGCAGCAAGATAGGAACGTGATCCTACAAGTGACGTCAAAACGATCGCAGCGCCGGCCTCTCTAGTGGTGGGCCATGCGGCAAGCAAATCAGCTAAGGCATTTGGGTGGTGTTCACTACAATAAAATGCATTCTTAATAATATTTGCTTAAAAAAAAGCACCCTCCCTTTACAAAGATTGCAGCTTTACAAACACTCACACCCCTGCCGCCCCCCCCTCTAAAATGGAGAAAATCTTATTAAAAGTTTTAAGTAAACTGCGTTGTCACGATAAACTGAGTTTTCAAACACTGTTGTCCCTAGTTTATTCTCCAGAGAAGCCTGCGATATTGTCGTGGAGGAAGAACAGACCTTTTTGAAAGCCCGTGCACGCACTGTACGTCCCCGCGCACGCCCGGTAAAATCCGTTTGTTGCTGTTGTGTCGGGGGTAGGGGGAGAGAGGAGGCCATTGTATACTTCCGCGCAGGGTTGGTACTGCCCCTTTGTTCCTCTTGGGTGCAGCAAAAGCCGACCCCCTAGTCGTTTTCACTGAGGAGAGGGCGCAGTCGCGGTTACACGTACGGGGGCCGAATAGCGCGGTTATTTTGAAAGGGGGATTCTTAGACTGGCAAAGGGCGTTCGGGTTGTTTCGTGGTCCACCCACCGCAATGTCCGTGCACCGAAATGTCACATCCGCACCGAAACGTCCTGCACCAAAATGTCGTACACCAAAATTTCCGGACACCGGCTGGAGGGCCCCCTTCTTGCTTGTTTTTCCAGTCATTTTCATCAATTTATTAGCGGGTACAACATACCCATGTTCGCCAGCTCAAGCAGCGGCTGCGTTGATTTTACTCGCGTCATATCGTTCACTTTCTTTTTTTGTGCGGATTCCGTGACTCCGGTGGGGGACACTGGGACTCGTTGCGGCTGCACCGACGACGCAGTCGAGATTGAACTCTCCGGCTTATTATACCATGATTGCTTGGGCCATCACTCGTTTATTACAACTTTGTTTGCGTATATTGCAAGGCGATAACTACTCGCCAGCTATCGGCTCAGGCCAGCCGGCCTTTCTGCTCAACGTCTTCGTCTACACTCCCATTTTTCCACCGCATCAGGTTTTTCCCCTCCAACAGATGACCACCCACGCCAGTACAATAACGACTGTCCGTGGCCCGCGGGGCACCCTCAATTCCTTCGTTGGAATTTGGGCTCGTCCACCTTTCCCCCGCGAGCCGAGGCACGCACGTGAAGTTGGCCAGTCTAAAGTGTCCTGTACAATAGCGTCTCAATTTTTGCACTCGGGCTCTTCGGCCGCCACCTACACTCTCTTCCCCCCCTCTCATCTGCGGAATTCCTGGCATAAAAAGCCTAGGGAGACTTTCGCAGCTACTACGAAAGCATACGCACTGACTAAGGCAAAACAAGCTGACACATTTCATCTTTATAAGTGGTATTCATACGACGGAGCGTTTCAGCGGAGAAATCCGCGGGAGGTCGTGACGTCACCGCAGGCGGACTTCCACTGGGCCAACTCCTTCGCTCACACGGAGGATGCGTCTGTCGGACGGACATCAGTGTTCGCAGTCGCCTATCTCTAAAGCAGAGCTGCCGTAGCATCGCCGATTCCGCTACGGCGGAAATTTGGGCTAAAGCCGCAACGAATTCATCCTGTCAGCCGCACAAAAATTGGCCGTGGACGCTATGTAGGCGCTGCCGCGGATAGAGAACGGCGCTCGACGCGCGAGCCAGTGGGTGGGGATGCGCGCGCTGCGAGTAGCAGGCCGGTCCGCCTACGGGCCCGCATACAGATGTTAGGCTTAACACTGCGGCGAATATTCCATTGCCGCTCTCGCAAGTGGCGCAGATGTCGGTTTTTAATGCAACTTTCCATCACATCAATATCCCCTTTCTCGCATGTGCAGCTCTTTTGGCGCCTCGGGGAGCGATAACAAGCTATCGCTCGAGCTACCTGCGTGGGTCTGCGTCACTTCACGGCCGTGACCTCCGCTCGCCCAGCAACCGTGCTGGTGGTATTCGATGGTATTTGCCCCTAGAGCGGATACATTCGGCCACTGGCGGCGGCGGGACGAACCGCTCCTAGTGTGGATGGTGCTCTCGCATCGTCTGCTTTTTCCCGTTGCGTGCGGCGCAAGACGCTTGCCGCACCCGAAAAAACAACCAATATGTGCGCTCGTTTGGCCGTAAGCAATGGCATAGTTACCTCTGCTTGCACATTTCCTCTAGAAAAGCAATAATCAGCGGCCGTTGCGGGTTAATGCGCTGGTTTGATTCCACGCAACATCTTCGCCCTGGCCACCGGTTGAGTGTGAAACGTGTTATAAACATTGCTTCCAAACATTGCACTTTTCTTATTGTTTAGTGCAGTCGTCTGCCGTCTCGGGAACGTCGAAGGGTGCTTTTTGAAGGTGGCGTGGAGATTATTTAAAGGATAAAAGCTTAGTACGCGAAACGGGTAAGAAGCGACAAGAATTGTGCATACGTGTGCAAATTCCACACCCTTGTAACATTGCGCTGTGTCTTTATAGAAGGAAGAAAGAAACAAAAACATTTACACTGCACACGACCCGTGAGCTATCGCCCATTCATTACCGGACACGTATTTTACACCCGCAAGCGCCTGTGTGATCGTGTCCTTCCCGTATGTTTTCTAAAATAAATACCCGTTTTGGACAGTCGTTGTTTATACTGAGGAGGAGGAATAAACATTTATTCAACTGTATCGAGTTGCAAATTTTACGTATTATTTAAAATACGTTTCTATGGATGCGCAAGATTTTTCGGTAAAATTAGGCAGTTGTGAGTTTGCGTCTGTCATGTGGCATTTCGTGTGTCATTTTCATATATATCATTTTCAAATCCTACATGAATCACCTTGTCCAGAAACGTGTCTCACTCAGCATAACCAAATGCCTAATATGGTCACGTCTTAACCTCTTAAGGTAGACCTAAGTTTGAAGAAAGAGGAGAAAACGCGTAATATAATGCACGTTGTTGCCCACATGTGTGCGGGGTGCGTGCCATGACTTGCTGTTTTTTTAATTTTTTCCCACAACGCTTGCTTGTAATACAATTTTGAAAAAGGCGAGCCACAATTCCAGGACAATGCCGGACCAAAGGGTGGTTAATCAGTTTTGAAAATACGTACTGCTTTTTCACCGCTACAGAACACGACGCCTAGTGTAGTTTCGATTGTAAGTAATACTGATAACCATTGTTTGGCTTTTCGCGTTACATGCGTTCTCTTCTCGCTGCTCTTGCAACGTTGGCAGGACCCAGCCCCCCTTCCACAAAAAAAAAACAAAATGCACAGAATTTAATTGTTTAACCAATCCTCAAGAATTAAATGCCAAGACAAAGGCGATATTAAGTTTACAAAACAATGTAGTTACCGGAAACCCGTTGCGCTGATTCGCAACGAGAAATAAAAAGGAAATGTTTTACTACATCTGCAACAGCGCAACATCATTTATTACCATCTTTAGGGTTCGTAAGCGACCTTATACGCAAGAATGCTAACACATCTCCTGTTGCAGGCACCTGTTAGATTTTAAAAGGAACGCAAATGGTCAAGACAGCAGCCGTAACAGAACATTTGTGCTCACTGTGAGGTCCCAAAAGCTTTGTTTGCACACTGTAATCCTGCTTGTCACTTTTCGAAAACCTAGCTAAACATGAGATCTTGATTGTACTGCGTGCGTTGACAATTTAATTCGCAAGTTCACTTGCGACGAAAGCCGTAAATAAGTGATCCGAAACCGTTATTCATAAAACCTTCATTCAGAGCCGCTAAAATTTCATTTAAAAGACCCGTTAGAGCGGTTACATTTATATCTCTGCGCTGATCAAATTCAGTAATTTCATGTTGCCTTTTGAACACAGAAAAAATATCGTAAGCTCTTAGAAATAATGTCGGGGCAGTTAAGTAGTGTTACCATTTCAGGGCATCCCACAAATGCAAGAATGCGTCATGCTACCAGTGAAAGCGATTGAGATTGCCGTTGTAAACTGAATTTCAGAAATCGAGGCTTCCTGATTTGTTTATATTTATTTATTATTTGTTTCTTCCTGATTTGTTTCCATTGAAGGCTCAAAGCCATAGTCTAGAAAGATCGAGCTTTCTACGAGCCACAGCGTAGAAGTTCATTGTCACAATTTTGGCCATTCTGATATTCCCAATGAGTCGTCGCTTTTTTTGGCGTAGTAATGAAAACTGGCTGCCGCTTCCATTCTATACATTGAACGTTGATGAACCGGACTACAGCATACCACTCTTGTTTGCACCTTTCATGCGCAAATACGACGGGAAAAAGGCACGAAGCGCGCCCACAGTGTGCATTCTTACGGGCCGCTCAGGGGAGCATCCACACTAGCAGCGCGACGCTGTCGCCACCTACATGTCGAGCTCGCGGCGAATACGCGGCTCGCTCCGTGCGCCTTTCGTGTACGCGGCGCATTTTCGCGTTCTTTGTAATAAGAAGCAATAAAAATTGAGTACCTGAAGCCATTCTAGAACATGAGTCGCGAACAGCTGCCCGACGAGCAGGCGAAATCCCGCCGCCTCCGCCACCAAGCATCGGATCGTTTGTAGCTAGCGCGCAGAAGCTCTGACCTCCGATGGTAAGGTGCGCCGGAAAGAAACCGTGACGTAGCGGTCACGTGATTCGCACTCCTAGGAGCCAAACGGTGGATTTCTCCTTCGTGTGAATACGCCTATAACAGTGCGACTGCAGGCAGTTGGTCCAATGAAGTTTTTAACGCCCAAAAATAGAAAGAGCAAACTTTCAAAAATTAATCAAATAAAAAATGTGCATCCTATAGATATTTTAAACTTAAGAAAGATGGAAATAGAAAATCCCTGAAAATAACATTGAAAACATGATTGAAACCGCGAAATTATAATTGCGCGTGTTTTTTGAAATAGCATATTCTGCGATTATTTAATAAGGATCGCTCGTTGATCATTTTTATTGGTTGAACTTTCTTTTAAGGATTTTTGAACATGCACTCACTTCAATTACGCAGGCCCTGGCGCTATATTACTCAGCTGTTGTCGCAGGAGGCTCAACAAAATACGGCAATAAGTCGTTACAAGAAACCAGTGAAACAAAATACACGATGATACTATCACTGATTTGTTTTATAAATTAAGTCCCTAGAATAAAGGGAAGTAAAGATCAAAATTGGCTGAAAGCTTCAAATAGGTCGGCTTATTTTCCAAAAATAAACGTACATTTTTAGAAAGGCCGCATAACCATCCACTGGGCTAAAATAACGGAGAATCGCGAGCAAGAACATCTCTAATAAATAGTTCAGAATGGCGTGCTTTCTCATTCGAATTATACTCCCAGGCGCTGTAACATCTGAATAAATCGGATTCAAAGAAATGAATCGTAAGCGCCCACTTTCTGCACTGAAACCAGGGAAAGCTTAGTGTTTCAGCTGTCTTCCTCTATAATTTACTTTGATTATTTTTTTGTGTTCTGGAGCCGTGTTTGCATGCAGCATTTGAAAGGCAGCAACTGAAACAAGGCACACAATTTTTCCATGTTTACAAAAATGCATGCAACTATCCCGCAGAAGTTCAAAGAGCTATGCCCTCCATAGTTATAAATTTGTTTCGAAAGAAATAAATGATCTGCAGGGACACCTACAGTGTACAACAAAAAAAGAACACAAGATTGCTGTCAAAATACTAAATTGAAATGCAGTAAGCGTCAATATAATACAACAACCGCGCTTATCTTTGTCTATCCGCGCAGAAGACGCTTCTCTAGAAGTGTACGATTTAATTCAACGAAACGTCTCGGCAGAACACTACTACGAAAACGCCATTCGCTAAGAAAGGCATTATTTGGTTGTTGTTCATTTCAGGGCGTTAACTGATTGTATGCTTACTTGTTTAAAGCTACCTGTATGGTTTTATGCCCAAGGGGAAAGGGTTTCGCCTTTAATATCAGCTGTGCAAGAATAACATGCGTTAAATTGAATAACTACATTGCTTACCGCAATTTCTGCGTATGTACGTTTAGTTTGCCACCTGCTACACTGAATGTCATTTTTGGTAGGTCGGAGCCAAGGATCTGTTTCTGTTTTATTCGCAATCGCCTTCCTGTATATTAAGCCAATCATAGGTCACTACTTCATCGTACTAGGTTACGTGTATTTGCTCGATGTTTTTTTAGGGGCGAAGCCTCTTAGGGGCTCGGCCTTTCTGTGTCTCCTGTCGTCGTCATTGTAGTCACAGTGCTAAACCACCGGAACACTCGTTTTCAAAGGACTCGCGCTAGAAACTGACATCACTCTGGGAAAAAACGCGTAATGAAAGAACCTACCGGGACACTTGTTTTCCAATGCCTCGCTCTAGAACGCTTCCTGCTTCAAATAAACGAGACTTTTTCAGCAAAGCTGTATACCTCTAGGCTCTACCCCCCAAAGGGTTCATCTGCATGGGCCAAAACGCCAAGGCGCCAAGAATACTGTTATACACTGTATGCTTTGCCCCTCCACAGGTTTCACGTGAGTGGAGATGGTACGGCATTTTTTCTTCTTTCGCGAACACTGTTCGCTATTATGTTCAAACTTTGTGTGTTGGTTTGTATAACTTGTTATCTTGGTATTTGGCGAATTTGAATTTTCCAATTTTTTACAATGTACACATCTCAGGGAACATCGTATTGTTTATATTGTAAATATTCCGACACGGCAGGTTTATGCAGTGTAAGCCATACCATGTATTGAATCTTTGGTCCCAGTCAAGCTATGTTTAAAGCTTTTTTGCCTAAGACCCCATCTAGGTCTTTTAGAAAATAGGTAGGTAGCTGGGTTAACTGGTTTATTCAGAGGAAGGGTTTGAAGCCAGTAAAACCCGGCTAGTCCATTTCGCTGAATGAAGGGCCAAAGACCCAATTAAAGAAATCACAAGTACACGAAAACGTCCCCAAGGGTTCCAAGGTTTATTGGGTCCTTCTGGGTTCGTATTCAGGAAGTCGTTGTGATAGGCTTAAAGGGGCACTGGCACAAAAATTTTGCATCTTTTTTTTTTTGTTGCGATAAGTAGCTAGTGACCTACTTATAACCTGTAGAAACCTCATTTGCTTCAGCGTGCGACGGTTGTTTAATGAGAGGCATTTTCAATGCGGGCAGTCACAGTTTCGGTTTCAGCAAGTGCCGCGAAACGATGGATTTTGTGGATTTTGTGTGAACAAAGCTGACCACGTGACCGTCGGAGGGATATCACAGAGCAGAGCCGCCGTAGCACTGTCGAATCCGCATCGACGGCAGTTTCTACGAATTCCCCCACGTACTGATCTCGTTCAGGCGCTTAATTAAAAAGCGACCGTGGATATGACGCAGGTGCTGCGAGTGCAAATGCTACAGCGGCTAAAGAACGACGCGCGACGCTCGAGACAGTGGGTGGCAAGACGCGCGCTGGGAGCACCCGGCCGGTCTGCCTACAGGTCCGCCTACAGATGTGTTTGGCTTAGCACTGCGGCGGATATTCGAGTGCCGCTCTCGTAAGCGGTGCAGATGACAATTTTTAATGCAACCCGCCATCGCATCATTAACTCCTTTCTCATGTAAGCCACCATGGTCGGGACTTGGGGACGATTTCGTGCAGCGGTAACAAGCTATCACTCGAGCTACCTGCGCCGGCCTGGGCCATTTCGCGGCCGTGGCCGCCGCCTGCACAGCGACCGTGCGGCTAGCCCAGTCGGCTTTTCGTGCTTCCGGCGCGTTTTCGCATCCAATGGTACTAAACAGTAATAGAAACAGAGTTCCTGGAATCGCTGTAGAACTTTGATCGCGGCCAGCTGCCTGATGAGCTGACAAAATCACGGCGCCTCCGCCGCCAACGATCGGGTCGTTCGTTCTCGAGAGCAGAAGCTCCGCCCTCCGGCCCTCCGATTGGAGCGGCGGGCCGGGCGAGCCGGCGAAAAACGGCGGCAGTGCGGAAGCGGAAAACACAAACTCGTGACGTGTTTGGGTGTTGTTTATTTACACAATATCCTCGGGATGTCGATTGCGCGTGGTCCTCTGCTGGCTGCTTGGTTGCGTTTCGCACACTTTAAAATTGATTTTAAATATGTTCTAGGCTGTATTCGCCGCTGATATTTTGCAGATGATGTAAATGTGTTCCCACCAATCTATCTCCGAAGTTATGTCGCCTTCAAAATTTTGTTTCAGTGCCCCTTTAAACTATCCGTCATTAGTTCGATGGGATACCTGTTGAGTGAAAGCATGCATTGAAGGCACGGACCACCTTATTTTGACGTTCAGCGTCACGCCATATACCCAATAATTTCTGGAGCCAGCATAATTTGGTTAGGTACTGCTATTGCTTGTGGCGCAGTTCACATTTTAGCCTGGAGTATATTAGGCTGGAATTATCTTCTTTATGGTCTCTGCATGCGCGGGATGGTGAATTTTCACAGTTATTTTAACAGCAGAACTGGTTAGGCCGAGCTTTGTCCGTCAGTCTCACCAAGAAGCCTCGAAGCATGAGAAATAACCATGGTTCGGGAGGACATAAAACGACAAACCAGAAAAGCCATGAAACCGTTAACCTAACACTGCGCCACCAGAAAGCCCCGATGGTGGCATGGTTGTAGCGGCGGCAGTGAACAACAGAATAACAATAATTGGAAAGAAAAAAAATCGTGGGCCATCTCCACTAACGTGAAACCTGTGGTGGGGCAATACATGCATAGTACAAGTGCATTCTTCGCGCCTTGCCATGGAAATGAAATCACTCGGGGTAGAGGTATACAGCTTTGCAGTAAAATTCTCTCGTCTTTGAAGCACGAAGCTCTCTTGCGCAAGGCGTAAACTAGTGTCCGGGTGTTTTTTTAGTAACCGTTACGAAGCGCTCCAGCGCGAGGGGTAAAGAGTGTTCCGGTTTTTTTTTTATTCCGCGTTACGTTCTAGCGCGAGGCGTAAACGACTTTTCCTGTGTTTCAGCACCATGACAACGTAAAACGATGATTGCGACGACAATTACGGCGACGAAGACGACGACGAAGACGATGACAGGAGACGCCAACATCCCCAGCCCCTAAGGGGCTGGATGTTGCCCCGCGGTCGGTATTGAACCTGGAATCCTCGCGTTCTTTACTGATTGAGAATCTCATTCTGGGCGCACCTCATTTCCTTTGGGTTGGTAGCGTGGGCGTTCACTTTAGACTCGGCCGCTAGTTCTAGTGTTGGCGGCCCACTTGGGGAAAGATGTGGAAGCCTGCAGACGAAACGATCCGGGCCTGCCAGTCTTGGAGACCCTTAAGCGGCAAGTTCGGAAATAAATGCGAGATGCAATAGCCTGGCCTCCGACGAAGGGAGCGGCTCCCCAGCTCTGCTTTTTCCCTTGCAAGACAAGCTGTGCCTTTTTGTAAACACGACAAAATATGTAGGCAACGCCGAGTCACATAAGGTGGAAGAAAACTTCCACATGTCATGATACCTCTACATTCAATCTGAACTGCAAGGCTGAAAAATATTTGAATAGACACGAAAGAACTGTGATACGCAGAGACTTCCAAAACGTTTTGTAAGGTGGTCTCAAGGCAATACCTTGTTATTAATATTTTTTTATTATTTTTATACTCTGATATTACCCGCAAAAATTGAAGTGGTACTTCAAAAACGATTAGTGTAAGGGATCGTTTCCATAAACCTTGATGTTGAAAAGGAAACAAAAGCCATTTTGAGTTTCATAGAGCCCAACCTTTTTTCTTTCCTTTTTGAATGTTTTGGTTCTACACAAGTTCGGTTTCTCTCGGTGTCTGAATAGTCTTACCAAATGATGGCCCTGGCTTTTGCCGCTTGCATTTATTACATCCTACGTAGCGCAAAAAGTTTAAGTCGGAACATGTTTTTCGAGAAATAGTAGCGGAACGTGAAGAGAAACTCCTACAGAGCATCTTCCTCCCTCTATTATGTTTGTCTACGCTTTAAAATATAACCCATTGCCCAGTTAGGCATTCCATAAAATCGTGCCCTTCTCTCGGTGTGCTGTTTTGACACTGTGCTGTTTTGTCGATGCGTGCGCTTTTGACGACGTGCTGTTTTGTCGCGCGCCCTTTTGGCGCCGTGTTGTTATGTCGGTGCTCTTCTGTCGCGTGCCCTTTCGTCGTCTGCTGTTTTGACGGCGCCCCCAGAACAACGCCCTAGCCATTGAGCCCCACTACTGGTTACACGTGGAAACAGGATCAGCAGTAATTATAAGTAGTCAGTGCTTCATAAAACAAAGATGTGAGAACTTTTGAAATCTTTTGCATTTTGATTTTGTTCTGCTGTGAATTTGAAGAGACAGATCACCAAAAATCTGTTAAAGGGGTAATATTGCATTTCTACATTGCACATTGTTCCGATCGCACACAAACGCGATGTAGTCTTTCGTTGAGCGCGGTTTTTGTTCAATGTGTAACATAACTCTGCATTTATTTGTGGCGCGTATCTATGACTGCTGATAATTCTTTTCTCCCGCAACGGTGGGCGACAATACACTTCAATGCACAACTCCCCAACGAAAGGAGGATATCTGGTACACACAGATACAGCGGGGTGCATCAAAACATAAAAAGAACTAGCGCAGATACTCGAAGAAAAATAATACCTAACAGTAGTAAGTACACTGAAAAGTCCCCGGAAGTAATAGCCAAATTATTAAACAGAAGAAATGGAAAAACGTCTGCGACTGTGGTGATCGGGAAGCTGGTGGCATGTGAGACAGCCCGGCGTTGCCGTGGACTTTTCAAGGAAGATGTGTACAACTGGGAGAAACACCGCCACTATACACCAGGGGTAACGATGCTACGACCCTGTGCAGCAGCGATGGCAGTGGTGAGCTGATAGCTTGACCTAAGCATTAGCTTGTACACCCATGGCAGCATGGTGTGGGTCATCTCGGTGACTTGTTGAGTATTCGGGTCCACCCTGATAAACTTCGGCACAGCAGTCTACTCAAAGCAAAAGAAGTCATCCGGGTTTGCTCTTCTAGTGCGTTTGCTACACTGTAGTGGTACTAAATAAAGCACAGCTATTGAGTGCATATCAGGAACACATTTTCCAAAAACGGTACACGCCTAAGCAGCTCACCCGAGTTGCAAGCATATTTTCTATAGGTTGATAGGGGCACGTTGTAGAAACTCCGGACTGCAGTATTCCGCTTCAGAGGTGCACTTCAGAATTTTCCAAATGGCGGTAAAATATTTCAGTGGCACCACTGGCTCCTGATGTCAGCTTTGGAACTCGCGCTACTCTCATCTGCTGCACTCCGCGTTTCAAAGGTTGCAGTTTCTGCGCTAGACATCGCAGGTTTTGAGGCTGTGGTTTATTACAAAACTAAGTTCCAGTAATTCGGTTGTGTTGCCAGCTTCTGAGAGTTCAGAATATTTTCAAGCTTTATGCAAATTAAGTTTGCAAGACATGAGGCAAGAGAGAAAAGTATCTTTCAGAATATCTGGAGAAGGTCATGTGTAACTCGTCCTTTATACCTTTTTAGCGAGGGTAAGTCATCATGGCTCCTTCACCACTGTTCACAATGCGTACGCTTCGTAAAAGTATTTTTTAGTTTCTAGCAGCCTGTAAACCTACGCACTAAGCAGCGGGACATTAAACGCCCGTCGTACAGCAATAAATAAAGCGGCCGCCTCATACTTATTATTTTGTTATTGACTTGTATCAGATGAATGGGTTTTCTCCGCCTCCGCCTAATTTTTCCGCATCGTTACAAACGCCTTCTTAAGAGGTTTTGGAGTGTTCGGTACTGTCATCACTTCGTACAAATAGTTTTTCAGGCTGCATGACATACATCGCCTTCTTGAGAAATTGGCTTTCTCATGGCCGTATACAAGAAGGTGCATGCGTTGTTTTTCTCATGCAAATACATTCACAACATGTATGCTACACCAGAGTGAAACGGCTTAGACAATGTTGTCCAGGCTACTCGAAGGCGGCGTTGGTGCCCGAATTTCTATCGCAACCATCAGTATTATAACGAACTGATATTCAACTCGAATGGTTGACATGATTATCTTGTTCAAGGCTTGATATTCTCCCGAAAGAACACAATAAATACTATTCCCGCCGGTTTGCAGCATAACAAGAATGGAAATCATTGAATATTTTCAAACTGTTTTTCATTATTTTCAAACCCCTTGGGGTGTAAATATCAAATCATGGTCTGCTCGGTATGACGTGCCCGGAATTGGACAAAATAACTGTTCTCCTTTTGACTGCAGTTTTACTATAATGCATATGTGAATATGGTTATCACAAATATACCTTAAATATCCCTCCAGGTCTCAATAAACAGAGTGCTACTGTATTAAATCGTATACGTGATTAGTAAGCGTTTTTGCGTGCGTGCGTGCGTGCGTGCGTGCGTGGGTGTGAGTTCGGGCGCTCGTGTGTTGGGGCGTGAGTGCATGTCGTGTGCGTGCATACGTGCGCACTTGTATGTGCGGGCGGGTTGGAGCGGGAGAACGACTCCGAGGGCCCACGGACAAACGTCGCTTCTGCAATGTGTTGAATTGCTCTCCGTCTCCGACCACAAGTACGAAATAAACAGTTAGCGAAGCGCTTTTTTGAGTATCTATCAAAAACACCTGGACAACCGATGTACTACCGCGTTCATTTTTTCTTTCCTCCAAAGACCTTCCGTCGATCCGCCATCTCCGACCCCTTTTTTCCCATTCTCTCTTACTGCGCAGGGCGGTCAAGCGACGGCATCGTAGGCGAAAATAAATTAAGTTGACATTGAAAGATTGTTTCGGCTGTGTTGTCCTCCAGCTCGGTATAGTAGAAGTTCGGCCTCTGATTCCAACTTTGAAAAACAACTAATTCTATGCTACAACATTGTTTGCAAATAAATTTCTTGCAGGCAGACTGCAACAAACAAAAAATAAAGTTCCTTAAGATGTATTGCAAAACTTCCGTAATAAAAAATGAGGCGTACCGAACGATTGTTGGTTTCGGCATGAATGCATCATTTTAGGTTCCCTTCGTGTAGGCTTTACTACGTGTAATTTGGCTACCTGCATGCCTTCGTACGTTTCTATTAAAAATGCCACATCTTTTTAGCTATTACGTACTTTAATGCAGTAACGGAAAAGTAACGACGTTACTTTTTTGCGGTAACTGTAACTGTAACTAGTTACTTGCGAAAAATTCGTAACTGTCTCTGTAACAGAGTTACTTTTTGGGTTAGGTAACTGTAACTGTAACACTGTTACTTTTTTTCGGTAACGGGCCCAAGACTGCTTGTGGGTGTGCGTATGTGAATGCTGTGTGTGTGCTCGTGCGTGCGCTTGGGCATGTGTGCGTGCGTGTAGACATGGCTGGGTGCTTCAGTGTGTGGGTGTGTCCGTGTGTGCGGGCGAGCGTGCGCCTGTATGCGGGTCAGCGTGCGGGCGCGGGTGTGTGTCCATGTGCTTGTGAAGGTGTTTGTGGGTATGCGTGATTGCGTGCCTTTGTGCGTGTGTGTATGTGTGTGTGGGTGCGCGCGCTTGCGTGTGTACGCATGCGCGCGGAGCTGATTGTGCGTTCTTGGGGTCGTGTGTGGTGGATGTGTGCATGTGTCTGCTGGCTGAAACATATTGGGGTGCACCTACAGAAATATGGAATCCGGCTAGCGCTAGCACCTCTCTTTGCACTTCTTACTAAATTTTTTGGGACAGAAAAGCAGTAATAAAAAATGGGAGTGCACATTCTTAAGCCTCTACAATTTCGTTTGCACCTATAACAATAAGACAAGTTTAGAATCCCGATTTTTTTGGATCAAGCGTTCATCTCCCGGGGCCATGTATGCGAGAAGAGCCTTTTGAGATTGAACCGACCACGTTATCGGTATCGTGCTCAATTACAAACGTTCTGCTTTATGAACCTCCTTAGTTTTTGGAAGCCTGGTATAAAACCAGCTCGCGCACATACGCACAGTAGGTTATTTCGAACTGAACGGACATTTGTTCCGCTCCTAAGAACATTTCGGTAGACTCTCATGCCATGCGGACGCAACGTTATGTGACACCAGATAGTTTAGGGCATTCGACAAGGTTACAAAAACAGTTTTGCCATTTCCTTACCTACGAATATCGGGAGTCGTAAAGCTTTCTTCTAAAGCCGATAAACCTGAAGGCCTGGAATTTGTTTTCGTCTTGCAGTTCTGCTGTAGATGGTTATTACCAGCATGTTGTCTCTTTTGTTTGAAAGGTTGCATGACACAGAAGCTGAAGCCTAGCTTCGAATCCTTGCGCTCGGCGCAGAAACGAGTTTGGAAGGAATGGGGCGACGCCTGCAATGTTTCTTTCCGAGCGGCATAAAAACTGTATTTTAAATTACGCATTGAACTATACGCAATTTAATGTTTGTATTGGTATAAAAGGGTACGCTCACGCCAAAGTTGTTGTTGGCAAGTAATAAACATCAACCTTGCCCAAAGAAACAGTAGAGAGAGGAAGCCCGAGTGAAGCAAGTGACAAGTGCGAGAATCCCTCAGCCAACGCCACCTGCCTCAGCCCACGTAACGCAGACGCGCTTCGCAGCGGCGCATATGGTTGTGCTCACTGCCAATTGTCTTTTCGCGCATTCCAAGTCATCGGTCATTCCCAAACTTCACCGCTCCTATTGTTCGGTTAAATTGAAACACACTCTGAAGTGTTTTCTAGTAAAGGAATAAGGCAGTAGCAACAGGCACAGAGCTCCAGCGCCTCTAAACAGAAATAAAGCAGCTGACCATAGCTTAGCCACTTGATGTTGATGCTTTATTTAGTCATGCCACACATGGGAATGGTCATGTGGTAGTGAGGTAGTGAGAGTGAACGTGTCTTTGATGGTGGTAGCGCAGCGTAGCACTCTGGCGTGGTATCACCGACCGTTAGCTTTCTGCTCTGAGAGACATGCGCAAATCCTCGGAACTCAAAAGAGGAGTGATGTTGGTGATTTATGGATTTCTTTGGCAGAAAGAAGCTGGGGTAAAGAGCGCCAAACAAAAGGGATTACCACAGAAATATAGGTATTAAAACGTGTAAGCCACACAAATAATAAAATCAGATAAAGGCAAAGGTGATGGCTGAAGAATACGTTCAATTTGGGTATGCATGGCAGGAAAACAGTTTTAAAATATTGTATCTGAAAAAAAATATCTAAAACGCGTTTCACAGAAACCATGGCATCGTCACCAAAAAGCAACACTTGGTGTAGCAAAATGTGTTGTCTGTAGAGTTCTCTGAAGAGTTTGTCTTGTGGTGTGTCGCTTGTCTTGCATGTGATTAGAATGTGGACTACGAATAGGCTCTCTCCACAGCTGGTACACCCGGGTCTTGTACACCCAGTGAACCGGTGTGAGCGCTTCGCCTGCGTGTGGCCTATCGTACCCTGGTGCATGCGTCTTCCGTGGGTCTGTTGCGTGTGTCCGTAGTGTATGGTCAGATGTACGGTTTCATTGAGTATAACTTGTTGTGAGTCTCTGTATTGCACCCTCCTTGCCATGTACTACAAAGGTACTTTTTGATGTGCGGCTCGAGGTTAGTGTACGGTACTCATCGTACATGCAGTGTATTTGTAAGTACAGCAGCAGCGGCTATCGTGTTCGCGGTCTCATTACCGTGTGCTCCAAAGTGACGAGGCACCGAGAACACAGTTAAATTCGAGATATAGGCGTAGATAATGCATTTATTGCGAGATTGATGACGTAGTTTCTGGATGACATTGTGGATGCTTGCACCACATTGAACGAGAGTTAAAATAACATCCTTAGGGATATTATGTCGAATGATATGATTTGCAACAAGAAAAATGGCATACGACACCGCCATAAACATACTGTTGTTTATATTAATGCTTCTACTTACAGTTAAATTGTCACCGTGCGCAGGAAATGAGAAGGTGGAGGATGTTTTGGAAACATTGCTGTAAAATATTTTACAGTGATACTTATCCCGTAAAAAAAGAAGTTTTGCGAAATTGCGCTTCTTGCAACTTTATATTTCTCACTTTTTACGAATGACAAGTCGCATCGCACAGGGCGGACTTGCCATTGGGGTAAAAGACTGCTATAAGGATGTATTACAGGTATCTGTAAAGGATACAGACAGTTCATACACCTGCTCCTTGACTCTGAGTGCGAAAGGTGCTGAAATGTTTAGGCAACCTAATCAAATCTGGGATGTGAAGGAACCATTTAAAAGAGGTTAGTCGGGATCATCGATTGATAAAATTTAAAGATGTATAACAATAGAACAGAGATTCGCTGGTGCGATAAACACCCTTTTTCACTCTATGCGTAAAGACTGGACAGGCCTACTAGGGAATATGCCACACAATCGGCGAAGCCCAGATTGCAGCAGTGGGTCGAGCGTTTTGAGAGCTGTTTTTGTTGCTGACTGCCATAGTCCAACCGAGATCACACTGAACTGGTAAAAACACGCTAGGGGATTTCTTGGTCCGCATCATAGGACTGGCGTGACAGGATTGTTTACAGGCATTTATGCTTCAGTTGTTTGTAGGGAGAAATGACTGTGAATTTTTAATCTAGAACTACTCCTAAAACAATCGTGTTCTTTTTTACAGGAAGCTAGCACAGTTGATTAGATGCGAAGGACCTCATGCTCGGCGCTAAGTCCCTCCCTCCTTTGTTGTTGTCCGCCGTCCGCACTCTACTGCGCATGCACGTCTCTTCAGCCCCATCAGTGTTTCGGCTGACGTCAGCGCAGTTCACTAAAAAAAGCCAGGTTTCGATCTCACGAATCTCTGGCCGCGACCGGAGGTACGTGGCGCTCTTCCCACTGCGGTACAAACCGAGGCGGGAGAATTTGCTGAGAACGCGCCTGATATCCTTCACTCATTCAAACTACGTCAAGAAGCTACTGATACAACGATGGCACGCGATGCTGAACGTCAAGGGAAATGACCAACTTGAAACTTTACAGGAGGATGCTGAATTTCCGCGGGAAAGCGGTGGAGGGAAGCGCCACGCGCCTTGAAGCTCAACCAGAGAAGAGGACGAAAAGGGCGGGCAGCGGGGTAGGAGCGGGAGCACACAATAAGGAAAGACAAGAACCAGGAGGTCTGCGATCAGGTATCGAGGGTGTGTGTCTCTTCGCTGTATCTTCATAGGGGTTCACACTACGTTCCATTCGTGCTCCGAAGGGCTTGTGTAGTGCAGAACTGAAAGGGTGTTGCAAGTGTTCTGCGAGTGCGTTAGCCTGATCTTGGACTGTTTCCCTTATTGTGCTGGCAAGGGGCAGGCTGTGTGTCTGTTCTCCATTGAGTTTCTGCATTCTTGTTCGTACCTTGGAACGGTCTGTGTGTGTTTTTATGGATGTAGGGAAGGCGTGCCAGTTCTCCCATTTCGCCTTCCGGTGCACTCGCTTCCCAAGTGTTCTTGCCCGTTGAAAGGAGATTTGGTTTTGCGACGTGTGGTACCGACGAAGAATACCCCAGGCCTTGTTCTGAGACTTTTCGCTCACCTACAGTCCTCCATCAACCAGGGCATCCTTGGGTTGCACGGGGCAGCCGAGGTCTGGGGAATGAACTTTTTGACGGCATCGGGGATGTGCACCGTCATAAGTTGGGGCGCTCCCCCACGTGTAGGTGTTTTATAAATGGACAGCGTTTTTACGCAAACTACAGCTTTTTGTAGTTGTCACTGTGGGAAATTTATGCAGAAACTGCACCGTGGTAACATCCGTCAATGAAAGCATTGCAGCATTTATTTGATTGTTGATAAGGTTACTCTCTCACGAAAAAGGATGTATTCTGGGCAGTCAAACAAAGATAGATCGTTACCAGGACTTGGTTGTGATGCCGTGAACATAGTCCTGCTCTCCAAAAAGGCTGTTTCGGGAGGGAATACAAAAATTTACGCATTTCTGCCTCTACAACATGAGGCAAAATGCTGCAAGTCTTAGTAGACGTCAGGGGACAAAAAAATTACTGAGGACGAGATGTATATAATAAGACATGAAAATAGTTTATATGACTGAATGTATTTCGCGGACGTAGTTTTCTCTACATGTGAGCCTGTAAAAGTAGACGGTTAGCTAAACTGCTCAGAGCACTTTTTTGTATCAGACAACCTACACGGTTCAGTGAAATTAAAAAAACGGCAGCCTCAACTGAGATTTTTTTGTGCTGTAGATTTTTATTAAATAATTCCCGTTGCCCGGACGAGAGTCAGTATTAACGGCCGGAGCCTCCGCTTGATTGGAGAATAATAGGAATAAGTTTTATTGGCCGCTTGTCCCAGAAGCAATTCTAAGGTGTTACGACCTTTGTATCCCCACCTGGCTGCAGAGCTGTTCTCTGGATACCCTATTCATCTCACGTACATGGATCAGAAATTCCTTTTAAGCATAGCATTGAACAAAAGAGAAGAGCAAATCAGCGCTAGTCCTGTCCACGTCTTTCTTTTTGTGTCCCTGTTAGTTCGCGCTTTTCCCCAAGATGCAAGTACACCAACTCGCCCAACTCGCCACCCTGCTACAGTTTATTCCTTCTACAATGGGCCCTTTTCAGTGTTATAACTTTACTTCATCTAAAAAAAAAACAGCGCTAGTCCTGTCCACTTCTTTCTTTTTGTGTCCCTGTTAGTTCGCGCTGTTCTCCAAGATGCAAGTACACCAACTCGCCCAACTCGCCACCCTGCTAAAATTATAACAGCCAGACCAAAATACTGCAGCTATGTAAAGAATCCTGTAAGAGAATATCAATATTCGCAAGCTATGAAAAATCAAGAGAATTGATATTGTGTACATTTTTTGATTAATAATTCATTTAAAATTCTCCAAGCTAGATTAAGGCCCAAGCAGAGGGGTAATAGAGAAAACATTTGAAGCCCTGTCGTAGCAATACGAAAAACTACTGAGAAAAACTTTCAAAAGGAATCAATACAGGCGAGAACAAAAAAAATAAATGAGTAGCAGACCATATGAACTCTAACGCAGGATAAGATGCATACCGTGTGACCAAGCAGCGAATTCAACAACAAATTTCAGCGAACGTAGGAAGGCAATGCTACGGCGTTAGTAAATATTTAAATATACAATATAATAAAGTTCTTCTGCTCGGAGAATTCAAACATGAGCAGCGCATACGTTTAAACTCTACACATGAATTACAGCCATAAGTACTATTTGTTGTAAAATTCTTTAAGAATATTTGCACTTGCCAGAAATCTTCTGCTGTAACATTTTAGTGGCAAGATTTCCTGAGTACGGAATATTCGATGGCACCAGAAGCGAACACTAAACAAATCACAGATGTGTTACCTTTTTATGCAGATCTCAACTTTCGGTCTATACCACTTTACAGCATTCAAAAAGATAATTTTTATCAAGACAACCACTACAAAAAGTGTAAAGTTTAATTGCTTAGTCATTCTGGTACTTTGCAAGCTGATTGATTTTATTGTAGGGTGTATGCCGCCGACGCCACGCAAGTGATTATGTGCGCCGTAGTGGAGGGTATTGGAATAATTTTGACAGCCTGGTGATCTTTAACGAGAGCCAAAAGGTCAAATTCACGGTCGTTTTAGTTTTTCCCCTCCATTAGAAAAGCGGCCGCAGCGGCAGGGAAGCGCACCCGGTTTCTTGTGCTCAGCGTCACAATGCCTTAGCCACTGACCCACCACGGCGAGTTACTTCTTAGGCTGCTCAGCTTGACTTTGTTCTGGTACTGAAATGCGGCGTGGCTTTAATAGGTCTCGTCGCTGTTATAAGTTCACACAAGGTAACTTTGTCAAGGCACATGTTTTTTTACGTGTGATGCGTGGCTGTTCTTAGGACAACATGAAAACCGACGAACCTTCACTCTTGCGGGGTTCTACGGAGTGAATTACGACATAGTCACCGCGGCGATGTTGATAATAAAAGAACCAATGTGGAATTTCTTCTGACCAAGAAGTGTGTAGCTTGCAGCTTCAAAATGAAGCAGTGCCGCTTGGAATAAGCCGTTGTTTGTATACACTTATTTATTTATTTTTAAATAATGTAGTCTCCTTTATTCTAATTTCATTTTTTTATCTTCCTGACAACACGCTTGCGTACGTTTTTCTTTCGCGTTGTCTATGGTTAATTCTTCATTGTTCCTCCACCATTGTTTATTTGCCATGGAGCGACACCTTGTGTGTTCATGGCACACTTCAACAGAAGGAATTCACTCAGTTTGAAACAGATGGCGTGGTCTTCTGCGAGTCTTTGTTTCATTTTGCGGGTTCTCAGAAACATACTGTAGTGATGTCAAGCAGCTGTGCCTCTGAAAACGTGGCCATTGTTGAAGCCGCATTTTGGCGGTCTTATTCGCAGAACTGTTTATTGTGGCCTATTTTTTCTGCCACTAAGGCGTTCAGGTGTCACCCTTTAGAACGCGCCGAAGATCGGTTATGTGATTGGCTCAAATGTGGTGAAGACTAGCTGATCTCACAGCAGTTATCAAATCAACGAACAAGCCGGGCTCTTCATTTTTTCAAACTACGCACACACGCTGATCTTGATCCAGTAAACTACACAAATGTGTCTTCCTCCTTTCAAGAGGAAAGAAATATCTAATGTTTCACCTGAAGAACAGGCAAAGACGCCTACTCGGCCTCTTCATTTGCGGTGACTGTTTTCGACCACAAGTGGAAGGGTAAAACGTGTTTTTTTTGTTGTTTCCGTTTACTCTTTTCTTGACTTTACGCATCAGAAGCCATGGGCATAAATGTCGCGAAGGCCACCATGAGATCTCTTTAGCCCTCCTCGAGTTTCTTGTATGCGCCAGGACTCAAGAAGAAATCTTTATGAGTCAGTTTTTTCGGTTCCAATCACCTGCGTACCGTCGAGGTGAATTCCATGATCAGTTGTTCCACACTGCTCGCCCAATGCACTGCGCTAAATGCCATACTTCTGGGCGTCGTTTTTGTGCTATCTGAGGCATGCCAAGAGATTCTGTGCCACGCCAACGTAACTGGTGCGGCATTCTGCGCAAAACATTCTGTAAACGACCCGTGGACATCCACGCGATGTCACCGGCGGGGGGGGGGGGGGGGTGCTGCGTGGACGAGAATGGCTTCCTTCAGAAGAAAGCGGGAAAATGTTTCACTCATTGCTTCAACGTAGGGTAGGGAAATGTGGCCGGCTCGTTGGGTGGATGGCGTGGTGAGGGAGTGGATGGCGGTGGAGGCAGGGAAGGGGTTTTTGACCGGCGGCGTGTCAGGACATAAATTTTATGTCTTCTGCCCTATCGGTGGAGGAATTGTTTCCCGGGCCTTTAAGAAGTTTCTCGTGTAGGCATATATTGGGTTTGTGATGACGGCCTTTTCCCGCATTAATGCAAAGAAAAGACTGAAACATTATCCCGTAGTCTTCGGAAGGAATACATTCTCGTCACCCAGAAGGCGTTGTCAACGCTTTGGCGGCTGAAGCCTCGACCAAGAGAGCGCTTGAAAAAAGAAAAAAAATTGAAGGGGTCGTTTACATGATCACTTGGACACAATGGCCCACCAGTTACGCCGTCGAAATCAGGAATTTTTCAAAACACCTCCGAAACCACAAAAACGACGTCTGCAAGTCTGAAATTCAGCGAAGCGCATTTTACGAACACTGCAAAAAGGCTGGCCATAGGAATAATTTCAACGGCACGCAGGTGATGGGCACGGCACAAAATTCCATAAAAAAATCCTCCCCGACTCCTTGCTTATTCAACGGATTTAGAAAACGTGGAATAATTCCATAAGTGCTCGTCCCGACATTTCTACTGACGGCCTCCGAAGGTAAAGGACAACAAAATAGATATAGAAAAAAGAGGCCGCCCTTTATAACTGCTGCTTGTATTCGGAAACAGTCACCCCTGATAAAGGAGCCGGTTAGGCTCCAAATTAGGCCACATATAAAAAAAGCCCTTGCTTGGTGTCCTTTCTTCATCATTAAGTTTAACCGAACCAGACAGCGAGTTTGTGGGAGATGTTCCCATTCAAACGTTCTAGTTTTCACACGCAGGAGATGCAATCGACATGTAGGGGTGCATTAACGACGTTGCGCATTAATGCATTAACGACGTTCAAACTATGCGCAAGTTTATTTCAATATCCTATGCTTTGCACGAAACGTCTTTATTCATGTAGGTTTGTACATGTATGTGTTAATATACTGTGCGCAGGGTTCATATCCTATTACTAAAGGCAGGCACACGACAATGTTGCCAGGAGTAAGAAACGGAGGCGTTCTCAGTTGTTGGTAGGAAGGCAATATGGTAGTCGCTTTTGCAAGTATTGTGGTGCGGCAGTTTTTCTCCGTCTTGGTGCGGGCGGGATCGATGTCTTCCAGAGAATTCAGTCCAGGTGTGCACCCGGTATAAATTTTTTTTGTGATGGCACCTTTCCAAAAAAACTGGCTATTCGTCCAGCAGCACACAGTTTATACATATTTGAAGCCATGAAGTAGGGTTTACTCTTCGATCAGATACTTCCCCTAGTAGGAATACGAAAAGCATGATTCCGATTCCAGCTTTTCTCTTTCCTTGTGTACGAAGATCACGAAGAACTTCCCCAGAGTAGTTCACTACAATTGCTAGTTTTTTTTAATATACCTTTAAAACATGTATATACGTTTATCTTCTTTCCCGGCATCAGTGTGTACTGTTTTGGTCTGGTTTTAGAACTTCCTTTGACGAAAACGTATCTCATTTTGTCGCCTATTTCTGTGAAGCGTTTATTGCATTTTTAATGAGGGAGAGTCCTGTACAGTCGGTGAAAGAGAAACGCAGTCCATCATGGCGTGTAGTAGTTTCTTCTCCTTGAGGTAGCCGTATTTTATACAATGGCTCTTCCAGATTTTGTTTCACACAACCACTTCCCTTTTCTTAGGTGAGTTGTTTCTCACATTTGTGCAAAGGTCATCCAAAGACTAATTTTGGGGCCTTTTCTGTGGCCGTGAAAAATTGGAGATTGAGGGTTGCTTTGGTGCTCTCCGCATCATGGTGTCTATTTTGCTTCTTTCGGTGTGGCTTACATTTTAGGGGATGCTGCACAATATCGCGCAAACACCAGTGCCTAAATCAGGTCTATCATCTGCTGATCTCTTCCTTCTGTCTTTCTCATATTGCGGTGTGTTACATTTAGACCAATGAATTGACGCAGTTCCCTCTTAGGTGACAAGTTGATGGGTTCTCATGTTTTCTGTAGTGTTGAGCTAGAGATTTTTGCGTGCCTTCACTCAGGAATTACATCTTCACTGACTACTGGGGATAAATTTACTTGTGCGCGTGGGTCCTTGTCATCGCAAGCCAGAGAGAGCCGCCATCGGTGTCTGAGCCACTAAGAATTAAGCAAGTACTGAAAAAAAAGTGTTCACAAGCTCGATACTGGCCTAACATCTCACTGCAGTGCATTTTAGTTCATCACTGTTTAAAATATAAACCTTTCTTAGTTTTGGGGGACACGAATAGGTGATTACATATTTTTGCTAGGTGAACTAACGCTGTTGCTGACATTTTCTGTTAGGAAAGGCACTTTGGTGTGATAGTGTCAATGCGAGCATGCCTGGTGACCGCATCTCCAAAGCATGCCACCACCCAAAGGGCATTCACCGAACCGCAGTAATCGCGCTCGAGCCTTGCTAAAATAACGTCTCCGTTATTTCTTGTCTGACGACGTATCCCATTAAACCATAGATATCCGTAGGACGTCCGTTTTACAGCCGAACGTCCAAGTCCCACGCACAACGTCTGGTGGACGTACTCCGGATGTACTTTTGTGGGAAACGTGAACGTCCGTTCAATTTGGCCCGAAAGATGTCCGAGCTTCGTTTGTGCATAATCGTTTACTACAGTCCCAACAATAACGTCCGCTGGACGCCCATCGTACGTCTGTATGGTTGAAGGAATATTCCTCAATCATGCTTGTAGCCTATGGTAAGTAGCCTTGGGTTAATTATGTTGGGGAGGCAAACAATTTGAAAGCTCAGAAAGCAATCGTTGTAGCTGTTGGGGACCACCAAATGCCTGTCGTGTTCACCGTCTTCGACGCGTTCCCCATGACATCATTCTCGAGCTTGACTTTCCAACCGTCAAAGCCACGCCTATTGACTCCGCCATAGCCTTGACCTGCCGATAAGTCCTGTTGCCGACACTAAGCTCTCCAACCGCCTCTGCTTCGCAGAGAATGTCGGCTTGCTTCCTACACAATGGCCTACGTCCCTTTTTCACCATGGCCACCACTTCCACACGGTGACTACATCGTTTAGCGTATAACTGACGTCCTCCCCCAACATAAGGTGGTTCTTCCTTACACTGTCGTCACCCTCGCCAACAAGAAAATAAGCCCGCCCTTCCTTAATTTTGGCTCTTTGTCCGAAGTTTTCCCCGAGCGGATGTCTCTGGCCGCGCTTCTTTCCCTCGTCGAATGCTAACATACAGCCGTGTTCACTGACGCCTGCATGGCTACACCGAACGATTCCAAAAAATCGTTGGACCACCTACAGTGACATTGCAAAAAATAATAGCGTCGGGTGTTTCTTCATCGCAAGGTCACTAGAGACATCGACTGCTTTCATCGTACAAAGGCATTTTTGTATTGGACGATCGCTCTTTGGGACAGACATCGATGATAACCCACCGCATAAACATTGCGAATGCGATCCCGATCCATACCGCGTCTCTCACCGTGAACGCGAAATCATACACGATAAGGTCGGTAAAATGGTAAAAAAAGAATGTAATTAAGCCTTCTGCAATTCCATAGGCGTCACCAGACCTTCTGGTGAAAAAGAAAGATGGGTCGTTGCACGTTTGCATTGATTACCGGCAACTTAACAAAGTCACCAAAAAGGACATTTATCAACGTCCTCAGATTGATGTCGCTCTGATTGCCTCCATGGTGCATCGTACTTTTCTTTTATTGACCTTCGGTCCGTGCAAAGGTAAATTGCTGTTGATGACCGGAACAAAATGACCGCATTTGTGACGCCTGACGGGCTGTAGCAATTAAAGGTCATGCTGTTTGGCCTGTGCAACGCACTGGCTACCTTCGGAAGAATGATCGACGTCCTTTTACGGGGCTTCAAGTGGGTGCCCTGCATCCGCTACTTGAACGACCTCATCGTTTTTCCCCAACATTTGAAACAAATCTCCATCGTCATGCAGACTGCCTGGATGTTTCCGTCACCGCCGGTCTCCAGCTGAATTGCTCAAAACGCCTTTTCGGTGGCAGGCAACTCAAGATACTCGACCATGCAGTCGATGCTGCTGGTGTCCGACGTGATCGTGGTAAGGTAAGCGCTGTCCAAGAGTATCTGATCCCGCGTACGGCAAACGACGTTCGAAGATTTGTGGAACTATGCACCTACTTAAGCCGTATTATTAAGAATTTTGCTGTGATCGCCCGGCCAATAATAGATCTCCTTAAGCCCGATACCTCATTTTATTGGGGCTAAGCGCAAAGCGCAGCGTTTGCCGCTCTTATCGACCTCCTGACTATTAAACCAGTTTGGCCCAATTTGATCTTTTGGCACCCACAGACGCTCGCAGGGACGCGATTGGCCACGCGATAGGGGCAGTATCGGTTCAGAAACTGACTCGCCATGACAGGGTGATAGACTACGCCAGGTGGCTTCTGTCCCCTGCTGAACATAAATATTCCTTCATGCAACGGGAAAGCCACGCACTCGTCTGTGTGTTAAACAAAATTCCTTCCTTATTTGTACGGCAAATTTATTACCGTCATTACCGACCAACATGCCCTATGTTGGCTTTCTTTCCTAAAAGGTTCATCCGGACGACTGGGCAGCTGGGCGTTAAGACTCCAGGAGTATGACGATTCGGTTGTCTACAGGTCTCGTCGCATGAACCGGGACGCCGACTTCTTGTCTCGTCATCCTGTTGATTAGCCTCACCCATCCTGGAATGATGAGTACCCCTGTGTATTGGCCCTGTCCTACTCACACGACATGGGGGCCTCCAACGACTTGGCCCATCGAATCGAGATGTTATAGGCCGTCTTAGCTCAGAGCCATCCGAACCATCTCTGCACGTCTTTCCACTGCCTGATGGCGTCCTATTTCGCCGCAACTTCAGGGCGGATGGACCTGCCGCTTTTCTCGCCATACCTCAGCATCTCCGTTTCGAGATCCTCCACCAGCTTTATGACGGGCCGACTGCTGGCCATCTTGGCGTGACTGAGATATACGACCGTGCGGGGCGACACTTTTACTGTCCCGGCATTTACTGATCTGTGCAAATGTACGTCACGGCTTGCGACCTTTGCCAACACCGCAAGAGCAGCATGCCTTCTTCAACCGATTCATGTTCCTCCTGCACCATTTTTCCCTGTTGGACTAGACCTTCTCCCTCTTCCCCCTTTATCCCGCTCTGGTAACAGGTAGATCGCCACTGGCACCGATTACACCATGTGTTCCGCCATCACAGATGTCCTTCCCAACAGCTGCCCCATGGACTTCGGCGATTGTCTACTTCACGCCGTCATTCTGCATCACTGTGCTCCTCGTCAGCTGAAAACGGACCGTGGTAGGGGCTTCTTATTATAGGTCGTCGACCATGGCCTATCATCCTCAGACTAATGGTCTCATTGAACAATTGAACAAGACACTCACGGATATCCTCGCTATGTACGAATGCACCGACCATCCTGACTGGGTCGTTCCTCTCCTTTGGGCTCACTTAACAATTTAACAAGACATTCACGGATATGCTCGAAATGTGCGGATCACGGACGATTCCGACTGGGACGTTCCTCTCCTTTGCGTTACTTTCGCCTACAAATTGTCTCACCCGACCCTGCCGGCTACTCTCCTTTATTTCTACTTTTCGGCCATGACACTGCCCTTTTTTTGGACATCATGTTGGCTTACTCATCAGGCGTCGAAAAGGGTACGCACGTAATCTCATTGCCTAGGCTGATGTGGCCAGCCAGATCTCCTGCGCCAGGGTTACGGCGTCACAGGTAAGTCACAAGCGTCGGTACGACGAGTCGGTACGATGACGGTACGAATGAAGAATACCTCAGCAACCTCAGATTTGCTGATGATGTTGCCTTGCTAAGTAACTCGGGGGACGAATTGCAAAGTAGGCTTTCCGCACTGGACGAACAGAGTAGAACCGTGAGCCTGAAAATTATTATGCAGAAAAATAAAGTAATGATCAAAAACCTCGGGACAGCACAGCGGTTTGAGATAGGTGGCGAGGCAGTGGAAGTGGTAAGCGAGTATATCTACTTAGGCCAAGTTGTGACCCCAGATCCCAACCATGAGGCAGAGATAATTAGAAGGATCAGAATGGGGTTGGGTGCATATCGCAGGCATTCTCAGATAATGAATAGCAGCCTACTATATTCGCTGAATAAGAAAGTGTATGACAGCTGCATCTTACAGGTACTAAACCTGCGGGGCAGAAATTTAGAGGCTCACTAAGAGGGTTCCACTTAAATTTAGAACGACTCAGCGGGCAATGGAGCGTAAAATGATAGGTGTAACATTAAGGGACAAGAAGAGAGCGGAGTGGGTCAGGGAACAAACACGTGTTAAGGACATATTAGTAGGGATTAGGAAGACATGGACGTGGGCAGGGCATGTAATGCGAAGGCAAGATAACCGCTGGTCATTAAGGGTAACAGAGTGGATCCCTAGAGAAGGCAAGCGTTGCAGGAGGCGGCAGAAAGTTAGATGGGCAGATGAGATTAAGAAGTTTGAGCGATAAATTGGTCACAGTTGGCACACGACTGAGGTAATTGGAGAATAATGGGAGAGGTCTTTGCCCTGCATTGGACGTAGATAGGTGGATGATGATGATGATGATGGTATGCAACGCAATATGATGTGGTTGCAGCAAGGTACATGCTTATGCCTCCTGAATGGCATAACTTAGAGTTATCTTCATCTTCACTACGTTTGCGGTCAGGTAAACAAGCTGGAACCAACCCATGAGGTTTCTGTGGTCTTGTCAGCACGAATAAAGCTGTCTACCATAAAGCAAGCATCAATCCAGCAGAAGTATTTCAGTGTATGTAAAATGCCGTTCTAGTTGGCACAAATTTCGGCGGTTTTTGGGAGGACCTGCACTGGGAGGGAAGTGTGACAATTTATCACGGGAAATTTAATTCCTTTTAAACACACATTAAAGTTTAAAACCACCTTTATAAATAATAACAAAAATATTGTGTTGTAAATTCACCTAAAGTACTACAAGCAAAAACTTTGTCCTCCAGATGCGAAGAATTTTAAAGGCGTAACAAAGAAATGGATCTCTGCAGAGACTCTTCACCAATACTGTTTGTCGTATAGCTGGTGTTATATTCGGGCCCCTCACCTATTATTTAAAAGCGCCCGGTAACTAGATATATTTCGCTGGAGTTGGCTTTTTTGCCTGAATGGTGTTTGTTTTCCTGCCGCCAGAGCTGAGTTAGGCGCGAAAGGCGTATTTAGGAACAGCGGAGGCTTCTTTGGTATGCGCCGCGCTTTTGTGTCCACCCGAAGAGCGGGCCCGGACAAGACGCATACAAACGCGTCGGTTACCTTATAATAGCTGAAAGCGATATGAGCTTTAAAAAGAGCTTTCCTTGCGTTTGTTTGAGAAGCCGATGGTGTGGGACCGTTCACATTTTAACGACCGCGAGAAGCGCCAGGAGAATCCCGAAAGGGGACGGAAGCTGAAGGTCGGTCAAGGGGTTAAACCTTGGATAATCATAGGAAGAAGGTCACCAGACGTTGCGTCCGTGACAGTTTCACTGCCTAATGCCACTGGGTGAAGCTCCACGTCGCCACTCGTCTAGACCTGGCGACTCAGCGGCTGGGGTGCGTCAATAGGTAAGCGACCAGGCTTTGTTACGCGCTCCACGTGTTTACAAAGGAAAGGAAATCTTGGGGCGCGGAGCACAAGCAAGGCGTGCACGGAATGAAAATGCTTTAGGACTGGCAACCGCAGAGCCGCTTCCCGTCGTTAGGTCAGCTTTTGCTTGGTTGATTTTTATTTGTGTTTGTGTTTTGCCGAATACCTTTGGGTGTCTGTATTGGAGTGAGATAGTGGGGTCACGTGACTATTTTGAACCGCTGGCCAATCAGTGGCCTCGGTGGGTCAAACTATAAGTCATCCTCACCCTTAGGTTATGACGTTCCGTTTGTGTGGCCGAGTTTCAGTGGTAAAACCGTTGAGTTTAATGTTTTTGATGACAAGAGAGAGATTGAGAGGAGAGAAGTGGTGGAGAGCGGCGAGCCCCGCTAAAAGCGGGCCTTTGCGGACCTCTTGAGTGCCCTCATGATCCTTGCAAGTTTTAAATACGTAATGTAAATAAACTGTACATATTGCACATTTTGAGTTTGCTTGGCGTAGACAGTCGTCGGCTAGGTGCCGTCGGCCAACGAGCCAGCAATCTTCGTTTCATCGGATCATCGAACATCGACATTCGGCGACCGATTCACCTTGGAAAGTTAACTGCTGGTCTTGAATGATGAAGCGCAAAACTTGTGGAGCTCGTCTTGGTGTATTTTTTAAAAAACATCGAAGCAGAGACGCGAGAAATACAAAACTTGCTTGGGGAAATAAAACAAATTTTATCTACCAACTATTACTTCACGGTACGCCCTCACCTACCCATTGTTTTTGTTTTGATTTTCAAATATACAAGCGTACTATACGATTGAAAAGTGCAGGGCCAATACAAAGTGGTAAACGCGGAAACAAAAACAAACCACACAGTAATTCATATGGCTATACTAGTTCCGCAACGTGTGGCACAAATAGGAATATTGCTCGTCCGGTACAAAATTGATGGCTGCGCGAACTCGACGATCGGCGCACCTCGATTGTGAAAGCCTTGTGTCAACTCTCCAGGAATTTTGAACCGGATGCTTGAAAAACGTTCGCATCACAAAGAAGCATGAATACCCACACGTGGCACGAAGTCTCCATAAGTTGGAGCTCTGATTCTACCTTACAGAGTTGCCATGTTCTTGCGTACGTCTAGACGTCACCCAGTTTGGCCAACTCATGCGCAGCCCTCACCCTTGCTTTGTAAGAGCTTTGACCACCAAGATGAGTAAATGCCCCTATCAGATACCATGAGCGCTGTCGGTTTCAAACAGGACAGCTGAAAAGTTGGCCTACCCGCCGCAGTGGCTCAGTGGCTAAGGCGTGGCGCTGCTAAGCACGAGGTCGTGGGTTCGATTCCCGGCCGCGGCGGCCGCTTTTCTGATGGAGCGCAAAAGCAAAACAACCCGTTGTACGAGATTTCGGCGCACGTTAAAGATCCCCTGGTGGTCGAAATTAATCCGGAGCCCTCCACTACGACGCGCCTCATCGCCTCTGTGGCGTCGGTGCTTAAACCCTACAATCAATCAATTAAAACTTGGGGTGATAAATGCGAGTATATTTGGATATAGGGTCAAAGGCGGCAAAACGTTCTGGGATCTCCTCAGCGGGATCGAATACGCTGTGGTAATTTGTGACCGGCTTCGCCTGGGAGCCGTCATACCAAACAGTCTCCAAAGCATTCCCGAATGAGTGGTTTTCAATTGCATCGACGAAAGCAGAAGGCAGAAGTTATCCATTTGAGAAGATGGAAAGCATACAGTAATGTGAATAATTCAGTCCAGCCAACGCCTGCGCGCTTTTTGAGGTGTTCATGATGTGCACAGACAACTAGATGTGCAGCACAAGAGTGCCGCCAGCTTTAGTGACTTTCTTCGTGGTAGGCATCTTTCGCCGTTCCACAGCAACTGAGAGGGCTACGAAGTAATTCATCGTTTATTCGAAATGAAATGTTACACACTCTTTATATTCATTTCGGGCTGTACCGCTGACTTCTTTTTTTAGGGCTCGGCGGCAGACCTCAGACCAACCGCGAGTTCATTTTGACGTGCTCACGATTTACCCCACCAAAGGTGTTTCTGGGTTATAGCACGTCGTCAGTAGATGCATGCACGAGTAAAGTTTCCGACATAACAAAGCCTATCTATGTGACAGCGCAACAAGCATCGTCAACAGCTATGTGTTTATTTATTTATTATTTATCTCGCAATGTCCAGCATTTAGCGGAGGGTTCTGTAGATCAAAAATACTCGTTAACATACGCTGCGTTACTTTGCAAACATTCGTTGTTAGAAACACGCGACATGAAGCCTGAACCAAAGAAAGCACTGCTGTGGGAAGAGCTATGGGTAGAACTAAACGTCAATGTGTCAAGGTTAAAAAAATTATGTGGAAGCGCAAATAAATCTGATACAGTTTCGGGAAAATGCCGTGCTTGTATTTCTGCCGTTTCAAGAAACAATGAGTAATTTAAAAAATGGGCTCGAGTGATAAAATTGTTTTTCTGGGGCGAAAGAGATCAGAGACTGTCCCCGACGGAACAAAACGAGTTTCAGTTGGTATATAGGGAAACAATTACCTTGTCCCCGTAAATTAACTTCTTAATTATGGCGTATAGGCGTGTGATTGTGACGTAGAAATTGTAGAGGATTATCAGCCAATCTGATATCCAGCGATAGTATTGGGAAAATGCAATTGCCAGCAGACATATGGGATGAGCCCTTTGTCCTCGAGACACACGCATTTGCAGCGCGGTGGATTCAAAGCGCATCGAATTCATGCGCACTGTTGACGTCACTCCCAACTGCACACATACTACACACGCAGTTCATAACACGCCGGGATAGAGCAGTCGAGCATCCCGGCTCTAGCCCGCAGCGACTTTTCCTTGCTTTAAACAGAAAGTAGGGCAGCGTGCTCTGAGTGACGTCACCAGGGGGACATGGGGTTGCGGCGCTGCGCTAACGCCGAGCTCTAGATAGTCGCGTCCGGAACACTGAAGTTGTCAGGAACTGCTACCAGTTCCGCATTAAAATAAACAACATAGCTACAATTTTTAAAAGGTAATTATTATGTGCAAGTAATGATTGGCCTAACTTGGATTTCGTTCTGTTGCGTCCGACACGGCCCCTCAATATTTAGCGCAAGAAAATAACGATTTCCCCCGGAAGCCAATTTATTACATTAAGAAAGGCTTCCCTGAAACACCCTGCTTACTAACACGCGCCAATGTAGTTGTAATGCTTCCACTACACGAACGTGAGTTAGAACTGGAACTCACTACAAAAGTATTTTTTCATATACAAACAAATTTCTGCTGAGGCTGCTTCACTGCTGCAAAAATTCTTTGTAAGTATTAGCACCGCAATTTTCGGTCTAAACTCTAGGTTTTCTAGTATAATAACGCTAATAAAGCAGCAAGGTAGATGTCATTTAACATTAATCTTAGTGCTTTAGCCGTACCGAGCCACTCTGCTGCATAGAGGGCCGAGCCAGTGTACTCGGCATGCCATGTAGACCCTTCGCGTTTGTACAGGCGCTGTCGCTGGTCATCTTGGATCTTCTGCTGCCGGGCCGGAATAATTTTGCACTCGTGCTACACGAACTTCGATGGATCGCTGATTGATCCGGCATCTGACGTAAACTGGTGAAATACGGCGTATCATCGAGCCAGCTGCAAAGATCGCAGGCAATGTTGGCGGTGACTACAAACTTCTCCTGGCCACACGCATCTACGTCAGAAGATTGGGCAGCATATAGCGGCGTGCACTACAAGGCTGCTTCGAGTCGCGCCAACACACTCGGCATGCCACACTCACTATTCACGTTTGTACAGGTAAGTTAGCTTAAACGGTTGTTACCGAGATAATAATGTCTGTCTTCTTAAGGTTTGGTGCCTCCCTCCCACTGCGTGGTTTTTTTAAACGTATTCATTCAGCTGCATTCTATATTTGGCACCTACAGATACTTGGCGGTGACGTAGATGCAACCCCGGGACCAATTACTAAAGCACAAAACGAAAATTTATACTTAGTTTTAGTACTGTCCAACTCCTGGAATCTAGCAATGCGACCGTACTCCAAACTGTCAACAAGCCCTTCCCAATTCATATTGCATTAAGGGCCACTCATATGCGTTAACTAAACATGTCAATGATCTGGAAATCAAGTTTGTGGTGGCTGCTTCAACCGTAAACGGGTTAGTCTTGATACGAATTTGGCCTGTGTGCAGGGAATACTTGACGACTTGGAAAACCATTTGCCAAGGTGAAATGCCATGTTGTTCGGCATCGCAGACACTGACCACTCGGATTCATGAGAATAGTCATAAACACACGTTCGCGAGTTTTCCTCTAAGAAGCTTGGTGTCAGAGAGACTTCAATTTCCAGGAGTCAACGACTTGTGAGGTTCTCAATTCTTAAAACGCCGGTAACCATAGCCAAATTTTACAACAAAAAAGAGGTCGAAACTGTTCTAAGTATTAGGGTAAAAATTAAGAACACAACGTTCAGTACTTCACAAGATTTTTCTGAGGCTTTGCGTGAAAAACGTCGTAAGCTACTTCAGTTTTCGCGAGGATAAATATAAATGTAATACTCATCCAACTGCATGAGCGTTGTTAGGTGCAGTTCCCGCTAAAAAACAATTAAAATATAAAATAGGCGGTAGATGAGCCGCCGAATTGATTAGGGTCGGTCATTCTGCCAAAAGGTTAGATTGATGACGTGACCGCAAAATGATTGGTGGCAGAAAAATGTGACAGTGCTATAAATTCAAGGAGCACTGATCCGTGCATTCCCAAGAATGTATTCGCCTCAATATATAATAGACAGGCCCGCGAAAACATGTAATAATACGTAGGTTAGCGAAAAAGAGCTAATATGCACTGTACCGGTCTCATACGAGCAGCTTACTTCAGGAACACAAACACATGAGTGAAAAGAATTTCCTCAGAGCACAAATATAATTTTTCTCTCAATACCCACCTAGGTTCGCGATCGCAATGTCGTAATTTGTGCGTTTCTGTCATGACTGTAGGCAGAAGACGTCTATTTCATACGCGAAGGAAAAGATGACACACAAATTGTAGGTTCGTTGGCTTTTAAGAAGGAGGTGATTATATCTGCGTCGAGCAGTCTCTATTTTCCCAAAGTGACGGTGGTAGTCACACGTGCGCGCAGAAATGATAACCAAAATTTTTTCTTGCTATGAGATTGGTTTTTATAATTCTTGATATCCTAGTACCTTGTGTTTGGAGTCCCACAGCAAATAATTCTCCTGAAGGGCAAAGATAATGTTTCTCACTTATAGAGCAATTGTTATTTGGAGTATTTTAGACTATAGGTTGTATTTAACCAATTGTATAGGCAGCGTGTGAAGTTATAAACAAAGACGCGCAAGGAACTGCTTATAGTAGTTTGAGACGCGGCATGTGCCGACGGCGGAACACTCAATGCTATACGTGCCACTCTGCGCACAGCATAAAATCCTGGAATCCGGTACAGACCACCAAACGTCGCGGTCAAAATAATACATGTGATTACAGAGTGTAAAGTGGGCTTGTTGGTGATGCCTTCTTGTAGGCAAAGCTCGAGGAAGACACAGTACGAGAGAAGCGCTCGTCTTCGTCCTCGTCTCGTATAGCGCTCGTCTTCGTCCCATCTCTTCTCTCGTCCTGTGTCTGCCTCGCGCTTTGCCTACAAGAATGTGATTACACTCTGACTCTTACCGGAATTTTACTTGCATACTCAGAAGCCCTTCATTGCCGAGGTATACTTAAGGCGCAATATTAGGCAACATTTTGACTAATTTTCGGGAATATTTCGCAGTTTTGGAATGGAATCCGTCTTTCCTTTTTTTGGTAATATTTTATCTAGTGTGAGCAAACGTTTACGCTGACATCTACACAAACTACTAGGCCATAAAAAACACCTTTTGAAACAGAATCTTGCCATGAGTGTTGGTGTTAGTTCGTAATTCCCTCATATTCTAAAAAAAAACTGACTACTGAGTTTAGAAATTCATGTCCTTATGCGTGTGTTGCAAAGCTGGAAATTTTGTTTTATTCCCGGAGAAATTAAATAGCCTTATCGGTGTAAGTTTTGGGTTCATTTGCGTTCCTGGCACATGTGAGACATAGAGCCGCTTAGAAATTCATAGCAGAGACAACGCTCACAAAGACAGCGCTTCGAGACGGGATAGAATTACATGTACGTCTGGAATGCGGTCCCCGGTGCCAGGAAACCGGTAAGTTGACAGGCAGTTTACCAGCTGCTGCTTCCTCTACGGGCACCGTCACTACGGCTACATATTCTTCTGCTGTAGAATATTGCCGCGAACCATGTATAAGTGTATTGTTTTCTTTTCTTTCCCGGCCATGCCCGGCTGTGTTATCTGCGTCCCAAGCGAAGCGCTTCTGCCATTCTTTATTTTCATGCCGCACGGGCTATCACATTCAGATAAGCAGACTGTCTCGCTCTAACGTCACTAGCCCACATTGCTCTTCTTAGATCTACATTGTTCTGGATGTAAATCGACGGTTCCAGAATCACTTGCGCTAAGAGATAAAAGTCTGCAGAGCAGACGCCATGGAATTCGAATCGCTGACACCAGTTTACGCCCGTCACTTTGCTGATTGCTGTATCGCCGCCATGTATTCTTTGAGATGTTAGGGAGCAGACGTTCGCTCCAATAAACACGTTTTCCTTGAAGAGAACTGCGCTGCGTCGTCTTTGGCGACGTGAGAATATACAGTGTGCTAAGTGCGGGTGACAAAGCATAGAAGAGCGGGAACATTACTCGTGGGCAAAAAAGCAGTGGCGTGCGGCCAATGCATTTGCTACAATAAGCAGATGTTATTTCTGTGACCATAACAGCACTTACAATGATTGGCACGGTGCACAAAAGGGTTCGAGGAACGTCGCGCTCTGTACGTCTGATGCCGGAGGCAGGGGTACGCATCGAACCGATGGCCAAATTCGCAAAGAACAGATTTAAGATCCTCGCGCTTGCCTCAAAATATAGAAAATGACATTAAAAGCACCAAACTATGCCAGTCATAAAAAGTCCAATAAATTCTTTTATACGTACCCTTTAGTCGAGAAAAAACATTTCATCAATATTTTTGTCTGAAGCACAAGCTTTTAATGTTTTACCGTCTATAGCAAAATGTAGGCAAGCTTTTTTTGTTTTTGAGGACCGTAATGATGCAGACTTCTTACTCTTATACCACAGAAACGTCGTGTTACCGCGTATGCACAAAATTTAGAAAACTAAATAGCCCTGCTATAGATCCTCTGCAGGCGAGTGCAAGAAATGGCAAAAAATTACAGCCGCTGACAATGCAAATATTACGCCGTTGGCCTCTGTTAAAAAAGCATTCCTTACTGGCACACTGACGACCACTTCGCGCTTGGGCGGCAGATACTCTGAATGCCGGTCGGTGCCGTACGTACTTCATCGAAGCTGCACCACGGAGGTCTTAGAGTTTATTGGTGCATATATGAGGCGTCTTTTTACGAAGCAAGCAGATCCAGAAACCGAAACTATGTCAAAAAAAAACTGCAATGACAAGAAAAACGCGGCAACTATCCCCTAAAAAACAGGTCGAGAGATAATAGACAGATTTAGTTGGGCGTTCCGGGCGTTAGCGTATTGCTGGGCGTAAAGCGGAGCGTACGCTCGTCGCGACGCGCCCATGGATAGTTTTAGTACAGCGTTTTTCGTAGCGTGCGCTAACGCTTGTGGCGCCACCTGTTGAACCCAACGCGAAGTACCCAAATTAACCTTGCGGCGCCATCTGTTGAACCCAATGCGAAGTACCCAAATTTAACTTTTTTACGTGGCTAACCAAGGCAAACTGTAACTGGACGGCGTTTCTTTTTTTTTTTTTTTTCAATGCGTTAACGCTGGTTTCGATTGTAAAAATCTTGCAAGTACGATAAAATATACCCTCTTACCTTGATTCACTATTAGGGAAAAATATGATACACCCGTCGCATTGTTTTGCTCAACCGCGCGACGCCGAAGTTTTGAAGCAACACGCAGTGCTCGGGATACTCACTTTATTCAGCGATGAAATACGGCAGGACCATGCGACGAATACAACTGAGCATGGCATGCGACGCTAATGCGACGCGCAAAATGAAACAGCGGGTAGGCTGGCACGGCGGTTTAGTGATACACTTCACCCGGGTGTAGCAACTCAATAAGATACACGATGCGTTCCTATTACTCACTTCCTCTTATTCGTGGAGTCCAACTACAAATCCTTCACGTTTCACACGGTAGCGCAACGTCCTCGGCTCGCACCCGAGGGCGCGACGACGGCGCAGGCGAAAATTCTTGAATTCCCTAAATGGAGGCCGCCGATCTGCACCAACACTGCGCGCATTCCACCGCCGCGACACGCACACAAACACCGCCGCCCGCTTCGGGAGCCATCCAGGTTGTCCTTGGTCGCTCATTTCTTGTCTGCATGCCTGTTGGAACTGAAACGTTGTCGCCTAACGAGAAAAACACGCGACGGTCCGCGTTTTCAGTCGGGGAACCTCCTGCCACGACCGGCCGCCGACCTCGCCGAGGCAGCAGCCATTTTGAAAGCAAGGGGCCTCCCAGCAGGTCCGCAGCGCCCCGCAAGCGCCCCGGAGCATACGCTCCCAGCCGTTGCGTGCGTAGCACCGCATCGCCGGGGCGTTTGCGTAGCGTACTGCGCATGCGCAGTCGCGAGCCGCCCCGCCGGGGCGTACGCTCGTCTGGAGCGCGCGCCCAACTAAATCTGTCTAATAGGTGAAAAAACGCCCTGTAAACATGCACGAGGATAGTAGTTAGTAACTAAAATGAGCCAAATAATGTTGTTTCACGGGTAAAAATTACCCAACTCTATATGCGCAATAAAAATTTGCTTTCGGCTTCACTGTTCAGATTGTTTTGAGGCTGTTTTTATGAATATTTTGCTTTTCCTTTCCGAATGAATAGCAGCTCACCATTGTCCCTGAAAAAGGAAGTGTATGACAGCTGCGTCTTACCGGTACTGTCCTGTGGGGAGAGACTTGGAGGCTCACTAAGAATGTTCAACTTATATTATGAACGACTCAGCGGGCAGTGGAGTGGAAGATGATAGGTGAACAATTAAGCGACACGAAGAGAGCGGAGGGGGTCAAGAAAGAAGCGCGTGTTAAGGACATATTAGTAGAAATTAGAAAGAAGAAGTGGACGTGGGCAGGGCATGTAATGTGAAGGCACGATAACCGTCGGTCATTAAGGGTAACAAATTAGACCCCTGGAGAAGGCAAGCGTTGCAGGTGGCGGCAGAAAGTGAGACAGGCAGATGAGATGAACTTTGCGGGAATAAATTGGTCGCTGTAAGCACGGAACCGGGGAAATTGGAGAATAATGGGAGATAATCTTGCCCTGCAGTGTGCTTAGATAGGCTGCGGATGATGATGATGAACTTTGAACAATTCAATTTTCGTTTCATGTGCTAGTCGTCGTATCAATATTTTCTGTTGGACTTAATCAAGGCCGCCGCCGGTGCATAGGGCCAGTTGAATTGCTTGCTTTATTTCATCATCCCAAATCATCCTAGTTCATTCCTACACGTAACACGTACTTGCTACTACAAAAAACGTGCGCTTATCATCATAACGTATTTCGTGTCCGCGGCAGGATGAATTTCGTACTTCAGACAAGGAGAGCTTAAATTGTGCGTAATGATGTAGGATGAAGATATACAAGTTAGTCGCCCTGGCAAATAGATGAAGGCGTCCGGCAAAGACCTGTGGCTGTCAATTGAGAAGCAACTCTTTAAATGGATTGAGCACGATCTGCACAGAGAAGTCAACCGCAACACTTGCGCGCCAAGCTTAACCTACCCTGCCTGCTATTTATGTCTGTGGCAAGAAAGCCGAAAATATTCAGTGGCTTTGGCCTTTCTCAAATTTTCGAGGCTAATTCTTCAGGAGCAGCCATGTCGGACAAGGAATTTTTCGGCTCAAGTATCACCGAGAGAGTGCAATTATAAGAGATAATTTGCGAGGTCTGGAATGATCAATTGAGTAAGTTTATTAAACATGCCGGCTTCAAAAGGGTGTTTTCCTCTGACTACGATTTTAACGTTAGTAAGCTGAGAATATTTCAAATACTCAGTACGTGCCAGATAGTTTGTAATTGTGGTTGGGTTCGTCTCAACCAGAGACCAGCTTTGAAAATTTGAAAATATTCTGAAAGTTTGCATGAGGTGCTTCGGTTCTTTTAACAAAAACGTGAAATGCTTGTAATTTACGGAGTTACCTAAAGATATGTATCTTTATTGCGGTGTTTCCTGGTAAAGGCAAAAGAGACGACGGACTCATCGAGATGCGAGCTCTTGCTTTTTAAAAAGGAAGAACCTAGGAGCAAAACAGCATCGGCAGAGAATTTCAAATGCGGAGGGCTTTCACGCTCGTCGTCTTATCTCGTCTGCGGTTACGGTCTCTAGCTTCTACAGTCACGCGGCATACGACATCCAAAGACACCGCTTCGAAGAGGTACCCGCGTGTCTCTGGACAAAGCATTCCTGGTACACATTACGAGGATATCTTAACAATAGGTTTATATAGGGGAACTGTTTTAGGCTTCTGTAACCGCTGGCAAGGGACTTACGTGTCGGCAATATTTGGTACAGATAAAAGTGTAAGTAGACTGAGGCAAAATATAAGTACTTACAAGGCATTCCTGACGTTCTTTTAGTTCGGCATGGATGTTGGCATAGTTTTTACCTTAGTAAGCCAAAACAGCGGTGGCATGACAAAAAGCGATGCATTCAAAATGGAGCATAGAGGCTCCAGCACGTGAGACCTGAAAGCACGCAAAAAGCTATCGCCTCCCGCGCACTCGTGCCAGCTCCGGCTGTTTGAGGCAGGACAAGAAACCAAATACAAATAAAAGGACACTAGCTCAACAGGAGATGTAGCGCGAGCGCTGCGAAGGTGTGAAAATTAAATTTAATTGAAAACTCTGTTCAATTTATTAGTACAGGATTGAGACCAGGAGGGCAAGGCTGTAAGAAGTGGCAGCAAAGAGGCGGGAATGGCGCCACAGCACCTCTGGCAAATCACTGCGCCGCAGGTGACTGGTTTCACATTGAACGGAAGTGCATTACTTTGTTATTCCGCGTGGAAATAAATAGCTTGGTAACAACTAGCTATTGTAGATTTCGGAATCCATTTGGCTTCGCAAAACATCTTCCACATCAATCATTGCCGGTAGAAAAGCGGTAAACGATAAAAAACTCAAGCAAACGCTATAAATGTCTGTTTTAAATGCGTTTTTTGCGACAGTAATGCGCATCCGCCTTCATTATATTCGATATTTCTTTAGCAATCTTTGGTTTAAATAGGTCGCAGTTGCGACGCAGTGTCTTGCGAATTTTTTTTTGCTACAGGTATCACCGTCAGTCGGTCAAAAGTTATCAGTCAATACTGCGAAGCACCACTGAAGCAAGTGACTGCATGCAAACCAGATAGTGCATCGGCATGGGCCGTGCCGACCCATCGCAAGACGGAGCCGCACCGCCTGGAGCACTATTGTCTGCGCCACCGCATCTCCGTGTTACTGAAGCTGAAACACCGCCAGTTCGGCTTTGCAGGTAGAGGGCGGCGTGAGGCACTTCCTCATCACGAAAACTACTTGGCCGATCAAAACCTCGCTGTGGACAAAGAGAAGGACTAATGAAGCGAGCCGAGAACCAGACCCTGCATGCACCGGCGTCGTGCCGGGGCCCGAACATAGGACAAGTGGCGCTTCTGGCGCCATTCAACAGCGCCACCCACGGAAGAAAATCGCAAAACTGAACTGGGTATTCCCTGGCGTGTGGTGGAGCACGCGTGTTTCTGTGTTGTTAAAAAGTGCAACCGCTCGTTACACTGATAATATTAGTCATATGACACACACTTTTTTTGTCAGAAATTAGGTGCAAGCGACGCTGGTTAATTTGTTAATTACCTAATTCATGTAATTTAATTATTATTCATAATTCACTGATTGAGTTAAAAGTCAAATTATTGTCACTAGGGCTTGTGGGGTATCAAATTAGCGGTCTCGCAGAGGGGAATGGTGGGGGACAAATTAGAAATCGCTTCCTGGTTATAGTCATAAAATAGTCACGACATGAGTCTTACGTTGGGTTGAAAACCCAAGTGATGCAAATAGGGCCTGTGAGGTACAAAATTTAACGTCTCGATGAGGGGGATCACGTGGGAGAAATTAAAAATTGCTTACTGGTAATGATCACGAGATAGTCACGTGCGTCATAAATTCAATTAAATGTCAAAGTGGTACCACTAGGGCGTGTGAGGTATCAAATTAAAAGTCTCGATGAGGGGAATCACGTGGGAGAAGTTAAAAATTGCTTTCTGGTTATAGTCACGAGATATTCGCGTGAGTCATAAATTGGATTAGATGTCAAAGTGGTGCCACTAGGGCTTGTGAGGTATCAAATTAAAGGTCTCGCGGAGGGGAATCATGAGGGACAAATTAGAAATTGCTTTCTGGTTATAGTCACGAGATAGTTACGTGAGTTACAAATTGGGTTAAAAGTCCAAGTGGTGCTACTAGGGCTTGTGAGGTATCAAATTAAAGGGCTCGATGAGGGGAATCAAGTGGGACAAATTAAAAATTGCTTTCTGGTTACAGTCACCAGATAGTCCCGTGAGTTATAAATTAGATGAAATGTCAAAGTGGTGCCCCTAGACCGTGTGAGGTATCAAATTAAAGATCTCGATGAGGGGAATCATGGGGGACAAATTAAAAATTGCTTTCTGGTTATGGTCGCGAGATAGTCACGTGAGTCACGAATTGTGTTAAAAGTAAAAGTGGTGCCAATAGGGATTGTGAGGTATCAAATAGAAGGTCTCGATTAGGGGAATCGCGTGTGACAAATTAAAAATTGCTTTCCTGTTTAGTCACGAGATAGTCAGTGAGTCACGAATTGGGTTAAAAGTCAAAGTGGTGCCACTATGTCTTGTGAGTTAACAAATTAAAGGTCTCGATGAGGGAAATCACGTGTGACAAATTAAAAATTGCTTTCTTGTTATAGTCACGAGTTAGTCACGTGAGACAAAAATTTGGTTAGACGTCAAAATGGCGCCACTAGGGCTTGTTAGGTATCAAATAAAGGTCTCGATGAGGAGAATCACGTGGGACAAATTAAAATTGTTTTCTTGTTATAGTCATGAGATAGTCACGTGAGTCACAAATTTGGTTAAAAGTCAAAAAGTCAAAGGTATCAAATAATTGGTCTCGATGAGGGGAATCACGTGTGACAAATTAAAAATTGCTTCCTAGTTATACTCATGAGATAGTCACGTGAGTCATAGGTTCGGTTAAATGTGAGTGTGACGCCACTGGGGATTGGGGGAGATCAAATTAAAGGTCGCGATCTGGAATGTTTTCGTACAATCTATTTTTTGAAAACATAACGAAGGAATATTTTTAAATAAAGTTAGAAAGAGCACCTGTTTAGCTGACATCAGTTGTTATCACAAGCCGACACAAGTCCGCAAAAAATCCGTATTAGGGTAGAGCGCACATTGTGGGCGCGATTTTCTCTTTACATAGTACTTGTTTGCCTTTCTTTATTTTAAAAACAATATGAAGGAGAATATTTTTGCTCACAGTTTTTAGAAACCATATTTTTTTGGTGTATTAGTGAACTTTCTTCCCTGTTGATGCGGCACTTCTGTCGCGGCCACTCTATTCGCCGCTGAATGTGCTCTCGAAGTTCGCCGCTAAATATCAATCACCTGAAATGTCTTTCGGTGTTGTCGTGTAGCGCTGAAACATTGACATTTAAAGCAAATGTCATTCACCTAAAAGATAAATTGATCTGCCGTCTGGGAGTTGTATAACGTATGCTACGCAGTTTTGATCATAATCCATAATATTGATCAAAAATAAAATATTAAAAATAAGGTGAAGCATTTCTATGACAGCCGCTTGTGTACCCAAGGTAATGTGGCCTTCGCAGAACACTCCGTGCCAATACATGGTTTGCACATTGTTCGCGCTGGCCGCTTACATAATGTAGTTGGCCCAAGGGGGGCGCGATGGTGAAGTAACACAAGGGCGAGGAGGAAACGGAGTGATAATTTCATATGTGTTGCTGTCCACCCACACCGGAAAATATTTGTACGGGGTTCTTTCTAAATACGGGCTGATTTATGGCTCAAGGAATTTCACGGGGCTAAACTGAACGTTGTCAGATCAGTCCTTCGGAAAAATCTGACAACATCGCGCTCTTCTTGGCCATTCAAGACTTCCAAGCGTCCAACTGCTGGCTTCAGCGTTTTATGGCAACACAGGGGTTGTTGTACTAAAAAGTGTCCAGCGAGGCGAAAAATACCGCAGCTCTTTTTCCACGTTTCGGAAGAATTTACTCCTCGGTGGTGAAAACCTGCCAGTCAGACCGAATTTCCCAGCCAATTCATGTAACTGAGTAAAAGTGAGTTGCTGACAGAGAATGCATTTTTTCTTCCTTTTTAACATCTCTGGTTGGTACAATTTATCTGTTAAACGTTTTATTTTTCAGATTCAGGAAAAGGAGTATCAACGAAGTTTCCCTGTATACGCACTGCACGGTATTTGATGAACATTCTGGTAATTGAGCAATGATACAGGCCGGGGTAAGGCGTGCTCACAAAACGAGGGGCAGCGATGGTACCGACCGAAAAAAGCCGTAAATGTCCTCTGTGGTGCTAGCGCAACACTCCTCACCTTCTTCAAACCTGCCTCGCCCCGCATACTGATGATGTCTCGTCAAGTGATGAGGACGTTTCCTGTGACAAAAACTCCAACTACAACAAAAACTTTACGAAGCAAGGCCGGGCTTCGGTGCACCGGGTTAGGCACTCGATGTTGACGGTGTCAGCTAGCGCTAAAGTACAGGTCTTCCCTACCAAACCAAAATCAGCAGAGCAATTCTTCGTCATCATGCTTCTCGCGTTTGTGCACGTTGGTCGCCGAGCACAGTGTGTCTAATTAAGAAAAGCCCCAGCAACACAGCACCAGTCCGATGTCGGAGACCGGTAGCAACTCTAGCCATGTTTTCGATGAGTGGGTAATTCTCTGCGTACGCTGGCGGCGATATTTTGTACTTCAAAAAGACCACGCATGATTGGGCTACTTTGCAGCGTGCTTGCTTCGTTTTGGGGCAAAAGGCTTATTTCTTTCCTAGCGCTTCACTCTGAGTTAGCTCATTCGCCGACATATGATGGTGGCGAAAACTGACGCAGGCATTCTTACTTTTGTCATCTCGACGTCAGCATTGAAATGTCCTTCAAACTAAGTTCTCAGGGAAGCTAGTAAAATGACTTCATTTTTAAAATTTGATGAGTTATTAGCAGGTGAATGTATACATTCTATATTTCCTTATTCTGTCAATATTAATTGTATATCAACCACCCGTTGACCTTGGCACAAGAGTTCAGTATGAGAAGCTATGTGACATAAGGGAAGCTTCGGCACTCCACCGAAACCATGGTTTGTGCCAGGTCCGTTTTTCGTGAAAATGGCAAAGCGTGTAGACGTTTTCTCTCACGAATATTGCAGAGTTTTGTGTACACTGCAGAAGTTAGGAAAAGTCACGACGTTTTATGAGGCTTCTACACTTCCAGTGTAGAAGCCCCATCGGTCTTCTAAATTACTCCGGTCTTCTAAATTAAACCGGTCTTCTAAATTACCTTCAACTATTTCTTTTAACCTTCTGATTTTGTGTTGAATTTTCGGTGTTGGACGCTGTAACTCGTAGTGGTGGCTTTCCAGCCATTTTGTTGATATCTGTGAAGCGTATGATACTGGTTTCTCCTTCAAGACAACTGCGTCGTCCTTGTCTTCGTGACAATGTGTTCGCCTTGTGAGGCTAGCTTCGCGCAGGCGTTCTCCGCAGTGAGAAGTATGAGCGGTGATCTTGCTGGCTGGCTCCACAAGACAGGAGACCCAACGAGCGAAGCTCTGAGCCGCTCCCAAGACATTTTATGTGCTTTTATACCACTGGCTGTTTTGCAGCCAGTAAAACAATGTCGTTGTCGGCCTTGGGCAACAGCACTGGAAGCCGGTGTGACAAGTGTGTGGCGTCCCCAACCCCAATATTCGTTGGCCGCTAAGTTCGGTGGCCCCACCAGGCTCGGTGGGAAATATTGTGCATGGCGGACCAATAAACACCGAAGAACATGGCCGCTCTTGGTCAGTCACCATCACCACCAGCATGCTGTGTATCGTCAGTCGACTAGACGGTAACCCGAGCTTCGCACGTTCGCGAATGGGGGGCTAAATTGTGCACTGGCAACGAGGGACTAAGCCCGCGGAGAGACCGCAGCCACCGAGAGCGCCGAGACACCGCCCCCCCCACGCTGCCGCCATTACGCCATGCCGCTGTACGGGAGGCTCGAGCCGTTCGATAGTGAAGGGTCCGCCTGGCCGGTCTACGAGGAACAAGTCGGCGTGTTTTACCGGAAGAACGACACACCCGATGCAAGACATCGTTATATTTTCTTGGCCAGCTGCGGGACCCGCATCTTCGCTCTCCTGCTCGACCTCCTCAAGCCGGCTACGCCACATGACAAGTCGCTGGGTGAGCTGCTCGCGACGCTACGCTCGCACTTCAGCCAGGCTCATTCCATGTTAAGGGCGCGCTTCCGCTTCAACAACCGGAGCCGCCGATAAGGAGAGACTTTCGGGCAGTTCGTCGCAGAGCTACGAGGGATAACTAGTGGCTGCGCCCTTGGGGAGCAGCTCGACTCACTGCTCCGGGACCGTTTCGTCTGCGGCATGAACGCCCCCCCCCCCCCCACGCAGACGTGACTCCTCGAGCTTCCTGACACCCCGCTGGACGACGCCGTGATTGCAGCGCTGGAAATGAATGCTGCAGCCAAGGACGCGGGCGAGATAGCGCGTGCGACCGGCTCACCGTCGACGGAAGCGGTGGTGAACAAGATGGCAACACGGCGTGGCCGGTGCAGTCGTTGCGGGCCTGACCCCCCCCCCCCCCCCTTACAGTGCCAGTTCGCGCAAGCGGAGTGCTTTGCGTTTGATAGTACTGGCACATTGCTCCGGCGTGCCGAGGGGGGACGACGGAGGGCGTACAGAAGCAGCAGCCGGCGTCGACCACAAGTTCCGCACCAGTCCACGACCAAGGGAGCCGGTGCAAGGGTTTGCGGCGGGGGCGCGCGGCAGCAGCTTCGGGTGCAACGGCTAGGCTTCACGTCATGGCCGAAGACCCGCAGATGTTTCACATGTGGCACACGGACATACTTCGTCGTCTGTGCCACCGTACATGCTCACTGTCGAAGTCTGCGGGCGTCCCATTTCCATGGAGCTTAAACGGGGACCAGCGTGTCTGTCATGGACGGGAAAGCCTTTAAACCCACCTTCTCTGGAGTGTCCATCGAGGCGTCGGGCGTCATATTGCGCAGCTACTCCAGACAGCTAGTCCAGGTCGACGGTCAAGCCCAGGTCAGTGTTCGCCTTGGCGACAGGGAGGCCACTCTGCTCCTTTACTTGACCAAGGGGTTGTCACTGACGCTGCTTGGCCGGAACTGGAACCAGGCGTTGGGCGTGCGGCTGCCGGACTACCAGAAAGTAGCACGATTGAAGGAAGACGTCCCAGGCCTCCTGACCATGTTTAAAGCCCTGTTCAAGCACGGGGTGGGTACATCACCTGAATGGCGGCAAGCATTCATGTTCCAGAGGGAGCCAGGCCCGGTTTTTCAACCCGCGCCCGCTGCCGTTTGCCTTGAAGGACATGGTCACCCAGTAGCTGCAACGGTTGCAGCGACATGGCATCTTAGTGCCCTTCAAAACGTCACAGTGGGCCGCTCCCATCGTGCCAGTCCTGAAGCAAGAAAGCAGTGTAAGGATCTGCAGGGACTTCAAGGTCACCATCAACCCCGTCGCTACCTTGGAGAAGTACCCCCGTCCACGAATTTATTATCACTGGTCGGCGTTGTCCGGGAGACAGCAGTACGAAACGCGACCTGTGAGATGCGTACCAGCCGCTAGTGATCCAGGAGTCGTCCCGGAAGTACGTAACAATATTGACAATGTTGGGACTCTTCCAGAACACGCGCCTACCGTTTGGCGTGGCCTCAGCACCTGCTATTTTCCAGAGGAAGATGGACAACCTTTTCAGTGTCATGAGGCACCTGGTGGTGTACTTGGACGACGGCCTAATGACCGATACAGGTGACGAGGACCACTTGCAGAACCTACACAACGTCCTTGCACGATTCAAGGAAAGGGCATTTTCTTGGCCCGCAGCGTTGAGCACCTAGGCCATGGCATTTATCAGGAAGGCCTGGCTCTGGACCCTCGCAATGTTGAGGCTGTGTCGAATGTGCCCAAGCCCCAGAACAAGAAAAAGCTGCAGAGCTAGCTCGGCCTCATAAACTTCTACAGGAGCTTCCTGCCGAACCTGTCGTGGCATATACAGTCGCTCCATCTTCCGCTTCGAGATGGACAGCAGCGGGACTGGGAAAAATTACCCCACCTTCCCGTGAGAGGAACCTTGTGGAGATGCGACGCATCTTGGTGGTTCACTTGATGTTCCGCTGTGTTGATTCTATAATTGCGTGACATGTGTGAGGAACGCGTATGATGTATTTAGTTCTTTGGCCGGTGCTGCGACGACCGCGGCTATGAGGAAACACAATCCAACACAATCCACTTTAATCCAATCCAATCCAAATCCAATCCAATCCAATTCAATCCAATCCAATCCAATCCAATCCAAGCCAAGCCAACCCAATCAAATCCAATCCAATGCCCCTCGTGAGAGAGTGTTCGGTATCGGAGAGGAGAGGGGATGAGCGGTGGAGAGCGTAGCTCGCGCGGTGAGGAGAATGGGGGAGGGGTGTGGACGGACAACAACAAGGCCGTATGGAGGGACAAAGCGAGTGAATGAGATGCAGTCGCATCTAAAAGGAACAGGACTTGGCCTTCCAGCGCTGCAAGGAGCTCGTCACAAAGACTCCGGTGCTGGTGCACTTCGATCCGGCCAAGCTTGTCGTCCTGAGCATAGATGCATCGGCGTATGGCGTGGGATCCTTCCAGGCCCACCGGGAGAAGAATGGCCAGGAACGCCCTGTGTCGTTTGTGTCCTATCGGCTCCATGCTGCAGAGCAGCGGTACAGCCAGCTGCACAAGGTTGGCCCGGCCCTCATGATCGGGGTCGCGTGCTTTCACTAGTACCTGTGGGGCCGGAAGTTCGAGGTGGATAGAGACCACAAGCCGCTGCTAGAACTGCTGAGTCCTTAAAAGGCGGTTCCAGTGCAAGCATCGCCTCGAGTGGTGCGCTGGGTCTTGAGGCTCCTAGCCTACAGCTACCGGCTGGTCTACTGTCCGGGAAAGGACCTTGCACCTGCTGATGCCCTGAGCTGACTGCCCCTCCCGGAGGTCCCTGCAGTTGTTCCTGAGCCTGCCGAAGTGTTCATGCTGGAGCACGCTTACCTGGAGGTGCTCTCCAGATCGGGAGTGTCGCAGGTGACCAGCTGGGACACAGTACTGTCACAGGTCGTCAAGGCGGTGTCCCGAGCGGAGCTGTTGGTGGAGCGGTCGTACAGCCACAAGGCTGCCGAGCTCAGCCTGCAACAGGGATGGCTGCTGTGGGGTTCCAGGGGGATAATTCCACAGAGCCTGTGGTCCAGGGTCCTGCAGTTGCTGTACGCAGGCGATCCAGGCGTGGAGAAGGCCAAGATGGTGGCCCGGTCCCACGTTTGGTGGCCGGGCCTCGACGAGGACATTGGTCTCATGGTGCAAAGCTGCGTAGTCTGCCAGGACAACCAGCGGACCTCGCGCCAGGTGGAGATCAGCCCCTGGCCGTTCCTGGAGTAACCCTGGCCCCACCTGCACGTGAATTTTGGGGGCCCCTTCAAGGCCCCCTAATTCCTGGTGGTGGTGGACGCCTTCTCCAAGTGTGTAGAGGTACTGCCAGTCACCACTTTGTCGGAGAGAGCAACCATTGCGGCATTGCGACAAGTCTTCGCAGCCCAGCGGTTGCTGGACATCATCGTGTTCGACAACGGTCCCGCTTTCGCCAGCGATGAGTACCGGGCCTAGCTGACGAAGAATGGAATCCGTCGGATGATGCTTCCGCGGTACCACTCTGAGTCGAATGGTGCTGGGAGCGGGCGGAGCAAACTGTGAAAGACAAGCTCAAGACGAGCAAGGCAGGGGATTTCCGGACGCAGGTTGCTCGAGTCCTATTCCAGTACTGGACCCCACCCCACGACGTCACGGGCCGTGCACTCTGCGAGCTCCTTTTGGGCTGGATGTTGAAGACGCCGTTTTAAGTGTTGCACCCAGACCTCGGGTCCACACCGCTCCTGGAGCAGCTCAAGCAGAAGCTGGCGGCTCACCAAGGTTGCCGTCCTGGGCCCTTGCCGGAGTCTGGGGCTTCGGTCTTCGCCAGAAACTTCCGGCCAGGTCCACGCTGGTCTGCCGGGCATGTGGTCTCTCCTGCTAGTGCGTCATCACTGTTTGTTCGCACGTCGGACAGCACCAGGTGCGACCGGCACGCGGACCATGTGAGGTCTCTCCTGGCAACCTCAGCCGCCCCTACAGGGAGCCAGCAGGCAGGGGAGCTAATTAACCGGCCGGTGACAGCACAGACCCAGGGGCTGGTGCTGCTCGCGCCTCTGCGGGGCCACCTGCAAGTCTGGTGCCACCTGCAAGGCTGACGGGCAGTGAGAGAGTTACACAAGAAGCACCCAATGCTGCCATACCTGCATCGCCACCTGTGCTCAGGCGGAGTGCAAGACTACGGAGACCGCCAGACCGTTACTCGCCGAGGTGACAGGTGTAGTGTTCGGTTTGCGTTGGACGAACAAACTTGGGTGGTCAGGGGTGTGACAAGTGTGTGGCGCCGCTGAACCTAATATTCGTTGGCCGCTAAGTTCGGTGGCCCCACCAGGCTCGGTGGGAAACATTGTGCACGGCTGACGAATAAACACCGAGGAGCACGGCCGCTCTAGGTCAGTCACTGTCACCACCAGCCCGCTGCGTGTCGTCACTCGGCTGGAGGGTACCCCTACCTTCTCACGTTCACGAATGCGGGGCTCAATCGTGACAAACCGGGGCCGCGCCAGGGCAGTTTCGCTAACCTGAGCTGCCTTGACAAGAGAACACTTCCCTTGCAGCCGCCAATTCTTGTTAGACCTTTTATAGGCAAACTTGGCAAATCTTCTTTCGCTGCACGAAAAGTCACAATTTAGTTACTTTTAGGTTCAATATATTTTTATTTCAAGTATTTTTTTCCCATTTGAGAATTTAACACATCACCGGTAGAGTTTTAAGTTTGGTGGTGTTCAGAAGCAGATTCTTTACAACTTTCCTCAGCATGCTATTGTACCTTGCCCATAACACTCACACAAAGAACATATTGGTTGGTTAAGAATATAAGGGCGGATTCGATATCAAATAAAAGCCTAATTTCTGTACTGCAGGAGAGTGCTTTTGTGAACAGCTAGTATGCAGTGCTTTCCCTCATTTGGTTTGCGCCATTAATTATGACCCATCACTTCACGGCGCTATATTTTGAAAGGCAAGCCTGCCAGCAAATGGTCGCCGGTTTCGGGCTAAAGCTCTTGTGTTTAGACTGCTCGTTGCTACCTCTGACAGTGGTAGATATCGACACGAGCCAAAGATGAGGCAGTCGTCTTGAAGGAAAAGCACGTTTATTGGAGCAAACCTCTGATCCCCTACTAACTCAAAAGTACGCAGGCGGCGATGCAGCAGTCAACAATGTGACGTGCGTCAGCGAGCGTCGCCGAATCAAATATCCCGGTGGCAGCTCTGCAGGCTTTATATATATTTCGGCGCGCGAGGTTCCCGAACCGTCGACTCATATCTACAACATTGTAGATCCATGAAGATATTTCTAGTCAGTTCAAGTTACATCGAAATGCTGTCCCTATAGAAGAGATACCACATGCGGCACAAAAGAAAGAATGGTACACGGGCTTCCCTTCGCACACAAATAAGACAGACCGGCGCAGCCGGGCAGCAAAAAAAAACTTAAACAAACAAACCGAAAGCATGGTTAGCGGCAATATGAACAACATAACTATACTGAGCTTGCACACACTACTATCGGCCAGGTGTGTTTTTTTCATTTTCCTTGGTATAGACATCCGTCACATCATGTCCGGCTGATGACTTTGCAGCCATGAGAGTAACACTAAGAAATAATAAACAAAACTGCGCATTGTAAAAGACGACATGACGGGGATACTTGTTTGAGGTTTGATCGAGTGAGTAGCATAAAATTTGGGGAAGCATATTTGATCGTAATAATGAATGGTTTGAAAGACTCTGCTATGTTATAGTGTGGCCCTAGTCAAGAAGTAATCACACAACATGACATGTGGGAAAATATAAAAGGTGGTGGTGGGTATAGGTTTACTGAAGTCGCCCTTGTGCTCAGTAATGGGCTTGATCCTTTGACTGGTAGATACAGAGAGCCGGTCCGCTGAATATTTTAAAAATTACAACAGTCGCCGGGGGGGTTCAACCTTTTGCTTTAAAACTTATCGCGCGTGGGTAAGAGTTGAAATGCGTGCTTCTATACATTTCCCCTTTTAAACACCAAATTGCTCGAACAAGGTTGCCAAACAATAAAGTAAGTACCTAAATTAGGCCGTCTCAAAGCGGCTCGACAAAAATTACTCTACTAAGCGAATCCGAGAACTTGGAACTATGTTGAAAATATGGTTTTCGTTTCATGGCCTTGGCGTTCTTTGAACACTTTTATTACGTCAACACAGTGGTGTAGCGGCTATTGGCCGGCCTTGAGTCAGTTTCAACAATATATACACTCTATAACCAGCCTAAAAATAAAGACACAAAACAAAGGCAGTAACAGAACGCGCATCTGCTTCGACGAACACATCACGCAGGACCACAAGTTCCTGGCAATAACTATATCTTTTGCAATACTTCCACATGTGGAGGGAACAGGGAAAGCCTTTAAAGGAAGTTTTGCATACCTCCTTTACGTATGGGAGTTTAGGTACATAGTCATAGCGGTCGTCGTCAGCAGGGTTTCTTCACGTGATCGCCGTTTGGAAAAGATATCACGGGCTTTTTATATATTCCGGTAAACTGTTCAATTAGTAGTTTATAGTCTCTCGGCAACCAACAAATTAGGTGAAGCATACAAACAACGCATCAGCATTTGTGTCATTTTGGTTGTACTATGTCATCGCTTTGACCATAACGTAGGTGTTTGTTAACTCAAGGGTAATATTGTTTTCTCAGAAAAATAGATTATGTCTGGTGCATTTCTTTTCCAGCAATGTTAAAACAACATCACATTTTTGTGTTTGAAACTAAGGCTCCTAGGGTCGGGGCCCCAAATACTGCACAACACACGTTTTCCTATAGAGCGCACCAATTCGACACTCGTTCCTGTGGTTTCGCGGCGTCCCTCGCCATCAGCCTCGCTGTAACTGAGAGAACGAGGGTGACAATGAAGACAGAGCCAGAAGAGAAGAGCGAAGGGGGAGAGTATGGCAATCTACTTACAAGGGTAAGGACATGCCGATCTTGCTGTGAGATGCGAGCTCCGCGGAGAAAACCCGACGCGAGACATGCCTGAGTAGCGCACGCTGTTGTGCGTTTACAGATTGCACGAAGTAAGAGAAAGAAAGTGCTTAGTTTCCGCTCTAGCTAAACAAACTGCTCGAGCACTGACTCATATCTGCCCACGCAAGAATCCACAGTTGCGTGCCGCCGAAGCAGCAGCCTTCCGTTTTCGCCGATAATACTGTCTCGTTGGCACGGCGTGAGATTTCGTATTACGGGGTATGGTAATCGTCAGCCAGTATATTTTGGTCTATCAAACTATTCAGTATCAATTCAAAGTTCTGCTGCATAGATGGTGGCGAAAATAGAATTTGCAGGGCGCGCAACAAGTAAAGAGAATGCCCAGAACCGACAAATTTTTGCACTCTTGGTCTTAGATGCCTGTTTATTTGTTTTTACACATTTTGGAATTTCAAGTAAATGTTTTACTTTGGTCACTCAACAGTTAATAGGATCTTAGTGTTCTAGTTATTTGTATGAATATTTTGGTGGACGGTACAAATATAAGGCAATAGATACGTGTTCCGAAAATGAATTCGGTTTGAAGCTTGGTTTTAGAGGTAGTGACACCATTTCTGAGGTTTCAAAGCTGCACCGGATAGTTTTTCAGTCGTAATGAATAATGAACGACCACAAACTAAAATTCAACGAAAACTTCAAATTCAGCAATGGAATGTCCATTTTTAACGCTAACTGCAACCGAAATTAGGACAGGATACCAGCTGATGTATTGGCTAAATTGCGGCCAATATTAGCCCGGCAACCAAAACCTGTCCTAAAAGATTTCAAGAACATTTCTGAGCTGGCGATGCTATTTGAGAAAAATAGAGGTGTTGGAATATATTTCTTATCCTGTCAGTAGGTTCATAAGCATAACTAAAAGAATTACAAATGTATTTTTTCGCAGGAGGTATTTTCCAGTGGGGCTGGGCTAGCCGGCATTGGATTGTATAGAGAAGATCACACTGTATCTGCTTTCCCTAAAATCGTCTGCTTACAAAGCTGTTGTTGCAGTCTCGAAAGTGTTTATTTGCAGCACAACATTCGAATATAGGAAGAGGCAAAAGTAACATTGAGATCGATTCTACGTTTAACATTTAAATTGCCACGTGTTATAGAACTCTGGAACTATTCTTCAACCAGCAATAACTAATGACGACAATTGGCCCAAGTTATTCGGAAGGGGGCACAATAGAAGTATTTCGCCACTAATCCCTGTGACGAATTTTTTTAACAGCCGTTATTCATGTTTTTACAAGAAAAAAAATCTTTTGTTATTTGTGACAATAGTTTCAGCAGACGTTTCGGCAGGTTAAATGCACGGCCTTTTTGATAGGCGGCTAGAAACCTTTTGTTTAGACTACGACATCGCTTCACTTGTCAGGGGTGTCCTTCATGGTATCTTAGAGAAGTACGATGGCCTGAAATGATGTCCGCGGACAATGACATGTTTCGTAACGTTTTCTGGCGCGAACGAAAATGTCGAAGTCCTTCTGAGAAAACAAAGTGTCCCCATATGCATATTTTGTTATTTTTATGGTTTATGTCCGCGACTTCTAGAGTCCATTATTTCTTTTTGTTTTTGCACAAGCAATCCGCGAGGTATGCACGTGAAGGCGATGCCAAACGTGATGATCGTATGTGCTCAAACTCCAAAGCACACTGACAGTTCTTCAAAAATTGGAACAGACAAACGTGCGAGCACGCTAAAAAACGCTTAGAATAGTCCTGTTTCGGCCCACTCTAAAAAAATTCGGATGCCAACCTGTGTTCCGGAAGTGTGAAATCCTCAAACCATGCAGGGACCAACGCACGCACGACATTTCCCAGCCGCGCCGCATATATGAACCTGGTGGCACGTGTGTGAGCGCTCACTCATTGGTCCTACAATCAAAAGATGACACCTGTCGGATTGCTCACGTAGCAAAGTTTGCAAGCTTTTAATTGTTTGTGTCCCTCACCCTTTCTTCAAACCTGTATAAGCAGTTCACGGAATTAAAGTATTTTGTTGCTAATTAGAACTTCGCCCTGTGTATTTCCCTGGCCCATCCTTTGTGCGGTTTTTCTGTCTTTAAATATATACCAACCTAGAGGATTTTTAACTTGTTGACGTAACACAAGACAAATATCCACACCTTTAATGGTTGTTATAGCTGTACAGGGGCTAAATTCGAACAAGATCCCCAATCCGTGTGCCCGATGGAGCAAAGTTTCTGATTTTTGGTTTTTTGCACTTGCTTAGCTCAAGTCCTCTTGTATTTACATTGGCAGGGAGGGCTGGAGACAACCGCTCAGTCGTATTTACGCTATGCGTGCCACGAAGGGATATCAATGCATTAAAATAGCACGCATCGATTGCTTCCCAGATCCAGCGCACGTTTTTCCCTCCTCGTCCTTGACTTAACATCAAAGTCAGTCTGTTCGATAGCAATTCAATAATGTTGATCAAGATGCCTGAGATGCCTGCGAAATAAGAATGGCGTATTGACAGTACGCTTAAAGCGTCGGACGAACAAAATAGTAAACGAAACACGAGAAAAACAGTATTTTGTGGCCAGATCCAAAACGTATGTGAAACGCTATTTTGTTGTTTGTGGTGTCAAATTAATACGAATTTTTTTTATTGTCGGTTCATGTGACAAGTTCAAGTATTTCATCATTCAGTGCAACTTTCTTGCAGCCATGTGGGATATTGTGCCTGTTCCCATTTCGTATTGCTATCTCTATCTATCCTTCTCCAGGCATGTGGTATGCTTCCATTCTCTATACATTTGTTTCAATTATCAGCGCTTGCCTCCCCTCAGAAGCGCAAAAATCATCTGGATTCGCAGCCGACGCCACGGTTCAGCTTATATGTTAAAATATTATTTAAATATCTATAACATAGATACATTCATTTTAAGGCATTGTTGTAAGGTAGTGTTAGCCTAAATAAAAAAATTCAGAAATACCACCTAATAATAACGAAAAAAAGCAAAGTACCATGTTTGTATTTGTTACACCCTTTTATAACGGACTGGAAAGAAATCATCAGTTTGCAGCAACACCCGTTCCGAGAGGTGCCACAGATCATCTGTTTGTATTCAAATCCAGCCAGCGCTCAGCGGGGATTTTAGAAGCTACATAGCAACATTGTATGGCAAGGCGCTCCACTGTAATATTTTTGGAAACATTTCGTCTTCATTTGCACAGTGGGCATAGATATTCAAAATTTTTGTTAGCTTTTATTGTGGATATATACGAGACGAACTGAAGGTAGTGATACCGATTCGCTGCAAGCTCCTCATGAATAGTAAGTTTTAAGAAAAATGCCATGCACCTCCTCGTCAAACGACGTTGATGGTTGAACACGAAGCTTCCTCGTGACGGTTTCTTTGGTTTGCCAATCCCACACTGTGAGTATGTGCTACTCTGGAGGCACGTAATAGTTTCCCGGAATTCCCACAGGCACTTTCGAGGGGGCAGTCCGTAGGTCTAGCGTTAAGGTAAGGGGTGTACCGCTCGAACCTCCACCTGCTGTTTGGCGTTCTCATCTACCATGTCAAAATAGAGCACTATGATAGACGCCCGCTTCGTACCGCGAGGCACCAAGGCTCGATTCCGGCACCGACAGCGTTTTTGCACCAAACCTTTCTGTCTCTACAAGCCAACGGTTTATCCGTGGTGTGCGGCACAAGAAACATCCAACGCGGCTAGGGAGGGCAGCGCGCTGTTTGGAGGCGAACACAAAGCAAAATAAAGAAAGACGCCCACTTTATCTCCGACGGTCTTTTAAAGTCCGTCACTCACGGAGCACAGTTTAAAGGGCTGGGTGAATATGCGCTATTACCCAGCGTTCCGTGCGATCGCAACCTGTTAACCTGGGCTGGTGTGACGGCGGGATCTAATCTGTAGGCTCTGTCGTCTGCTTTATTGACGGTTGCTTTGGGCCTGTTCTGGCGTACAATCGCGTCCAATAAGCGCTTCCTTCGCACGGCGTGAATAACGTGCTCGACAGCACGTCCTCGGTAACCCGGACCCGACGGAATAAAGTGGTCATACGGCACCGATACGTGAAAGATTGGCTTGCAGCATGGCAAAAAAATGTTGAGATCACTTATAGACACCTGGCCGCCATAGAAATGTTACCCTTTGCGCACTGAGTGCCACGAATAGAAATTTGTTTTCTTAAATTGGTGAATAACAACTGAGTTGTGTTTTAACACGTACGCCAAAAAGCGAAAGGAACAGCTGGTTCTGATAAATGCCGATTTGTAAAAATTTCCTCACCCTTTTTGAAATTCTCTAACTTACTAAACGAACTACTTTAAATCCATGTAAATGGGAATCTGTAATTTCACATGTCAAATTATTTCGGCGTCGGCGCTTGTGTCGCGCATTGGTGTAGCCGCGAACTAGAGGACAGAAGGTACGGCTCACGAATCGCAACAAGACGTCTCATTGCGGCTAGGGAAAGGTGAGAACCTCGGTCGTATGCCTTAAAGCTGAGCTAAAGCACATGACGTCTGTCGTACGCGTGCTGTGCTTGACGACAGACAACCCTGTCGTAGTTGTATTGCGGATCAATGTTTCTAGCGGCACGTCGCATTCTCGCACGCAACGCAAATAAAGTGTTTAAGAGATATTGGAGATGGCACTGTTCCTGCAGAAGCGGCGTCTGCCGGAGAGAAAAGCTGTGCTGGCTTCGCGTGGGTGGTGGCGGAGCTCGTCCAGTGGAGGCAGTGGATCTGCGGTTGGCGACATGGAATCGGCGGAGGGGGTATGACAGGCGGGTAGCAGAGTGAAACCGGCACAAGACGTGGAGAGCATTACCTCTCCAACCGCAGGCCACGCCTCGTCGCACTGTTGAAATCACAATTTAAACGCCTTCACGGCCAACATGGCGGAGGCGTTGCGTATGGCAATAACAACGCCATAATGTTTCCCCAGGATCACTATGGGAGAATATGGCACTAGCCCCTAATTAGCCTGGATGCTGATTTGAAGGCTATGATGCCGCCTCGTTCTGCAGCGGGGGCATCCACCACTCTGGCCCGGTCGTGTCCAACGCTGCTACGTACGGGACGACCCCGCCACTAATCACAGGTAGCGGCTGGCAGAATCTCTGGTTTCACTCTTCGTAGATCCACGCGTTTGAATTAAAGTGACGTCGCATGGGCAATTGTGGCGGGTGTTGCTGAGAACTTTGCTTCCCAACCACCATCGCAGCCTGGATTGGAGCCACTGCTTTTTTTCACTTAACCCACGATCATTCATCATCATTGTCAGAGAAAGTTGGCTTTCCTGCAGGGCATATTGGCGTAAAAGGGAGTAAGTGATGACACCAACCCTCTGCTTTATTAGACACCAAGAAGAGGCGGGCCGAAGTTTGGGAGTGCCCGGTGAGACATAGCATTTAAAGCTGTAACCTAATATCATCTGTATGCTATTTACATTTAAAGTGCTGTTCATGATTTGCTTTTGCGTCAACTGTATTCATAAGAATTTTAAAATCCGGAAGACAAACTAAGACATCACACTCAAGAATTAGGCCTACAAGTGCAGCGCGCTGGTTTTGCAGAGGTGTGGAGTCTTCCCACCGAACAAAAGGAAACCTCCTCCCAGTGTGGCACTACAAAAAAAAAAACTCCCGCAAAAATTTACCTGCGACAGTCCCTCAGTGAAATGTGTCTGCCAGTTTGAGTACTCTTGCAATATGGTTGTTGCGACATATGCATATTGCAATATGGTTGTTGCGGTAAAGATGTATATTGTTGCAACATGAAGCACTTTTTTTGTTCTAATGTATCAAGAGCTATGCTACAAGAACTACTTCGGTGTCCTCGGGATTTTTCATGCGTATATGGCGTTTTAAAGGGCGAACAAGTTTACACAAAAACAGCAGCTTTTTTCTGTTTTCTTACTCAATTTTATAAATTTAAATTATTTATGTGTTGAAGCACACACTATTAACAACTGTTACAAAGAATTGTATTTTTTGCTGAAGCTGAACGGAACAGAACTTTATTATTGAAAAAACAGAAACCAAGACCAAAATTCTTGCCAATCGACTTGAGAAGGGGGTTGAAAATCGAAGGTGTAAACGACACCCACAATGATTACCTATCCAATGTCACTTGAATACACACATGTGGCTCTACAAAGAGTGAAACCAGAGACCAGTGAAATGCACTTAACCACACCCTTATTATTTCAAAGTGATATTCTTTGCTAAAGATAAATCAATCTGTGAATCTCGAGCGCTGGTTGTTTGAGTTGTACTGGTAAATCACATGCATGAAATCTCATTTTTTTAAAAAGCTACAGGAAGCTCAATCCCGTTGTTGCATTATCTACTTCTTCATCTCGTCCGCCGCTCACGTACACCACACCAAAAGATCGGCAGCAGAGACGGAGAAGAAGTGAGATGTCATGCGTTGGTGGAGCTTCCTCGATTTTTATAACCTCTAGCGCATGCGCAAGGTGCGCACACCGCTGCTCCACGTGCCGTGCGCAGAGTGCACAGCTGCGCGAGAGGTTGCATGACACTATGACGTGGCGTTTAGGTAGAACACAAAGTAAAATCCCACAGATATGCTTGGTGAGTGCAAAATCTGTTTCCCCCGTATCCGCCGGAGTTGGTAGGTCAATCGGCAAGACAACGGGCAATTCTTCGGCCTGCCTTTTCATTTCAGGTTCGAATCATGGGGGTGCAAGTAAGTTCTACATTTTTGCAGGAGGTTTCTGTTTACACTAACGATTTCCGTGAAGTAGTTCTGGCAGTCCAGTTTTTACAATCCCGCTTCACTTTTGAATACTTTTTCAGTGTGACGCGCTAAAAACTTTACCAAGACCTTGCGGATAGTATATTACCTGTGGCATTGTATAAATCAATGTACCACGCAGGACCAGGCGAGGTTCTGCTTAAGCGTGTCAAAAGAATGGTGGAAACGCCACGGGTGAAAAGATTTTTTTTTAAACTTCACGCTGGCGTGCTACCCGTAAAGACGTGGCAGAAAGACAAGGTTTGTACCTTCCACGAGGCGTTCAGTGTTATCCTTGCAAGAAACACGAGTCGATCGAACATGTGTTTGTAGAATCTTGGGATGAGATATTTTTCTGAGACGTGCTGCAGCCCACAATGAAGAAAGATTTCCCTCTAGACGCATACGGAATAAGGTTTTTGGCCATCGAAAGTGAAGACGGTGTACCATATGACCTGGTCATGGTTCTGGCCCTGCACGGCCTTTGGAAGTCGCGTATGGCCGTACGCCATCGTGATTTTGAGGCCAAACGCTCTAACGAATACTTTTCTGCGTCCATTAGGTTGATCATTCAAGTATGCAGGACTCAGCCTGAGCCTCCAGAATGGGTGCCTGTGATGGAAGCATTGACAAGCACAAAACAATTTTAGCTGGCTTTCTGCTACCCAAGTTTCGGCTAGCAGTTTTATTTATGTAGTGTTGTGTAGGTGTATTGTCAAAGTAAGGCAATTAAGAAAACACAGGGCGGTTCGTAGGTCAATAGGCAAGACAACGGGCACTTCTTCCGATTCTCTAATCGTTTCAGGTTCTAGTCGTGGCGGTACCAGTAAGTTTTATTTATTTGCTAGAGGTTTCTCTCGACAGTAACGATTGCCGCAGAACCGTTGGGTGGTAAAGATAAAAACCTTTTGCTTGAAAAAAATTTTTCAGACAAAAGTAATGACCTGTTGCCCAATATCGTTTCGACGTTCGAAGTCAAATAATTGCTTAATTGCTTGTATAATGCCCACCGGTTTTTTGTGGCCAGAGAAACAGAAGCCATGATTAGCAGTTCAAGAATGCGGTAAAGTCTCATGCACGTCTTATTATAGCAACGGCTATTATCTGCCCGCGGATAATCCGAATTCTAATCCTAAAACTGTATGATGTTTTAATAAAAAAATATTATGTTTGTTGCTATAGTTTCATCTCTCGGAGCTGTGACAATCTTACAAAAAGTTACAATTTGAAGCAATAAAGGCATTTGATGGCTTTGTTTAAAATAATGGGCATGCACTGCAATATTTGGGTGCAAGCATGCCTGACTACCACTTATAATTTTATTTATGCTTGTAAAAACGTATATGCAACCGCGTTTATTCTCACTTGTAATTCATGTATTTATAGACAAAATTATTTTATTCGCTTTAAGATAGGTCTGGTACCTCACTGGAGTGCAGGATAAGGCAAGGCGACAGTTTACTGCTCTTTTAGAGTGGTGTTCATTATTTATATGCTGCATAATATTTAAAAGCTCCCTGCAAAATTTTTTTTGATACAGAAAAGGGCTCGCAATAAAGCACTCCGCAAACCATTACGCAACATCAACCTTAAAGGAAATGGTTATTTCTATCTCTTTTTATGTGGCGATCTATTGACACACAAAATGATTGTAACAGAATTATACGGAAATACCTAGCAAAAATGCTGAACAAGCAGCAACTGTTTAACGGTGTAAAATAGATCGGTAGCGAAATTAAACATATAAGCACTATGATACAGTTGTTTACGTTGATTTTTCTGCAGCTACTTCGCTACTCGGAATTATGTATGAGTGGAAGTGGCCTTGATTGCTCACAGAGCTATTGATTCCACCTCTAGGTACGTTTTCTGGGACATTCGCAAGGCGCAATACGGTCGAACCTGCACCGTCGAAGTTGCGAAATAAAAGTAGTATGCATTGACCTTGAGCGTAGTTTCTCGCAAGCAGTTCACGGAACCCCCCACTGCTAAAGGCTGTAACGTCAGTGGCCGCTTCGTGTGGGTAAGCCCCGTTTTAAAAATACCATACCGTTGGGTGCCCAATTTGTAAGCTGTGAGCTCCCCTTGGTGAAACAAGCCATGGAGCGGATAGTTATCGGTGTCTCGCAAAGTTCGTATACCAAGCTAATCTATCTGATGCGTTTTGAGGGTCTGGTGTGTACAAAAAAAAACAAATCAAGTTCACACGCATTCTTGTGGCGCACTTGTTTCTTATGTAGCCTTTATATGTACCGTTTTACCTTCTTGTATCCTGAAGACAATATTTTAACATTGTTGACACTCCCCTAACAGAATTTCGAAAAGGTTTCTATTTTAATATCGACTTTCTCATAATTGAAGGTTCAAGTTCCACAGAGAGAATAAAGCGGGCTGTGCGGAATTTTCCTAGATTGGCCCAAATCGCATTCGAAAAACTTTGATGATGAGGTTAAAGCTCTAAGAAGGCGAATTATTGCAGAACTGAGCTTGTCAAAACATTATTGGGCAGGATGTAAACAATTATGCGAGTAATGTGAGACACGGAACAGCTTTCGTATGGAGGATCAGGTGTAGGCATAGGCATCATTGCCGTCACCAAGATAGTTAAGGTATTGTGTTAACGCTGGTTTTTTCCAGGCTGAGACCACTGCATTTTTTTCCGAGGCCATTAGCAGCAACGCCAGTGTCTCAAGAATTGCTTCGGCGAGTTAGCTACCATCAATTATAAAATATAACTCTAATATTCAAAAATTAATAAATCACCAGTATAGCTGAACATGCTGTATGAGCAGAAAAAATCATCTACGCCTTTTTGTTTCTATATATCTTCTAGTTGCGACTTGCTTTTTAGAAAAAACCATCGACGCCTTTTCGTTTCTACGTAGTTTCTAGTTTGGACTTGCTTGCTAGTAGCCACTTGCTAGTCTATTGATTGAGGTGTCATAGACCAAAGATAATTTTGTTTAAAAGTGGTGCCATAGTGAATTGTTCCGGAATAATTTTTACCACTGGAGGATGATGAAGTTCGCCGAAAGCTCGGCGCACAGGCGTTTTCGCTGTTCGCTCCTTTCTAAAAAGGGGCCACCGTGCCTGGGATTGGTGGCTCGTAGTTTGGCACAGCTGCACAAAGCCTTAGCCACTTGTCACTGCGGTGGGTGCCATTCAGCTAATTTTTTAAAGACCCTCTCGAAAAATGGGAACTTTAAAAAAAATTCAGTGTCAGTCTTTATCTCATTGTGGCTGTTTTATAACATAGCGAGGTTTATTGAGACATAGTTCTGTAGAAACATGATTTTAAGAATACTTTAAAGGTTATATAACTTTCGAGCACGGTATCAGGGAACGGTTTTTTAATTTCGATGGAAACGTTTTGATTTTCGGGTCATCACTGTATTCCCGAAACAAGATATGACAGGTGCTCCTAGCTTTTAGGTTACTTGTAAAAAATGTACTGCAGTTCTATATTAATATACTTACATGACGAAATGTAAACGTTTGATATTTTTGCGCATAACTTCAGTCCCAAAAAGTGAATCTCCCTCTATGTGGTGTCTGTACTCTTCTCCCAAAGCCCGCTTCTTTCTAAAAACAGGTATTACTAGTGGACAATTTGTCGCTGTAACGGCAATAATGTACGTGCTGAGCGGGCGCATGTTTCTTTTTTTTCTGCATAAATAGAGGCCTTAGCACGGAGCGGCGCAAAGACAACTCGACGCGGTCGTCTCGCAAATAAATAGGGCTGGTTGCTGAAAGCATGGTATACCAGGAAACCCTGAAAAAGATACTTAGTGCGGGAAGTACACGGAATAAAACCAATGGGAAAAATGAATCTATAAAAAAGGACACCATGTTGTGTCGAGATTTATGTACGCCGATTTGACGTTTTTATATTTATTTCAAAATAACCGTAACGGCACAATGTAGAGGGTACTGCATAAAGTAAATGTTACACTGGTGTCACAAAACTACAAAAAGAACAAAAGAAGCACAAGTAAAAATACCAAAATAATTTACATCGCAACAGTGGAAACAAATAAGAAAAATAAATGTAACAATGAGAACAGCTATTGGTGCGGTAACCCGAACAATGATGATGATGATGGTTGGTGTTTAATGGCGCAAGGCCGACAAGGGCAAAGAGCGCCCGACAAGTTATTTAATGAAAAGAAGTGATTACCACAAAAGGTAGGTATAAAACGTGTAAACTGGACCTAGTAAGATCAATACAGATAATGATGATGGCTGGTGTATACGGCCAGATTTGATTATGCATAATAGAAAATGAGGTTTAAAAGCTTATCATCTGACAAATCCTTAAACACGCGTTTCACAGAAACCATGGCATCGTCACCCATAAACAACGATGGGTATAGGGGATTATGTTGTCTGTAGAGTTCTCTGAAGTGTTTGTCTCGTGTTGTGTCAAGTGCCTTGCATTGTATGAGTATGTGGACTACGGTTAGGCCCTCTCCACACCTGCTACACAGGGGTCCTGGAGATCCCGTGAGAAGGTGGGAATGTGTTGCATGCGTGTGGCCTATCCGTAATCGAGCCAGGGTAACTTCGTTTTGTCTGTTGTGTGTCAGTGGTGTATGCTCCCAAGAGTGGCTTTATAATGTGTAGTTTGTTGTCAGTCTGTTGATTTCAGTGTGCTTGCCATGTTGTGCGAAGGTGTTGTTTGATGTGTGATTTGAAGTCGGTGTAGGGTATTGTTATGTCAACTGTAGTTGTAAGGGCAGCAGCGGCCGCCATTCCGCCTGCGGTCTCATTACCTGGAATTCCAGAGTGCCCTGGCACCCAGCATACGGTCACCTCAAGGTTTAACGCATGCACAGGCATAATAGTATAATGAGAGTTTTGACCACTAGTTTTTAGACTTCTGTGAGGATAATGTACGCACAACACTTAAAGAATCAGTATAAATTACAGATTTCGGAATTCGATTTAGAACAATATGTTTAACTACAAGAAGTATGCCATAGGCCTCTGCCGTAAAGATACTTCTATTTCTATTCATAGTTCTACAGACATTAAGGGTGCCACCATGCGCAGCACAGGAAACAGTTGTGGCAGTTTTGAAAGCATCCGTGTAAAATTAGGCACACTTATATTTGTGCTGCAGGGACAAGAAATGTTGCACGATCGCGCTTCTAGGCACTCTCTTTTTCTCGACACTTGTAAAAGATACATCACATGATATCGGGCGGAGCTGCAACGGTACTAGAAGTTCAGTAGCGGAGGTTTTGATGGTGTCTGAGAACATGACATCAAGTTGCGACGCTTCTTCTCTTACTCTGAAAGCGAAAGGAGCAGAGACTGATGGACAATTAGTAAGAAGTTGAGATATGGTTGTATCATAAAAAACTGATGTAAAAGGATGGTGAGGCATTGATGAGATTTTAAAAGCATAAAGCAGGTCGGTGTAAGCTCGCTGACGTTCTAGGCTCCATTTCTTGCAATGTACATACAGACTTTCGACTGGACTATCCCAAAAGGCACCACATGCCAAGCGGAGCCCTACATGAAACACAGGGTCCAGCATACTGAGGGATGTTTTAGTGGCTGACCCATAGACAATGCTACCATAGTCCAATCGCGAACCTATCAAGCTGGTAAAAACACGTAAAAGAAGTTGTATGTCAGCACCAAAAAAAATGTGCGACAGAACCTTCAGGATATTCATTGTTTTTAAGCATTTATGTTTTAGTTGTATGTGTGGGATAAATGTGAACATTTCGTCAAAGATTATACCTAAAAACACGTGTTCCTTTTTGACAGGAATCGAGACACCTTTGAGATGGATGTCTGGATCCGGCCGGATGCCACTCCTTGTGGAAAACAAGACACAAGTGCACTTCCCTGGATTAAATTTAAAACCGTTGCTGTCTGCCCAGCCAGCTAGCTTGTTAACACCAAGCTGGACTTGGCGCTCGCAGACAGACAGGTTACAAGACCTAAAGGATAATTGTACGTCGTTTACATAAATTGAGCAGGAAATCGACGGTGGCAATGCTTTCCTTAGGGAATTCATTTTCACAATAAAAAGGGTGCAAGTTAAAACTCCACCTTTTGGCCCTCCAATATCCTGCACATGAACCCTGAGGGTGCAGTTCCAACTCGCTCGCGAAACGTTATTTTGGACATGTAACTGGCAAGCGTGTTCATCATGTTACCCTTTATGCCAAAAGACTTCAGATCGATGAGGATACCATACCTCCAGGCGGTATCGTACACCTTTTCTAGATCAAAGAATACTGTCACACAGTACTGCTTATGGAGGAAAGCATCTTTTATATACGCCTCTAATGCAATGAGTTGATCGTTGGTAGATCGCCCCGCCCTGAAGCCTGCCTGGCAGCTCTCGAGAAGACTATTGTACTCTAAGTACAAGAGTCACCTGTCTATCATCTTCTCAAAGAGCTTACACGGGCAGCTTGTCAGGGCGATGGGTCGATATCTTGCAGGAGAGACAGGGTCCTTCCCTTTCTTTAAGAAAGCCACTACTATGGCCTCCCTCCAAGAGCGTGGAATGTGCCCCGAAAGCCATATTCTGTTGTATAAGTGTAGGAGTGTTTTAAGGGTGTCTGAGTGTAAGTGTTGAATCATTGTGTATGTAACCTTATATGCACCTGGAGCTTAAGGTTTACATGTGGTCAAAGCAGCCTTCAGCTCACGAATTGAAAATGGAGAATTGTAGGAAGTTTTCGACTTCTTGGTATCACACAGGGACTTCTTTTCTGCTGATGTTTTGTGTTTCATGAAAGTGTTTGTGTAGTGTGCTGAACTGGACACGTGTTCGAAGTGTGGTGCAAGTGTAGTAGCTTGGTCTTCAAGTGTGTCCCCTGTTGTGATAACCAGGGGCAGGCTGTGTGTCTGTTGTCCTTTGAGCTTGCATATACCTGTCCAGACTTTTTGTGTGTCCGTGTATGAAATAATGGATGTCAAGAAGGTTTGCCAACTCTCTCGTTTTGCGTCACGGTGCACACGTTTTCCGAACGACTTGGCCCGTTTGAACAAGAGGAGGTTACTCGACGTAGGGTACCGATGAAGGATACCCCATGCCTTGTTCTGGGCCTCTCGCGCCCGCCTGCGGTCTTCATTCCACCCCGAACTCCTCTGGTTGCGCGGGGCACCAGAGGCGTTCGGAATGGACTTTTCGGCGGCGTCGAGGATGTGCGCCGTGAGGAGTTGGGTAGCTTCTTGAACGTGTAGGTGTCCTATGAATGTGTGGTGTAGTTTGGATGTCTCTGTAAATGTGTTCCAGTTAGCTCGTGCTTTATTGAACCTAGTATGGGAAGATTAACTGCCTGGGCCTTTACCTATATATGTTAGTGAAGTGGGGAAGTGGTGACTGCCATATGGGTCAGTGCCCACACGCCACTAAAGACATAGAAAAAGAATTGCCGAACCAATAGCCAAGTCAAGATTTGAGTATGTATTGTGTCCTATGTTATGGTATGTAGGCTGTTTCTTGTTGAAAAGGCTTGCTCCAGATGATGTTAAAAAGTTCTCTATCAGGCGACCTCGGGCATCAGTGCGAGAAGAGCCCCAAAGAGAATTGTGTGCATTGAAGTCGTCTGTTAGGATGTATGGTTCAGGCAGCTGGTCGACCAGTGCCTCAAAGTCAGAGCTCAGAAGTGCAAGATCAGGAGAGATGTGGATGAAGCATACCCACATCAACTTATTAAATAATATTGTGCGGACGGCTACAGCCTCAAGGATGGTGTTCAAGGTTACAGGGTGACGTGCTAGGGATTTGCGGGCGATTACGGCCACACCGCCAAAAGAGTGTGTACAGCCAACCCTGTCCTTTCTGTATACCAGGTAAGTATTCAAGAAATTTGTGTGCTTGGAATTCAGATGTGTTTCCTGGACACACCATAAACTTGTCTGATTGGCATTAAGAATCTTAAGCACGTCGTCAAGATTATTCAGAAGACCTTTGGAGTTCCATTGAACTATGTTTTCTCTTCCCATTATAATGTGTTAGAGCTACTAGAGTGTGAATATTTATGTAGGGTCTTTCGGGGCTTGCACTATTGTGAGGGGCTTGTTGCCCTTCTCTGGAGGTTTAGATGGAGGGACGCGCTCCTTCCTCTGCAAAGCAGACAGGAAAGGTCCAACATCCATCTGATCATCAGATTTGGAAGGGGTACCGGGCGTACCGGACCCCCCGCCCCCCGCCCCGATTTAGCACCCTTTGCGGTAGCCTTCGTTTGAGCCGCGACCGCCGAGGGCAACAGGAGCGCCCCGGGTGGCACAGGTAGTGCGCCGGAGGTGGGATTTGCTGCGGTTTTCTCCGTCTCCATCTCCACCCGGCCCTCGAGTGTGCTTCGGGCCGGTGAAGAGGGGGAAACGGTGGGAGCAGCAGCATCCCCACCGGACGTGGATGCCGCCACAGCTGCTGCTGTCTCAGCGAGCGGTGCGGAGGTGGGTTGGGATGCAAGAGGCACCCCTGGGGGGTGGAGGCGGGACCAATTCCGACTCTCGGTACTGGGTTCCTGCCGAAACAAGACGCCGCTCCGCCCCCCGGCGAGCTACGTCGGCGTACCGCCCCAGGGGGAAAAAGGCGAACCTATTTCGCGCCTCTGGGAAGGTGATGTTTTCAGTGATTTTGATGTTGATTATTTTCTTTTTTAACTGGAATTTTTCACGTTTTCAGGAGTAGGCCGCATGTGGACCCTGGCAGTTTCCGCAAAAAATTGTTGAACGTTACAGTTGTCGGACGGGTGGTCGTGCTGCGCATTCTGCGCAGGTAAGCCGGCCGCGGCAGGAGTTTGTGCCGTGCCCGAACCGTTGGCACTTAAAACAGCGCCGCGGGTTCGGGATGTACGGCCAGACTGAACATCGGATGTAACCTGCGTTGATGAATTCTGGAAGGGTGGACTTGTCAAAGGTTAGGATGAGGTGCTTTGTCGGTATTTTAGGATTAGGATGTCGGTATTTAGAAAGGTTAGGGTAAGGTGCTTTGTCGGGAAATCACGCCCTGGGAGCTGTTAATGCTGTGGTGCGGCGTGACTCGGATTGGCAGATCGGCGATGCGGGTTTGAGCAAGAAGTTTTTTGGCCTGATCCTGGCTACTGATCTCGACAAGAATTTCACCGGTTCGATGTATTTTGGCCTTATACGACCATCCAACAATACCGTCGAGAAACTTTGAAATGAGAAATACCGACTGTGAAGCAAGAGGTTTTGATAGGTCTACAGATTCCATCACGATGAAGCGAGGATAGTTGTTCGGTTTCGGAGGAGTTAAGTCAGGATGTGGTGGAAAAGAAACTTTGGTGCGGCCCCTTTTCGGGGGCCGATCACGTTTGGGGGGGGGGGTTGAAAATGCCATATAGCATAGTATAAAAGCAGGGAGACGGGGGTACGTTCTTCTTTGACCTTACCCTGATAGTAAAAGAGGTCCCAGAGCTCCATGCCTGGTAGACAGACAAGGAGCCCATCCGCCGGAGCTTGACCTGGGCTCCGACTGCCACCGTTTGAGGTTTCTACCCTTCACCTTGAAACACATCGCCATGGTTGGATCCAGCTTATGTATGGGGGCTCGGGGTCCGCGGTGTCGCCAACACCGTCACCAAGATTGCTCAAGGTGCATGTGATGCGCTTTATTTGCATGAATGATCTCGACGAGAAAAAATGGCTGTGAGCTCACAGAACAATTCGTTGCGCAGGGACGCATGTTAGTATAGTTATAAAATTATTTTAGGTGACATATGTTGTGACCATGCGATAAGGCCGCCAGTTCAGCACGATTTTAATGAGCTTACGCTTGTATCGCGTAACCTCATTAAAGCCTCATTAACCTCATTATAGCGTAACCCGAAAACGTAAATGAGACATCATGGCTTTGCAAGGCTTGTAAGTCAGTTACTAGATATGACGTGAGGGTAACGACATCTGACGTAACAACAGTGAAAACCTCAAGTCTATGGCGGCGTCTGTATATTCGGTAATAATTTTTTAAAACAGTCACATAGGCAATCTCATCAACAGGGTTTTTATTTGGTGTTATGCATGTCACTGCCGAACGTGCTTGTTAGGGTCATCAACACTTTAACTTCGAAGGTACGTTCGCTTACGTCGAAGGCTCTCAGAGTTGAACTTTGAGCGTCAGAATAGCGAGAAGAAAGTGTTGCGAAAAACGGTAGAACAGTTTCCGCCATTGCGTTTTTTTCTCGGTGTGCGTTTCCTTAATTTTCTCGAATTTAGGTTGTTTTTGTCATCTTGGTTAATTCTGTGTGGCCTGTTCGTTGTTCTCAAATTACGTCATTGTAGAGTTTCTGGCACATTTCCATTGGACTGGATTTGGTATGCGCTGCTATGCACAAATTAATTTATAGTTGTTAATGCACTGACAATGGCATAATTTGGTCACGTTTTAAAGCTGTATTTTATAGTTTTTAGTGATCGCCATGTGGTGGTCTTGTAATAATGTTCAGCAGAAGAACTATGGCGCTGATTTATAGGACCCGTTTGGCGGACACACCACGCACAAAAAATTTAAGAGAACACATAAATTCAGTTTTGTGCAGTACCGCTGTAACCTGTGCAGCAACCAAAGGTTTCCCTAAAATTTATCAGCTGGTAATGAAAATAAAGGCTCCGCTCTGTCGGTAGCCTCCGCAGGCGATCGTTTTGTTGAAGACGTCTGCTTCCAACGATGAAGCTGAACTTTGAAATGCCTTGCCTTTCAAATAAAGCCCAGTAAGCTGTCCGAGACAAGGATTTGCGGAAAAATATTGAAAGGTTGCATTCGTACGCGTTGCCAGTGCATCAGACCTAAATAAAATGTATTGTCACAGTGTGTACTAGCCACCTAAGAATGGAAAGGTAATACATAGCCCCAAGGACTGTGGCAAAGCGCTAGGGATCAGCAGGCAAAAAGAAGATGCATAACACGCTTGGGTTTTGAGAAGACGTTGGAAGTAGAGCTAGAAGACGTCCCTGATAAGCTAAAACAGTGTTCGCTGATTTATAAATACGTGCGGTAAGTACGTTTTCATTTTTCTTATTCCTCTCGGTAACATTTTGGTGAGGTTCCCACACCCCTCCCCCATCTAGTTTTGTGTTTTCATTCTTTGAGGCTTCGTGACCTTTCCTGAAGTCTTTCCGCAGCGGGCGTCAAAATGATCCTGCCAGCACGGTGGTGCCCATTGAGTCGGCGAGTCCGCGGGTCGTCGTCTCTCAGCCCCACAAGCCTGGTTTCTTCACCGGCGCTGACAATGTTGACGTAAAAGATTGGCTCAACCTCCACAGGCAGGTCAGCGCCCAAAACTGTTGGGACACAATATAAAGCTTGCCCACGTCCGTTTCTACTTCAAAGGTACCGCACTCGCCCGGTACAATACGAATGAAGCCATTGTAACCAGCTTGGAAGACTGTATCGCAAGGTTTTTGGAAGCGTTCGGCGAACCCGTCACCTGTCACCAGATAACCATCATTGGCAATCTTGTTGGCAATAATGGTGTTCAACCGCACCCTAAAGGTTTGTGCCATTGGCAATTCCCTGAGCCCCGCTCTTACAAGGACGTCCATAGCATTCTGGGCTTATGCTCTTACTTCCCGCGTCTTAGAAGGGATTGGCTGACATCACGCGCCGTTTGACTGACCATCATAAAAGGAAAATAAGTTCAACTGGGGTGAATTTCAAGCACAGGCGTTTGTTAAGTCGATATCCGCTCTCATGACCTCTCTTACCTTGGCCCACGTCGACTTTACGGCTGCCACCTAAGTTTCGGCAGACGCTAGCGGACATGGTATCGGTGGTTTCCTTGCCCAACTACAGGGCTGCAGAGTCTATGTTATACTCCAGCTGCCTCTTGATATCCACTGAACACAACTACTCAATCACAGAGAGGGAGTGGCTGGCGCGCATTCCACGCGTTCTGCTGGCATTCTTCTCTGAAATATACAACCAGACTCAATAAATCGCTGGGCAATGGGTTTACAGGAGTAGGTATATATCATAGGTAATACGTTCAGCCGCATGCATCAAGACGTCCATTGTCTGTCGCGGTTCTGCTGACAACCGGGCCCTCACACTTGGAGCGCATCTAGTAGTGTCCTCGCAATAACGGAGCTGTCGCACCTTGGGTGTGAGCAGAGCCACGACCTTTCTGTGCGCGCATTTAGTCAAGGGTCTAAACTCTGCCTCCCAGAGCCTTAAATTTATTTATTTATTTATTTACAAGTATCCTCAGTGCCGAAGACCTATACAGGGGAGTGGTTAGTACACACATAATAAAAACGGAGAGCAGGGAAAAATACATATATATTTCAAGTAGGCTCAGAAACACTAACATTCAACAACGCCCAGGATTTACACAGTGCTAGTACACAATTACGAAACGGGTAATTGTCAAAAAAATGTTGCACAAAGCAAAGAGTTTTGTTTCACTCATGATAACAGACCAGATTTCTTCGGGTTATCTCTAGCAGCTGTGGTCGCGGGAAGGCGGTTCCAGTCATTTGAAGTACCTAGAAGAATTGAAGCAGCTTAACCGCGACAGTGACAAGAGGAGACAGCAACTTTTGAGCGTGGTCCAGTACTTCATACATATAAACAATGAATGAATGACTTCTTTTTTAGATTAGGGGTCATGGTAAGTTTTGTGGAAGAGACAGAGGCGAGAAAGTTTTCTATGTAGCGCAAAGGTTTGTAAATTAAGTTTTGATTTCATAGAACTTACGCTGGTGGCTCTAAAGGTGTTGCAAGGTATGAAACGGGTGAAATGGTTGTGAAATATCTTGCGTTGATTAATAAAAAAAGCCTGCTCAGGATCCCAGAGTGAAGAGCCGACTCAGGCTTTGACCTTATAAGCATTTTGTGAAGAAACTGCAACAGGGTTTCTAATTGGGCAAGTTGGTACATAACTTAAGCAAAACAGCGCGAAGCATGGGACAAAGGGAAGGCGAAGACTACACAAGCGCTTTATGAATGTTAGGGCTTGCAGACGTTTCGTCTTATAAAGCCCAAGATAGGAATTGTTAGCTTTAGCGGTAATGTGATCGATGTACATATTCAAAACTAGTGGTATTGGTTCTTAGAAATTTATTCGACGCGACCAGTTCTAATGGTAGCCTTTTAAGAGAGTATATAAGAGTGAACATTGAAGCACGAGTTATTCGTATTGCCTTGTATTTAAATAGGTTGACCTCAAGAAACACAACACAATCACCAGCAATGGGATGAATAAGGAAGGAGACACTCTCAGGCAGGTCGTTAATGTATATCAAAAATGTTAAGAGCCCAAGCACAGAATCCTGCGGGACTTCGGACGCTACTTCTGCAGTGGAAGAGTTGAAATTAATAGCTAAAACAATTTGGTGCTAGTAAATAAGAAAACCTGCTATTTGTTTTATTAAACTACTGTCGAGGTTTAGGTTACGAAGTTTTAACATTAGTAGTCGGAGACAACTTCTGGAATGTCATCGACAAAAAAAATATGCAATCTCCCAATGAATGCTCATCAAGAATGGCATAAATTTTGCAGCTGAATGATACGAGCTGAGTCCGTGTTACGCGGTATATAATTAATAAACACATTAAGAAATCCGACAAGGACAGTAAGGAATCTGTTCAAAAATTTAACAGGGGATGTTCGGTAATATCGGACGATAGGTGCTGGGTGGTACCATAATACCGGAATTAGAGACCAGCTCCACATTAGCAAACTTCCACTCGAGAGGCAACAATCCTAATTCTAATAATTGCTGCAAAAACTTATACAGTATAATGGATAGTATTGGAATGCGCTTTTTTAAAAACTCCACATCGATTTCGTCAATGCCGGCAGAAAAATACATTTGCAAAGAATTCAGTATGTGTACAATGCCTGCTAGGTCTATCAAGAGAGGCAGTATGAAAGAACTTGTGTAAGCGGGAATTTCTGGAAACTGATAGGCATCCCAAAACATGGACTGATAATATTGGTTTATAAAAGTTAGGTTTACGAGTTCAGGACAATCATTGTGTGAAACCTTGTAACCGACACTGTCCGTTAGGGAGATGGGTTTACGGTCACGACGATTTACACAATTCCGAAACATTTTTGGGGTTTCTTAACAATACAGAATGCAGCGTTTCCTATAAGGCGTTAGCTTTTTAAGACTGAACCACAGAAATGTATGACTCAAAGGCATCATCATGCGCCAGCCATCTTTCATTGGCTGTGGATTACTGTGAGGAACGGTAAAGACGTGTTTTTAGGTTAGCCAAGCTTTTTATTTTCCAGTGTACCAGGGTCATTGTCATTGAACATATTCTTTGAGGGGTATATGTTTATTTGTCATTTCGTGCATGTTTTCTTTGAAGATATTTTAGTTGTCTAGAAACACATTGCGCTCGAACGACAGCGATAAAAATATTAAGAAATGAGCAAAAGCTGGCGTTATAGCATGCAAGTCAGCGGCGTGGTAGTCCCTTATAAACCTAGAGCTATGTTTTGAAGTTTTAACCTTGCCATTACACTAATGTTCAAGAAAAAAATGGTCACTAAGGCCAGGGAGATATCGTGTGTTTGTCCAAAGACCAGGGGTTGTAAGTAACACTAAATTGAGAATGTTAAAATCAGTTGCAGATGTCCCGGTAGTATCAAAAAATTAAAAATCGAGCACGTATGACAAAAGGCCTTGGCTTGTAAAGGACATGACCGGGGAATTACTGCATGGGGGGTCAATTGATTCTGGGGAAAAGTAACGTATTACAGAAACAAATACTGAAGAATTCGGAAAGCGGCTGATGACCATGTAAATTACGTCATGAGGTCGTTAGTAAACGCGGTGGAGGCACTAGGCGTCCTATACTATACTGCTAGCGCAATTTTTCTTCTGTCGGTTTCAATGAGTACAAAAGTTGTTTCCAGAGATGAGTAAATGTGTATCGGTGAATACGTAATGTTACTTTTTACGGCTATAGATTTTCCCCCTTCATGCCTTTGGGTGTGGCCCCCTCTGTATATTATGTAACACCGGGTTTGACCGAAGATCTCGGTATCGATAATGTTCCAAATCAGGCAGTTTTTTTCAGAACAAAGATCTCACGATCTCACGAGTCAATGATAGAATTGAGAGAGATACGCTTGGTTGTTACGCTAAGTATGTGAGAATAAAGAATTGATAAGTTGGACGAGCAAGCGCCTGGTCGCTTCGTTCTTTGCTATGAAGATGCCCTCCCTGATTTTGGAGACGTATTTTCCGCCAAGTCCTTGTCATGAAAAATTGGGGTTTGTGCTGGACCTCTGTGATTGAAGCAGTAAGTGTGCCCTAAACGTTTCACTTTTTGTTCAACTGCAAATGTTTATATCTCAGATGGAAAGCAGTAGAACCAAGCTGTGACTTAGCAAACACTAATAGCTTTAACAGGACAATCTCGTTCTAAATGAAACGTTTTCAAATATGGTTATGTCCTGATCCTTCAGTTCAGTGCGCAGTGAAATATTATTTCTCAATATATCGAAAGCTATCGCGATAACATCCGCTACGAGGGCGCAGAGTCACTTCCTGTCCTCCCAGAACAGCTCCACTTGGACGGTCTTCAAAGTATTGACGACTTAAACTGCGAAGTATCTCAGGGTTTCATGTGCCTAAGACCGTGTGCGTTGTCGCTATGTCTGACCACTTCTTTAGCGGTCTGTGCGCCGTTATGTGGCCTCCTGCAACCTCTGCCAACGTCGTAAAAAGCCCACAACATCCCCAGCAGGTCTGCTCCAAACTTCGGATACCCACCGAACCGTATTTTCGTGTACGCATCGATCTCCTTGGTTACTTCCTCTTGTGTACTTTGGGCAAAAAGGGAATCGCAGTTGCCAGTCATTACGACAAATGTTGCAACATAACACGTGCTTTCGCAGGCAGCTGCGCTTCTAACAATGCCGATTTTCTTCACCGCGACGTTATCTTTCATCATGACTCTCCTTGACAGCTACGCACGGATCAGCGCAGCTATTTTTGTTCCGGGTTGTCACCCGTATACTTTGTGCTTCCTCGACTCAACTCAATGACACTGCTTCATATCACCCTCAGTCGAATGGTCTTACTAGGACACATCAAAAGAACACTTTGAGACATGCTATCAATGTATGCCTTCGACGACCATCGTGATTGGAACGTGGAGTTAACGTACGTCACATTAGGGCACAATTCGTCCCATCACGACTCCACTGGATTTCTCCCTTCTACCTGCTCTAGGGCAGCCAACCTGCGTTGCCACTGAACAATCTCTGGCCGCCTTCAGTTAAAACTTCTCAATAGGCCCGAGCTGGAGTCGACCGTGCCGACCGTGGTCGCCCAGTGGCCTGCTCCGCCTCTCTTCATCGCGGTTGTTCCCAAGGGCAGTGTATGATACCCGGCGCCGTACGTCCTGGTCTCACCTGGACAGTCGCTCTTTCGTGGTCTCCGTGCCGCTGCGTAAGACTCTCTCAATAACTGCTGCTGCCATACTCAAGGCCTTGCCGTGTGATACCCCAATTGACCTCATTTACTTACGAAACATCTCCAGCCGACCATTCGCAAACTTACAACACCTGTCAAGGCAAAACAGACATTGGAAAGTTTTCGCTGACCGTCCTTCTGATGGTCCGCCCCGCTTTGATAATCCGTGGTGTGGTATGACACTAGCGGTGATACCGGGACGGGGCCCAACTCCGCTATCCTGGCTATCATAGCGGACTGTCGCCGCAGCTCATGCTACCGCGCGGTCTTTTAAGGTGTCTGCCCTATCTGGAAAGAGCGCGCTACGCTAATTCTGTTTCTTTCCTTGAAACGCGGGCGGTGAAACCACAAAACACTTCGTGATAACCAAACGTGCCACACATGTCAACGATGCTTAGAACGCAAGTGAAAAACTTCGACCTAACCGCGGACCTGCTTTTATTCACCTCCGAGAGAGAGCCCTGTTGCGGATTTCCAATCTGCCGCCAACATAGACAATGATGATGATTGTAGAGACGCTGACAACCAAGTGGCACGTTCAAGCGCCTGGCGATGCGTGCGGGCACGTTGGTTCGTGTTTGGGGTTGGAACGCTGCGCTTGTACGATTGTGCACGGCCTTGCACCACTATCTTCACGGCACCAATAAACGCTGAAGATCGGCTTTCCCGACTCGTAACATTGGTGCCGAAACCGGGGAAGCAAGCCAGCTTCACGGCGAGCATTCTTTTTACGAGCTGGTTGAGCCTTTTCTTCAGTTACGATCGGGATGGACCGAGTCAAGAGCAAGCGCGCGTCACGGCGGGCTATGAACACGAAGATAATCAGCGAAGTGAACCAGCTGCTCCAGTCCCAGCAGTTTGCCCTTTCGGCCCTTCGTGTCGTTCACGGTAGTCTCCGAGCAAGCAATTCAGCATTCTCTGCGCTCAACGCCGATCTCGAAGCCCACCTGACTGACGACCAAGCATCAGAGGACTACGCTTCTGTCATGGAGTACGAAGACGCAGCGAACAGTGCCCTGGCGTTACTTGAGCATCATATGAACGTCCTGAAATCTTCTACGTCCCAGACTTCTTCTTCATTGGATGACGCCAGCGAGAACCGAAGAGCTGCGAATTCGGGCGGACAAGCTTTGCCTGCTACCCGTGAGTTTGGAGCGCGTCTCCCGAAGCTAGAACTGTTGCGCTTCGATGGAGCTATAACGCGGTGGCAACCCTTCTGGGAAATGTTCCGACATTTGGTCCATGGAAACCCCAGGCTGTCCAACACCGACCGCTTCCACAACTTAGTTTCTCTTCTCGACGGAGCTGCTGCGGAAGCCGTTGCGGGCATTCAAATTACCGAGTCCTCGTACTCAGATGCCCTAGATGTCCTAAAAATCGTTTTGTAAACGTAAAGCGGATTGAGCAAAAGCACGTAGAAAACCTGCGGATGCTCAGGCCTGTCGATTTATCTAGTAAAGTGGCCGCTTTGCGGAAGCTTTACGATGCCGTGCAGATTAACCGGAGAGGACTAGAAAGCCTGGAAATCGGCATGTCATCATACGTGGCCATGCTGAATGAAGTGCTTTTGAAGGTCATACCTAGCGACATTGTCGTGGACTACTTGAAACGACAGAGCCTTGCTGCGAGCACATCTTCTACGAGCCGTCAAGTTTCGTCGGAACAGGAGATTGAACATCTGCTGTCTTTTCTGCGAGTGGAAGTAGAGTGCCGAGAACGAAGCTGTGAAATAAGCTAGCCACCACGAAGTCATGACGCCGAACGCGGACCTAAGAAGCAGCCGTTTATTCCGGCCGCTGCGGTTGTCCACAAGAAGGCAAAGACCTCTGCTTGTTTTTTCTGCGCCGCTACGGATCGCAGGACTGAAGAGTGTTCTAGCGACATTGACATGGCTGACAAGCGAACTCGCCTGTGAAGTGACGGCCGGTGCTTCAGAGGCACCGGAAAGGGACATCTCGTACGGAGTCGCCGAAGAAAGGTCCAATCTCAATCATGTAAGCGCCGACATGCCGCCACGATGTGCAGCTACAGCAGAGCTAAGAGACCTTCGTCGGAATCAGCTGGAAAAATGCGACAGGCAGCGATGCACATCGCCACACAAAAATCAGCCGTCCCGCAACTCATCAGCGACGTCCTACTACAGACGTTTAGGGCATGGATGACAACTTCGTCGCATTGCTGCTACGTCTGCGGAGTGTTTGACAATGGTAGCCAGCGGACATTCGTCAGAGAAGATGTCGTCGCTAAGCTGAAGTTAAAGGAGACTGGCGAAGCCGATCTGGCCATCAGTGCTTTCGGCCGATCTGGAGGTCCCAAGAAGAAGTTTAAAGTCGTCAGAGCGACCCTTCGCAGTCAACATGACAGCACGTCTGCTGAGGTCGACGCCATCGTCATGCCTTTCATTTCTGAAGACGTGACTGAAGCACCGAAGGGCAACACGCTTCTGCAACGCCTGGTCTCTGAGGGGAAGCTTCAGGCTGACACCTTTGCTTTCCCAGGTATGGAGTTCGAGCAAGGAGTAAGCCTTCTAATTGGATCCGACCAGATCTGGAAGTTCGCGCCAAAAACGAGACAAGTACAGTGGGAAGAAACGAATCCTGCTTTGGTCGCCGTGTGCACAAGCCTGGGATGGACCTTACAAGGACCGTTATCTCTGCAAGAGAGCAATAGATGGAAAGGCAGCACCCTCGTCTGTGTTCTCCGCACAGACACGCACGACAATGAGGACCGACCTTGCTCTTTTTGGCGGTTTCTGGATGTAGATACTGTTGGTCTGAAGAACACTTCGATTCCCCATCCAGATGAAGATGCATTGCGCAGGTTTCAAGAGTCTAAGGTCGAAAACCACAAGAATGCCCTTTCCAGACCTCATAGGTTACCTCGACAACTTTCTGCAAATGAAGACGGCATAAGAGCCTACGATAATGCTGTCAGGCAAGGCGAGAGCGCTGACCACGCAGGAAAAGTTGTGAAGGGCCACATTGAAAAACAAATGAATCTCAACTGCTCCTTACACGAAAAGAAACGCCGGCTACTGGAACCTGGAGATGACCGTTGTAACCACTCCCTTGGCAACGCTCATATGCGACGTTTTCACTGTGGATTCGGCAAGGCTCTCGCTTAATACGCGAGTGTGACGGGGAGGCCACAGGTGGACAAAGCATGAAGTTTTCGGACGTTGTGATTTGTGTTCACTTTCCATGCAGCACGCAATTGCGACCACAGCGCTGCCGAGGACGTAGTCGGCCACTTCCAGTATTTTTTACGGAGCATGGTCAATCGACGATAGTGTTTGCCATAGACGCTCACACTAGGATATGACAAGGTCAGCCTATGTGCTGTAGAGAATGTGGTTGACTAGTGCTAATGTTGCCTGCTTTTGTATTTATGCGAGTGAGCATTTGGTGGGCGCGGAGGATGTTGCGGATTTTTTATCTGCCGCCAACATGGACAATGATGATGATTGTAGAGACGCTGACAACGAAGTGGCACGTGCACGCGCCTGGCGATGCGTGCGGGCACGTTGCATCGTGATTGAGGTCGGAACGCTGCGCTTGTACGACTGTGCACGGCCTTGCGCCGCTCTCTTAACGGCGCCAATAGACGCTGAAGATCGGCTTTCCCGACTCGTAACAAGCCCTGCCTGGGCTATTCAAAAGTTTAACAGATTGTTTAAATATTTTTTAGGGCCATTTGACCGTGTCAGTGACTAAATTATATAAAATGGGAAGTAAGGCAACAAACACGGTACTTTGCCTTATTGGAGGGCCTAAAATACCAGCTCTGATATTTTCTTTGGAAGACGATTCTGTTTACCCGCGCAACGGGCACGAACAGGGACGCGGATGATTCTCCGCTGAAGGAGATACCTTTATCGTTTTCCTAAAATTGTTTATGCTGCTGACCCTCTCAGGGCGCTCGCATGACGCTCCCAACCCGAAGCGGACCATGAAAAACCCTAAAAGAAACACTCTATTGTCCACATTTGCCACCTGAAGCCGTATCATTGCCCTCCCGCAACGCGTTGTAGGATGCACCGAGACAGCGGTTTTTCAGCGGGGGTAATTGTCCCAGTGTTTGTGAGCCACCGAACAATGGGAAGCTATTACATAAACTCAGGCATTGTGAACTTGTGCTAGGGCTCAGTTGATAAGAAGAAGACGCTTGAAACGCTGGGGTTTCGAGGAGCCTTTGGAGGTCGAGGAAGAAAATATTCGTGCTATGGCAAATGCGGTGGTAACTGCTCCGTAAATACGTTCGTTTAATACAACTTCATATTTACGTATTCCCCTTCGTAACTATAAAAAGACCACAGTAAAACAACTGTTGCCAAGAATACTTTTTGCTTTTTTTTTAACATCCATGACGCATTGCATGAGTGCATTGCATTGACGCACGATTCACTATAATTATACGGTTGACCGCTGCAGCTGAACAATTGCCAACTGTCAAAACCGTCATATAGGCCTTATATATTACGGTTTTTAGTTGCTTAAAGGCTTTCAGGATCTTGGATAGGATCCTTCATCACAATTAAGCATAATTTGCTTATTTGTTAGCACTTTTTTTGACTTCAGGAGTGATTCGCCATTACACATACCGTTTCACTTAAGCGATGACCTACGTACCAACAAAAATTGTATGGGAAGTTTAATGTATTTTAATGCTGTGCTTAAAAAAAATCCCCATGAAGCTGCCCGAGGATGCATCACGAAATAAAGAACCCTCATTACGTTTTTTTCTAAATAGCCCGCAAGATCCCTCTCCTGAAGTGTAAACACTTTAAATACATGTCTTATGTCGTTTCCACAAAGTAATCCAGTTACGGTATTCATAACGCGAAGGAAGCGCATATGTATTGAAGTAAAGGATATCCCATACTCCTTTTGTAATTATCGGGTAACTTTTATAGCCTGTAACAATTTTTAGTTAGGGCTCAATGTTCGCGCTAAAACTGTGGTTCGCTTTACTACTATCACGGCCGCCTCCGTCGCAATGTTATCGTTTGAGATTTCGGGGCACGGGGTTCATAGCGTTACAAAAAAATAAGGCCATGGTTATCACCTAAATGACGCAGGACTCGCAGAAACACTAATACCCCACAAAAGCGATGTCATGGAATCCTTCGTTTTTAAAGTTAAAAATGTGTACCTTGAAATTATTAAAATTTTATTCATTTTCACTTTGTTTTTTACTCATGCGGGAAACGATACTACAATAGGACGGATGAACGCACCCGCCGCAATCGTGTTCGTCTTTATGGGAAGAAGTTGCAAACAAGGCTCTTTTGTGATATTGTTGCATTAAGCTAAACATCGCAATTATGTAGGTAATGCTTAACAAACCGTATTTTTATTCGCTTACCTCTGGGACATTATCCAACACACCACTGTTGTCTTGGATACTAAATATTTTTAACCGAACCCTAACAAAAGAGCAAACACTGTAATTTAACAAAATATTGCCCATTGTCCGAAGGGTTGTAAACTTTTTCCTTTAGTTTTGGACAGTTGCTAGATATAGCTTCATCTCACTTCATCTATGCCCCAGCAAAATTTACAAGCTGTTACGTAAGCTCTCGAATCAACTGTTTTTATACGCCGTGTAGTTTAAGCTCAATAACTATGCGTACGTAGGCTTGAGGGGGTAATCATGTGATATATTTCTTCAAGGGCAACTTCCGATACCAAGTTTTGCATTGGTACCCTAATTCTACATTTCCAGCGACAGCCAGAATAGGAAACAGTGGGAAGCAAAACAGGTGGTTTATAAACGTGGTGCCATTAAACAACACCAAACTGAAAAACTGCGAATGTACCCATGGTCCTTCTGGAAAACTGAAAACCGTATCAACACTGGGAGTCACTCACAACAAGTCGCTAAAAATAATGCATTCCAAGCGGGGGAAACGAGGAAAGCTTAATTCCCGTTCGGTGTTTATATTACGAATACCACACGTCCCGTCAGCGCGGGGAGCCAAATTTTGTGTTCTTATGCACATTTCTCAATTGGTAATAAATATCGCTGCATTATTTCGTGCAGATGACTTACGCAGCCACGGTTATTGGGCTATTCTTCGGCTTTGAGCATTTGTTCTCTGTGGAGTCGGTTTCTGACGTTCTTGTGTTTTCTTGCTTCAACGTGAATCTGGCGGTTAGCCTTTGAGCCATGAAACGATCCCTGCGTGCGAGTGTGCGTTTACGTGTTCATTTTTTCGCTAGTGTTGTTCAAGCTAGTAAAAGTTTATGCCTGCGTGCGCTGATTCAAGTTTAGAGCAGGTGTTATCGAATGTATTTAAATGCTTCACCAAAAAAGAGACAATATTTAGAAAAATAATGAAACTTAAACAAGGGCGTGGTTGCAGCCCTGTGTGCAAGGGTTGGCCAGAAAATTCTTGCTAAATTTTGCGCCTGAACTGACAGGGCTTCGATAAACAATGAGGCTGCCTTATGTAAAAGCAAATTTGAGAGCACATTTGCGTTGCGAACGAACGGTAATTGCATATGACACCAAAAGTGTAGCATGTTATGAGGAAAATTGCCCATGGACGCAAAATGCATGGTCAATTCAGTTATTTCTTAAAATTCTAAGTTCATTTTTTTTTTCAATTCTGGCGCGCCTCCTGATATCCTGTAGCTTATCTCTCTATTTAGTGTTTGGCCGACCCCTATTGCATTAGGCGGCATTAGCAGCCACTAATTTAAAATACCGCTTCACATGTTGTGGTTCATTTGCATGAGTGTTACACCCATGCCCATTTCTCCTACTTGATTTGAACTGAATGTCTTGCGTACGAGATGGTTCTATATGAACGCAGACATTTTCCCATCCCTAAACATTACCCGTAGATCTTTTCTTTATACCATTCGGATGATTTAAGTTAATTTACACGAGCTTTGTTAGAATCCCAGTCTTTTTAATTTAAGGTAGTACCGCAAGAACGCCCTGGTGAATTCTATATTTCTGACTGACACAAGAAGCGTACAATTTACGTTATGCAACTTGCTACTGAATGCATCCTACCCCTTCCTATTCTGCAGTATTTTCCTGTTTTCGGTAGGAATTATCATTTTTTTGCTTTCCAGTGAAGGCGTAATCGGTCAGTCTTGACAAAAAGGTTTTACCTCGCTTGAAGATACGAAGATACGTGTCTTGACATGCATATTGAAAATATCCATTAGGTTTTGAAGTTTTCTCTACCCTTCTACAAAACGTTTTGAACCGAATTGACTAAGCATTCTCGGCACTTTTTAAGTGGTTTTTCTGTACGAGATATCGTCTTATGAAGTTTTTTGTGTCACATTTATATCCCTGTTGACCGTGCCGGTGTTTTTCTCCTCTTACGGTTTCTGAACGCACCATCCAGACAATCTGCAAAATATTGTGGGAGTAATCTGACCTCTTGGCTGACGCCCTTGCGTATACGAACCATGCGCGTTTTTTGATTGAGCAGTGGAGTTTACGTGCATCCGTCGGAAATATCGCAGAACAGCCCAGAATATGACGTTTCTAGTACAAGATGTCGTCGCTCAGCAATAACTGGTAAAGTGAGCACTCGGTAACATAGCGTTTGTTTTGATTAAATGCAATAGTTTTATTACCATTCCGTACATACAGAGGTAAAATGGGCCTATCAAGCCAGGAGGTGGGCTTTATCGGCCCCGCTTGGCAGTAGCGGTCGTAACTGCGGTATAATGTACTCAATTATAGCCTAAACTCAATTCAGAGAAAAAGGTCAGAAGAGCAAAAGGTCAGAATAAAAAGACAAATAAGAGCCATGACAAATAGACACAAACAAAGCTTTAATAAATAAACACTAGTTATAACTACATTGTTAGCACTTTGCAGCAGAAGAACTCACCACGCTTTCGCAACCAATTCCTACTCTTTGAAACCATCGCAAGCTTTCTCATCACCAAGAAACACGTAGAAATAAAAAGAATAAAAGGGTCACTGGGCAGGCATACTTAATCCAGCAATATTCTAAAGCTGAGACGGCAGCACGAAAACGTTTTTGATTGTGTAAAGAGAAACGTTCATCACGACATTTATTGAAAATAGTAGTTATGTAATGGGGCCTTGCCGCTGGAACGTAGCGGGTACGAAACATCGGCGTCCCTTAAAGATGTGTATGCCGCACATGCATACCGAATAGGGCACAAATAATGAAACAGATACCCTTTTCTGCTTTTTATTTGCGTTTACTCTTTTTTGTAGGTTGTCATGTAGTTGAAAAAACAGCACCTGCCATAATGGAGAAAGCGATGGCCCAAACCCAAAACTTCAGCAAATATGTTTCGATCGGAAGAAAGCCAGAGAAACTTTTAAATTGCGCAACATACAGGCACTACTTCTAAGCTTTTTACATATGTGAGTCATGTTTCTGTTCCACTAAGATCCCGTCAAAATATATATACCGAAGTATTTACCAGACAGGAAATAGAAAATACAGTAGCAGTAAAACGATGCTCACTTTCAAGTGTGTAATAAAATGATGCAGTTATATGGCGTTGTTTTTCGCGATTCAAAAGAAATAGCCACCTTTCCGTAGGATTGATTGTAGTTACATTTGCATGACACTAATTGCCTACATTTCTTGCAACACCCTTACGAGTCAAAAGAGCAAGAAAATTGTCTGAGGGGCCAGATACCATCAGCGTATCATCAGCGTATTGCTACATTTCTGAAGACTTAACAAATGTAACTAAATCATTGCCATACAAATTCGAAAAAAGAGGTGAGAAGATAGATCTTTTTAGGACACCTCTCATAAGGCTGATACAACGATGCAGCAAAGATCCAAGTGACACCACTTCAAATTGATCCGGAAGGTAACTCTGAAGCAGAGACAAAGATGGACCCTGGGAAACCACTAATTTATACGTTGCCTATCAGCATAATATGGTTTACTGCATTACACGGCTTTAACGTCAAGGACTACCCCAAATGAAACCTCGTTCTTATCTATGCTGATTAGGAGGGTATCTGACAACTTTTTAAGTAGCACCTCCGTTTCCGCGCATGAGCTATCCCCGTATTGATGCTCACTCAGGATATCGTGCACAATTACCAAGGAAGCCATGACACGCAACTTGTTGACTTCGAGAATTGGCGTAAGCACGATAAAGCCTATATAGGGCAGTAGTTTCAATGGTCCTCTGGTACAGACTTTATAGACTGGAACCATGCGTGCGCAATTGATACTCTTTGTTTAAGCGCAATGTTCAATCATTTTGTTCAATAAAAAACACAACGACACTTTTTATGTGCGTAATACTTTTGCAGCTACCACCTATGGGTAGGTAATTGAAACATGGTCATCGGTTTTAACGGAAACTGTGTACTATGCAAGTGAGATCAGGCTTTGCCAGAAATGTACGAATGCAGACGATCTGATACATAGAGAGACGATGAGTCCTCTTGGCACCTTTACCAGCTCTTCGGAAATCTTCCGCGAGATTATTTTCTTGGGCGCGCATGAAGGCTTTCACTAAATAAGAAAGCTCTTCGTTGCCTTGCCATGAATTTTGTAAACGCTTCACAAGAGGGCTGCTCATATTTTTGTTCTCTTTATGAAGGGGTTGGCATTGTAACAGGGGATCGGGGAGATTTGCAAGTTCTTGTGAGCGGCGGTGATTTAGTAAAGTGAAAATTGATAAATAATGGAGTAAAAATAAATCAATATACGCACAGTTACTTCATACGCACGCAGAAGATGAGATAAAATTATTGTTGCTCATCTTTGAGTTTTATTTCGTAGGCCTACTTTAAAAGACCGATCTTTACACGATCTCTTTTTAGCCGTTTAGATTCATGATGAGCTAGCTCCGAAATGTACAAAAGAACTTCTAAAAACAACCACGAAATAGTGTGAACAGTCAAGCAGTGTTTTAAGAAGGTTGCCTAGCTACCAAAACAGCCTCTGAGGAATTATGACCTTGGAGACATCAAACCGTTGGCCGTGCCGAATTATCTTTTAACGCCACCTTACTGCTGTCACCTAAACGAAGCGGACTACGGAGAAAATACATAAACAAGATTGCAGCCAGCAAATATTCTGTGAAGAACGGTGAACCGGGAAGCTCGGCGCAGTCCAACTAGTGTAGGAAACAAAATATCTTTCTTTGGCACTTGGCGTAAATATATTTCCTTGGTAATTTAATGATAAAATAACGGAATAGTTTTATTCTGGAGAAAGAGCTTGAGGTTGACCGTTCTCCTTTTCTCAGAAATATCCCTGCGCTGTCAGCAGTCCGGTAGCAGTGGACCTTGAGCTTGTGACGTGGACGCTGGCACCATCACAACGGGCATGAATATGTTGGGAGAAAAGGTGAGGTAGAAAGCCTGTAGGGCCGTGTGTGGAAGACCTCACTGCCGCCAGAAGAGTGCGTAGCACAAGCGGTAGCATACAAAAACAGGGCTGCCTGGCCCATGATGCCTGCCTACGAGTGTACGAACCCGTCGTTACTCTTTTCTAGTGCGTGAATAAACGGTCAAGAGACGGTTTGGGCGTAGTCAGATGTTATAGATACCGGCAGAAAGATTGCTCTGCAGCTCTGCACCTAGAAAGAACAAAACTCCGCACAAAAAACCATAATTTTCTATTTCTCTCTATTAATTATTTATATACGAATGTGAGTATATATTGTTAACATACAGGGACACAATTTTTATAACCTAGCCACCCAAAGCTTCGCTGTAAAACACGCTCTAGTTGTTTTCGAGGTAGAACTGGGATATCGTAGGCAGAATTGACAGTGAGTGCCAGTGCGCTAGCTCGGCGAAATGGCTGAGAGACAAAACTTTATTCTGTGGGCAGCCGCAGGGCAGCAAAAGCTAAAGTCACTAGAGACAAACTGGAGCGCAAAAGATACGATGCGATGATTCTGGAGCATTTGCTCCGTAAAATCCGGCAAGGTTGGCTGTCAAAAAAACTCACACCGAAAGGTGAGAAAAACAAAGCTCAGAGACACATGGATGGAAAATATCGCAGTGAAATTGTTGCAAATGATTCTGTTGGTTAATTTAAACTTCGTACACAGACTTGGTAATCCAGGGATAGTTCCCTGGTGTCTTTCCACCTATTCATAGCATACGTGGGTTTTTCATGGTTTAATTGATGGTGGACAATGGTGGTGAGCAGGTTGTGAAGAAGCTAACTCTTGAACGATTAAGTAACTCCATGAATGCGGTTCCAGCAGCTGCGGTCGAGAGATTATTCCGACCAAACGTCATACGGTGCGGTTTCAACAGACGGTGATCGAGCAAAAGCCTAAAGTTTATTCCGGTTCGAGAGCTCTAGTAGATAGTGAATTAGGTCCGATAGTAATGTCGCGTTTGATGGCTAAAAGTAAACTTTACGTGTGCCCCAATTTTTAGATGCAACGCATCTCTTTAACTCGCCGTGTCGCGCATCGTTGTCGCGGCGTAGGCCGCATCCCTCCCCTATTCTCCTCACCTCGGGCGCTGCGCGCTCCACCGCTCTCACCGCAGCGCCATCTGTGCGTCAGCGAGGTCAGGGCGCAGCTTGCGCTCGGTTAAAAATTTACACCATGTTCCCGGAGGGGAACCATGGGGTAGATGCGACGCATCGGGGGTGAACATGCTGCGTAAATAGGATACACAACAACACCAATCCACACGCTTAAATCGCTAACTTAACGGAAACGCAACGGCAACGCCCGATGCGTTGCATCTACCCCGTGGTTCCCCTCGCGGGAAGATGGTGTAAATTTTTTCCTTGTGGTTTTTATATAATGCCGCCACCATAAGTATTTTTTTTGGTTAGGCATCCTTTATTTGACGCGTAGAGTAGTAGTAGATAACTTAAATAAACCGGCTAATGAAGGTTGCCTTTATTTAAGGTTGACGATAAGTGGCTGCGACTAACACCCGGGGTTTTCCAAATAATCTGCTCCCTGTAGCATTACAGGCACCAATCTTCACTGCCAGCTGATCTCTAAAACAGCGAGTTGGGTCGATAAGAATGTGCACAATGAAACAATGAATAATTTGCTGATGAGAGACTAGGTCTCCTTAACATCCCGAAGTATTCTATTCTTTTCGCATGTGTATCAGTTTCGGCTTGCCTGCGCAAAAGCCTTCTGTTTTTCAGGTTCCCGCCTTTAGGTTCTTTAGGTTGCTGCTCTTGATGTCGCCGCTGCTGCTTCTGGTTGCTACCTTTAACTTTCCGGCTGGCGGTCAGGGCGCTTGTCTTCATGGCTTTAACAGCACTGCTGATGAGCGCGACTCAGGAGCATGGTAGGTACGTTTAGAGAAAAGGGCCCCGGGAAACTTGAACCGATATTGTGTTCAAGCGTTTACCGTTGTCTACACGTACTTTTTTTATTGCAGACGGCAGTTGCGCTCGCGGAGCTCAAAAACTACGCTTAGTCTTACTAGATATGCTTCTAACACCAGGCAAAACACATTACAATTTATTTATTTATTTTTATTTATTTATTTATTTATTTATTCATTTATTTATTTATTAAGAATACTGGAAGCCAATTCTTTGACCCTGGCCGGAGGGGCATTACATAAACAACGATAAAGAGTATTAATTCAAAAAGGAACACAGTTAACTACGCTAGCACAATGGGCAGACATAATGGCAAAACAAGAAGAGGCAACCGAACAATCGTCATCAAAATGAGAACATAAGACCGTAAACCTAATAAAATGCAGAAAAGAAAATGCACATACCATAACCTAACAAACCAACAAATAAAGGAAGAAAACATAACAGCATAAAATGTAGTACGCCCAGGTGGCACAGAAAGTGTGCCTTAACACCGGCTCGTCTATGGCCGCTTTCTGGCATGTCCGGGAAGCATTCAGGTTCTGGCAGCCACTGATCATGCGTTGAACGGCCAACATTCGGCAACCAGCTCTTCGGTGTTTCTCCTGCCGCCAGTGTTCAGACGCACAACAGCAGCTACCCTGATGCCAGATATTCAGTTCACTTTCGGCTGCCGATGTTGAGAAAGAGAATGGCCTAAGTAGGGCTTTAATGCATCTGTTTTTCCTTCGGGAAGCGGTGTACAGCCGAAGCACGGCAAGCGACCGGCTACAGAATATCCGTATTCTTGTGGCAGTTGGTGTTCGAAAGGAGACAGGCCGGAGCGCGGCGGCCTCGCTTTTACTCTTGCAATGGTGACCCCAGCGTCCGGCAACAGAATATTCGTTTTCTTCGGGCAACCGGTGTCATACAGGAGACCGGCCGACGCACGGTCCCAGAATGAACATTTTGCAATCGGTGAGCGGTCCTCGGCCGAATTACGGCAAGCCAATGGCTGCAGAATTTTTGGCAAACGGTGTTCAAGAGGAGACCAGCACACTTACGGTGTCAGGTTACACGTCATTCCTCCTGTAAGCGGCGTACAGCCGAACAGCAGCAGGGGTCTGGGCGCCGAGAATTCATGAACAGACGTGTTTGGATGGAAACCCGTCGGTGTAGGACCAGTTTTTGTCTGGGTTGAGAAAAAGCCGTTAGGTAGCGGAATGACGCAGACGTGTTTTTTATCCGCTCTGTGTTTCAACGTTTTCATTGACCAAACCTCGTTGGTCAAACAGTAATGGGCGTTCTAGGTGAACGGGTAAGGTGCAAGGACATACTGGACATTACCAGGAACCTTTTAGGCCATCAGAATGCCATTTATTCCCACAAGAAGACGGTGCCACACCGACGGGTGAGCTAAGCCTCGCCAGTCATAGCCACTACCACGCCTCGCCCGCCGGCTTCATCGACGCATCAGCTCGAGGTTAATCGCCCCCTCGAGAAATGGAGACCATTAGAGACATCGACCCGGCAGAGATGTTCGACCGTAGGTGGCGGTGGCTCACCAAAATAAGTGGCCTTAAAGGGCGTCGAGCAAGGGGCTGCTACGCAGAAGCTCCACCACCGCCACGTGAGGGGCTCCCCACCAAAGAAAGGCAAGGGCGCGCAAAAGCGCAAGTTTGCGGCTATTCATCTTACAATATTACTGCAAAAAACAATGTTGCACTATTTTGATGGTGATAAACGTAGGAGGCTAAGCTAGTGCATTGGTAGGCTGAACTTTGTGCCCTGCTTCATGGGATTTTATTACTGTCGATTAAGAAACACATGTGTTATTTTAAATTTGCCATAACAACAGAGCCTTGTGAATGACGAAGCCTGGATGTAATGTATCTGCGGTGTTTGAAGGTGAGCTTAGCTACACTTTGGAAATGACTCATTTGCTTAAACATATTTGCCACAATCATAGCAAACACGGATTTCGTCGGGTTTTTCTTGCTTAACGCAGCTTTTTGAGTTCATGCACGATTTGGCTCTAGCAATAGATAAGCTTAAAGGAGTTGACTGTATTTTCTTGTACTGCAAAAAAGCATTTGCAGGTGTTTCATATCACCTTCTTGTTGGTACATTGTGGGCTCTAAACTGAATGAATCGGTTTTTGCATGGGTAGCCGTGTATATCTCTATATGACAGCAGTCGGTCGCTCTCAGTGGTTGTTCGTCCGGATATGTTTCTGTCACCTCAACAATTCCCCAAGGGTCCGTTGCAGACCCTCTTTTGTTTCTGTTGTTTATAAGTGTTATTACTGTTCAACTCAAATTTTTGTTCGAAATGTTCGCGAATAACTGTGTACTTTAGAGGACTAAAGCGGATGAACGTGATTGCGAATATCTGCAGCATGATTCTAATTTATAACATCCTGGTGTGCTGATTTGGAAAAGTCGTTGAATGTTAAAAAAGTGTATTAACATCACCTTTACAAGAAAACCTTCATTCCAATTGAATATGTATACCGTAAATTAGACTGCTTTACGAACGGCCGGCAATATAAATAACTAGGAGTTTATTTAACGAGTGGTTAGAGGTTAAATATGCACGTTCACAACACAAAAAGTTACGGCTGCACATCTTTTTGGCTTTCTTAGATAAAATGTCAGCGAACCTCTATCTACCTTACAAGAACAACCGTATTTTACTCATGAGCGCTTAATGTTGTAGTAGGCATGTGTTTTCTGGGATCCCTCCAATAAATAACTGGTTGATACGCTCGAAAACATACAGAGTAGGGTAGTGCGATGCTTATTAGGTAATTGGTAGTGTGAACATAGCATGAATAAAAGTAAAAGTAAACTTGACTGGTAAGACGGAACATATCAGAGACGCAACCTCAGGTTGTAATTTTTCGAACATCTATCATTCGAAAACTGGAATAGAAGGGGACAAGTATATCCAAGCACCATTCTACATATCCTAAATTGGACCGCTAGTTTAAAGCAAATTATTAACTTTCCTTTAAAGTTGACGCCTTGCGCGAATAATTTTGTCTTAGATCAATAAGAAAGTGTAATTATCTTCCACGTATGATTGTACCAACTTTTATACAGACGATATTGACCGCGCTTTGTGGAAATATTTTGTTATTTAGTCGCATATTTGATGCTTAGTGTTATGTATCTCCCTGCTGTAATGAATGTAAAGGCAAGCAGGTATCAAAAAATACAAATAAATCAATAAATAAAACATAACAACTACAGAAACAAATAACTAAAAATATAAATAAATAAATGAACTTGCGGAGCCGCAATTCTCCTCCGACGGGTTGAGAACCTTACGCATTCAAACTTCACAAATAAAATACTGTTTGTTTGATTTGTTCCAGTATGCAAAGTTTGCTGTATAAATACTACATTTGCTATGTTATTGGTTTTAAACAAAAATATAAAACTCTAGTTTTACGCCTTTCCTTGCGTGAAAACAGGGGGATGCAACTGCAGCCACCTGAAGCAAGGCGTCATTCGCCGCGCGTGTAGAATTTTTTTGCCGTAGTAGGAGATTAATAGAAAATTAAGTTCTTTTGGGCAATTAAGTGGTCTGCACGTAACTCATATAAACAACAAAAAAATAGATTGAAAATGACAGCACTTTTTCCATCTCTTCTAGGATCACCCCTGTGGAAGGTCATCACAAAATGTGATCGAGTAGGAAATTTATTTGGAAGAAAAATGGGCAAAGACTGCATATACTTTTTGTGTGAAGGAAATTATATTGAATGCTCCTCAGTTTTTGTGGATTACGAAAACGCTTCGTAAAGGCATTCGGGCCGGTTTCATATACAACAAAACTGGTCAAGCAAATGTAAAAATGGTTTTTAGTAAGAGCATGAAAGTGCTTCGGAAGGTTGTCCTAAATGAAATTCGCTGAAAGCGGCAATTTAAACTTTGTGAAATTCAACAGCCTCCCCCCACCACCTTCCCGGTTATTGCAGGGGATCCGGCGCACAGAAGATATCAGGACATGGAAAATGCATCGGTTCCAGCTCTACAAAGAACTGAATATTTGCTGTATTCGACAGCAATGCTGCGCTGACCGCTGGACGGCTGGTGGTTGCGCGCGTGCTCATTTTGATGTGGCTGCAATGGACCCAAAATGCTGGGTTTGTGCTTCTGCACACAGCGACTGAGTCATTTGCTTGCGCGAAATGCAGTAAGAGGCCTCAGTACAGTTAACGTATTGTGGTTGAACTCCAATGCCAGTAGCGTAGCCGAACGCCGGGCAGTTTTAGTCCGGCTGGCGACCGATGACCGTATCTCCGTTTCTATCCGGTAGCCGTAATTCGGCCGTACACAGGTGGCTTTGGAATGACCGCAGCCGTACGGCTGGAACCTGGCCGTATGAACGTAAGCCCGTCGACTGGCCGACGGACACTGGCCGTTCCACAGCCATGGGTGTACTGCCGTTTACGGCCAAAAGGCCCACATTTGGACACTGGACGAACATGGCTGCCGGAAAAACGCCGGACAGAAAATCACGCGCCAAGGTACACCGGCATGATTTAGGCCGAACAGTCTTGTCCTGCCTGGGAGCACCTTAACCTCGAAATAGCCAGCACCGACAAAACTGCGCTTTCTACAGATCACAACAGAAGCGTTCCAACTCTTGCGAAAAATTGTTGGCATTGACAGCATTTGGTGGCAAGTCATTTCATAAACTTACAGGTATGAAGAAAAAAACTATATTTATTTGAATTCGCCTTCGCAAAAATTGAGGTTAGAGCATGCTTAGGAGTGTACCTTGTTTTTTGTGTCATAGCAGATTGGACAAGATTTTTCTCATCTAGAGCAATTCTTTCTGTAAGAATCTTGTGAAGAAAAAGCAGCCGGTGTATTTTCCTGCGTGTTTCTAGTCTAGCAATATTATTATTTTTCATAATCGATGATGGCGATTCTGTCCTTTCGTATTTGGGAAAAACAAATCTTAAGGCCTTCCTCTGTACTGGTTCAAGTTTTATTATATCTTTCTTAACATGTGGGTCCCATTGTACCCAAGCGAATTGTAACTTCGACCTCACACACGCATTGTACGTAAAAGCCGAACACTTGAAGTAGCATTTTTACGTTTCCTCTTAAGAAAACATAATTTTTGAAAAGCTGACACGCAGATTTCGGAAATGTGCACCCCCCCCCCCCCCGATAGATTACTGGTAAATGTTACCCGTAGGTATTTATATTTTTAAACCTCTTAATATTGCTTCTATTAGGATGGTAACTGAAAATACTCAGGATTTGTTTTCTGGTAGCACGAGAAAGGAACGTTTCTTCGCCGTTCAGCGCCATGCCCCCCTTCACACACCAGTCATGAATTGCCACAACAGTTCACTCTAGAAAAGCATGGTCACATTCGTCCCGATTTTTTTTAAAACAACACAATCATCGGCAAATAATCTTGTTGTAACCTCATGCGAAGTATTATTTCTGCTAAATAATTTATATAAATTAACACAATAAATGGTCCTAACACACTGCTCTGTGGCCCCCCCGTACGTGCAGGAAGCATACTTGAAGAAACATTTTGCATATGTACGAATGGTTGTCTGATTTTAGGGTATGCAGAAATCATCCTAATAATACAGGAAGGAAGCCTAAAGCTCTCCAGCTTGTATAACAATTTTCCATGCGGTATTTTGTCGGAGGTCTTGCAAAAATCTACAAACAATACATCCACTTGGCCAGCCGTGTGAAGAACACTGAAAAATTCATTTAACGCTCATATTAGCTGGGTAAAAGTAGACATACCTTGTCTAAACCCATGTTGACAAACCGAAAACACCTTATGGCCACCAAGAAATTCCCGTATGTATTTACAAATCAAATGCTCTAACATTTTGCAGCATTGGCTGGTCATTGAAACCGGGCGGTGGCTATCAGGCACAAGGCGGCTGCCCTACTTATGTATAAGAACTACACATGCACTAGGGTAGTCATCTGGAATCTCACCCGTTGCCAGGGACAAATTCACTAATTCCGTTAAAAACAAGAAATTTGTTGGGCACATCGCCGGAAAAACTAGTTTGAAAGGCTGTCCGGCCGAGCGGCTTTCCGTATAATGTTTTCTCTACAATTATCCTAAGCATAAATTGAAGTCAGAGACCTTGCGGCGGCTTTTATGACGCATCAACTATTTCCCTTACTGTACAACTGCCAACAGTGCAATGCCCCAATATAAATCGCTGCGAAAGCGCCAACTCGCCCTGGTGCATTGAGCCACAGATGCTGGCTGGCTGCAACCATTTCCCCTATAATTATATCGAAAAAGAACGATTTCACTACCCCCTTCATCTTCGGATAAAGCGAAAGAAATAAAACCTTCAGGCATCTTGCAATGACGTGCAGCTTTTATTATCGAACTCATTGGTACGTGTGAAGAATACACTCAAACCTCGTTATAACAAACATGGAGAGGTGTCGTAATTATTTTGTAATACCCGTTATTTTGTCATATAAATCATTAGAGTTTACGGAAATGTATGCTCAGTTGGATGTACACCTATATGCATGCAAAAAAAATCGCCTCGCCGCTAACTATACCGCTGCGCAACCAGGCTTGCGAAGGCAATTGAATAGAAGACAAATGTCCTGCTTGCTCAATGCGCACACTGCTTAGTTTATTGTTCCCTAGACATGCTTGAAAAAAGTCCGTGATGCTCCTTTGTTTCGAACACCGCAAGCGAAAAACTTCCTTTTCAGTGCACGTTCCACCGCGTTGATGCCGTGTTTGTCGTCGTCATGGGCACCGAAGAAACGACGTAGGAGGTCAACCGCATCAAGTGCATGCGACGACGTTGGTAAATCTAACACGTCGGCATGCTAGACTATGAAATCTCCGTCGTAGGTTGCGTCAGGTTTTCTGGGGACATCTGTGACTATAGCACGTTGGCCTTGGCGTTGAGGGAGCCATGCTCCTTGCTTTGCGACGCTGACTAAGTGAGGAGGATGGCTCGGTCGGCCGCGTGTGTCGACGCGGGAGGTTTAAAGCAGCGGTCCCGAAAGAGTGTGCGGAACTACGCAGAGCTTTTCATGCACCACGGTGTGTTTTTGTTCAAAAGGGAGAATAATGTAGTTCATTATACCCATGGACCGTCAATTTTACTTCGTTACAACAAGGTTTGAAATCCATGGTGCTCTATTCAGATTTCAAGTGGAATTTTCTTTACTTCAGCAAAATCGAGAGACGAGCTAGTTGGTTCGCAATTTCTATGAGTGAAACTTAAGCGCAAAAATTTTTCACAGGGACGAGAAAGGGAACGACACAGGCGCCTGTGTCGTTCCCTTTCTCGTCCCTGTGAAACATTTTTGTGCTTAAGTTTCACTCATGGAAATTTCTTTACTTCGTTATATTTACTATTTCGGTACATCCCGTTATGTTATAACGAGGTTTGAGTATTCATTTCTTTAGAAGTAGGTAGAGAAGTAAACACTCGATACGTGACAGGTGAGCGAATTTTGCAACACTGTCTGCACATAGAATACAGTTACCCTTACACTGATATTTCGATGGATGGTTGTAATGGTTCTTTTTGGGTTAACCTGGCTCTCTTCAAGGCTTTAAATCTGCGCTTAACGCAACCATTAGGAATTACAGAAACAGCTTTGCCGCAGAAAGACTAGATATATTATATACTCTAAAATATATACATAAAAATCACAATACACCACTTATTTTTACTGACAGGCTAAACATAAAATTACCTCTTCACTCTGCCAGCCAAAAACCCTGAATTTAAGCTTTTCATAAAACCATTTTGATAGTGTACAGAGTAACTCTACAGCTTATCAGTTTACCCGCAAAATCGTTCAATGAATGGTCGTGTGGCATTCTTTGCAGTAGGATAGGCGCTCCCCTTATCGTGTATGGTGAGACAAAACCGGTCTTCGAAATATAAACCATTAAACTTTGGCAGCGGAAACAAATCAGATAAACACAAACACTACGCTGAATAAAACCACACAGGCTGCAATTCTGTGCTGATAATTAAAGCACACACCACAGAAATAGTTGTTTTGGTACAGGTACATGATCCACACTCACAGAACACAATATTATTGTATAAATGCAGCAAAAACGCTCTTTGAAACAAAAAGCACAGCATCTCTTTGTTCCTCATAGAATTTTCGAAAACGCATCCCGCGTTTTTGTTAAAAAAAGAAAATTTTGTTAAATTTGCACTTACAAAGTTTCACCAGGTCATTATTTTTTCCGACTAATGATAGATAACCCAAAATCTTCTGTTGGGTATTTAGGATTTAAACACTTTCAAAATGCCATTTTTCTCGCATGTATCTTCGCATTCAATTTGTATTCAGGGGTTTCCGATTAATCCTTGTCCGCGTATGCAGTGTTGACGTTCCAGCATTTCTTTAGGCATCCTTCTCTGCAACCTTCATCTGGCAGCATATCTGCGTATCTTCAAATTATATACAACCTACGACCGAACTTATGTTTGGAAAAGAAGTCACAATCATGCACTACATCATCATCCGCTTTCATAGAACGGTGTAGAGCAGGAGTTCATGTATTGACACTATTTTAACTGTGTTAACATTGCGCCAACAACACATATACCTACATCCACAGCTCAAACAATGCGCTGCAGTGATTCCAATTGTGCTTTTGACATAAATACGTCAATCTCAATATTTTTAACAAGCTTCAAAGCTTTAAAATACAAAAGAATTAACAATTGGTGCGTTGTTTCAGGCTAGTTTGCATTGCTAAGCTATTTATATTTATAGCAGGGAGTAGTTCCCAGAACGGAGCAGGGCCTGGAGTCTGGAACGTCGGCAGTGAATTTAAAAAAAAAATCTGTTTTAGTTGCAATATGAACTCCAGGGCAGCATTAGTGTTTCTTTTAACCGTCACAGTATTGTTGAACATTGCTTGCAACGATGCTGGGTGAGCTGGAATTGACTACATTTTACAAAAACGCGACTGTTACACCCTCTACGTCACTGTCTACTTCTGAGTGAACAAATGCAAATTTAAATTTTGCATAAGGGGAGGAATTCGTAAAATGGCCGAGGCCGATAGGCTTGGATACTATGTGTTTTTTTAATAGAAATTATCCAACCAAAATATATGCTTCTTTTTATGCGACTTGGAATACCTGGTGACCATGATGAAAACTTCTTGGGTTTGTCCTTATTCCAACGTTTTTACGGCATAAGCGATTTTTAGATTTTTGTAACTGCTTTTTAGTTCTCATCAGGGCTGCGGCGTGGCATTTAATGATACCCTTTAGGAACGCGTACTTGCGCGACGCGCACTAAAACTTTCACATGACTGATTCGGCTTTGAATGACCCCCTTAGGGAAACAGGAGCACAATTTTCTTGTTTTGGCACCACTGCTGCACTGCGATAGGATGGCTAAAGCGTTTTATTTTATTGATGACATAGGAGTTCGCATTCCTTAGATGTTTGACAGCTGCATAATTGAGCATGAAGCTAAACTGTAATGCATGATATTTCTGAGAGTATGTTCTGAAACATAGGGCGTGATCAAGCGCCTACCCAAGGAAAACCATTATTGCTGTATTTTATATTGCTTACATAAAAGCCGATCTAAGTGTGGTGGTTACGGGGTGCTTGTAAGGCACATTTCTCTGCAGCCCTTCAAATTAACCCGTGCTTTCTAATGTACACTCATAACGCAGTTCTCTGAAAAACAGCCTTTACCATGTGACTATATGCATAAAGCAATATTTCAATATATGCAATAAATATATGCAACATATTTTTCAATATTTGCATAAAGCAACTGTACACATGTAGAAATTTGTTATTAAACCCGCCATAAAAATACGTACGTCACGCACTGTATACATCACACTTGGGCACTGCTTTGGGAACAAAAACGTATGCAATATTCTTTCATTTTTGTGTGGTTTAAAACAGCACTTGCTAAATGGCATTATAGCGAGAAGAATTATACAGGCTACAACTCTCAGGGACATGTATATATACTACGTGTTTCTTCAAAGCGTGCGTGATTTAAATAGCTGGTGATGCAACCACTGGGGAACACTGTTATACATTTATTACAGTGATGGCGCAAAACACCTTTTCTGTTTTAGAGCAACAAATTCTAGCGTTCGAAGTTCAGCAACCTCTACTTGTACTGGAAGTGGGGTAAGAATATTTTCAACTACATTTTTTTTCGCGGTGTATGCTTCCTCGTCGTTAATTACTGAAACAAATGTTACGCAGCGGGCACAAAAAAACTAGTTTTGAGTTCTCAATTGGCCAAAGGCAAAGGCCGCCTTAGAGAACATTCCACGGTGTGCGGCAAATCCACGCACCTTCGGATATGACCCCTTCTGGACATGAACAATTGGTGAAGCAGCAGTTACTTATGATTGGACCACAAACCCTTCAGCAGACTTCGATATACCATCCGATGTAGTAGATACCCAGCTTTAACAGTTACATTACGTGCCTCGTAGCGTTTAAGGCAGCCGATATAAGATTAGGCACAAGAAAAAATTAGCGCTCAAATTGTTTCCTGGAAACGCCAAATTCGAACCTATTGTGCCCAACTTGTTAAAAGTAATATCACCAAATTAGCAAACACATTACATCTAAAGTTCCAATCAAACGATAGTAATGCTTCTAAAGGCACCTTTTTGGGCGGGATCCACAGCGTTTTCGTAGTTGCAGCGTCAAGGTCTAAATTTAGGTCCACGAAAATCGCCGTGTTTTGCGTTCGCTACAAAATCGTTGCTCAGATATTCCATCACTAATGTGGGGACGCTAATACCCTACGTCCCACACCATACGTCCCACACCTGTTCCCTCTCCCAGGCATAAAAAATCGCCATAGGTAGCCCCTGTTCATAAATCTGGTAGTGAAGCTGACCCATCAACGTTCAGACCCATCTCACTAACCAGCACTATGTGCAAACTACTGGAACACATATTTCTTAAACATCTAACATTGTATCTTGACTAAAATCACATCTTATCATCATTACAACAGGGTTTTCGCAAAGAACTATCCAAAGTTACCCAACTGGTTGAACTAATTCACGACATCTCCCTCAATCTAGACTGCAGAAAACAAACCCAATTAATTCTATTGGATTTCTCAAAGCCTTTTGATCGGGTGCCACACAAAAAACTTGTAAGAAAATTAGAAGCGACAATAGGCACAGGTCCACTTACTGACTGGATAGACAATTATCTGAGTAACCGAACGCAGTACGTGCAAGTCAATCGCGAAAGTTGTACCATAGCCAATGTCACGTCTGGTGTACCACGTGGCAGTGTTTTGCCGCCCATTTTATTCCTGATCTTCATGAATGATTTACCTGCTTGCATTGGTGTTAATGTGAGCCTTTTCGCTGATGACTGCATACTTTATTAAGAAATTAACGCCCCAGAAGATAATGTAAAATTGAACAAAGCCTTGCCGTACATATCTAGCTGGTGTGCTCTCTGGCAAATGACCCTGAATGATAAAAAATCGGCTCTCTTGAGGATAACCAGAAAAAAGCATGTATCTGAATTCGTTTACGTTATAAACAACTCTTCACTTCCGGGAGTGACTGAACACAAATGTCTAGGTTTAACTTTAACACAAGATTTTAGATGGGACAACCACAATAGTCATGTCACAGCAGCTGCATTAAAACGACTGTTTTTCCTTCGTAGAAGTCTTGGTTCTGCGCCACATAAACAAAACTTTTGGCCTACAAAGCATTCATCAAACCCGTATAGAATATACAAACGTCGCCTGGTTTTCCTTTACAAACAATCTCATAAATGCCCTAGAATGAATACAACAGAAAGCGATAAGATTTTTTATAACAGGTGCAGTATACCAGACCCAACCACAGAACTTTTTAAAAAAGCAGGTCTCTTAACAGTAAAAAACCGCGCTAAATTGGCACGTCAGAAATTCCTGTATCAATTAGTTCACTAATAGCTAAACATAGATAGTTTAAAGTACATGTCATACGCAGAAACAAGGCAAACACGACAAAAGCAAACACGACAAAACAACACGTCAAACACGACAAAATTGGAATAAATATCAGTGTCGTACTGACTGCCGGAAATATTCTTTTTTTCCACTAGCAGTTAGTGAGTGAAATAATATTCCAATCAGTATAACAAACAGTCAATCATTGGAAACTTTTTCATCCCTGCCTAAATGTTACTTATTTTCTTTGGAATGACAAACTAAGTGTGCCCTTCCTGCAACACGACAAAACAACAAAACATGGGAAACACGACAAAACAAGGCAAACACGAAAAAATTGGAATAAATATCAGTGCCGTACTGACTGTCTGAAATATTCTTTTTTTCCACTAGCAAATACTGAGTGGTATAATTTGCCAATCAGTATAACAAACATTAAATCATTGGAAACTTTTTCATCCCTGCCTAAATGTTACTTATTTTCTTTGGAATGACAAACTGAGTTTTTTTGTGCACTGTTTGATGTGCTCACTATTCTTTTTTCAGTACTAGTTTTTATTGATGACCTTTCGTATTGATGTAGTTATAATTGTACTGATGTAGTCATAAAATGTATTGCTGTCGGTTTTGTCTCACTCATATTGCAATATTTCAGTGAGTACCCTTTGTATAAATCTTGCACTTTCACAATGTATGTTCCCTTCCTGCAAGAATCCCTAATTGAGATTAGCAGTAAGTGTAAATAAAGAAAATATATCGGGGTGACAGTAGATCGCGGTATGCCATCGACAAAGCATTTCACCACGCTCAACAATCAAGTTGAAACCCTTGTGCATGTTCTTCGGTTTGTGGCGGGAGAAAGATGCGGCCCTTCCAAAAGCGCTGTTTCTCCGTAATACCGGTACTTGTATTTGACATATCTGGAATACAGCCTAGCAGTAATTTCAGACTTGCTTCCGGCGCACATTAGTGCGCCGGAAAGCAAGCACTAGCCCTAAACACATGCAGGCACCAACCCTAAACATACGCTTGGGTCTCCGACTACGCTATGTTTCTATCAGGGGCACAAATGCCAATGCACCTGCATTTTGAGTGGCCGCACGTATTTTCTGGTAGCCATGTCTAGTTTACCTTATATGTCTCCAAGGAATGGGGACCACCCATTATCGGCTCTTCCGTCAGCGTGCCCGAGAAGTAGTATTGCGGCAGAAGTAGCCTGCTGCAGTGTTGCCAAAGTAGATTTCCTTAATCCCTAATGGTGGTTTCACAGAACTATTTGTGGGTACTAATAAAAAATAAATCCTCCTTACCATGCCTTCAATTATCAACAAATATTAATTTACATCAGTTGTTCTCAACGAAGTGACTCTAGCATTTTTGGCCCAGAAACACGCCAGCAGTGTGCGTGTAAAAAGTGATGGTTTGCTGAATAAGCCCAGGTTTAGCCGGCTTCATTATATTTTAGGCCTGTGCGTAACTCAAGGCTTCAAACAAGATCACAAGACAACCTTCGATTTTCTGAGTTTGAGGGGGCGGTTCACTTAGTTTCTCGTGAACCACCTCAAGCTCGGACGACATGGTTGCGTGACTCAAACTAGCCCACCAGGTGTTCAATGGTGTTATTAGACAAAACACTATTACACATTTCCTGCAGAAGTAATGAAAGTACGCTCCTTTCCGCTGTAGCAAGAATACACCCTTACCATTCAATAGGTACCATGCCCTTGGGGACCAGCTGGTAACTATTGGACAGAAGAAGGGGCAGAGATGGTTTCTACAAACGCCAATGTCGTGCGTGTGCCGTTAGCAAGCACGATCACGACCTCGCGTCTGTCGGACATTCTCCGCTTCGCCTCAAGAAGTCACTGGTTGAAAGCTGACAACCATCATGAAAGACTACTCAGCAGTACGCGGAATGTAAATTTTGTTTACCTAATGGTATTGAGTGAAACCACGTCATGCTGTGTTACCTAGAAAGGCGCGACGTAGCGTTTATCCGTCCTTACCAGCACCTCTTCAGCTTTGCCAGGAACCTCAACTGTGTAACCTACAGTGTACAAGAGGCTATTCCGCGCGTTCTCTGCAACTGTTCGCTCTACGCATATCCTCAAGGACAATTGTCCCCTTTGTTGGCTCGTTTGGACTACCAAGTTGAGGGTGAGGAAATACTGCGAGTTTATCGGAGAGACACACAGCGATCCCGCAAGGTTCTCAGAGCAGTGCTGACATTTGCACGAAGCAGTGGCCTCGCAGAGATACTGTAGTTGAGGCCCGTTTCGATAAACTATGAGGCGTAAATGTGCACCCATAAAATTTTTTCTATAGAGCAACTTCCTCAGTTAGCATATCTCCCTCATATTTATCCCTCTTATTTTATACAACACTCTTTTCCTACTTGCCTTTACCATATACACAATTGCTGGCCTGAGCTAATACATACAGGATGACAGTTATGCGTTTTTTCGTTCAGTAAAATTTCTCCCTGCCGCACAAACACACCGCTGTCGCCGGCTCACATCCATTATACAACACAGTACCCGGCCTACGAAAGACCCATCGACACGCATACACTCAGCCTCTTCTATAATGTCACACATAATATTTCCACAATCAAACACGCAGGCGTGTGCCTTGTGGTTTTGTGTATGCATCTAAAAGGGGCACCCAGGCTGGACGTTGTCATAAAGAAACGCTTCACAACCTGTGTGCTCCATCCATTTCAGCTGTAAAAACTTCAAACATATTTGGAACGCTTGACACTTCAATTAACAAAAAATTTTGCCAATGCTACTTCTATATGTAAACCTCTAAAGGTCTTTTTTATTGATAACTATAGTGCCCATCTCTCCCACAGAGTGAATTGGTACAGCTTGGAGCTCGGAAATATTGAGGTCGTCACGCTGAGCATGAATTTAAACAAAGCGTTTCCACACTCTTTTTTTGGTTTCCAAACTAGGCTTTTTCTTTAAACTCCCTTGTGCAATTATCACGGGAGAAATCACTCCTACAGCACAACCCGACGCTGGTGTGATTCTATAGCTGGATCTCAAAAAGCATTCTACCGAGTCTCCTGCGCCCCCACAGGTCACCATTTTAATTTGGTGTTCATTTTAAGACGTATATTCAACCACGCCACACACCCCAGAGTCGCATGTAAATTTTCTACAATTACAACACCTAGATCAATCATACGAACACTCCTTGTTGTAGAAATGTATGAGGAGGTATTTATCCCTTTTGTTTTTGTATTTGAGTCTCCAGATATTATGAAAAACAGAGACAATTTAACATATTTACTTTATTCTGCACACAGAAGAGAATAAGCTTTGCGTCACCAGGGGCAGTCACGCATTCAAACGACACAATAAGTAGGTGGATGTAGCGTAAAATCAGAATCACAAATTGGAAGCCTCTCACATAATAAATCCTGATGCCGAAGCCACATCTCAATATTCCCCTCGCGTCAAAATTTAGTTGTATGAATATTTTATCAATAAATGCGCAACCAAGAGGCACTCGGCCTTATCATTCACTATAATCAAGCATATAGTAAAATATCTCCCAATACGCTCACACCCATTATGGAAATTTGATAAATCCGACCAACTACTGCACGGCACGACTGTGTCAAAAATATAGCGGATGGTCAATCGGGAACTTTGTCTTCACTAACAATACAGATCGTTCCACTGTACTCTTATTTAAAACAAAGAAATAACTAGTATTCTCTGCCTTGTAATAACGGACAACAAAACCGCCTAAAAAAGAACCCTGATTGCAAGAGTTGTCTTCTCCGGTGTTTGTCAAAGTGCACCCTATCAGTCAGCCCCGCGGTTTCTAAACGACACCCCCTAGCCAACATAAACTGACCTCTCTTTGTATGGGTGGGCCACTCTGTTCATAACGGCGTATGACCAACCCAATAAAAAACTTCCTGACAGGGCCTCCGCATATTTTTTGGAAAAAAAGCACGTAGGCTTAAGTCAAAGTTTTTTGTCCTTTCTTTGACTTGTCGTCTTATTTTTCGATAGTTTTTCCAAAACGTCAGATTGTACCTATTGGCCAGCAGGACACTCTTCTTCCCAATATAAACGCTAAAATTTTGCACGTGCACGCGACACAATACTGCTGTCAAGGCTCGAATGACATGAGAAAAGTCTTCAAGGCACAGTCTTCAAGGCACAGTCTTCAAGGCACGAATGACCCCCTAACATCGTCCGTAACTTTCCACTTCATCCTCCCTGAAGCAGCATACGAGGACGCCGTTCCGCTAGCAATTAACGGCTTGCCCCTTAACCACAAATAAATTTTCAGATTACAAAAAAGACATCTACATATTCTTCCGCGGATACATATGACCTGTCGGTCCTGAAACTCAAACCCGGCGATGTTTCTGGTAGACATCGTGAATACCCCAGATGACACCATTTCCGGCACATTAACGCACCATGCTCAAAGTGTAAAAAAATAACTATATGCGATACTACAACTGTCGCTTTGGACGTCTTCCCCTACTGCATCCGAACGGGAAATAGGGATCAAATTTCACGTACCGTTATATCACTGCGCAAAACCGCTTTGCACTCATTAAATAACCCTTGCATAGTGTGTATTATCAAGCCATCACAAACTATTGTGGCCATCCCACGCAAGCTTGGCCCCTGCAGAAATCTCGCGCACGGAATTCACTCCTTGCAGTTTATTTTGTCTAATTTACCTCGTGTGGAAAGTAAGCATTGTTCTGCACTGTATTTCGGTCTTTCTTCAAGTTCTTTTTTTTCTTTGTAGTTATTGAAGAAATCTGAGAAGGCGAACTTGGACCTTCTAAACTAGAGGTACAATCTTTCACGGTACCTGCCATCGTTGCCGCTAACCTCGAATTGTCTAGCACACCGCTCCCCTAAAGCTGTTAAGGATAAAAAAGTGATGTCGCCCACATCCCAAGACTAGACAAGTGATTTGCACGTCGGGCAGACACTACATGCCCTGAAGCTCCACCTTACATGTTTTTTCGTGTTTCCCCAAGATATAAACAATAACCATTTATTAGTAATTGAACCCGCCTAGTAACGCAGCAGAAAACATAAGTAATAACCAAATATACATGAACCCTTTGTATTTATTGGAGCTCAACAAACCTTCAAAAAGCTCGAAATATATTGGTTTATGTTACCATGGTGAGAGCTGCCGCGTTGGCTTTGGATAATTGTAAAAATCTTTTCTTTTAGTTTGTGGCAAACTATTTCAAACACAGCAAACAATGCTACAACGTTCATCTGCCTCTTTATGTTGGGTGGGTGAAACCCGATAGACGAGGAGGCATGCTCGCTCTTTCTCCCGTATGCTATATTTCAAGAACTATCAAGGCGGCTTAGATCTGTATGCTCTGCAGAAAAAAGGCTCCTTGAAAACTGCGACGTCTTTTGCAGTTCAGATGGGATAAATAATGACATTCATTTACGCCCGATATGTTTAACCTTCTACCAACTTCGTTTCTCAGCTGCAATTGCTTTTATGGTAACGTTTTTGCCTGTTTTCTTTCCCCTTTGTTGAAATTCCAAACATTTCACGTAAATATTGTCAATTTTACAATTTCTCGATTAAAAATCATCATCGTCACTGCCGGCATGGGCGTACAACGGTTATTTGCTCAGGTAAGATATTTACGCCCGGCCGCATTCTACCGTTTTTCAATACGCTTTGTTATTGCGGTGTCATGCCCCACATCTGCACTTGCACGTGCCGCAGCTTCGAGAAGAGGATTGGTTGATTTTTTTAATGGTATGCTTAAAACATTGTCGCACGTGTGGTTACTACTCTCAGGGTACGTTGAAAGTAATACGTGCACTAAGGCACACCTTCTGAACCCACTGTAGATAGCATTTTTAAAATTGTGCAGAGCCACGAAGCTATAAACCTGAACACGTTTTTCGCGGAAATAAATAAATTAAGGACAATCAGGCTGCAATAATAATCTATGGAAAATGTATTAAACAGAGTCGTAGTCATAAAACGCAATAGGGTTTTAGAAAGAGCGAAGTCTCTACCGCTTTAGCTTTACCTAATTTTCCTAGCTGTTTCGCTCGGGATGTCGCGCAGCGAAAAATACAGGATGATTATACCAATAACAGATCGCGTAGGATTAATTTCATTATGTGTGAACTAATCGATGGAAGCTGGGCACAATCAGAGGTAAATCACTTTGTTTCTTTGATAAGCAGCTGGGTGAGCTATTGCGCCTGGCCATATCATACGGGCACATCGTCTTTGGCTTTTCCGGAAAAAAAAATAGCGACCTGTCATTGTAACATTTAGCAGTAACAAGGATAGAGAGCGTATTCTTTCTCGTGGATAAAAACTAAAAAAACATGTATTTCGCATTGCGTGAAGACCTTACCCCTACAGCAAAGTCACCACCTTTCAAGCTTTTACAGTTCGCCCGCAGATCTGGATCGTTTTTAAACTAAGACACAATATGTTTATTGTAAACAAAAATGCTTCATCTATGATAATATTTTGGATGTCGTGGTTGAACCAAAAACATAGAAGTCAAAACGTGAGCCGGCTCAGAACGATTCACCGCGAACACCTTCAGTGTCACAGACGTCTGACGTCGTAATTCAGAACCTAAATTGTCGAAGCATTAAAAAGAAAATAGGCGAATTCGCAATGCTTGTTGCAACAATTAGTCGTCACATTACATTACCATTGGCACCGAGTTCCATCCGTGATTCAGAAGTTTTCCCGCCTAGCTTTCAAGTATACCGTAGTGATAGGGACGCGAAAGGAGGGGTTGTTTTTGTGCTCGGTGATATTAGCGTGCAATCTAGTTCACTGACGGTATCGTTCAAACACGCGGAATTGATATGGTGTAATATTCATTTAAATTATAATGATCAGGCAATAGCAACTGGTTGTTTTTATCGTCCTCCCATATGCACCAGCACGGATGTTTTTCGGTCCTTACCGGACTTCCTGTCTACTTTAATAAACGATTACTTACTAGGACGTGATTTCAATATGCCGCCACTGCTATGGGTAAATCCCAAATCCTAAATCCAAATCTTCTGCAGTTTTGTCAAGCCTATACGAACTGCTTTTGGCACAGGACCTTTTCCAGTGTGTAAACAAACCCACTAAAAAAAGAAGATTTACTATTTTCAAACACACAATCACTTATAAAAGATGTTAATACCATTCCTAGCGTCACCGACCATGACTGCGTTCAAGCTATTTGTCCCTTTTAATTGCACAAGAGTGCACACCAACGCGAGGAAGATACCGTTTATAACAGAGCTGCTTAGGCAGCTTTGTCAGAAGAACTTCAGTCTTTCCGTTCAGAATTTATTGAAATGAGTCACGTTCCTAATTGGAATTTATTCTAGGAAGCACTGAAAAAACTTGGAACACTCGGTAGAAACGTATGTGTTTATTAAAATTATCTCAAGTAAGAAACGTGCTGATAAGCCATATATGACTCGAAATACTTTGCTGCTAATAAAAAAACGCCGTCTCCTGAATACGGACAGAAAACGTAATATGCTAAGTATTTTAGATGTCACTAGAAAGTTTGGAAACGATATAAGGAGTCGTAACAAAGACTCCACAGAGACTACTTTGGCTTTCTAGGAACGAAGCCTAAAGAAAATTCCGCGGAAATGTGGAAATTAGTAAATCCCAGGGCCGGGAACCTACAGGTGTACCCAGCCTCCACGTTGATGGTGAAATACTTACGGACGACTCCGAAAAACCTACTTCTTTTATTAAATATTTAAAATCAGTCTCTGCACCCCCCTACTTAGGAAACCTCCCGCCTGTGTCTGAAAAGATAGACCAACCTATGGGCCCCATAACTATCACTTTAATAGTGTTCTCAATCTGCTTTAAAATGTGAACTAATTCAGCTGGTCGAATGGTTTGAATACCGAATGTTTTTCATGCATGTTCTGAAATCATTGCTCACTTTGTGGTTACTTTGTTCACCATAACGCTGGCTACCCGTGAATTGCGTCAATACTGGGGAACCGCTAATGTGGTCCGCATTCACAAAAGCGGTTCCAAAAGCAACCCCGAAAATTCGAGGCACATTTTCCTTACAAGCGGATGCGGAAACCTTCTTGAGCACATAATTTATACTGGAGAGACTAAGCATTTGGAAAGCAATAATTGCTTTACATATAATCAACATAGTTCTCGGGCTGGTTTTTCCTATACGACTGAATGGTTGAATTTAGTCATGACATTTTCCCCCCATTTGACCTAACTAAATGAATAGTTTGTGTATTTGAGACTTTAAAACGGCCTTCGATTGGGTTCCTCACGCCCTGCTTTTACACAAACTATCTTTTCTTGGCTTGCGATGCAATGTAATGCAGTGGAGTAAGAGTTTATTTGGAAAATGGCACACAGCGTGTTTTTGTTGCATGGGTGTCAATCTGTTGGAGTGAGTTTCTCTGCCGGTGTTCCGCCGGGGCGGTTCTTGGTCTTCTGCTTTTTTATGTTTTTACCAACGACAATGTATCTGATCTTAACGCCAAAGTGCGTCTGCATGCTGACGAGTGTGTCTTTTCTCACCGCATAACTAGGTCGCATGACACAGCCCATGTTCCAAACAATCTACATTCAATTCAGCGCGAGTGTAAAAGATGGAAAACCAGGTTTAATGCAATGAAATGTCAGCACATTACTTTTTAGCGCATTAGTAAAGTAATTTTGTCAAAATATGTCCTTGACAATGTGCCCCTTACAACATTTACAGATTTTAGGTACCTGGGTAGTTATTTCTCACCCAACCTTTCCTGGAAAAGACAGTTTGAACATGTTTGTTCTTTTGCCTGCCGTTCGCTTAAGTTTCGTCAGCGCAGTTTTAGGGCTGCCTCTTCTAAACTGAAAGAGCTTCTTTGTTTCACCCACATGAGGTCCTTCATGAAGTACGCCTGTGCCGCTTGGGACCCTCAAATTGCATACATATGCGAAAGATTACAACGTGTACAAAACCATTCCGCCTGTTTTGCCACGGGTCATTACAATTTCGGATCCCGTGTTACAATATATAAAAACCAGCTTAATTGGAAACCCCTGAAAGAACACTGGCATGATGTCAAATTTATTTCGCTTTATCATATCTATTTTTAAAGAGTGGAATTATTCCTGACATCTTTCTGTTCACCCCACAATAAGTATCTAGACGGCGTGACCGTAATTCGAAAATTTGTGAAATACATTGCCGTACAAACGTTTTCACCGATTCGGTTTTTACTCACACCATTAGTTTGTGGAAAGAGTTGGCGAGTGCTATAGTTGATTGAACCACTGACGCGCTTTTCAGTACGTATATGTTAAACCTGCAGTTTTGTTTTTATTTGTATATTTGACGAAGTGTATAGATGTGTTTTAGCCTGTCTGCCACATGGTAAATTTCCCCTGCTATAATGCCATCTTGGTGTTGCAGAAAACTAAATAAACAAAAAAAATCATCATCATCAGCCTGCTCAGGTTTACATCAAAACGAATGCCTCTCCCATTGACCGCCAGCTGCTCCTGTCCTGTGCTAATCAAGTTCACTGTTTACCCCTGTTTTGCGTATTGCATTCCTCCATGTTGTTGTTGTCCTTCCCCTTCTGTAGACTGTTCTCTTGGTGTCCACTCTTTTACCCTAATTGTCCACCGATTGTCGGTCCGTCTCTCTACATGGCCATCCGAAGCCTGCGCTATGGGCTTTTTTTAGTTTTCTAGTATTCCGAAAATAGTACCGCGAGTTTTGCGGAAACGTATATCCCCCCTCCTTCAACAGATCTACCATTATGCCGTCGTCACCTGCAGCTTTTCCTCTTTTCTTGACCTTGAGAGCCTCTCTTAACTCATCTTTAATTACTAGTGGCACATCAAAAGTTAAGCTGCACTCAAAGCAGTATCCGCTGGTATAACATCGCTGGCATACAGTCTGGTCTAAAATCGTTCTGCTACGTTTATTATCTCATCCAAGTTGTGCTTATTGTTACCCTGCTCGTCTCTAAGTGCGTACATCTAGTCTTTCCCTGTGGCTAGCTTTCTCTTAGTTGATTTCGAGCTTCCTCCTATTTCCAGCGTTTCCTTGGCCACTGCGATGTTGTACACAGGAATCTCTTTCGTTTTAATTCTGTTAAGCAGTTTCGACCACCCGGCCAATTCCTCCCGATCGGCCGTACTTGACAATTTTATGTTCTTACGTTTGGCAATTAGTTTCTTCGTTTTTTTTTGTCTTTTTAGTTAGTCTTGCACATTGTTCTCTACATGTTTCTTCTCCCACAGCTCCTGCTGATTCACTGAACACTGATGTTAGGTTGTCATTTAGCCTGTCTACACTGACTTCCTCCTGCTCTTTTTTGGGCGAGAATACGTTTTGAAGAGTGAATTTAAACTCCTGCGATCTGGTTGTGACTGATTTCATGCGGGGTTTCTCAGTTTTCACAAGTTTCATTCTTTCTCCTCTCATATGAAGTATAAGCTTGCATCAAACCATTCGGTTATCGCTACTTCGAATCTTTCTTAGCACCTCTACGTGTTGGACGATATCCGGGATGTCACTTGGAATGAAGTCGACTACTTTTTTGGTTTTACCTTAAGGATTTTCCAAGTCGATTTCCTAAATAAACAATTTCTTTCTTTTTAGTCACTACAACTTCACTGTTCCCGTATGTTAATCTTTTACAGGCAATTCTTTTTCCGGGAAGCTTAATTTGCTTCAGCAAATTGTTATTAATTCGAAGCAGACAATCTCAGTTAACCGAATATTTTTCGCGAGCTGAAATGAAAAACGTCGTTTTTTTTTCAAAATTACCTTTTACACACGAGCATTTTATGCGAAATTGGACACGATGCATACAAATAGATTTCAAAATATCTCTGTTGTTTTGGCTTTTCAACAAATAACATGTATCTTGTATTACATTTCAAATCAATGCCACTTAGTGCATGCAATGTATACAAGTAAAAACAGCGTTCTTTTTGAACGCAAAACTCTAAAATGTGTCTTACAAAAGTGCCCTCCTAAAAACTTTATTATGCAGAATATTATGTCCTAATTTCGCCGATGTTCTGCATTCCAAAACCTAAACATGAGTATTCCCAATAAATGTGAAGTCGACAGAGTGACAAAAACTGTTACCGGAGCCATATTTACTTCTTCTTAAGGTGCACCTTAGGGGTAGGGCGTTCTCAACTTCAAACAAGGGCCCCAATATTTTTAGCTTCCACGATGATAACATGAAACTTCGAATTTCAGAAAGTGAGACATTGTAATACAATTGTCTCCCGTGGGATATGTAGGACTGTTATCATTGGGGAACTATATTAAACAGTGTTCGAAACAGTTGTACTGGATGCTGTGTGTTTTAAGTCTTCTGGCGGATATCTAAAGCGAAGTCTAGCATACATACCCTACTAAGGTGGAGTTCCTCCATTGCATGAGCACTAATGTCGTGTTTCAGAAGTAAAGTTCAAGCTGTATGATTCTTTGAGAGGGCAAACCATGCATATTTACGTTTATGGTTAGTGGTGTAGCAGCTAGAACGTGTAGAAGTATACTTGGGGTTAGCTAAGCGGGTGCAGAACTGGAGGCAGCGGTAAGTAGCGAACGCGACGAAGGTAGGGCCGGTGAGGGAAGTTAGAAGCAGCTGAGAGGAAGCTGAAAGCATCGTCATTTCGACAAAAAATGGCGAACACATCGGCCCATGCAGCGGAGCACCGAGGTGACACGCGGTGTGGAAGATACAAAAGGCAGCAGCTAGTACCACTTGCTGCAAGATAGTCCAGCAAAACCAGTCGATAAGCCGGGTACTAGTGAAGAGCGGCACGTGTCAGATGATAGCGTGGTAAGCATTGCGGGAGATTCTAATAAGAAGAGGAGTAGCGCAGCCAGAGTGGAAAGGGTAGTGGGGGATGAGTGTGGGAAGGTGGGGTGTTTCTCCTATCAAACAATGCAGACTGTGATGGCTTAAGCCAGAAGCCAGCTGCCCTTGTACAGTAAAGCCAGAAACCTTGTGGATATTGCCGCAGGCTTAGCGATGTTCGCAAGGTGGAGGAGGGAAAAATCCGCCAGGAGATAGCGAAACGGTAAACGACCTACAGGGGACGGCCCCAAATGTGCTAATTGCAGTCTGCACTGTGCCGGAGGTGACAAAGCAGGGCGTGCACACCGAACGGGCAGTACTCGGGGCTAGCAGAGAGACTGCAGGGAACTTGGGGTTGAAGTGATAGACGTGAACATGGTAGTAAGAAGCATCGGTCATCGGCAAGCTTTTCCGTAGGATGGGATTCACTTCAGCCCACGGATAGAAACCAAGGTGGGGTGGCGCTTTAGAGGGAGAACGATAGCTTTTTTAGGGGTCCCTGCGCAGCCACGGAACGCAAACTAGGATACAAAGGCAAAGCGAGTGACTTATGTACTCTCAACGCGTGAAGCAGCCAGGCCTAGGGCTTAACGGAGAACCTAGAGACATAGCTGAAAACGTTGACAGAAGCAATTTTATTGGAAACAATACTGTCGGCAATTTTGTTAAACACAAAAATAGATCTCATAGGCGAAAAAAAAACAAATTTCATAAATATTTTATCAGCTACATAAATATGCATGGAGGCAGAAAACCTGATAAGTGTGTAGAAACTCAAAACCACCTTGAATGGGAAGAAATAAACATGTACGCTTTAGCCGAGACTCACCTCCAAAACCTAGAAGCCCGACCTGTTATAGAAAATTATGTCTGAGAAGGTTGCAACAGGACCAGAGGAGTGGAGAGAGGGGGACAGGTTGGCATGCTCGTTAACCAGAGGGCCGACTGGCAGAGGGTGGATGAAAGCTGTAAAGAGCTTCTATGGATTTGAGGCACTATAGCAGGAAAAATTAAATGGTTAGGAGTTGTGTATCTGTGGACCTGAAGTGGTGCTAGGGAGGAAAAGGGGGAAATGGTAAAATTTTTGAAAAGACAAATAAACGAGTTCAAACTTTCGGGTGAGATAAACTTTGTTGGAGATATGTACACCTACACAGAACATTTGAATGGATACATAGACGACAACGGTCCTCTAGTGATATATCTATGTGAGAAAGACAGGCTTGTAATAGTAAACACAGAAAACAAGTATGACGGACAAGTAGGGTGCGAAAGTGGTAACAGACAGTCCAGCATAGACTATAGTCTAGTCTCCGAGGCAGTATACGAAAGGTTGCGGGAAATGAGGATAGGTGAAAATGAAACAGACCGCGTAGTTAGCGACAAAAGCAGTTTACCTTGCACTTTAGGGGAGCAACCCGGACAAATTTAGAAATAGGTGCGACCGGGGAAATAATTTGAATATTTACTAGTTAAAGAACACTGGTGATAAGATGGAAAAGTAAATATACAAATACCCAGCGAAAAATTGGGATGGCGACGAAATGATCACGCTCATCAAGTGTAAGGTACACAAAGCAAAGCAACCAATACATTGGAAAAGGAAGAGGCCGCCGAGAAGCTGGTGGAACAAGAAAATAAAGAGGCTAGTGACGAGCAGAAGAAAGCGTCGAGCAAACATAGAGAGACAAAAAGAACTGGTATTGAACCAGAGGTTGCGAAGTAAAAATGGGGTATATACCGGGTAAAAAACTAGAAGTGCAGAAAATAGTGCAAGCAAAGATTAGGACGAAAAGTGAATAATAGATGGCTGAAATACGGGAGAAAGACAAAAGCGCATTCAAGAAGTTTTGGAACCATGAAATATCACTAAACTCAAACAAAGGAATCCATCAAAAATTCTTGATTGAAGAGGACGGGAAACGTTACGAAATAGAGCGCGCATTGGCTCATATTCATCGATTGATTAGTGAGAAGTTTAGCTCAATTCAAGTAGGAAAGCCTGCACGCGTAACATCAGCGCCACAGCAGAAAGCGGAAAGGGAAATAAGTTTGAGCAACCTGGATTGTCAAAAGGCAGAGCAAATGTTTTCCCTCTAGACGGAATTTCCGGACGGAATACCAATGCAACTGATAAACCTGCTTGGACGTAAGAGCCAGACATTTTTTAATGGTAATAGATAAGGTGACACAAACCAAACAAATACTGAAGGAGTGGCTAGAAAGTAGGATTTATTAAATAAATGCCATAGTAAATGCCAATTTATTATGTAAATTCCAAGGAGGCAACAACGCCAGTATTGATTCATACTGACCACTCACAGTAGCGTCAGTGGTGTATACATTCGTATTCCAAGAGATGAAATCTGAAATCCAAGCTTGGTAGAAGAAAATGAAATCCTGGGGGAATTTCAGAATAGATTTAGACAAGCAAGGAAATTGGATGATAATTTGTTCGTTATAACGCACTGCATTGCAATTGCGAAACAGCAGAGTAGACCATTAGGGATTACGTTCTCGGAAATCAAAGGGGCTTACAACAACGTCAACACAGAACTGCTGTAGAGAATGCTGAAACTCCATGAATTACATGACGAGTAATACAGTCTCTACAGCAACATATAAAAACAATAGAGTGCAGCTAACATATGAAGCACATAAATGCGTCCAGCAGGTGTACACCCATCGGGGACTTAACCAGGGATGCCCTTTGAGTCCCAAATTGTTGATGCTTTAAATGACGGGGTTAGACAATGAGCCGCATGTCACACCTAAATACATGTGAGCGCTACTTCTTTCCGTAGTACTTGTTATGGCCACCTATTTACCAAATACGTTGCTTCCTTCAGCGCGGCTGATACTCCAAGCGGTGATGCGCGATACTCCAAGCGGGGATGCGCGTATTTCAGTTTCAGAAACATGGAAAAGTAGCGCGGTAAAGACGGGGCAGTAAGAAGAGACAAAATAGGACTAACGCTGGATATCGACTGACATTTTTACTTTACACATACGAAAAGATACACAAATGTCGCATGCGGGAACTTGGCCTAAACTACAGAAAAAACGCGAAAAAGTATATCGGTGCATTTTGTTTCGCACATGACAAGGGCGCATTCAGATAATCTATTTTTTTAGAAACTTTTAGATGCCGTGCCTACAGAGTTATCACCGGCTTTCATGATGCACCATGCTTCAAAGAATTCACTGCTGGCTTGGTCTTTAAAACCGTGAAATCTCAGTGTGTTCGCGAAAACTGGGACACAGTGTAGAACACAGAGGCAGCGGCGGCAAAGGTCAGCTAAGAGGCTCCCTGCCACGGGCGCATCAACAGCTCTACGGTGCTCTCGGAGCCTGTCAATATTGCACCTACCAGTATACACTATATAGCATTTTCCAGAAGATAAAGGCACTTTGTAAGCAGCACCTTGTTTGCAACGTACAAACTGCGTGGCATGCCCCTTTGCACAGGGTTGCCTTTTTTCTCACCGTTCACAGCAGAGCACATTCGTGCTTCTTTTTCTGGCGCGAAAACACAACGTGGCACCTTATCCCTGCGCCACCTTTTTAAGGCAGTTGGAGAAATGGTGCATGTAATGGACGACCACATGCCTCCTTTGCTTAAAATTTTCATGTCGCCCGTGACGTCATGCCCCTGACTTTATTTTACGCAAAATGTGTTCCACCACAGAAGCTGTGACTACCCGTGAAAGCCAGCAGCGTTAAATAAAGCAACGGGGGCTAAACACTATAGTAAACTTGACGCTGATAGGACTTCTTCAGGGTATGGCGAAGACAGGCAACGCCAATACCCATTTTAAATACCATCAAATGCGCTCAACAATGATCCAGAATTGCCTTTTTTGACCGCGGCCTTTAGGCCCACCACACTTGTTTACCACTGAAATTGCACACATATCGAGGAACTGCAAAGATGCTTCAGTAGGAAATTGATTAGTAAATTTCTGACCATCGAAACACTGAAGAAATGTCTTCTTAAACCTGTTTACTGAAAGGTCTCTTTCTTCGGGCCTCACCGACCAAGACACAACCATAATACCAACGACATACCTGAACATCTTTGCTATGTTAGCCATGTCAATAGGAGTCGAAAACTTGTGTCCCACTTGGCTAAAAACAAATTACTTGAAACCGGTGCAATACATGACCCGGTGCATACGCCTTGCTTCTGGATAAAACATTCACTGTCAAAAGTGAGAAATGTGGAAGAAAAATAAAATGAATGCAATTGTGCAAAGTTGCCTACAGTTAGAACCGCCAAGATCTGAAAGGCTACTTGCCCAGACACCTGAATTGCATCTCTGACTGCAACCATTAGGTCGCCTTGCGTAATTGAATAAAGGAGCTCTTCTACGTCGGTAGAAAAAGGAGAGAAGTGGCTAAACACATTTTCGCTCTCCCGAAAAACTGTGAAAATATCTTCCGAGAGGAGAAAAAATTACGGTAGTTGACTGCTATACTACTGAGATGTTTGTGTAAAAACCTCAAAATGACTTTTTGCCACGAAGCTTTTTTAGTCATAATTGCTCTAAAGGGAATGACCTCCTTGTGGGTCTTAGCCGAAAAGAAAATAGAAACACTATTCTTTTTTGTAGCGGAATCCTTCTTTCGAACGCTATCGAGATCAAGCAGCTCATACACGGCTAAGGCTTTCTTCTTCACTTTTGATACTGCCAAAACAAACTTAACAATGTTCTTAGGGACTGCTTCCGTATTCCTCAAATTCATAAACAATCTTTGGCATGACACGAACCTGCCTTCCTTGCCCTCCACTAAGAGGGAAAGGTTATTGCTGCGCAGATGTTCAGTTGCCTTTTTTACCCTGTTTTGGACGCGTAAACTACCTACCCTTCAACTAAGGCAATGAACGCCTTCTGCAATGCACATTTTATTATTTATTCTGTCCGCCACTTTTGTTTGAAGTTTGAGAATTCACGTTGGCGTCTCTACCGGTTCAGCACAAAACTTTGGCCAAGCGTTTAGAATTCCTGCTACAGACACAGTTAAGTCTACTTTCCAAATACAAGTTACCTTTCTAGAACGTGCGGCAACCTAGTCTTGGCCTCTCCTCATGACACAGAGAAGTGGCAAACACGTTTTCCAGAGAAACTGTCACCCTGGCTGCGTCATGGGACAACTGGCGGTACAGTCCATCAGCGTCCTGTGCACCAATCGACACACAATAGACCCGAAGGCAGTCATGCAGGTAAGGGACTTGCGCTTCAATTCCGACCTCAGTTTCTTCGTATGTAAATAGTAAATATTTCAGTTGAAGTCCAGCGCTAGCCCAGTCTGGTCTCTTCCAATTCGCCCGTCTATATCGCGCTAATAACGACGTTTCTTCGTTCTAACAAACTAGCCTACAGGTGTGCGTCGACAAGATTTCAACGTGAGTTTCAAATCTGAGAAACAAGTGCGTGAGCTGCTTAGCCACTCACAAGAAAAATTGATAGCTTCCGAGGCAGCTTTATGGAGTTGATGGCATTACCTAAGCTAGGCTGCAATCGCCACTGAGCTGAATTTTTAAGAACGGCCCGGGTAATCTTCGCCGTATCGCAAGACTTCGACGACGTATGACTGATTCTGGCAGCTATCAAGACTTTTGTCAAGCTGTTGGTACTGCAACCGGACCGAATGACGGGAAGCGACGAATCAGACCAGATGCCTTTGCTTTGCAAATTATGGTGCCATTCGCAAATTAGCGATAGTTGGCTTAGGGTAGAATCCAAAATTGATTGAAACTGGTCACTCTGCCTCGCAGTCGCCGAGCTGTATTGTAGTTTGTAGGTAGGTGATGTTATGTGTAGTAGCAGAGAACACCCTTAGTAGCAGTGAACATCTACAGATAAAGCCAACACACCGTTTCACTTTCCTTCTTGGAGTCATTGCAAAATTTCTGCAGAGCGTCGTGCAAAAAATGGGCCACCAATAGGCAGTTGACATAAAACGTGCTGGAGATGCTATCCAATTACACGTGCCCAATTTCAACATTTATTGCAACATTTCCAATTGCTCTGGAAAATTGCCGTAAACGTGAAATCAGTCGTGGTATTGATGAAACGCCCATCTCAGCCCTACTGTTCACTCTTGCAGGCATCTCGAGGTTCAGGTCCTCAAGCACTTTGATTCTGTGAATTTCTCTGCACTTTTTTGGAAGCACATCTTTACATTTTTGTCAAACACACTAAAGTCTCTCTCACAATAGGACACTTATAAAGTATAACAATACATTCTTAGTTACCTATCTGCGCGGCGACTAGGGCAATGAGGTATTTCTTGAGAGTAAGTTTCTTGGGAGGTTTTGAACTCAAGGATCGGTGCACAGGGTCCTTCTAATTCACTTGGTTGCCCGGACCCCTTCAGCTTTGCCAGGAAGTTCACCATACCGCCGTTTTCAAGTTTGCAAAATCGCAAATCCATTCAATTACGGTTTTGAAGGCCTATTTAGTACTGGAAGAGAAACTCGCACATTTCGCTTCCACTTTTCTGATTCCGAGCTATCTCTCCTCCAACCGCGTTCTGATCCTTTCCGTCTTTGCAATATTCTACCGCCTCTAGTGGTATCATCCTATCTGTCGCCTCTTCTCAGACTTCATTATTGTGTACACTGTTTTGAAGTGTCCCATGACGGCGAGTGGGAGTCAAGGGAGAGGCCATGCTTTTTCAGCTCGGCTATCGCTATTACTTTCCCGTCCCTCATCTTATGGAATTCTCGGAGATTTGCTTCTCTGTTCGTACCACCTCGTATTAGTCGACAAACGTCCACACCGAATTGCCAACCCTCCATTTTCAAGGGTAGCTGGGCTTTTGTATTTTCGAGCACACTGTCAAAAATACGGCCACCTTATCGGAAGCCGGTATTCGCTACCGAACCAGCTTAGTTATTTACAGCACACCTTTACTAATATAGTGGGGCGGTTACTTTGACGCAAAAAATGTTACCTTAATTAAGCCGAAACTCCTCCGTATCTCGAATTGGCGGGCCAAGCCCGCTGGTGGCGGTGTTGGGCGCCGTCGACGCCGCTGCCGGCTTGAACCCTGCGCCCTCCGCTGTTGGTCAGCGCGTTTTCTCGCAAATATCTGCGTGCCATCATAGTGAAGGCGGGCCGTCATTTCTGAGAATCGCGTGCAATCTGGAAGCTTTCCGCCGTAATCGGCAAGCGGAGTCTGACAAAAAGACGAATGTTGTAGGCGCGCTGTTCGCCTAAGAATACGCCGCAAGCGGCACCACAACCGCAGACCAAGGGAGATTTTGGATGAATGGTTTAATGATAGCAGCAGAAGGAACGTTACCCATGTGACATTAAGGCTTATACAAACAAGCCCAAGCTTCTTTGCATATGCAGAATTAGCTGAGATCAGCCGCACTCATTTTTAAAGCGAGAGCTCTACTTTGCTACCTCTTTAAAAGTGATGCATCGCGTGTCATCGACCTTCAGAGACCTATACGCCTTTATTATATCTTTGCTTTCTCGTAGTTTCACCGAGATGTGTGAACTGATTGGTCTATCTCCAAATGGTAGCTCAGCGACCAATAGGCCATCTCAAATGGCGGTTAAAGCCAAGCGTTCAAACTTACTAGGCGAGGGTTCAAGGATTGATATACAAAATTTACAAAAAAATGGGGGGCAAAATAACTTTAAAATACTGAAAAATAAAAAAAAATTTGCGCGATGCACGGTTAAGAGAGCACTGCTTTGCCTGCTCCTATATCGGCGCGTTGTATTTGTCTCCACTAATGGCGCACCTTACAGAGTGTGTGTGTTTGTGTGTGTGCGTGTACTTTAGAGCAAGCGAATCATTATTCAATCATGTAATAAACATGCTAACATGGCGTCTATGAATTCAAAAAAGGCAAACATTCACAAAACACTATTTGCATTATCTTCATTTTGGGTTTCCATAACTATGTTTAGAAGTTATTTAATTTGAGTCGTTTATCTAACCCGGCTTAGTACATTTTGATTGATTAGAGAAGAAGCAAACACACCAACGAAGGGTGTTTATTGAGAGCGGTCACAACAATTCGGAGTCTGCTCGGTTCTTTTATGAGGTGGGACTGTCTAAGACCAGCAGAAGAAAAACATAGGGTGTCTTTGTTTTTCTTTTCTTTTTCTTTTTATTTCTACTGGAACTTTCGTCACGGGCATTCAAGGCAAAGGACATAGATGGCCGAAACGGCTCCGGGAGATGTATTCAGGCCTTCCCGGCACCCTTGTATGTTCCAGGATTCGGGCAGTATTCTTTCAGAGTAATGGGTTTCGGTGCAAATTACCAGCGCGTTGTCGAAGTCAATCTTGTGGTGAGTTTTTATTAGTGTTCCGCAAATGCACTGTGTGGAATGTTATTTTTGATAACGTCGTTTATTTGTTTTCGGAGGCGTTCCGTGAAGTTCCTGGTATCGCCAAAACAAACTTTCGGGCCACTGTGCGCAAGCAGTTCCGTGCACGGCCACTTGGGCACGACCACTTGGGAAAGCTGTTTTGGCCTGCGCATCAGCCATCCAAGCGTTCGCACAGGCTTGTTGGAAAAGACAATGCTCATCATCATGATGGTTGGGTTTTGATTTTGCAAGGTCAGCTAGGGCAAAGAACCAGACAAAGCTTTCCTTCCGAAGTATCCAGGGGAATGTTTGATTCGTTCTAATTACATAGGAGAGGGAAATAAGGGTGGGTCGTCGGGCGGATAGAGGGTGCTGGACGGTGGAAGCATGGAAAGGGTGGGTGGTCGAAGGCGCCAATGAAGCCCAATTTTTATGGTTGCAACCCGATCGATGGAGATGGTTTTCTGCGCCGTAATAAATGTTGCTCGTGTATCCATTTAGCTACAAAGCAGTTAGCTAGCATAGCACATAGCAGGGCAATTAGCATCGTAGCTCGCTAGCTGGACCCAAGCGGGATCCACGGCTTTTTGTTGTTTTCGTGAACATTCACGCCTATTTGTGGTCGGCACTCCTTCAATCCCCGCTCTTCTTTCTCCTAACAAATTACATGCTTTCGTCCCAGGACGCGTTCGTCCCACTCGAGCTTTATTGCATCGGTTAAACATATTCGTTCCCTTCAATCGCGTCCTAGGTATCTTACTGACACTGTAATACACCGACACAAACCCAAAACGCTCGGCCATGGAGGGCAGCTGAAAGGTCGTATTGAGCCGTGACAGTTCCATGTTTAAATCTCCCACCAGCACGGAGGGCGAGTCGTCAGTACGGGCATGAACTCTAGCTGTGTGTGCACTCCTCTTCCTTCCGCCCCCAAACCGTGCACGTTTAAACCGGCAGCCAGTTAATAGCTTGTACATAGACGAGGAATACACTGGCGAAAATGTAGTACGGAAAGTTTTTAGATCTGACAAAAATTATGAGCCCACTCTGGAGTTACAACCTGACAAGTTGCTCTAGATCCGGGCGGAATTCGCTACTGCCACACAGGTTTAATTTCTTGCAGCAACACTGGTGGCAAAGCGCTCAACTGTAGCGGCTACGACGTTTTGAGGCCCATTCGCTAGATTATTTGTCATGAAGTGGTGATGGCGCTACCGCCGTTATAAGCCGTATTCACAACTTATGAAAGAAGCATCGGTGGTCGCAAAGGGTATAACAGTTGTGTAAAGGGGTGGGCAGTAGCCACGAGGAGCCTAGAAGTGGCGCCGAGTAAATCGGCTACACCGGCATAAAAACTGCTGGAGTGAGAAATATACTGCTTCGGAGGAAAAGAACAGAACTCCCGCTACGGACCAGGGGTTTCATATACTCCTCCGAATCATAACGGAGAGGCGCGGTTTTGGAAAGAATGCAGTACTCCGTCTCGGGCACGCCTTCATTAATTCTCGCATGACGTACGCAGTTCCATAGGCTCTGATCAACAAGCGCATAGAAGAAACCGTCAACATAATAATCCCAAGATCATACACGCACGCACTCTGCCTTCCCACAAACACTTACACCTTGCTACTCCTTCAAATCGGTATCCATACTACGCCATTTAAACTAGTTGAAGGACCTCTCTCGCAACAATACCGACGGTGTTCTCTGACCAAGGCGGTTCGCCAGGACATCTCAGGACTGGGAATAAATACACCGAGATACAGCGGCCCAATCTGGAGCCCATGCCAGTACCTACTCAAGAAATCACAAAAGTACAACTCTTGGCGCTTAACATTCACCCTGAAGACCACAGTAGATGGCGCAAGTGGCTCGCGCAGAGGCCATCTAAACGACAGTGCCGTCAAGATACTGACTCGTTCTTCGCAGACACGGCAGCATTCGCATCCTACCCAGCGTTTGTCTTGGCAATAAGCACCGCCCAAGGAGGACAGGCTATCAGTGCCTTTGTCAAAAAACTCATCTAAAGCTCAAGAGGCTGCAATCGCACTTGGCATGTCATCTACTCACGACACTATTGTAGTGACGGACAGCCAACAGGCCTGCCGGCACATCCAGGTCGCAAAAGTTCCCGCTGCAGCCCCCGCATGCTACTCCGCTAGCCCTCCCCCACCGACAGATCCAGATCATAAAAACTACTGCCCATCTGGGAGTTATAAAAGGGAACGAAACTGCGCACGACCTCGCGCCACAAATGACATGCCTTACGAGGAGTGAAGAAAACGCCGACTCACAGATTTAGCCTAAGGGCACGTTTGCGGAAAAAAAAATCGGTGTTCGCTAGGGAACAGAATGGTGTGGGAAATAATCTACCCAGAATTAGGCGAAAAGCGGGTCACTTATTTCACATGAACAAAACTGTCTTGCTGCGATGTACCAATTTATCTGTCTGGCGGCTACGTACTGTGGACGCAATGGGGTTAGGCCAAGAACTTGGTGGAGGCATGAACTACGAAACCTAAGGAGATATGGTGGACTCAGCTGGAATTGGATAGACACGGGTAGAAATTTAAGGGAGAAGCCATCGCTCTGCACTTGGCACAACCCGACGGATGATGATAATAATGAAGATGAATAAAAAAACATGTGTAACCAACGCTAGATGAAAGAGAAGATATATTTTTGTCGGACAAAGTGTCTGTGCTGCCCTAAACAAGAGAGAGAAATCCGTTTCTGCAAAGGTATGACAACGGGTGCACTTGCAGGGACTCAAAAAGTACCATACTCAGCTACCTCTTTTACTCTAACGTTGTAGTAAACAAGCAATAATCACGCAGTTGATGATATTAACATCTGGAAGTGGCGCCTTACTAAACAGCTGGAAAAAAATTTTGGCGGGCCGTCCGGCCATAAACAAATAGTGATTGCCGTAACACTATGGGGCAGCAAGTGATCTTCCTCGATCAGGTAAGAAACCTGAGTATATGACCTTATAGTTATAGATGTGAGCATTTTAAAAAAGCCAGAACGAATTAGGAAAAAACAGATTTTGTCGGACATCGCTAGCACGTAAAACTTTAAAATTAAATAAACAAACAGAGCTTTTCAAAGGAAACTTTGTTGTGATTAGATCAATCTGCAGTTTGGGGAAACGCTTCTTGAAAACTAATGCTTTGACGTAAATTCGTGCGCAGAATTTAGAGCAGATTTCTTCTCATACGTTATTGCGCAGCTTGTAACAACTATATGTTTGTCAGCGTAAACACAAAATTGGTCAGCTACACGAGTTTCTTAAGTGCTTTTTAGGCAAAGCCAGCAATTATCGAAGACTTCTTCACTACTCCGTTGTGTTTGCGGTGCCATCACGTTTACCTAATATGCCTCACTCATCTGGATAATTCTTCTTCTAAACCGAAAGGTTACAGGCTTAAGGCCGTGGTTACCACACTGTCACGGCTCGTGGCCGCCCGTGTTTAAATTCTTAAACCCCTTTTCTCTTTACGGTCGTTCAAATTTGGTTTTATTCGGGTAGTCGCCAACAACTACGATCACTGACGGTCACTAGGGAAAGACATCTAAGGCTTTACGTTGAGGAAATATATTGAATATTTTAAAGATCTGCAGAGATTCGCCTCTTTTTGAATTTTTCTAATTCTTCTGAGAAATCATGAAAAAACCAGTTTCGCTACGCCCCTCAAAATTTCATGACAACTCAGATCTTTCTGCATAGCTCAAATAAAGAACGGGTAACGGAATTGGGCTGACAGGTAGTGAGGCGAAGTGACAAATTGTGTATATTCAGCATAACAAAGTGAATACCTTGAGGCGCGTAGACATGGCGAAGGCCAATACCTCGATGGAGGGACGAAATAAAAAAACTTTTGAGGCCAAGAATAGACTTTGGCCGCGCAGTACAACAACATCTGGAGTTCAATGAGAGAGGCCTTTGTTCTGCTGTGGATCTCATTAGCGAGTTTTTTTTTATGATGAGGATGATTGCGGCATTAAATTTTCGAGGTTAGGATAAGGGTATTACTGGAGGGTATAATATTGAAAGGACGGAAACTGGGTATTGTAATAAAGAAACAAGATGATGCCGACTCAGTCGGGAACAAGAGGGAGGGGAAAGCGAGGGGATGAGTAGTAGTAGAATTGTAGAGATTCAGGTTTATATTGGAAGACAAACTTAACAATGTAAAATTTCAGTAAAGACGCAGTGAAGGAAAAAACAAAGAGAGCGGCAAACAAGATGAACGAGTTGTTGGTATTATAGAACTGGCTGACCCAAATACTGGAAATGATAAAGGCGTGTGGAATGTAGTGAATGAAAGTGGGTAAAGTTACTAAAAAAGTGGGGGCTCGTTCAAGGAAAGACCAAAACAGGAGGAAACGTACACGGTGAAAAGTGACCACAGCAACAAAAAGGAAGGGTTATGTTGTAGGCGTGGAGAAATATACTAACCTAAATATAAGACCCGTTCTCATTGTGCTCCCAATGAAACATCGTACCTATAATGATGATGGCAGGAGGGAGGCGAGCCGTCATCTTTTTCAACATCCTTGCGTGCGGGAAAATGGCAAAGTATTTCGCAGTGTGTTTACATTCTATGTAGGGAAATCAGTCCAGTTGACAAGCCACGTCATTGATGTACTTGAGCCAACAGGTTTCGGGTGCCTCGCCGTTTCTGCTTCCACCCATGATAACTATGCTTCTTAGCGTGCTGCAGGACAGGCCATCTGATTTGGTGAATCGCCTTTCAACTAGTTTTGTAAAACCAAGTAGGCAAACCAATCCTTTCTACGCTAGTTTTCAGGTCGCAGCTCTTCGTTCACCTGTCAGTATACGTTGTGTTCCTCCCAGGGATTTGCCTTCATCGTTTCCGCTTAAAACACCTGGAGGTCTTCCCTGGTATCAAAGGTTCTATTTCTATTTTCCTTCTCTTTTGCTCTGTGCTCTTCGCGACTCCGTACATCGTTTTTATCCTAGTTATGCGCTTCGTATGGTGGCGGTTGCGCAGTGAATTAGTTCCCTTGTATGGGAAGAAAATCTTGCGTGTACTTGATTTCATATGTTTCTCTCAAAAGGACACGTAGCGTTCGTTCCTTTGGAAGTCGGCTCACTTGCGGACAGCTTGTCACCATTATCTTCTGTCCCCGCATGTCTGATTTTGGTCAATATCACTTCTGTTTCCACTGGGCAGTTATTGTATGTCGCATGGGGCTTGGTGTATTTTTTGCAGAAATTAGGCGGCTGTTGTCTATTTGCGGTATGTCTTGCCAATTCGTTTCTGGTCTCCACTGGACATCTTGGTGTCCTTCAGCTACAAGGATGTTCTTTGCATTCACAGTTTCCTTATCTTCTGTAAGATTCTCTTCTATGTTTCGGCGCTGTGTGGCGTCTCACCTAGTTAGAGTTCCAGTGGAAGTAAGGAGACATTGCCAATTAGTTCTAACATCGGTTATTTTGATTTCTAGATGAACCTTCGCCGATATCACCGTGCCTTCAAAGTCAGATGCTTCAAATATTAAAGGTTTGAGGTTTTCAATATTCACGATATTTTCTTATTCACTTTATACTCCGTCAAGCATTCGTTTTGTGCAGTCAGCAATTTTAAGAGAGCAGTCAACTCACTAATAGAATGTTGCTCGGTAAGGAGAAGGTCTTAATCCCTGCCGTTAACATCTGTTAGTTGCTCACATACGATCCGCCGTATTTCGTATAGGGCCTCCAGCGGGACAGACGTCGATTGTAATAGGAATAGGACTCACGGGGCAAAGGACGGTGTGATCATTTTGCCAGGTACGCAGCCGCTTAAGGGCATCCCCTATGTGTCGGCAAAGGTCAGCACGAATGGGTTCGGATGGTTTCTAATTCTTATTTAGTATTTAGGCTGGTTTCTAACAGAATACACGAGTTCGTGGAAACGGGGGCTTTAACGGGGGCCCCAGAGGTGAGAAGGTGACCGAAGGTAAGGCAAATCCGCTTGGTGTGGTGCACCTCAGGAGGTCTCTTCGCCCCGGGTTTCTTGCTCCAAAATGTGGAAAAAGAGACGAGCCGCCAAGAGCCATTCGGAAGAGTGCTTTTAATGGGACATGTTAGGGATAATTATTATGCGCCCAAAGGAGGCGCGGCGTCATCTTTTTCAACAGTAGGAGTAGCAGAAACGTTCTTTTCTTTACACGTCTTCATTCCATGGTCCGCAGAGAAACCACGGATTTTGTTACGGGCTAGTGTAGCAAATAGTTCTCGCTGCATCAGTTTGTGCAGTAAAAAACTAATAGTTTGATCAACATTTCAGTGCTACGACAGCCATGATTGCCCCGGAACTGGAAACGTCTGCTGCGAACACGAACATCGCTGCTATTTCTGATTGAAATAATGACATCACTGAATCGATGAAGAAATAGAAGGCATAAGAGCGTCGGATTTCCGCGTCACAATTTTTGAGGATTTCAAGTGCCATCGTGGCTGTAATCAAGCAGTCATTTAATGTTTCTATTGTGCTGTGTATTCTGCTCTCTCACAAAAAAACGCTTATCTTTATTCAAGCAAACCGCTAGCGCGTTTCATTGTTTCCGCTTGCAAAATTTGATGCAACCTTAGAGCAAAGAATTTTTCCTCAATAAACTACTATACGTCGTAAAAAACCCCTTGTTTACAAACCAATGTTTTTTCCCAAAAGTGTATTTTTCAAGTTTGGTTAAGGAGAATTACAAACGAATGCAATTTGAGGATAGCAGCTGGCTGCGGTAAAACCATCTCATATGGGAGCCCAAAAGAGGATGTAAAATGCGAATAAAGTTACGCTTCATATTACTCGTTTGTTAAATTTAGAAAGTGAATTTGCATAGTAGCTTGTCTTTGATGCTCACTACAGTAATTTCTCGTGAGCTCGAACTCGGACATCTTGAAATATTCGTGAAGGCCAACCAACTTCTTGCTGTGCGTTTGCCTACCGCCGGTACCACCTATTTGCTCTCTTTTATCTTTAAAAGCCCCTTCAGGGCACCTCAAATATCTGGAAATGTTGATGGAGAGGACGCAAGGCACTGTCCACTACAGGCAGCTGATAAGGTGTACGTTCGAACGCTTAGCTCCCTCTACGGGCTGAATGCGTCGTGAACAGTTAACTTACCGAGAGTACGCGCTATACGATACCGACGTTCAGTTACAGGAAAGCTATCCGACACCTACGTATCTGAGATAGCTGATGACGATTCAGCTGATTATGCGGACCAGGAGGAGCACCCACAAGAGCCTACAGGACAGAAAGGAGAAACATGCTTCCCCTTCCTCGCCACAATGCAGGATGTACGTGGGGTGACCAACAATTGATGTGAGGCATCCAACAGCTCGAGCAGCTTTCCTGTTATCAAATGAGAACCAGAGCCAGGCGAGCATCAAGTAGTTATTTGATCCTCAACATTTAAAAGATGTGTTTAATGAGGAAGTTCTTGCCTCTAATGCTGAAGTTCCCCTTTTTAATTAGGGGTTTTGCTACCAGCTATAGCCTAAAATTAGTGAACTATAAGTGAGAGCCAACCCTGTTGTACTGACCATGCGTCTTGTTCTTGTACAGGTCTGTTGCATTACTGCAACACGTAGTGACGATAGATTTCTGGTTATATTGCCGTGCCCACATGTGTGTACAGGTATTGCGTACGAGTGTTTGAATGCTTGTAAGCTCCTCATTTGTGGTGACGTCAAAGAAAACCCGGGTCCTCCCGTTGAAGAAATGTTCCAGAAATTATTAAAGGGTCAACATTCAATAAGAAACGACATTAATTGTTTGAAAGAATGACTCGAGTTCACGGAGAAAGCGGTAGACTGTTTCGAAAAACGTTTAAATAACCTAAAGGGCAATATGATTGAACTAAGAGCAAACAGCCACGAGAAGAATGACAAAACATCGTGTTAACTTCAGCGCAGAAAATGCTAAAAATTCACCAAGACAAAGTTACCAACTCAGAAAACCGTAGCGGCTGTACAAATTTGCTAGTTTTAGATGCAAAACATCTCTTGCTCTCGGCTCTGTCGTCCGTTCGTAGTCCGTCCGCACTTCTCCCCTCTCCGCACCAGCTGTGCGATAGCGCGGGCGCTTCTCCTCCTCTCCTCCTGTCCACGCCAGCTGTGCGGTAGCGCGTGAGCTACTCATCACCGCAGCTGTGCATTAAGCGCGCAAGCACGTCTCATCTTTCATCTCCTCCTCTCCACTCTATCTGCTCTATATAACAAATTATGCCACCTTCCCGCGATGGAATCCTGAGTTGATTCGGAGCACCTCGGAAGTTCAGATACGTTCACGAGATAGGGTATTCAAATAAGGAAAAATGACAGAACTCCGAGATGCTTCGCATCAACTCAGGGTTGCCTCACCGGAAGGTGGTGTCATTTATTTGGAATCCCCGAGGGTCCAAATTAAAAGGAAAAGACAATACGGGAAAGTGTGGTCCGGGAATTCATTCAAGCTAAGTTGGGAATAATCTGCACACCAGTGGCGCGAATTCACAGACTAGGAAAAGCAACCAGAGGAAGGCCAGTTATAACCTTTTTCCAGGAATATTGTGCAAAAGAAGCCATTTTCAAACTCACGAAAATAAAGGGAACAAGAATATCGTGGCAAAATGACTATTGCACCGAAACACTGCGCAAGCGACGGCTGCTGTGGCACAGTGCAAAAGAAGATAAATACAATGGCAAAAAGGTCAGGCTCTTTAATGATAAGATTAGCATTGACAAGGACTTGTACTTCTAGGATGATGCACAAAACACGTGAAAACTGACTCCAAAATGAAACGGGAACGCTGAAATACGATCAGAACATGCGGAACAGCAATGATGGCCTCGCCAATTTCGACTGCTCTCTTTGAACGCCCAAAGTGTGGTAAACAAAATAGAGAAACTGCAAGAACTCATACTAGTATATTGCCGCGACCCATGAATGGGTTTGTTTATTTATTGTTTGTTTTTACTGCCTGGCCATGCCCGGCTGTGTTATCTGCGTTCCGAAGGAAGCGCGTCTTTCATTCTTTACTTTCATGCCGCACGGGCTATCACATTCAGATAAGCACACTGTTTGGTCCTAACGTCACTAGCCCAGAATAATCTTCTGCGACCCACAATGTTCTGGATGTGAATCGACGGTTCCAGAACCACTTGCGCCGAAAGATAAAAGCCTGCAGAGCAGACGCCGTGGCATTCGGTCTCCGACGCTTGCTTGAGTACGTCACTTTGCTGACTGCTGCTTCGCCGGCCGTGTTCGCCGGAGCACAAGTTCGCTCCAATAAACGTGTTTTCCTTCAAGACAACTGCGTCGTCTCTGGCTTCGTAACATCTGGGGAAGGTGCTGGGTACGCACCATTTGTGACGACTTAGGCAAGCCGCCAGCCCAGTCCAAGTAGAGGCAGCCTCCGACTGCAAAGATTCCCGCCCTAGTTCGGCCTCCTGCCAGAACGACCCAAGACAACGACTACTGCAACCACCACCATGGTGCAAGACCCAACGTCGCCAATCCTGCTGCAGCAGCCCTGGCAACCGCCAACTTTCCGAGGAGCCCCCGCTGAAAACCCGGAGGAATGGTGGGAGAAGCTGGAGCGCATGCGGATCTTCAACAGGTGGGACGACGAAGAAACCTTCCGGCATGTTTTGTTTTACATGGAGGATGCAGCACGAACTTGGTTCGAGAACCACGAGAGCTCCTTCATCGACTGGACGCAATTCAAAAGCGAGTTCCTTAAGACCTTCACGACAGCGTTGAGAAAATAACAAGCTATGCTTTTACTGGAAACTCGAACGCAACACCCGAACGAAGGAGTCGTAATCTTCGTTGAGGAAATGAAGCGACTATTTCGTCGCGTGGACCCGGATATGACGGAAGAAAAGAAACTGAGGTGTCTGATGCGAGGGGTAAAGCGAGAACTTTTTGGTTGCTTTGTCAACAACCCCCCCAAATCAGTGGCCGAATTTGCGTCTGAGGCGGCCGCCACGGAGAAGATGTTGGGAAGTCGGACGAGGCAGTACGACCGTCCGATCAATGCGGTAGTTGCGGACACGATCGATGCCGGGGCTCTTAGCTCTAACACACTACGCGAGACAATCCGAGCTGTCGTCAGGGAAGAACTGCGGAAACTCTTCCCAACAACGCCGTAACCCCGAGTCGCCTCTATCAGCGATGTGATCCCGGAAGAAATTCAACTGGCTTTGGGGACCTCTACGCCTTCCGAAGTACCACGTGAGCCTCAAGCTATGACCTACTCCGCGGCTGTTCGACCACCCCGACATGCTCCAACCAGTCCTCAAGAAGTCTAGCCGTACCGCCGTCCACTGTCGCCCGCCCGATCCCCTGCAGGTCAAAACCAGGTGCCGAGGAAGACGGACGTATGGCTGGCGAACCGCCGATAATTGTCCGCTGTGCTACTACTGCGGAGAGGCCGATCACATCTATCGGCGCTGGCTGTACAGGGGACTCGGACTGCGTGGCTTCTCCGTCGACGCCCCACGCCCCGGACCCGGCCAGCGCCCTACTGAGATCGACGATTTCCTGTCCAACACCAACTGGATACCAGCCCGCTTGAAACGATCGCCGTCTCCCTACCCATACCAATCGCCGAACCGCCTTAGCAATGCTGATTTCGCACGTGGAAGGTCACCCAGCCCAGGCAGGGGAAACTAAAAGCAGCAACTTCGGGAGGTAAAGTTGCACAACAGCGGAAAACTGAAAACCCTCCAACGACGCAGCGACTCACTGAAGACCCTCATTCACGACATGCCCCGACCCTGAAGTCCCAATCTAACCCTGACGTGACTCCCTACCACGACGACAGCAAAACGGCGCGACCCGTACACGACATGACCAAACCTGCCTATCAGAATACAACGAAGACCACGACGCACAGTGCCCGACCGTCAACACGCAGAAGCCGAGATGCGATGCCACGACGCATCCGGAACACGAAGAAGGCAGCGTCCGACGTTCAGCTGTCCATCGACGGGTTTGAAGTTGTTGCCCTCATGAACACGGGAGCCGATTACTCAGTCATGAGCGGACCTTTTGCGTCTAAACTGAAGAAAGTTATGACCAGATGGCACGGTCAGCACGACCTCTTGACGCCAAGTGGAACGTGCACATCGCGCTTCACCATAGACGGCGCAACGTACCGGCGGCGTTCATAATTTTAACTGCTCTCGCGACGTATTTCTTGGAATTTACTGTTTGACGGACAACGGCGCAATAATTGATCTACAGACCAAGTTCATAACTTTTTCCTCCGATCACTCCATGACGCCGGAACCGAACCCCGAACACCATACTGCCTTAACGATCGCCGATGATCAAGTCGCACTGCCACCGCGCGCAAGCTTGATGATCACCGTCTAGTGTGAAGATGCTGTTCGTGACGTCGACGCTATCGTAGTACAGAGTGACCAAAGGTTTCTCCTCGACCGTGGTGTCTGTGTTGCAAGAGGCATTGCGCGCTTTACGCAACGCCAATCCCAAGTTCTGGTAACTAATTTCAGCGAGGAATACCAGCATTTAAAGAGGTTCGCTGCAATTACGTTCCTCAAAGAAAAGCAAAAAGCAAGTGACGTGATCGCGGTTGCCGACTTGGAAATAGCACTCGAAGATACCGCAAATCTTCCAAATTTCTTCGACGTGAATCCGGCCTTACCACAAGAAGAACGGAAGAAATTATTAGATTTGCTGCATCGCTACAGAGAGTGTTTTTGTCGAACTCAAAACTGCGTCAGACATCTATAGCGAAGCACCGAATAATAACCGAAGATGGAACCCGACCTACCCGACAGGCACCGTACCGCGTCTCTTCACACGAGAGGGAAGCCATCCAGACTCAGGTCGACGTCATGCTCAGCGACGACAGCATACAGCTATCGAAAAGCCCCTGGGATGCGCCGGTAGTACTCGTGAAGAAAAAGGACGGCACATTAAGGTTTTGCGTTCACTACCAGTGACGAAACAAAATCACCAAAAAGGACGTGCACCCCCTCCCCGAATCGACGATGCCCTCGACTACCTCTGCCACGCGAAGTACTTCTAATCGAGGGATCTGAAGACCGCCTACTGGCAAATTGAAGTGGACGAGAGAGACCGAGAGAATACTGAATTGATAACCCCAGACGGCCTATACGAGTTCAAGGTAATGAAGTTCGGGTTGTGCTCGGAGCAAGCAAAGTTTCAACGAGTCATGGACACGGTGGCAGCCTGCCTGAATTGGCACACCTGCATCGTATACCTCGACGATGTTGTGGTATTCTCCCGGACTTTCGACGAAAACCTTGCAAGGTTGCAGTCCGTACTCGAGGCCATCCGTACGTCGGAGTTAACACTGGAGCCTGAAAAGTGCCACTTCGCGTACGAGGAACTTATGTTTTTGGGCCATGTCGTCAACGATGCGGGAGTCCAGCCTGATCCGGCGAAAACTTACGCCGTATCAAACTTGCCAAGACCAAAAGATAAGAAGGACGTGCGGAGATTTCTTGGAGTATGTGCATACTACAGGCGCTTCGTCGCAAACTTCGCCCGTATTGCAGAACCAAGCACCCGCTTGACGAAAGATAGCACCCGTTTCAGCTGTGAAAACACCCAAGAAAGAGCTTTCTACGAGCTGCAACAATGCCTGAAAATTGCTACTGTGCTCGCGCATTTCGACGAAAACGCCAAAACTGAAATGCACACGGACGCCAGTAATATAGGCTTGGGTGCCGTCCTCGTAAAAAAGCAAAGCGGGTGCGAGAAAGGTATCGCCTATGCCAGCTGAAGTCTGTCCAAGGAAGAAACTAATCAGCCTGTGAGAAAGTGTGCCTCGCGATAATATGGGCCATGTCAAAATTTCGCCCATACGTGTATGGACGACCAATCAAGGTTGTGACCGACCACCATGCGCTGTGTTGGCTCGCCAATTTGAAGGACCCCTCTGGCCGTCTTGGTAGGTGGAGCTTCCGCCTGCAAGAATTCGACGTTACAGTAGTGTATAAATCCGGGAGGAAACACACCGACGCCTACTGCCGGTCCCGTGCCCCCGTCGACCCACCACAACAAGACTCGGATGAAGACAGCGCGTTCTTCGGAGTCGTGACCGACAGCGACCTGACCACGCAGCAGCGTGCCGACCCTGATCTACGCGTCATAATCGACTACCTCCAAGGATGCAACGTCGCCGTGCCAGGGCCTTCAATTGCAACTTACCGGCATTCAGCCTGAAAAACTCCGTCCTCGTGAAGAAGCATTTCAACCCCGGAACGAGAGCTAATTATCTTCTTGTCATCCCAACAGATCTTCGTGACGAAATTTGGGAAGCGTGCCACGACGACCCGTCTCCGGACCTCTCGGCACAGTTTGCAAAATTGGAAAAATCAAGATGAAAGACCACTGGCCCCTCCTTGCATCCGACGTCACCCACTACGTCCGAAGCTCCAATGACTGCCAGCGACAAAAAACACCACCGACGAGAACCGCCGGACTTCTGCAGCCGATCGACGTGACATCTAGGCCCTTCCAACAGATTGGAATGTACCTTCTGGGCCCGTTCCCTACATCCCTCTCAGAGAAAAAGTGGATTGTTGTAGCGACAGACTACATGATGCGCTATGCAGAGACAGCCGCTCTTCCGAGGGCCACTGCACAAGAAGTCGCAAAGTTCTTCATAAGCCAAGTTGTGCTGCGGCATGGAGCACCGGAACTCCTGATCACGGACCGCGGAACTCCCTTTACTGCGGAGCTTATGCAAGGGATATTACGCTACAGTAACACGGATCACCGAAGAACGACGGCGTACCACTCCCAAACTAACGGACTCACGGAACGCCTGAACAAGACGATCGCGCATATGCGGCCAATGTTTGTCGCCGTTGAACATAAGACTTGGGACGAAGTGCTCCCGTATGTTACCATTGCGTACAACACGGCTATCAAGGAAGCTACGCAGATGACGCCGTTCGAGCTTGTCTACGAAAGAGAGGCGACTACGATGCTCGACGCCATGCTTCCGCACGTAGAAGATGATGAACTTCACGCCGACTTACAAGGATACCTTCAGCGTGCGGAGGAGGCCCGCCAGCTGGCGCGAGTTCGTACAACGGACCAGCAGCTAGTGGATGCCGGGTGCTGCAACATCCGACGCCGAGAACCACCCTGGGGTCCTGTGTGGGTTTGGACTCCCATCCGTCGACGCGGACTAAGTGAGAAGCTTCTGCGACGGTATTTCAGTCGGTACCAGATTCTACGACCTGTCAGCCAACTTACCTACGAGGTGATCCCCGATGCTGATTCCGGAACATCTCGACGACACACGGGGCCCGAAGTCGTCCACGTGGTTCGCTTGAAACCTTACTGTGGAAGATGACAGACTTTTTTTAAATGCAGAGCATTTGTATAGCTCACGATGTCACCCGTGTGTCGGCGTCCCCTACACTATGAAAAGAAAAAGAAATAACAGTTACCGGCGCCTGGTTTTTATCCCACGACCCTGCGGGCGGAACGCAAGGTAAATGGTACTCTACCCACTGCGCCATAAAACGACACATAATCAAAGGCTACGAACGCGCCTTATATCTTTGACTCATTCAAACTACGTCACCAGCGGCGTGCGTTGGCGCTCAGCGGCGTGCTAGTGGCGTGATAGCTGCGTGGTGCACACGTGATTGCACCAACCCCCCAAACACTAAACGTTACCGCAATACAACCACGCCCTATAAAGCGGGTTGGCGCGGGCTCCACTCCAGTCAACGCCTGCGCTTTCTTCTCTCGCGTTCGTCGGCGGTCGCAGTTGATAAGCGATGGAAGCAACACCTTCAACTAGTACCGCGACGCAATCCAACATCAGCGTCGCGGAACCAGTACAAGACATCGTACCATCGTCTTGGTCGACGTCGGCAGAAGACAAGGCGGCGAGGCGGCGCGCTGCCGACACCGAACGCAAGCGTCGTAAGCGTGCCGCCCACGCCGACCTTCGTGAACGAGAAGCCGCGGCCAAGCGTCAACGTCGAGCAGCGGATCCACGCCTTCGTAAGGAAGAAGCATAGTCTCGACGGACGCAGGGACGAGTAGGTAACGTCAACAACTTGACGTTACCTACTTACGTCTCTCTCATCTCTCTCTCTCTCTCTCTCTCAAACCCAACTACCACCACCAATAACTACCACCACCACCACCACCAACCCTACGCCACGTAAACGACCCCAAATGCTCTGCATTTACTCGTGTCCCTCGCGCGGGGGCATACGACGAAGAATTTGTTTCTTGTTTGTTCGGGCTGTCTTTTATTTTAGCATCGGGTTGGTGGACTCTTAGAGGGGGGATAATGCCGTGAACCATGTATGGGTTTGTTTATGGTTCGTTTTTACTGCCTGGCCACGCCAGGCAGTGTTATCTGCGTTCAAAGCGAAGCGCGTCTTTCATTATTTACTTTCATGCCGCAGGGGCTATCACATTCGGATAAGCACACTGTTTTGTCCTAACGTCGCTAGCCCAGAATAATCTTCTGTGATCTACAATGTTCTGGATGTGAATCGACGTTCCAGAAACACTTGCGCCGAAAGATAAAAGCCTGCATAGCAGACGCCATTGCATTCGATCTCCGACGCTTGCTTGAGTACGTCACTTTGCTGACTGCTTCTTCGCCGCCCGTGTATTATTTGAGTTGTTAGGGGAGCACAAGTTCTCTCCAAAAAAACCTGTTTTCCTTCAAGACAACTGCCTCGTCTCTGGCTTCGGGACAATATGATCCACATGTATGTGTTATATCTGAAACTTGGTTGCACGAAGGGATTCACGATGGCGAAATTTTTTCAGCCAACTACCAGCTGTTCAGAAGAGATAGGTACACGCGATGCGGTGGCGTCGCAGTTATTGTTAAAAATGGTGTTGATGTGAAGGAACTAGATCAGCTTGATAACCACGAAAGTTTTTTCCTAATGTCTCTGTATGGGTTGTGTCTTTGATATTATGTTCAGTGTATGGGACACCAAATTCCAATGACAAATTTATGCAGCACTTATATGATCACCTTGTGAAGTTAAGGGGAAAAAACCTAATAATTACTGGTGATTTTATTCTGCCACAAATATATTGGACAAATTGGAGTTTTGGGCACTGTATTTCGTGTGATCTACTTGTTGATGTTATACTAACTTTCAGTCTTCAGCAGGTTGTCCGTGTATGTACTAGAGGAGAAAACATTCTTGACCTCCTATTGCTCAGTGAAATTTTCAGTGAATGGATGGTTGAAATTGAACCTGACATTTCAGATCACAAATTAATTTCCTTTACGTAAACAATGGACAGGAATGTCAGACAACCTCGACAAAAATCTCATGTTAGGGATTATGCTAACGCAGATGATGAATCAAGTACTAATCACTTGGAACTGCGCCCTAACATTGTCCATGATGATGTCGAGCTATCATGGCAAACGTTCATGGACACTGTTACTTATTGTATCAAAAGGTTTATTCCAATGAAGGGGGTCAAGAAACCTCAATCCAACCCTTGGATAAATAGAGATATTATCCAAACTAAGCGAAAAAATCAAAAGAATGAAAGAGAAACATAAAGACGATAGTTTATGTCTCAAAAAATAAAAATTGAATAATTAAAAACTGAAAGCCGCACGAGAAAAATATTTCAGTCATAGCCTTACTGATTTCATTACGAATGTGCCGAAGAACTTCTGGCGGTATTTAGGTAAATCAAAAAAACTAATACATAAAATAAAAGTTAGCGGTGAAATTGTAGAAGACGCCACCAGTATAGCTGAGTATTTTAACGATTTCTTTTGGAGTGTATCCGCTGATATGGATGAATTCGAACGATGTAATTAAACTAGGTCTTCGGTACACGATATTACAATTTCTCGAGAAGGTGTTTTGGATATGCTCTTGAATATTGACGTTAGGAAGTCCGCACGCCCTGATCAGATTCCTGAGGCTTTTAACAAGGTAGGCGGAAAAGATATGTGAAATTTAACTGCGTTCTTCAAATTATCATTACACTTAGCAGGGATATCGTCCGACTGGCGTAAGGCAAGAGTTGCTTCCATTCATAAAAAGAGCGATCACCTCACATGTCAAATTATCGTCCAGTTTTTATTACAAGTACTTGCACTAAATTATTAGAACATATTGTATCAGGCTTCATTAATCAGTATTTGTCAGATCACAGCGTCTTGTCTCCAATACAGCACGCGTTCAGAAAGGGCCTGTCAACTTCAACTTATTGTGTTGTTGTATCTATGAAACTGCAGTGTCTCTGAGAAAATTGCTCATGCTGGCCGGGGATATTGAATCAAACCCAGGCCCGGATTTAGCTGCCATTGCAAAGCAACTGCAAGCAATAGCGTCTGACATCAGAGACATTAAGGAAGAGCGGCTAGCTAACATTGACAAGAAATTAGATGGCCTGGCTATACTAGAAGTTAAAATAGAATCTTGCCAAACTCAGATTGATTCCATGAGTCGCGCCATTGATGTCCTGGAAAAGAAAATGGATGACTTGGACAACCGTAGCAGGCGCAATAACTTGATTGTTTACGGTCTCCCAGAGGTTGACGAAGAAACAAGTGATACGTTGGCGGACACCGTAAACACGACTATAATCAATGGAACACTGGAGTTAGATAAGGTTGCCATAGAACGGATACACCGGTTAGGTAAACCCGTACCAAAAAAAACACGGCCAGTAATTTTTAGGCTGTTGGACTGGAGAGAGAAAACAGAAATTCTAAAAAGAGGATTCAAAATGAAAGGTACGTCGTTTGCTATCGGCGAAGACTTCTCGCCGAAAGTACGAGAAGTAAGGAAGAAGCTATGGGATAGTGCGAAGCCAAACCGTGAAAACAAAGAAAAGGTTACCCTTTCATTTGACAAATTGTACATTGACAAGCGCGCGTTCGTTTGGAGCGATGAAATGAACGACAAGATACCGATGAAAAAAAACGACCAAAATGCAAACAAAAGTTCAATGAAAGAAACCAAGCAAAAAGAAATCTCCAGCAGGCCGACGACTCGAAGCAACATGCAGTCAAAGAGCTAACCTTGCTGAACATAAATGCCCGGAGCATACTAAACAAGATAGAACAACTCGAGCATATCTTACTTGATTATGATCCTGACCTTGTGGCTATAACGGACACATGGCTTTCCCCAGACGTATCCAGTCACGAAATTGCTCCCCCAAACTACTCAGTTATCAGGAAGGATCGGCCAACTCGAGGCGGAGGGGTAACTCTATTAATTAAAAAATGTATTCCTTTCACATGTTTGCCTGAGGTAGAAAGTGCGGAGGCTGTTTTTTGTAAGATAACTTACGACGGCTCGAGTATAATCACTGGATGCGTCTATCGTAGCCCGTCCTCCGGTGAAGACGGTATATCTTTCGTCCAAGAATTTCTTTCGCAGCATGCACGTAGAAATCGTGTGATTATTATGGGTGACTTCAACCTCGCTGATTTTAACTGGGCTACTATGCACCACACGTCTCCGGCATCGAAAGCACTGGTTAATTTAATGCTTGATTTTAACCTTCATCAGGTAGTACCCGATGCAACACGCATACAAGGAACAACTGGAAATATTGTTGACCTCATACTTCTCAGCGACCATTTTCCAAACGAGCAAATTGAGATAAGCATTGCTGACGGGATATCTGACCACAGGATGCCTGTTTGTCGGTTGGCACTTGATTGTAAATTGACAGTTCGCCCTACCGCAGTAACCATTATCAATTACCAGAAAGCCAACAACGACAGTATTCAAACGTATCTCGCGCATGAATTCCAACCTTTTTTTGAAACTGCCAGTGATATGTCCGCAAATGTAAATTGGTTGTGGCTCCAGTTTAAGGTCATTGTTCTTGACTGCATAAATAGCTTTATACCTGTGAAACACAAAAAAACCAACCTAAAAAACCCATGGATAAATCGAGAAGTTATCCAAGCGAAACGCCAAGTAAAAAGGTTACGGCGGGCGGCGAGGATCAACCCCGCCAACTCGCCTGGTAACCAGAAGTTATTAAATGCAGTCACGGAACTGAAAAAAAAGACACAGCAAGCCAAACAGCACTACTACAACGTAACCCTTCCAAACTTTATCACCAATAGCCCACAGAAATTCTGGAGGCATTTTCGTAAAAGTCCTGAAGCGTCGTCTACACTAACAGCAGAAGAGAAGGTAGCAAAGTCGAATGCGCATAATGATTTCTTCCGCTCGGTATTCACGACAGATAATGGCATTTCACCTTATTTAAAACAACACAATACTGACAGAATTGACGAAATTAACATCACAGACGCTGGAATTATGAAACTATTGCTTAACTTGGACCCGAAAAAAGCCACCGGCCCGGATGACATACCAAACGAATTCCTAAAAAGATACGCAGAATGGTGTAGCCAGTACCTCGGCCTAATTTTTCGCAAGTCGCTTTCAACATCTACCCTGCCGGAAGACTGGAAAAAAGCAAAAGTAGTACCAATTCACAAATCAGGAGACAAAAACGACGTTTCAAATTTCAGGCCTATTTCACTAACAAGCACGTCATGCAAATTACTTGAGCACATAATCCTGAAGCATCTGACTGTTTTCTTGGAAAAACTGAACTTTTTATCACCTCATCAGCACGGCTTCCGCAGCGGTCTATCAACTATTACACAGCTAGCAGAAGTAGTTCACGACCTCGCACTATCCATTAACAACCACGCGCAAACGGACATCATTCTACTGGATTTTACCAAGGCGTTTGATTGTGTAGGCCATACTAAATTAATTGGGAAACTGGAAAGTGTGATTGGCAAAGGCGCAATATCGGCATGGGTAAAAGAGTTCCTCACGAACAGATCACAGTTTGTTGTTTTCGAAAACACACCATCTCAGACCGTACCTGTAACATCCGGTGTTCCACAGGGGTCAGTCCTGGGACCACTTTTGTTCTTAATTTTTATTAACGATATCACTTCCAATATCGAGTGCAACATCAAGTTATTTGCAGATGACTGCATTATTTACAGGGAAATTAATAGCTATACGGACCACCTGATGCTTAACACGTCACTTAGTAAAATAACGAAATGGTGTTCTGACTGGCAAATGACCATAAACATTAAAAAATCCGTTACCATGACTGTTTCAACAAAAAAACAGCCATCTATGTTTACATACTTCATTAATGGCATACCCTTAAGTAAGGTTTCGCAACACAAATATTTAGGAATTACGCTTACTTCCGATCTTAAATGGGATACACACATCACAAATATTACCGCCGCCGCGTTGAGCAAACTGTTCTACCTAAAACGATGCCTAAAGACGTCCCCCACTCCTACCAAGCTGTTAGCCTATAGAACATTCGTAAGACTGCTTCTGGAATATGCAAACACAATATGGTTTCCGCACTCGACTACCCTCATTAAAAAGATTGAAAGTGTCCAACGAAAGGCAATAAGGTTCATCCACAATAAATATAAACGGACTGATTCTCCCACTAACCTCTTGGATGTTTCAGGAATAAAAAGTTTGTCAATTAGAGCACGCACGCTCGCCTAAAATTCTTGTTCCAGCTAATTCAGAAAAGTTACAAGATTGATACGCATAAATACATATCTTTTTCTCAGACCCGCCCTACACGTCACAAACACGACCGCACAATATCTGAATATTCCTGCAATAACGACACGTTTATGTACTCTTTTTTTCCCATGGCAATACGCGAGTGGAATAAACTGGACCCGGTGATAACAAGCACAGACTCGTTATCTAAGTTCGTCGAAATGCTGGATTATTCAGTGCAGAAATAACACTTATTGTTGCGCGAACCGAATAGCACACGTGTAGCATTTCCAGCTTTCAAATCTGTTAATTTCCTGTGTATTTTGTTGCTGCATCTTTGTAGTGGCACTATTCTTACATGTTTTGATCGGCTTGTTTCTTTGGTTTATTTTTCTTCTTGTTACTACAGCTTGTAATATAGGCGTGTGTATGCGTAAAGTTGTGTAATTATTTCTGTCTTTAAGTGCATATGTTCTTTTTTTCTTCTCTCTCATGAAGCAAGCCGCAGATTCACATGTTTCTTGTACGCACATTTTGTACGCCCTCCTGCTATGCTCTCGAATGAGAGTGGCAGTATTGTAAATAAATAAATAAATAAAACTCAGCTTGTGTCAATTCATAAAATTTCGGTAGAGCTTCACTCATCAGGACAACTTCATATGGTCTTTTTTGTTAATAATAAAGCGTTCAATAAGGTTTCCCCCCGAAAATTAATTCATAAGCTCGAGTGCATTGGGCTCCCTTCAAATATTATATCATGAAATAAGGCTTACCTCCGAAATAGACAGCAGTCAGTAGAAATAACAAATGTTGCTCTAGTGTCCGTCAAGTAACTTCGGGTGTACCGCAAATGAGTGTAATAGGACCGGTTTTATGTCTGATATATATAAATGATATACCTCATAAAATCCCTGATAATGTGCATATTACCTATTTGAGCATGACTGTGTCATTTTTACAACAATAGCATCAACAAACGATCACTCATGTTTGCAAAATTCAGTTATCCCAATTTCCGATTGGCGTAAACTTTGCGGTATGGACATAAACATTCAAAAAGCTGTTTTGCTTCGGGTAACACGAAAAAAGAACTTAGTGCATTTTCCTATGTTTTAAATGACACAATCCCAACTGAAGGTAAAAAATACAAATATTATGTGTGACATTTAGTAATAATTAATCTTGGTCAGACCATTTCCTTTACATGTTCAGCAGCTTTGCGCAAATAGTGGTTTTTGAAGAGAAAACTCAGAAAGGCGCCGGCACAAATCCAACTGTTATCTTATAGCACTTTCGAGCGATCGAAACTCGAATACGCGGCGGTTGTTTGAGACCCTGATACTAAAAAAGACACTATGAATTTTGAACGTGTAAAACAAAGGCTGTTAGATTCATCTTTGGAAAATATAAGACAGAATTCCCCAACCTTACTGATGCTTACAAATAAAATCAGTTCCCTAGAACGCAAGCGCAAAGTTACTTGCCTCTAGTTTTTGCATAGCTTCTTAAGTGGGAAAATCGGACTTAAACTGCCTCGTTACGTAACTTTTCTTCAAGGCCAAAAAAACACCACACAGACACCAATATTTTGTAATAAAAATTCTCACATGAATAGTTTTTTGTGCGTACGTATAACGAATGGAATTCCCTCCCTCTTGAGGCTTTAGAATCAAGAAACGTCTTACAAGAGCTGGAAAACTACCTGCCTCATGAATAAGAATAATCTAAACCTAGGCTTGTGACCACTTGTACGTTATAAGACAATTTACCCGATGTTTTGTTATATTACTGCTGTCTTTTTGGGGGTAGGCATTTTACCCCGCTGCGATTTATTGTGCTTTTATTATGTCGCGTTTGTTCTAAGTATTTGAAAGTTTTTGTGTCATGTTATAGGTAGCATCCTGTTCATGCGTTGCTTGTATTCTTGCCCTGTATCGCCCTCCCTGCATGGCCCAGCATCTTGGCCTGCAGTATTAATAAATGAATGGAAAAATGAATGAACTGACTAACCATTTTCAGCATTTTGCTTAAACGCAAAACATGGGCTTAGCAAGACATTTTCAGCGAATTTTACGCGTTCAAGTCAACGTGGTCCTTATGTGAATTGATGGCGTCTAACGAGGTGTATTGTGATTTGGATTTTTCTGTTTTTTCGGGATTCTACAAAGTGAGATTAGATGATTCGCTGGCGCTCAGCAACAGAATTGTGAAACCTTATCATGGCGTGAGCAACACTCCCCATTAAGGACACCGGTTGCTCTTATTTACGCTGGCTTCATCACTGAACTTGCATGGTACGTTGCCATCCTGTATGTGAAGCGTTTATTGTAGCGGCTTCTTCATTTTTCTGTATGAAGTGTGTATTTCCGCATGTGCTGATCATAAATACTTGCTGTGTAAAGTTTCAACTGCGTATAGATGTTTGTTGCGTTTTGCATGTATGTAATTTTTTTGTACAGTGCTACAAAAGGAGCAAAGAACCCTTCAAGCCTTGTTTTTCTGGTTTTTTGTCTGTGCTCCTGGTATCTGTGCTGTCTTTGTTGTTCATACCAAATAAAGGTTGATTGATTGATTGAGGGTCACAAAAAAATGGTTAAAAATGTATTGTGAAACAAATTCTTTGGAACATCCACAAAATTTCTGATGGTTGCTTCTTTTTCTAAAGTAGGCATTTTCGACAGCGCTGAATTCATGATGATGATGATGATGATGGTTTGATTTTATTGGCGCAAGGCCGACATGGGCAAAGAGCGCCAAACACAAAGTGATTTGATGAGGAGAGAACAAGAAATAAAATCAGTTAGAAGCTATGAGCATGGCTGGTGTAAAGGGCCAGGGTGAAGAACAAGAGTGGTTAAAAATAAATAAGGTGGCTGGTGTATAGGACCAGGGGTAAAAGCTATGGGTGGTATGAGATGAGTTGTAAAAAGTGAACTTCTGATAGGAACTTAAACGTGCGCTGAACAGAAAACATGGCATCATCTCCTAAGAAGTATGATGGGTGTGGTGGAATATGTCGTGTGTGTAGTTGAGGGAAGTGTTTGCGTCGTGTACTGTCGAGTGCCTTACATTCTATGAGGATGTGGATCACGGATAGGGCCTCTCCGCACCTGCTGCACAGAGGTCTTGGAGATCCAGTGAGCAGGTGCGAGTGCGTTGCGTGAGTGTGCCCTATCCGTAATCTAGCCAAGGCGACTTCAGTGTATCTATTGCGTGTGTCGGTGGTGTATGGTCCCAAGTGTGGTTTTATTACGTGTAACTTGTTGTCTGTCTGTTCGCTCCAATGTGTTTGCCATGTTTTGCGAAGTTGTTGTTTGATGTGTGGTTTCACGTCGGTGTAGGGTAATGTGGTGATGTCTACTGCATTCGAGAGTGTAGCAGCAGCGGCCATTCGATCTGCGGCTTCGTTCCCGGCTATACCACAGTGGCCAGGGACCCAGCAAAGGACGAGTTCAAATTTGTGGACATACACCGACATAATACCTTTGATGATAAGATTTACAACGTGATTTTTTGAAGACTTTGTAGAAGACAATGCCCGCACAACACTGAGGGAGTCTGTATAGATAATGGATCGTGGGATGTGACTTTGAAGGACATGATTAACAACAAGAAGTACACCATAAGCCTCTGCCGTAAAGGTACTGGTATTACTGTTAAGAATTCTAGTGACACTAAGGCCGGGCCCATGCGCAGCGCAGGACACAGAGGTGGAAGTCTTAGAGGCATCCGTATAAAATTCAGAATAATGATACTTCTCCTGCAAATACAAGAAGTGCTGCTGAATTGCACATGTGGGAGCTCGGTTTTTATCTACATGTGTGAAAGATGTGTCGCATGACACAGGGCGGAGATGCCATGGTGCTATGAAATCTGCTACGGAACTTTGGATGGTGTCTAAAAAGGAGACAGCAAGCTCTGACGCTTCCTCTCTAACTCTGTAAGAGAAGGGCGCAGAGAACGATGGTCGGTTTAGGAGTAGTGCAGTCATGGAGGTATCATGAAAAACTGATTTAAAAGGATGGTGAGGCATGGATGAAATTTTAAAAGCATAAAGGAGGTCTGTGTATGCTCGCTGACGTTGTAGGTTCCATTTGTTGCACTCTACATACAGACTTTCGACTGGACTAGTCCGAAAGGCACCGCAGGACAAGCGGAGCCCTAGATGAAGCACAGGGTCCAGCATTCTGAGGGATGTTTTAGTGGCTGACCCATAGACAACGCTACCATAGTCCAGTCGTGAACCTATCAAGCTGGTAAAAACACGTAAAAGAAGTTGTTTGTCAGCACCAAAAGAGATGTGCGACAGAACCTTCAGGATATTCATTGTTTTTAAGCATTTATGTTTTAGTTGTTTTATGTGTGGGATGAATGTGAGCTTTTCGTCAAAGATTATACCTAAAAACTTGTGTTCCTTTTTGACAGGAATAGGGACACCGTGGAGTCGAATGTCTGGATCCGGCCGAATGCCACGCCTCTTGGAAAACAGAACACAAGTGCACTTTCCTGGATTAAATTTAAAACCGTTGCTATCTGCCCAGCCGGCTAGCTTGTTCACACCAAGCTGGACTTGGCGCTCGCAGACAGACAGGTTACAAGACCTAAAGGATAATTGAACGTCGTCTACATAAATGGAGGAGGAAATCGATGGTGGTAGCGCCTTACGAAGAGAATTCATTTTTACAATAAAAAGGGTGCAACTTAAAACTCCACCTTGCGGCACGCCGTTTTCCTGCACATGAACCCTAGAAAGTGCAGTTCCAACTCGCACGCGAAACGTTCTTTCAGACAGGTAACTGGCAAGCGTGTTCATCATGTTACCCGACATGCCAAAGGACTTCAAGTCGCTAAGGATGCCGTACCGCCAAGCAGTATCGTACGCCTTTTCAAGATCAAAGAAGACCGTCATGCAGTACTGCTTGTGGAGGAAAGCATCTTTGATATAAGACTCTAACGCAACGAGTTGATCGTTGGTAGATCGCCCCGCCCTGAAGCCCGCCTGGCAGCTCTCGAGAAGACCATTGTACTCTAAGAAGTACACAAGTCTCCTGTTTATCATCTTCTCGAAGAGCTTACACAGGCAGCTTGTCAGGGCAATGGGGCGATAACTGGCAGGAGAGGAAGGGTCCTTCCCTTCCTTTAGGACAGCCACTACTATGGCCTCCTTCCAAGAGCGAGGAATGTGCCCCGAAAGCCATATTTTGTTGTATAGGTGTAGGAGTGTTTCAAGGGTGTCTGAGTGTAAGAATTGTATCATTGTGTAAGTAATCTTATCTGCACCTGGAGCTGAAGGTTTACACGTGGTCAAAGCAGCCTTCAGCTCATAAATTGAAAAAGGAGAGTTGTAAGAAGTGTGCGACTTATTGCTATCACGCAGTGACTTCTTCTCCGCAGATGTTTTGTGTTTCATGAAAGTGTTCGTGTAGTGTGCTGAACTGGACACGTGTTCGAAGTGTTGTGCAAGCGTGTTGGCCTGGTCTTCCAGTGTGTCCCCTGTTGTACTAACCAGGGGCAGGCTGTGTGTCTGTTGTCCTTTTAGTTTTCGTATTCGTGTCCAGACTTTGTGTGTGTCAGTGTATGAGTTGATGGATGTGAGGAAGGTGCGCCAACTCTCCCTTTTCGCCTCACGACGCACACGTTTTCCTAACGCCTTTGCCCGTTTAAAAGAAATGAGGTTATCTGACGTGGGGTACCGGCGAAGGACACCCCACGCCTTGTTCTGGGCCTCTCGCGCCCGCCTACAGTCCTCGTTCCACCAGGGCCTCCTTGGGTTGCGGGACGCACTGGAGGCCTGGGGCATGGACTTTTCGGCGGCGTCGAGTATGTGCGCCGTGACGAGTTGGGCTGCTTCCTCCACGTGTAGGTGTTTTATGGATGCGTGGTGTAGTTGAGATGTTTGTGTGAATGTACTCCAGTTTGCTTTCGATTCATTAAACCTATTATGGGAAGATGGACTGCTCGGGCCTTTACCTATGTACGTTAGGGAAGTGGGGAAATGGTCACTACCATATGGGTCCGTACCCACATCCCACTCAAGACATGGAAAGAGAACTGCAGAACCAATCGCCAAGTCAAGATGCGAGTATGTATTGTGTCCTAAGTTATGGTATGTAGGCTGTTTTTTGTTGAAAAGGCATGCTCCGGAGGATGTAAGAAACTTCTCTATCAGGCGACCTCGGGCATCCGTTCTGGAGGAGCCCCAAAGAGAGTTGTGCGCATTAAGGTCGCCTGTTAGTATGTATGGTTCGGGCAGCTGGTCAACCAGCGCCTCGAAATCAGAGCTCAGAAGTGCAAAATCAGGGCGAATGTAAATGGAGCATACCGTTATTAACCTATTAAATATTATCGTACGGATTGCTACAGCCTCAAGGACAGTGTTCAGAGTGACAGGGTGGCAGGCTAAGGATTTCCGGGCGACAATTGCCACACCTCCTGAAGAGTGTGTGCAGCCAACCCTGTCCTTTCTGAAAACCATGTACCTATTTAAGAAATTTGTTTGTTTAGAATTGAGGTGGGTTTCCTGGAGACACATGACACTTGGCTGACTGGCATGCAGAATTTCATACACATCGTCAAGATTTTTAAGGAGGCCTCTGCAGTTCCATTGGATGATGTTTTCTGTTCCCATTATTTAAGTTTAAGAATAACTGGAGTGTGTGTGTGTGTTTGTTCATGTGTCGTCTTTCGGGGCTGTTATTCTAGGATTTTTAGGCTTTTCTGTCTGCTTGGACATCGGAGGCCGCTCCTTGCGCTGCGTAGCAGGCAGGAACGGCGTGACATCCATCTCCTCGTCGGATGCCAGAAGGGTGCCCGGCGGACCAGACCCCCCGGACTTGGCCCCCTTTCGGGAGCCCTTTGTTTGAGCTGCCACCGCCGAGGGCGTCCGGGGCACCAGAGGTGGCACGGGAGGGGCGGTGGCGGCGGGAGCCGATGCGGGGCCCCCGGTGTCCATCCGGTCGGCAACCTCCAACGCACTGGAGGACGGGGAGGCAGAGGCGGGAGCCGCACCGGTTCCCACAGAAGAGGTTGTCACCACAACCGCTGCTGCCTCAGCAAGCGGCGTGGCAACGGATTGGGCTGCCTGAGGCACCCCAGGGGGGGGCGGAGGAGGGACCAGGTCAGACTCTCTGAACTGGGTCCCTGTGGACACCAGACGCCGCTCCGCCCCCCGGCGAGCCGCGTCGGCGTACCTCCCCAGGGGGAAAGAGGCGAACCTCTTTCGCGCCTCTGGGAAGGTGATGTTCTCAGTTACCTTCACATTAATGATCGCCTTCTCCTGCTTAAACTTCTCGCATGTTCGAGAGTAGGCGGCATGGGGTCCCTGGCAGTTGGCGCAGGTGAGGGTTGACGATGGACAATTATCGGAAGGATGATCATGCTGAGCGCACTTTGCGCAGGTCAGACGACCACGGCAGGAGTTGGTTCCGTGCCCGAACCGCTGGCACTTAAAGCAGCGGCGCGGGTTTGGAATGTAAGGACGAATGGAGCATCGGATGAACCCTGCGTTGATATGGTCAGGAAGTGAGGAGCAGTTGAAGGTCAGGATAATGTGTTTCGTGGGGATTACCTTATCATCTCTACGCATCGTGATGCGGCGCACGGCTGTGACACCCTGATCCTTTAGACCTTCAAGAATGTCGGCATCTGTCTCATTAAGAAGATCTGCCTCAGAGATCACACCCTGCGAGCTATTCAGGCTGCGGTGGGGTGTGACCCTGATGTCCAGATCGACCATTTTCTTCTGACCAAGAAGTGTGGTTGCCTGCTGTTGGTTTTTTACTTCAACAAGGACTTCACCTGTGCGTTGTTTTTTGGCATTGTAGGTTTTCCCAATTATTCCATCAAGGTATTTTGTAATTAAAAAAAACTGATTGTGAAGCAAGAGGGCGAGCTGAATCAAGAGATTCGACAACAAGGAAACGAGAGTATTTGTCTGGCTTTGGGAAGCTCATACTTGAAAGTGGAGGGAAAGATACTTCGGTGCGGCCCCTTTTCAGGGACCGATCACGTTTGGAGGGGGGTTTTGAATTTTCCATACAGCATAGAAAAAAGCAGGGGACGGGGGTACTTTCTTCTCAAACCTTACCCTGATAGCCTGAGAGGTCCCGGAGCTCCCTGCCTGGTAAACAGACAGGGAGCCCATCCGCCGGAGCTTGACCTGGGCTCCGACGGCCACCGTTTGAGGCTTCTACCCTTCACCTTTAAACACATCACCACGGTAGGTTACAGTTTATGTTGGGGGCTCGGGGTCCGCGGTGTCGCCAACACCGTCACCATGAATACTCAAGGTGCCCCGTGCGGGGAGCGCTGAATTCAGGCCGGAAAGTCAGAGTTGATGCGTGTATCCTTTTCTTTGTGTCTTGTGCAGGTGGCTTCTTCTACATACTTGATAGTTTGAAGGTTCCTCATTACGTCTCAAATTCATTGTCACACTCGCTACTTGTAACGGTTCTGAAAAGTACGCAACTACCCTTCGCGCAATAGCACCCTCGAAAAATCAAGCCTATCAACGCAGGTGGTCAAGACTAATGCTTAGGCTAAGGCTCAAATATATATATATATATATATATATATATATTTTTTTTTTGAGACGTAATGAGGAACCTTCAAACTATCAATTATGTAGAAGAAGCCACCTGCACAAGACACAAAGAAAAGGATACACGCATCAACTCTGACTTTCCGGCCTGAATTCAGCGCTGTCGAAAATGCCTACTTTAGAAAATGAAGCAACCATAAGAAATTTTGTGGATGTTGCAAAAGAATTTGTTTTGTGACCCTCGATCAATCAATCTATCTTTATTTGGTATCAACAGCAAAGACAGCACAGATACCAGGAGCACAGACAAAAAACCAAAAAAACAAGGCTTGAAGTGTTCTTTGCCCCTTATGTAGCACTGTACAAAAAAATTACATACATGCAAAACGGCAACAAGCATCTATACGCAGTTGAAACCCAGCCTGCCTGTTTGTTTTGTAGGGTTGGCGTCACTTAGATATGTGTGCGGCTGCGACCGCTTCCTGTAAACTCTTCCCGTAAGGTCAGTGACCATTAGAATTCTGTGCCTCCCAGTGATGGTGTCAGAGCGTCCCTGTTACTGCTTTGCGCTTTCGTTTCTTAAGCAGAGCGGCCCCCTCTGAAGCGGGCGCTACCTGTCACTCGTTCTACAAGCTGACGAACGATGGAGGACAGTGTTTTTGAAAGAGTTGTGTACTCCTCTCTCTTTTCTGCATGTTTAGATTTGTTTTTGTTTTGCGTTTTCTTTCTTTTCCTTTTTTTTTCTCTCTCTCTTTTTTGCAAACCTTCAGCTCACCTCGCCGAGAGCGTGTTTGTTGCTACCTCTCTCCCCAAATCCCCTCTCTCTTTTTTCGGCGTCGTTGGACGACGAGCTTATAAATACGTGCACAGAAATACGAAATGTTGTCTTGAGAAAGATCGGCATTCGATCGAAACGTCGACCAATAAAAAGTTTTGTTAGAAGCTATACCCATTTTTTACAATATATATATATATATATATATATATATATATATATATATATATATATATATATATATATATATATATATATATATTTATATATATCTATATATATATATATATATTTATATATATTTATATATATATATTTATATATATTTATATATATATATTTATATATATATATATTGTACAATATCACCATCATGCACACTGCAGACGAAGAGCAAGAAGATCTGCTCCTCTTCGCGCGAGCGCGCGATCGGAATTCTGGCAGCCATTAAAGAAAAGATGCAGATGGTTTCCGGTCTCTCTCGTGTTTACAAGTGGTGCCGTGATCAGGATTTCTACCTCCACGCCACGATAGCAAGCAGACTGCCTTGTAGCAGCAAAGAAAACGGCGGCGTCGGAGCAGCTGATCCACCTGTTCCAGACAACGAGGAGAACCCCTCGGAATCAACGGGATCCACCTAGCCGACGGAAACGTAAGAGAACTTCCGAAAACCCTCTTCCAAGATGAGCAAAGAGATAGTAACAAAGAAGAGGAGAGCGATACGCGCGCAAATTACTCAGCTTATCAACGCAGCTGAACAGCAAATAGCAGCGCGAGCCGAAAGGACAACGTTATGCTCTGCGCAATCACATATCAAGGGAATGGAAGTGCGACCTAAAGAAGCAAATAACCAAATGAAGCAATATTTACCAGGTGAAGTGGCGGACAGCGAATTTGAAAGAATCCTTGAATACGACATGAAAATATTGGCTATACTCTTGAAGGTTGAAATGAGCATTGGGGAGTCCATCCCAAGCAACATAAATAGCCCACCGATAGCGCCACTCCCACAGTGCAGCGCAAGGACAGATCAATCGGAGTTGGTCAAGTTGCCAAAGATAGAGCTTATAAAATTCGACGGGAATATGCTTGAGTGGAAAACATTTTGGACACAATACAAGTCATCAGTTCACGACAGGCCTAACATGAGCAAAGCTCAGAAGTTCAACTATTTCATGGCGTCATTTGACGGAAAGGCAGTTGCTGAAATAGAATGCTTACAGTTTTGCGCGGAAAAGAACTACGATCACGCAGTCCAATTGCTATTGGAAGCTTATGGAAGGTACGACAAATCGGTGGATGTTCACCATGAACGAGCTGTTAAACATTCTAAAAGTGAAATCGATAAAGGATATGGAAGATCTTCGACGGCTGTTCCAGGCGGTATAAGTTAACCTGCTCGCCCTTGAATCCCTAGATGTAGAACCCGAGTGCTATGCACCAATGCTAATGCCAGTGTTGAAGAGGGCTATTCCAGCAGAACTGTCAGTAGAGTTCTAGTTGAAGGAGTTGTCGCAGAACACACAAAACATGGATGGGGAAGAAAGACAGCAAAACGAGTCAACATAAAAAAAGCGCAGAAGCACTAACTCGGTTTCTTGAATTACTTCGGCATGAAGTACACTTACGAGAGGAAACAGAAAAGGAGCAAACAATGGTCTCTCTAAAAAAGTCAAAAGAAAGCACGAGACAGTTTCGAACGGCAACAAATTTTTACAGCGCATCCGAGAGAGTGTGCGTATTTTGCAAACCGAACAACCATACGACTGAGAATTGTCGGCGCAATACGCAAATGGAAGAGAAAAGGGTAGCACTAACAGATAACCAGGCATGTTTCAGGTGCACATGGCCAAATAACACTGCGCATGTCTGCAGACCCAGCGTACGATGCAAACAGTGTAAAGGAAGGCACGCGACATCAATGTGCAGGACAAAACAAGAAAAGAAAGCACAACATGCCGCGATGGTACAGCCACAAGAATCGACGTCCTGCACCATGCATGCCATTTAACGGCAGGAAAGGCAGTGAGTACAGTTACAAACTGCGGTAGCTTTGATTGAAGGAGTCCTCAGGCAACTACGCGCGAATCTTACTTGACAGCGGCAGCCAAAGGTCATTCATCGCAGCTGGATTAGCAAAAGCATCCAGCATCCAAAGATCATCAAACAAGAAAAGTTGACGATTGGCTCGTTCGGCGGTAATGAAACGGTGAAGACCATGGATGTGGTGCAAGTAACAGTAGGGCTGGAAAGCAAGAGCTCGACCTCCACAATCGAAGCACTGAAAGTAGACGTGATATCCCGTAATTGTCTGCCAGGACCCAGCACAGACATCAGCGAAGAGATGAAGAAACTAGACTTGGCAATTGCTGACAACACCAGTAAAACAAGAACACAAAAGTCGATGGGTTTGCTAATTGGCTCAGATTATTTTTGGGAATTCTTCACAGGAAAGATAAAACAAATAGGTGACAAATTAATCGCTGCGGAAACAACGCTCGGATGGGTAGTGCAAGGACCATACCGTCAAAACAAACTCAAAGTGACCAAAGACCAGGCAGTCATGGCACTTCTTGTCGAAGCTACTTATACAGGAATACAGGACGAAGTGCAGAAATTCGGGAATTTGGAGTGAATCGGCATCACTATAAAACATGGTCTACCAAGAAACGAAGATAAGGTGTTAGGGGGGTTGGAGGAGAAAATAACGGTGGAAAATGGTGTCTACGCAGTAGGTCTGCCATGGAAAGAGAACGTAAACCTGGACTAGAACAGAGAAATTGCAGTGAAAAGGCTACTGCAATTAACAAGGCTGAAGAAGAATGGTGCTCTCAGAAGGTATGATGAGGCAATTTCAGAATATTTCACATCTGGGGTAGCGGAAGAGGTACAGGAGGGAGTAGGAAAACCAAATACCCTTTCCTGCTATATGCCCCACCACGAAGTCATACGAGAGCACCAAGCAACCACAAAAGTCAGAGTCGTTTTCGATGCGTCGTCACGCTAGATGGAAAACAGATCGCTAAACGACAATTTAAAAGCCGGTCCAACCTTTAACGAGGACATACTGTCCATGCTTATAAACTTCATAAAAGAAAAGATTGCAATGATCAGAGACGTGGAAAAGGCATTTCTGCAGATCAGTATCCACGAGGAAGACCGATACTTTTTGCGGTTTCTGTTGTGGAAACACGATGACCACGAAAGAATAAGTGACGAAATTCAGGTGTGGAGGATGACAACAGTGACATTCGGCACTACACCGAGCACATTTGTACTGGCAGCCACAATTAAGCACCATTTAAAAGAAATGGCTTCTGAAGTTCTAGAAACAATAAAAAGGCTACAGAGGGCAATTTACGTCGACGACGTGATGCTCGTAGTGGACACAGTCGATGAAGCCATCAAATTGTACAACGAGACGAAAATGGTGTTCGACAGAGCCTCGATGAAAGTCAGAAAATGGACGTCAAACGACAAGCGAGTAAATGAAGTGTTCGGCAAAGCCGAAAAGGACGAGGGTGTTCACAAGGAGCTTCGGTGTAGCGGCAGAACGAAGTTGTTAGGAATGATATGGAAGCACCATAAGGACGTTCTGTGGTTTCCAGTAGAGAAATGGGTATCAGACCTAACTATAATCCCTCTCATTTAAAGAACGGTGTTGCAGGCAACTGCTAAACTCTTTGATCCACTTGGACTATTGTCGCCATTCACCATACGACCGAAAATAGGTTTCCAGAGCCTATAGAAATTGAACACAACATGGGATGATCATTTACCTGCTGAAGAAAACAAAAGGTGGAGAGTTTTAATTGATATAGGCTCTTATGAATGTTGGGCTGGACCGTGTTCAGAGCAATGAGCTGGACTACTGTTCCGGAGCAAACTCACGCCTTATATTCACAAGGTAACCAAACGGACAGGTACGAAAGGTACCATTCAGAGACAGGTACCATTCACAGACAGGTACCATTCACAAGAATGGCGAGGAACTGGTCCACTACAGTCCGCTGGGGCTTGCATGGTGGATGGAACGCGGACGGGTCGGTGACTTCGCTGAGTCGACGCGAGGTGGTAGTCTGTCATCTGTCAGCAGCACAAGACGTGTGCGCCGAGAAGCTTCAACCCGGCGTTGTGTTCCAGGCGGAGATTGTGGCGGTGCCGATGACTAGCGGCGGGAGGAAATAGCCTTCGCCCGAAACGAGGCCTCGCTGCCCGCGCTCCGTGTCACCGGCACACCGCTCACTCGTTGGACGGACCTCGGCTTCCCCCGGCAACGTCGAGGGCTGTCGTTGGACCTACACCGCGACGGACGAATAATGGAAGGAAGTGCCGGCGACAGACCTCGGGCCTAAACCGCGAGGGCGCCGTCTTGCTGTCGTCTTTCCCGACCGCTTCCGAGCTCCTTCCTTTTCTTCTTCCCTGCTGGCTCGTTGTCTCCAGTCAGCGCAACACCCCTGGTTCGGCGGATTGGTCACAACACTGCACTGGCACTTCACTACACTACCGCCCTCTCAGAAAGTTCTTAAAAAGAACTATTCTCTAACCTTGGGGATGGAGTACGCCAGTCAGCGTTGAAGAGTCGAAGAGAGGGCCTAACCACTGATCCAATAAGCAAAGTTACAAAGCACAGTCCAGTTCGTAGAAATGAAAACCGTTAACACATCAAAGTTTAGGCACGTCACCATAAGCAGTTCACATGGGCGCGAAATATTTTAAGCAGTTCTTCAAGTAAACAGAATCAGAAAAGTCTACGGGGTAGTCTTCTTAAGTGCACTACAAGAACAAAAAAAAAGCGTGCGAAGCTGTATACAGCCGGAACACGTTGTTCAGAGTAAAACGTCCATGTACATCTGTGCGTGTTTGCCGGAAGATCTTACGGTTGCCTAGAAAAATTGGGCGCCTCTTCCGCTTCAGGGAGCATGAACCTTTGCTGTGAAAGACACTCTGGTTGCCTTTCCTGCGCCTCATACTAGGGTGTCTGTGTCCCGACAATCCGGTGGGAAAAAAGCAGGATTGAAATGTGGTGAACAAGTCACGTTTCTTTCAGTTTTGCTTCTTTCGCATCCGTTGGCGTTTGCTTTTAAGGGGTTTGCGCGAACGGTTGGGTGGAGTTCCTTTCCGTTGCGTACCCCTTCGCGGGGTGATCCGGAAAGCAGTGGTGGTCCTGCGTAAAACGTGTCCAACCTCCCACTCCCATGGAGTAATGAGCCTGTCGAAAATGTTTTAGTTCGACGCGTTACGTGGTGTTTGCTTCTTCGGCTGAACTTTCGGAAACATCGAGTCTCGAGATGGTTGGAAATCAAATGGAACTGTCGCTGCTGGGATGTGCGGCAATCCGGGACGCAAAGTGACGTTTTCGAGGCCGAATGCGTTGCAGTCTCCTTCTGGCGCTTTCGTTTCCGCAGTCTTTTTTAGGAGCGCGAAAACATCTCACTGGCGGCTGCCAGTCCTTTCGAAATACTGACTTCCGGGCCGCTCTTCGAGTACGCTTCGTGAATAATCAAATAATCGCCTTGTCTTCCTGAGGACCTTCCGCGCTTTCGTCATTAGTCTCCGCTGCTTGCAAATTAAGCTCTCGTTGAGTAGGCACTGAGCAATTAGCAGGGTGGCTAGAGGCGGAGCCTTGCACCTGTACGGGGGTTCGCGATATGTCAGCCCGACGAGCGAGGCCTATGCGCAATTCGAGAGCGGCAATTTCCTTGATCAGGGCGACAATCTCTCATTCATCCGCGTCCTTCCTGTCCTCATACTCTGAGTTGTTGTTGTTGTTGTTGATCCTGATAATTAATGGCGCATACCCAATCAGGGGATCGGCCAAACATCAGAGGATTGTAAAAATGAATGGTACTCTTATCAATTCCCGACACGCCCAGGAAGGATAATTTAGATCAGTTGGTTTTGAGAAGAAAAAAAAAACTGGAAAATTAAAGCGAGGATGACCAATCTCAATCATAAAGAGAATCGTTTAGAATTTTCAATGTAGCGCAGGAGAGCAGAGCATACATCCCGGCGGCAAAACCCCGTTTCGGATGCCCCGAACGATAGTATAGCCGGCCCTGTTAGTGGTATCCCCAAACCGCAAAGCGGCAACTCCAGGGACTGACGTCTCAGTCGCCTCCCTTTACTCTTCTTCTTTCCTTTGCTGCCATTGTTTCAGGCTAGCATCTTTGAGCTCACCAGCGTCTCTCAAGAGAGCAACCTCAACACCGAGTTGCCTGGCCACCCTAGTCAAGGATAGCTCCTTTTTCACCTTCTCCTTTTCCGTGTCGAAGTAGTTGCGGAGGGCTGCACCTGTCAGTCCCAAGTCTAGACCCGCCTTCATTATTATTTCCAAGCCCCCGATATACATGTTCGAATATTTGCGTGGTTGTAGGGCTAACAGCAACCGACTCGTCTCTATTGGTAACACGCGAATCCTACAGGCTCGCCGCTTTTCTTATGAATGTTGGGCCGGACCGCGTGCAGAGCAATTAGCCGGACTACTGCTCCTGAGCCAACTCAGGCCTTATATTCACAAGGTAAACCAAACGGGCAGGTACGACAGGGGAAGGTCAATATTTACAAGACTGGCGAGGAACAGCTCCACTACAGACCGCTGGGGCTTGCACGGTGGATGGAACGCGGACGGGTCGGTGACTGAGGTGAGTCGACGCGAGGTGGTAGTCTGTCAGCAGTACAAGACGTGTGCGCCAAGAAGCTTCAACCTGGCGTTGTGTTCCACGGCAGAGATTGTGGCGCTACCGATGACTAGCGGAGGGAGGAAATAGCCTGGGCCCGAAACGAGGCCTCGCTGCCCGCGTTCGGCGTCACCGGCACACCGCTCACTTTTTGGACGGACCTCGGCTTCTCACGGCGGCGTCAGGGCTGTCGTCGGGCCTACACCACGACGGACAGAAACTGGAAGGAAGCACCGGCGACGGACCTCGAACCTACACCGCGAGGGCGCCGTCTTGCTGTCATCTTTACCGACCGCTTCCGAGCTCCTTCCTTTTCTTCTTGCCTGCTGGCTCGTTGCCTTCGGCCAGCGCTACACCCCTGGTTGGGCGGATTGGCCACCACACTGCACTGCCCTTGACTACCGAGGCATTAGCGATGACGCACCTCCAAGTGCCCAGGTGCTATGCTGAAAATCAAGGTATGAGACAAGACTCAACGCTGCAGGTCTTTGCCTACGCAAGCCGACTAGCATATGGAGCTGCAGCGTACCTCGTGATATCACACAGCAATAAAAGAACGGTGGCAACATTGATGGTGTCGAAACGTCATGTGGCTCCGATCAAAGAACTCACGTTGGCTCGATTGGAACTGATGGCATCAGTGCTAGCCGCAAGATTAGAAGATTACGTACAAAAACACTACGTGGGAAACCTGGGAAGCAGTCACTTTTGGACTGACTCTATGATAGCGTTGTACTAGATCAACGGAAGCAGCAAGAGAGAAGCATTCATAGAAAATAGAGTCGCGGAAATACGGGCGAAAACGGGAACGGGAAGCTGGTCATTTGTACAAGGAGAAGATAACCCGACACACCTACTAACGCGGGGAATAAAAGCACATGCCTTGATTGAGTCACAACTGTGGTGGTGCGGACCCAGTTGGCTAGCGTCACAAGAAATTGATCACAAGAAATTGAGACGACAAGTTAATGATTGAAGAAGAGAGGATCGAATGCAACAAGTGCACAGACGGAACAGAGAGACCGGCATAATCGATATTGAACATCGAGAACTATGGATCCTACAGTCGCCTTCAGAGAACAACTGCTTGGGTATTTAGATTCGGCAAGAACCTTAAAAAAGGACATTGTAGGGGCCATTGGGAACGCAAGAAATAACCACAGCGGAAAATTACTCGATTAAGAAAGCTCAAAAAACATTTACAGGGCACAGCCATTCGCACCGCAAATGAAAAAACGTGTTTCAAATACAAGGACAAGACGTATTTATTGACGATGAGTGGATTATACGGCAAAAAGGACGCGTTCAATATAGCAATACAATAAACAAGCACGCCATCGTGTTACCGAAGCAAGGACATTTCACGGATTTGCTTGTGAATCAAGTTCACCGTCTGACGATGCAGGGCGAAGTTCAAGCAACGCTTGCTCATCTGCGAACACAATTTTGTATCTTGCAAGGCCGTCAGACGGTGAAACGAGTAATAAACGAATGCATCATTTGTAAAAGACACAATGCAAGACCATTGAGCCAAGTGACACCTCCCTTACCAGCGGACCGAGTGACGCAAGCCTTGCCATTTCAAGTCAGCGGAGTAGACTTTACAGGACCGCTCTACGCAGCAGACAAGGGCATGTTCCTGAAACAGTACGTCGAGATTTGCACCTGCGCTGTCTTAAGAGCAGTTTATCTGGAAGTGGGCAACAGCATCTCAACACTGAACTTCTTGCAAGAATTCCGCAGATTCACAGCGCGGCGAGGAATGCCAGCAATAATGTATTCAGATAATGCGAAAACCTTCAAGAAGGCGCCGAAAGACATCAATGATGTACTGGGCATCATTCAACGAGAGAACTTGGATAATTACTGCAGCTCACGTATTATCAACTGGAAGCTGATAGCGGAGGGCGGACCATGGTGGGGAGGGTTTAATGAGCGTCTTATATGCAGCCTTAAAACCTGCCTGCGGAAAATCATCGCGAGGATGACTATTACAATAGAAGAGCTGCGAACCGTCATAACAGAAGTGGAAGGAGCTTTAAATAACCAACATTTGAACTAAGTGTAGGGCGAGCCTGGAGAGCCTGTGCCAATAACCCCTGTGGACAGCAACTTAACGATTCACAACGTCTCATACTCGGGAATATCGAAGAGGCCTGGAGAAGTAGTTGTCGGATGGTTCGAACTTGGTGGGCAAGATGCCATCAAGAATATCTGAAAGAAATCGGAGCGACAGAGCACCCAAAAGCAACGACCAGTAAAGCGTTGGAGGAAGGCGACGTAGTTCTTCAGGGAAAACCGGCCAGAGAACATTCTTGAAAATGTGTAGAATAGAGAATACGTATACAGGACGTGATTGTGTGACAAGGGCGTGTCTTCTGCGGAGAAGGAACAAGGAGCTTGTACGGTGGTCTACCAAGCACGTTTACCCGCTCGAGGTCGGTTTCAAATAAGCGCGCCACTGATCCTTCAAGCGCACTTCCGGCAGGTGGGGCTCTGTAAAATATCACCATCATGAACACTGAAGACGAAGAGCAAGATCTTCTCTTAGTTGCGCGAGCGCGCGATCGGAATTCTGGCAGCCATTAAAGAAAGGATGCACATGGTTCCCCGGTCTCTGTCGTGTTTACATATATATACATATATATATATATATATATATATATATATATATATATATATATATATATATACGATAGAGGAGCCAAAATCAAAACCATAACACCATTTATTCTAACGTTTCGACCGGGGGCCGGTGGTATCTTTGAAAAAGACCGGCCCCCGGTCGAACCGTTAGAATAAATGTTGTTATGTTTTTCAGTTTGACTTCTCTATTGTACAGCTAACCTCAAAGCCAGGAACCTTTTCTCTTAACTATATATATAGAAAGAAAGAAAAACACGCGCCCAGAGGTAAGGCATTCGACATGTAATCGAAAGGCGTGGGTTCGGTCCCCACTCTGGGCGCGTGTTTTTCTTTCTTTCTTTCTTCTGCATATTTAAAAAAAAATGTTTACCTAATTAACCGTAGTGAAAAAGAAAAGAGCCTAACCACACCCCCATGACTCCTTTGGCATTATAGACTGCCGACCTATCTTTCTGTATATATATAAATATATATATATGTATAGACTGAAAATAAGGGTTGGCAGTCAAAAAAACCTCGGAGAGCAAAGGGGAGGTTGTGGGGGGTCATAGAAACAGATGAATTTTTTTAGTCAGAAAGAAAGTGGTGAAAAAATGCTCGCCGGGTGGGATCCGAACCCACGACCTCCAGAACCGGTCTGGTGCGATAACCACTACGCATCCGGCGGGCCCATTCCCCCTACCTTCTATAGATACATATATATATATATATATATATATATATATATATATATATATATATATATATATATATATATATATATATATATATATATATATATATATATATATATATATATATATATATATATATAGTCGTGAAGTAGAGTCCTTAGTGTCTGCAGGAATACGCACAAAGTAGAAGTACGCCCTTCGGAGACTTTATTTCCAACGTTTCGACATGAGACAGGTCTTCCTGAGGAAGACCTGTCTGAGGTCGAAACGTTGGAAATAAAGTCTCCGAAGAGCGTACTTCTACTTTGTGCGTGTATATATATATATATATATATATATATATAGAGAGAGAGAGAGAGAGAGAGAGAGACGTACTGGATCAGGGATTCCGTAGGGACACATATCAAAGTTGCAGTCCTTATTGCCAGTGCTGTCTGGCGTTTTAACAGTGTTTTATAGTGCCGAATGAAGTATGATTGCCTTCTTTTTTTATGCAGGAATAAATAATTCGAAATTCAAGTCGAGAAAAAATGCGCAGTTTTTTCCGGAAGCGGGAATCGAACCCACAACCTCCGCATAACGAGTGCGGTGCTCTACCATTAAGCTAGTTCCGCGGCGACTCCCCTCTCGACTATACCGCGGGGTTTTGTATTTACGACTGCTCAGAGCCCGGTCAACTAGCGCCGCCCCTCGACCACCACGGGAAGACGTAGAACGTCTTTTCCCAGCGGCCGCACGTAAGATGTGGTCGGAAGTCGGGGATAGCGAAAGGCATTTCACACTGCTGAAGCCAGAACCCTGGTAATGCATTTTGTAGAACAGAGACGTACGGGACGAGGGATTCCGTAAGGATACATATCAAAGTTGCAGTCCTTATTGCCAGTGCTGTTTGGCGTTTTAACAGTGTTTTAGAGTCCCGAATAAGGTATGATTGCCTTTTTTTTATGCAGGAATAACTAATTAAAAATTCAAGTCTAGAAAAAATGCGCCGTTTTTTCCGGAAGCGGGAATCGAACCCACAACCTCCACATAACGCTTGCGGTGCTCTACCATTGAGCTAGTTCCGCGGCGACTCTCCTCTCGACTATACCGCGGAGTTTTGTATTTACGACTGCGCAGAGCCCGGTCAACTAGCGCCACCCCTCAACCATCGCGGGAAGACGTAGAACGTCTTTTCCCAGCGGCCGCACGTAAGACGTGGTCGGAAGTCGGGGATAGCCAAAGGCATTTCAGACTGCTGAAGCCAGAACCCTCGTAATGCATTTTGTAGAACAGAGACGTACGGGACGAGGGATTCCGTAAGGACACCTATCAAAGCTGCAGTCCTTATTGGCAGTGCTGTTTGGCGTTATAACAGTGTTTTATAGTGCCAAATGAGGTATGTGATTGCCTTTTTTCATAGTAACTGTTGGAACTACTTTCTCTTCTGCGCTGTACCAGATGACACTCATCATCACTCTCTCTCACCAGCAGGGACCGAGCGGTGGCACGCGCTCGCGCTCCACGCGCACCAGTTCGAATAAATCCCCCATTATAATCAGACGTGCGCTCTCCGCTCTCTCGCGACGGCTTGGCAGCCGGAGGACCTCGAGGTCCATTACGTGGAGCCGGAAACCCGGGATCTCGCAACAAGGCCTACCTCATCGACGCCCGCAGCCGCGCAAGCCCTTTGAACCAACGCGGCGCCGGCGACCTTGACCCCAGAATCCCCGGCCGCCAGCTGACCGCCACGGAACGGCTACTCCGACGTCGCCCGAGCCTCGGCTATCAGCTGGACGGTGTAATTATCTAGGCGGAAGGAGCGTTGTGTTGGCAACCTGGACTTTCGGCATACGAGGTGAGCGTTTTTCTTGAACATATAGAAGCGCTCCACCAGCAGATAAGGAATCTCGACGACCGGATTTTTGACGAGACGCCAGACGACCTGGAGAATAACGAGACGTCGGACGCGGGCTAATATGGGGACAAGGTCATGAACACGGTAGCGGCCCTGCGCTTCAGGTTGCAAGACGCTCTCGCATCCAGACCTACACGACCGCCGAGATTCCAGACTCCGACCCAAGCAAGGATAAATTGCCTCAGCTTGACCTTCTAAAGTTCGACGGGAACCGGAAAAACTAGCAGCGCTTTCGGATGCAATTCCTGTCGGCCGTGCATTATAACGCGACCTGAGCACTGCAGACAAATTCAACTATTTGAACACCCTCGTAACTGTAGCTGCCGCATCGTCTATCTCTGGACTCCAGCCGGGCGAGGAGTGCTACAAAGACGCCATCGATATTTTAGGACAGCGCTACGGTGACGAAAGGCTCATCGTAGAATATCCCGTCAGAAGCCTTCTGGACTTAAGACCAGTTTCATCGTCTTCGAACGTGCATCAACTTCGACTGCTATACGACGAAGTTCAAATACACGTACGAAGTTTGAAAGCACTTGGCATTAGTACTGGTTATCACTGCCTAATGTAACGGGAGATCCTCTTCAGAGACCTTTCATGCGACATGGTTCTGAAGTTTCACGAGCGCTTCAGCCCACGGACGCCTTCAACAACGACATTCACCTCAACTCAAGCTATGAGGGACCGACAGAACTAGACTGTACAGCCCGAACAAGAGCTTCAGCAGCTTCTCGAGTTCATCGATCATAAAGTCCAGGGTCGAGAAGCTGTGGAGAACCTTACGGGAGTAAGCACCTGAGACGTCGCTGTTAACCTAGAAGAGCAACCTAGACAGCAGCAACACTGTGGCGTACACGCCGTGTCGGTTCTACACACTTCAGCGAAGAACACTCAGCGGTGTCTGTTCTGCCAGTCCACAAAGCATCGTTCAGAGGTCTGCGACTTTGATGAAGGAACATCACACGGAAAAAGCAGCTGCTCCCAAAGGAAGGTCAATGTTTCCGGTGTCGGATGAAATGCCACTTGTCGAACGACTGCCGAGGTCGACGGCGGTGCGGAAAGTGTGCATGGAAGCACGCAGCGACCATTAGCACGTCAGACCTCCCAAACAGCAACACCGTGACCTCTATACCCGCCAGCCTGTTTACCCGACAAACTGGCTCTGCGGTACTGCTACAAACTTTGACCGCAACAGTAGCAGGCTCGCCATCCTCGGGACGCCACCGAGGTCTTTTCGATGGCGGAAGCCAACGCAGATTCATCACTGCAGAGGCGTCGAAGAAACTAGGATGCGAATTTTTGGATGAGGAAACCGTGACTGTGGGTGTTCTGGGAGGACACAACCTGATGCGAACCTTTCGAAAAGTACGCCTGCTCATCGTTGTGGAAAATACAGAAAGGCCCGTACAGAGTGAAGCACTTGAAAATGAGGCAATATGCAACGATCATATTCCTACGCCGAATGACCAAGTCATCGAGATGATGAGAGCAATGCAAGTGGACGCGCGGGCTCTCAGCGCACAACGATTTGGCGAAAGGAAAACATCGATTGTTATTGGTGCGGACCACTGCTGGAGTCTAGTAACCGGCCATGTAAAACCCCTGACCATGACGCTGAAAGCAGTGGGAACATTGCTAGGCTGGACGGTCTATGGACCAATGCCAATAGGAGGCAACAAAACTCACTTTGCCGTGCTTACAGCGACGATGAAAGAGCACGAGAAGTTGAAAGTTCTAAACCGTGAATCAGTCTTTAAAAGAATCGGCATAAAGTACCAGGATCAACAAATCTCTGACACCGAACCGGTATTGACACGGTTTGGAAAACCACTCCCAAACATGGACGAAGGACATGAGATTGCGCTACCGCGGAAAGCAGAGGTTTGCCCGGCGGATCACCAAGGCGTTACAAAGATGGGGCTCCAGACCCTAACAAATCATCGGAGCAAAGATACCAAGCCCACAAAGAATGATGAAGAAACGATCCTAACATGCTTAGGTGAAAGAACCACTGAAGTGCAGCGGGCAGAGCATCATCTTGTTGGAGCGGAAGAGGATCACTTTGACGTAAAGGCCAACTTTATAAGCTAGAAGAAACTTTTCTCGCATACTCCAATCGAGAAGTTGCGACTCTTCGTTGACTGCGACGATTTATTGCGTGTTCGGCGAAAGACGTCTCGTGCGACACATATGGAGCACAGTTCCCGACACTTCTACAGAAGAACGCGCACTTTGCTGCAATAGTGACCCAGCACGCCCCCGAACAGATTCGACATGAAGGAGTAGCAGACGTCTTGGCCCATGCTCACCGCAAGATTCGAACGACACGCACCCCACAACTAGTTACAAGAAGACTCGACGAGGCTTTCCTTCTGAGCGTTTGTGTTCAAAGCCCCGAGTGAAAGAAACGCCTCGGCTCTACAAAGAACGTTCAACTCTGGCCTACTGACGTCATCTGTCGGCGGGGGAGAGTGTTGAAACTTCTTTCTCGTCTGCGCTGTAGCAGATGACACTCATCATCATCAGTCTCACCAGCATGGACCGAGCGGTTGCACATGCTCGCGCTCCATGCGCACCAGTTCGATTAAAGCCCCCATTATCAACAGACGTGCGCTCTCCGCTCTCTCTTGACGGTTTGGCAGCCGGAGGACGTCGAGGTCGATTACAGTAACAAACAGTTGAGGCATTACATGATATTAACATAAGAAATAGAAATCTCGTATGCTGGTTGCCCAGTTCTGAAATATTTTGAAGCAAACCTCGAGCCGACGCCACAGTCACTGCTCAGGGTTCTCGGTAGTGTAAAGCGAATTCAAGCTCCAAGATACTTCAAGCAACAGCATGGCCAGTTGTAAAATAAACTTTCTCTCTTGTGCGAACACTTAACCGCATCTAAATTGGCGAAGAGGCTAGCGCCGCTGCTATGCGATGAACCCCAATGCTTCCGACAACCCGCACGGCCGAAGTGTGTCTGTCCTCCTTTGACGTCATGGAGGGCGCAACCAACCAGAGGCGTCAAAGACGAAGAGCGCGCCTCTTTCGAATGGGACCACGCGTTTTCCAAGAGAAATGGCTGTTGGACGTATGTACGTTGAAAATTCAATGTGATATATACAGCCAGAGCGCAAGAAACTATATAAACGTGCCTTTAATTCAATTTTTTTTGGAAAGCGCTTCAGCTTCTCTTTAAGAAACAACAAATAGGCGGTTTCGCTGTAAAACACGCTTTGGTTGGTAACAATACTACTCGTTATTTTCAAGAACAGAAGTAAGGTCAGTAGCCAGGAGCAAACACGAAACAATGACGGAGACGGTGAAAGGGTTCTACAGGTGCGGGCTGCCTTAGTACGGAACGTTACGACAGCACATCCAACCGAGATAGATCATCGAAGACATTGACGGCTCAGATTTTCGGGCAATTGTAGAATGAATCGCGGATCGTTTGGCTCTCGAGGAAATTCAGGGCAAACGACGAATATATAAAAGCAATATAAAGGATGCCCTATCGTTATTACGGTTTCAGATTTAAACTGCCTAAGTATACTGAAGTGCCAAGAAAATATTACCTCGGGTCACTTCACCTTCCACAAGCGTACGTAGATCAATTTGATAATCCGCACGATGAGCATGGTTTGTCAGCCAGTGGAATAGAAGACGCAAACACTACGACATTTGTGCTCCTCCAGAAAAGCGGTTAATATTTCCCGGCTAGTAGATTTATTACGATGGCTACTACAGCGCTACTTCATTATATAAAGTGCGAGCAGTTTGGAACACCTGTACACTTCTCCTGCGATGCGAGCGAGTACCGATAACGATATCCGTTTAACTACTGAATGCGACAGTAAGTGTCCAACTGTTTTGCCTCACAGTGTTTTAGACCCCGCATTAGCATCAGAATAATTTTTTCGGGCGTCGTCTACTTTTTCACGTTCATAATTGAGCTACATAATATTAGGTGGTGGCAGGCCACGGCCCATAGATTGTGCGAACGATGTATTTACACTATTTAGAAGAGACCGATCAGTCAGACCGCAATAGGCAACGCGTCACATTCACCTACGTCGTTGACCTTTTTTCGCTAAACTATGTTCCATTGTATTTTTCGTTTTCATATTATACTGTGGCATATCACCCTTCCAGAAGGCGATCTAGCACAACGAGACCGCAGTAGCACGGCGAGTGCGGTGTGTAGGAAGGATCCGGTTATAATAAATACCAAATAATATCTTGCTGCTGTGGATGACGTTGATGTGGTGTATAAACACTGTCTTCGTAGCAGCGATGACCGCCAGAACACTGGAAACCGGTCAGGGCTTCAAACCACGTTAAGTGAGTGGAGGGGCGACAGGACATCATCAGCTCGTAACAGCTCTCCCTGATCAGTTGCTCACTGGGTGGGACCCTCAATGACGCCGGAGAGGCAATGAGCATGTGATTCTTAGGGTTGATAGGGATGATAGCCGGCCCCCTATGAAAATTGCTGCTATCCACCACGATATCTATTGACAAAAACGTTACACGGTTTAATGCACTCCAAAGGCTTGATTGGTGACTTTAGCCGAAGTTATAATGGATTGTCTTCATTCTTCTTTTCAACCTCCAGCCAATTACCCTTATATTATTCTTTTGTTCTGGTCGTGTGGCTTCTACACCGAGTTACAGCCCTTGAAACACAGTTATGGGGCTTACGAATATTTGAAATTTTACTAACAGTCGCGGCGAACTTCTTGCGGGCTTTCTCGAAAATTAGGCCTTTCAGTCAAGTTTAGATGCGCAGAATGTTATTTTTACTCGAACTTGACACAAATAATGGAACGCCCGTAGATACGTCTGCAGGCAGAAACCTTTATTCACTGGCCTGAGTAGGCACCGGAGCACTTTTTGAGACGACGTAACCTTTCTTCCCTTCAGGACTAAGAGATTCCACAAGTTTGCCGGGGCACCCCACCTTTCCAACACTGCACGTTGATCCTACTACGGTTCTATATACGGGTGTGGCACTCCCTTCCGGAGGCAGCAGTCCTCTTTCTGGTTGGCAGTGAAATCTTACTAATAACACTCGGGAAGTACAGATGAAGAACCGGGTAAGAAGCGTGGTAGCTTTGGACGCCTATTTCTGCTGAGAACTGCTTCAAGAGCTTTGTAAGGCTATTGTGTTGAATGTTTGCCCGTGTCAAAATCTACACCTTTGACTTTGGCTTGAGGTTGCAGGAAGATCCACCCAAAGTATTCTACATTGAGACGCATCCGTGGTGCTTGCAATAACAATGAACATATACGATATAATGAATGCTTGGAAACCCCATGAAAAATAGGCAACATATGCTGTACGTCATCAAAAGTGCCTCGGACACAAACATTTTATTTTGCAGCCTATTATCTGTGCCAATCTCTCAGCGAAACAACTGCAATCCTTGGAAAAATAAGGTGCCTTCCACCGATATCTCAGTTTTTACCTGAACCCCATTAGTGTTTTAGTGAATCTTCAAGTCTTTGGGGGTTTCAGAGAAATAATTGATAGTCACTCCACAGGTGAACGATTTTTGCAGCACGTTCTGAATTTTCCAACTCCAGCGCGGTTGCTCTACTTTTTGGAAGAATGGTTTAACTGACCCTCTTTGTGACCTTGGTGCTGGTAATGTCCCTAAACCTTCTCTGAAATTAGCCATGATGAAATACGCCATATATTTACCGCAGACACAGGGGTAATTCTGGTATTTAAATGTATACCATAAAATGAACCAGGGTGTAGAATCCTATTTTTTCACATGCGAGCTAATTGTGGAAATGCGATGCACTCAGGTAAGCAAACAAGAACGTGAAGTTAAACTCTCGGATATATTTTAAATTATCTGCAACGCTCGAAATCGATATGATAGCCCATGGTCTACCTCCGCATTCATTCCCGGCGTTAAAGTGAAAGTGAATGCTCTTGTGGCCTTCTTTGGAGTAGTGTAGGCGAAATCTTGTTTCGTTTAAATACATCAACAAGGCCATCACGTTATAAACTGCGCTAACTAAGGTAGCAGCAATAAATAAAAAATCACCAGAAAAGTACACCTGATATAAGCCTAAAACGTAAAATAATTTCTTAGCCCACAAGACCAATGCACAAAAATGTTAGTTTTGCCACAGCGAACAAACCTGAATGACGCAATATATTCATATCGTTAAAACACCAAAGCACGATTCCTCTGTAACAAGAAACTGAAGGGGCTATCTGTTTTTTTCCAATTCGTTGAGTGCCCGTCCTGAGTTATTGTTAGCCCACGGAACTCTTTTTGCATTTGCACTTACAAAGTTCACTACTACTTTTCTGCTTTTGGGTGCAAGCAGACAAGAATTCAAACGCTTTTGTTTTTCTATTGGGGCCAAAGCAAATATTTATTGTTACCTTCTTACGTTTCCTTATACTTTATGGCAATTCATCAGCAACTCAGGCTTTCTAATGTGCACCCCAAGCTTTGACTTTGTAGGTAGCATTTACGGACACAATCCTTAAACGTACATCAACCCGAATGACCTGTCTATAATTTGTAAAAAAGCCCTGTACACTCATCTTAGGCTGTTTAGATCAACTTGGAAATATGCATTACAAGTTTTACCCATTTTGAGGGCAGTCTGGAGGAGCATCCATGCCAGATTTGAGGCGCTTTCTACATGCATAACGTTGCGCCATTGCCGCACATACGTACGTCAACAATATAAACTCCGCGCATCACTGCGTTCAATTGTACTTTTCACATTTCAGTAGTTGCACCCGCCTGTGAAAATGTAAAATAGAATACAATCCACAACAGGGACCTTGAAAACAGCTCATCCATCACTCAATTCTTTTGTATTTAAAGTTGGCATTACTAAGCTAGAACAAACCCATGGAATGAACATCAGTACGTCGATTCTGGATTTTAAAATAAAAATATTCCTCTTACGATCAATACGAACCATACGGCAGCGTTGGTTCCTCTTCTGACAGTAACCATAATGTTGACGGAGACACCAAACACTGCTGGGTGAGCTAGAATCTGTTCACTTCAAATGAGCTTGCTTTTTAGTAAAATGACAGCAAAGCTGCGGACACCAAAGTCGTTTAAGTTAATAGCAACGTTTGTATTTGGAAAAAAATTTTATTAAGCGCAATGCACGTACTTTTGTGAGTAAATGAATTAGTCAACATTTTTGGGTACACTAAATAGGCGGATTTTTACCACAACAATTTTATTGGTTTTTTGGAATAGGTTTAGGCTTTCTTTCAGGGGCGCCACGCTGATTTTATCGGCCGATTATCTGCTACCTTCTCTATTAGCGCGAAGGTACCGAATAAGAGCGCATACTAAAATTAGATTGGGCAACCAGCAGCACAACGCTGTAAAAACCGCTGTTCGATCATTACCCATTATAACAAGTTAGATATTGCAACCGCTTTTTTTATACGTATTTTGCCTCCCTTAAACATTTGTTCTTGCTGCTGCGTATCAGTGTAGGTCTTTGCTCTTTGGTTACGCTATGCTTGCTCGTAGGCTACACTGAACATGTTGTAGCAGAGCTGGAGTATTACTAAATATTTTAAATTACTTGTTTAGGTTCCTAATATCAAAATCGTCACAATATTACGGAAATGTTTAAAGGTGTCTGTCAGCATTGTGCAAAGGAATACACTTTTACTTTCAAAAGGGGCATGCGCGTTTATATACCGTCAATGTTGTCGCTGGTGACTGTGCTTATTAGTTTGATAAAGGAAGTCATCATATCCTTGTTCTTTTCAGGGCGAATAATTCACCGTCGCCGTGTCTGCTTGGTGAATGTGATACAAAAAGGGTAAGATTTGTTTTCAGAATTTAATTCAAACAGTTACTGCTACAAAAATCTTTCAAACAAGCATCCAATCGCTAAGTTAGTCAGCAAACTGGGAACAGCATCACTGAAGAATAATGATCTATGTTTATGGGTGTAAAATACTCCGGACGTTGCCTGCACTGCACTACGAAGGAACCAAGAAAGGTGAACCACAGGCAACATATGTATAAGCGGCGGTGTTTTTTTCACGTATGAATTTTTTCTCTAGCATAAAAAGATCTGCCCGGTCAGCACCATACAAGTTGAGTATACGACAAATAGGATGAACCGCATCTGTTCATACATATAAATCTATGCCTCGACGTTATATAGATGGCTTGTCAGAAATCTTCAAATTATAATGAACCGTACCTTGGTGTGCCAAGCCTAGCAGGAGCAGTAAGATCGTTTGATCGCATTTCTTGAAGCCTTTATTTCATATCGGGAAACACCAGTGCTGACTCAATGAAAGAATAAACACCCCTTACCTATTGTGGTACCATATCTCGTAAAGGCTAATAAACCGATCACATATTGACAAGATCAATCAGGTAATAGAGGAAGGCGCGGAGTATACTCAACCCATATATCTAGCCCTGATAAAATAATAAAAGACATTTGAATCGGTGAAAACCTCAGCAGTCATAAAGGCATTGCGGCATCAGGCTGTAGAGGAGAATAACGCTAGACTGCTGAAGGATATCTACAATGGGTCGACAGCTACCATAATCCTCCTTATCAAGAACAGTAAGATACCTATAAGGAAGGGAGTCAGACAAGGACCAACAATCTCTCAAAAGGTAACCGCAGAGTGTTTCGAAGAGCTACTCAGAACATTGAATTGGAAACAGGTGACCGTAAGTATTAATTGAGAGCACTCCAGTCACATCAGATTTACTGATGACGTTACCTTCTTAAGTAAATCGGGGGACAAATTGCAAGGCATGATAACCACAGTGGACAAGCGGAGTAGAATCGGGGGCCTGAAAAAGATTCGGCCCAAAACTAAAGTAATGCTCAATAGTGGTGAGAGAGCACAGCTGTTTGAGGTAGGTGGCGAGGCAGAGGAAGTGGTAAGCGAATATGTATATTTAGGCCAGGTGATGCCACGGATTCAAAGTATGAGGCACAGATAATAAGAATTATTGGAATGGGGTGCATTGCGTTAGGGAGGCAATTTGAAATAATGAATAGCCGCCTACTATTCTCCCTGAAAAGGAAAGTGTATCACAGAAAGTGTATCTTACCGGTAGTTATCTGCCGGGCATTACCTTGGAGGCTCAGGGTAAGGGTTCAACGTAACCTAAAGCTAAGCGTGGTAAGATACGAGTGTGATTGAAACATGACAACAGTGGAAGATAAAGACTTGATTGGACAAAAGTAACGAGAAAATCTCGACTTCAACAAGTATGAACGAAAACCAAGGAATGAGGACAGCAAAGAGGGTCCTATGTGAGAGGTCAAAAGACCTAAAGGCGCTGTAATTTTGAATGGAAAGGTCAATTTGGTTGTAGCCGGTGGAAGTTTATAAGCGGAAGTTTAGACGAAAGTGCAATGAAGGTGAGGGTGTGAAAAAAAGTTGAAAACAATATACATTTGTAGATAGAGACCCATACGCTAAGATATGAAACGAAGAAAGCGCAACCGTTACTTTACAAACGTGGCGCGAACACTATCATCTTCTAACGTAATTTACCCGCCGCGGTGGCTCAGTGGCTAAGGCGTTGCGCTGCTGAGCACGAGGTCGCCGGTTCGATCCTCGGCCGCGGCGGCCGCTTTTCTGATGGAGGCAAAAAGCAAAAACGCCCGTGTGTACGAGATTTCGGCACACGTTAAAGATCACACGTCAAAATTAATCCGGAGCCCTCCACTACGGCGCGTCTGATCGCCTGCGTTGCGTCGGCGCGTTAAACCCCACAATCAATCAATCAATTTCTCACGTAATTTGCCGGTAGATTACGGGCTGCCACAGTTTTCTTGTTCTTTCGTTCTTCCAACATTCCTCCTTCACGGTATTGAGTGTTCAAATAATAATGCACAATATCACGTTACAGGGCGACACTGGACACGACTGCCCAGGACACGGAAACGATTGCGACATGCTCAATAAATGCTGTTACTGATACCTAAGGTAATATTGTACAAACCATGTATTCTTTATTTATTGTTTGTTTTTACTGGCGCGCCAGACCCGGCTGTGTTATCTGCGCTCCAAGCTAAGCGTGGCTTCTATTCTTTAATTTTGTGCCGCATGGGCTATCACATTCAGATAAGCAGACTGTTTCACCCTAACGTCTCTAGCCCAGAATAATCTTCTGTGATCTACAATGTTCTGAATGCGAATTGACGGTTCCAGAAACACTTGCGCCGAAAGATAAAAGCCTGCAGAACTGAAGCCGCGGCTTTCGAATCACCGGAGCTCGCCTGCACGCGTCACTTTGTTGACTGCCGCTTCGCCGCCTTTGTATTCTTTTGATTTGTTAGGGGAGCACAAGTTCGCTCCAATAAACGTGTTTTCCTTCAACACAACTGCGTCGTCTTGGACTTTGTGACGTCCGGCGAAGGGGCTGGGCACACACCCTTCATGAGCTCTACAACCTCTGGAAGCCGCCAAGCCAGTCCAACAAGAGCCAACCTCCGACTGCAAGTTCTCCCGCCCGAGTTTGGTCTCCTGCCAGACGGACCCAAAAGAAAGACCGCGGCAACCACCACCATGGTGCAAGAAGCAACATCACCAATCATCCTGCAGCAGCCACCGGAACCGCCATCCTTCAGAGAAGCCCCGCAGAAGAACCAGAGAACCAGAACAATGGTTGTAGAAACTGGAACGCGTCTGGATCTTCAACAGGTAGGACAACGCAGAAACGTTCCGTCATGTTTACGTTTACTTGGAAGATTCAGCTCGCATTTGGTTCGAGAACCACGAGAGCTCCTTGACCAACTGGGCTCGCTTGAAAAGCGAGTTCCTGAAGACATTTACTACCGTGGTCAGAAAAGAACGCCCGGCACTATTGCTGGAAACTCGAACGCAGCACCCCAACGAAGGGGTCATAATCTTCGTCGAGGAGATGAAGCCACGTTTTCGCCGTGCGGACCCAGAAATGACGGAGGAAACGAAACTACGGTTTCTGATGCGAGGTGTGAAGCAAGAGCTCTTCGCGAGCCTTGTTCGCAACCTCCCCAAAACTGTGTCCGAATTCTCGTCTGAGGCCGCCGCAATAGAGACGACGCTCGAAATCCGAACAAGGCAGTACGACCGCCCAATCACTGCGGTGGTTTCGGAGACGATTGGTGCCAGCCCTAATAACTCCGACTCACTACGCGACACCATTCGTGCAGTGGTGAAGGAGGAGCTACGGAAACTTTTCCCTACGACGCCATGAACTGAATTATTTTATGTGAATGCATTGCTCAGTATAAAAGCCTTTCGGTATTGTGCCCCAGAATTTGGTTGCCAGAGAAGCAAGAACAATACCGATACAGCGCAAATGTTAAAACGAGGTAGGGCCTCGAGGTTAATGCGAGGTAGGTAGGTAGGTAAAGTAGGGCCTCCTACCTACCTCGGAATGTTAATCCGAGGAAGGTAGGATCACGTTGCGGCGGCAGAGTGCCCTTGGCTTACGCTCCTAAACCCAAAGCCGATGTTTGAACCACGCCTCCTTGGCAGCAATTATTCTGGAGGTAAAATGCGAAAACGCTCGCATGTTTATCTTTCGGCGCACGATAAACATTACCAGGGGGTTGAAAATTAACCTGGAACCCTACACTACAGTGGGGTTCCGCCGAAGCCTAGTTTCGATGCGCTAAACAATATAATAAATCAATCTGCTGGTGCCATACCAACACACACTTAAGAATGTTTGCCCCAAAGCATTTCCAATTGAAAATAAACAAATTATTTGTTGAAATGTTTTGTGCTCTCATACACCTGTTCTTCTGTTCGGGCTCCTCTCAATGCGGGCCAAACGGTTACAAAATGGCGCTTCTCGTTACGGTTCTTACATTGTACAAAACTGAAATTGGTTGCTGGAAGATATAGCACTTAAACGGCCTTTCCGTCACAGTAGAATGGTTTCTTATTCCTGACACTGCTTGTAAAAAGGCCCTCTCAAAAGAGGCACAACAGAACATGACGGACGACTTGTACACTCGTAATAATAAACTTGTATTAATAAACTCATAAACAAATGCCGTAACAGACAGAATACTTCTTTTTTTTTAAATTGGAACCCTGATCGACAGATGGCAATACTGTATCTAATTCTTTATAATAAATACGAAATGTTAATACTAAAAGAAATCAAAACCTAGAAACAGTTTTTTGTAACTCCATGAACGCAGGTTAAAGCTGAGATATACGGAGGTATTACATAGCCAGAACAAAACAGCGAACTTTATAAAACCAGTTTGTCAGAAATAAATGTAGTATAGTGAAGCCACAAAAGTTTTATTCCAATAAAACACAAACTACAATAGTGTGAAGTCCACTTCTCTGTAAATGCAAACCGGCCTAAGGGACACATCATAATGATAAATTTTCCAAACAAATATCGCCTAAAAATGCCATCAAGCGAATTTGGCATTGCGACAATTTGTTCCGTTTGTTGCAAGTTACCAGCGAGATTTTAAAAATTTCGCAGTCATTTTATACGTTCTCTCTACTTTCTACTTTCTCTTTCAATGGCGTGCGTCGTTTTTTTGGTTTTCAAAGTTGCCATATACGTAAAAAACTACATAATACCGTCTTCATCAAGAAGTACACTTGGCGTGGTTGTTGAATTGCAGGAAATATAAGGCAAACAGTTGCGCACGTTAAAAATTTCATATCAAGTTCGGAAACAAACTAAATGACGCTGAAGAAAGTGAAGAGAGGATACCCGGGATGTATATAAAATTTCCAAAAAGCTTTGTAATGCGAAATATGCCAACAGAGTACCTTGCGTGCACCACGCAAACAGGGGCACCTTTGTCTTAGCTGAAGTTGACGTATGCGGTGTTATTTGGCTTTCTACAATGTTGTTAACTCTCAAATTATTGTCACGATACACGATACGTTCCTATCAATAGACATGGTTCCGCGGCTCACCAATAAAGAGAAAAGCTAAGTTGCAGAAGCTGTGTGCTTGGCGCTCCAACTACAGACTCCATTAGGGCTGCCTGTAAATGGATCATCTTATCGTTTGAATACATCGCTTCATCATCAATTTTGTTTCGTGTTATCTGCAATGCTCCCGCGTAACAATACCCTACAGTATCTAGAGAACGGCATATATGTCTTGTCTTCCGGGCACGTGTTCGTCCGTGTTTATACCGTTTAATTTGTTGGTGCATGTAAAGTACTCAACCTGGATGGCGTCTTTTTAAGCAATCGGGGCTGCGTCGGGACGCGCATTCGCTAATGAATATCCGTTTACTACACCATTTCTTCTATATGACTGTTGAACGAATGCTACGCTTTTCTCTCGTCTCCGGGATTGCTTCTCTCCTCCGGGAATGCTTCTCTCCTCTCCGGGATTGCGCAACGAATGGCAACACCTGCGCCTCCGCAAGCGATATTTCGAAGCAGCTCAGGTATAGAGGCGTGACGGTAGCCGTTGCATACTTCGCTTGGGGCGCCACTGTAGCTCCGCGGTATAAATGACGCGCGCGCGCTCTTTTTTTTATTGCCTTTTTTGGTATACACAACACGAACAAAATAAGGATTACAAAGCTCAAAAGACACTGGCACGTGAATAGCTAGTGCGATTGTTAAAGAGGCTCCCCTACCTTCATTATCCTCCCGTAACACCGCGATGAGTGGAACGGACAACGCCGCCGGTAACGCCACGTGATACGCAACGTCAACGCCAGTCTCAGCGCCGCGGAGAGCGCTGCGGAGAAGTGGCTCGAGCAGCTGCCACGAAACGGCAGCGGCGACAGGCTGATCCCGAACTTCGGCCTCGCGAAGCTGAAAGGAAACGTCACAGAATACGAACTTGCGTTGACCCCTTGGCTGCTTCGCATACTACTCATACTACTACTCATACTACACATACTACTCATACTACGCATACAACTTCACATACCATCTTCCGTGCGGAAAGATGGTGAATTTTTTTTTATTTGACCAATCGCTATCGCAGGGAATATCTCCTATATATAAGGGATAGAAATCGGGCAGCCATTTCTTGACAGATATATTTATTCTGGTGCGCGTGCATATATGAGTTGTCTTTTTGTGTTGTGAAGAAAATGTTGTTTATTAACAATTCTTTTTTTTTCATCCTCAGATATGACTGGAGTGACGTTACTTCACCGAATACGTAGGAAGAGGCATTTGCATGCTGAATCTTTGGTGTCGTGAAACTCCCCAAGGTTAAATGGTGAAAATATTAAACAATTGCACACTTTCAGAGCAGATATCTTTCTTACGTGTTATATGTTACCCGCATTCTCTTCTCGAAACTGGGCTACGCCACTGTATAAAGTTTAGGGTCATTGCCGGACTTTAACATACTTTAATTGTGCGTGCCAAAACTACGTGGCTTGTTCAAAAAATTTTGGCGTGGGATGCGCCACTCTGAATGGAGCAGGCGAAAGAGGGTCAATAACGATATTAGGAAGACAGCGCTACGAGAAACCTGATTTCGAAACACTAGATAGCTATGCTACAGAGTAAACGTCTGGGTGAAGATTGAGTACAGTGTTTAGCGAGGCGAAAGTATACAGGTTATAAAGAGCGCCGTAGTTGAGATATCCGAAATAATTTTGAGCACCTAATTATGTCTAATGATCTCTGATATCTCGAACACACATGACTGTTTTATTGTTTGCCTGTTACCCGGCACATGTCGAAATGCTATACCTAGGCTGTGTCTTTCTATACCTAGGCTGTGTCTGCTAAGTCTTTCTTCTTCCCCTAGCGGAGAGACACTAGAATAATAATTGCGGCTAAAAGTTAGGACAATGGCTGCTCTCCCATGCTCAGTTGTGGGATGAGAAGGCGGTTCCAATGTCAAGGAGAAAAGCTGGCTTGGGGCTCTACAGTAAGGCTACGAGCTTAAGGAGGTTTGACGGGACGAATTGTAAACGAATGTAACTCACGGTAACTCCACATCTCAGTCGCGGTAGTAATTGGAGAGATACCTACAGAACACGTGCAGTCACCGTTCTGTTGAATCTGCCCATGAGAGAGGTCATTGGATAGCACTAGGTAGTCTAAATCTTGTGTTTTTTGTGTGCTTCACAGCAATGTGGCCAACTATTCGTGACAAGAAATCGCCGCCCGATCCGCATTAGGCTTGAAAGATGCACTACGATAGAATTGACATCATGCACGAGGAATACCGGAACGTGGACCTCCAGTGCACGGGAAGTGTATAGATTGCGGCGTACCATCTTGGGTAATGAGTGGCCACTTCTATTCACTTGTTTTCCAAGGTAAATTCCAGGAATGGAGCAAGCAAATACGCACTAAAACGCAAATAGGTTTCTGCGTGGATTTTTGACGGTTGTAGCGAGGCACGCTGAACAATTTGTAGGCTTTTTACGGCGTTTACAGCAGTCGCAAGTGACCACCTAAACTGGGCCGGAACGGTAAAGAACGGGACAAAACACTGACGACGCGCACAGATGTTGGTGCTGAAAAACCGAGGTTGCCAGGAATAAGTTGGTTGTCAGGAATAAGTTGGTTGGGGAAATTTTAAGGCTATGTAAATGAAGGTGGTCCGGGGTGCGACGAAGGAGAGCAAGGCCAGCAAGGGAACCCTGGAGGAAACTTCTGTGTAGCAAAGGACATAATCCTCAAAATAAAGTGATGGGTAGGCAATGCAGGAGATTGGATGTTGAGACTGTCCCAAGTGTATTGTAAACAAGGATAGTGGCGCGGCTCATCAGCGATCACCAGCAGCTCAGAAATAGTGAGGAGGCAGAGTACCGGTCTGAGGAGGTCAGGAGTGTTATGAGAGACCGTGAGCGTCACTTTAATGGAGGCCACACTTGTACAAGATGGACAAAAAATGTCCAAGTCGTAAGGCTAAGTTATCTATGTCTCTAGTGGAATCTTTTAAGAGGGAGATCAAGCATAACTCACGATAATCTGTAACAACAGTGAGAGAACGCCTATACGGTAACCGACAAAACTTTTTATTGATACATTCATGTCCAAGGCATTCCAACTCCGGATATAGACTAGCGATTTTCTCTACTATAGGCGAGACGACTAGTGTACATGGTGATAGGGTCCTGCCAATCGTGGACTTGGGTTTGGACCGTGCCGATGCCATGACATCTACATCGTGTCTCAGCTGATACGAGTGGCCTCGTTGATGTGGGACAAAAACACAAGACGTAAGAAACTAGGGCATTGAGTTCCTGAGCTGAACGCTGCACAACTAAAACCTATTGTCTCAATAAAAATTATGTCGGAAATAAAAAGAAAACCCGACGACGCTACGTACAGATTCTGTGAAACACAGAACCGGGAAATTTGTCATAGCGTTGTGTTTGCCCTGGCCAGTCTGTACTCTTTCAGCATAGAGGAGATCGCTGAGAATCGTGATTCTGTGGCGAGAACAGCAACATTTAGAAAACTTTAATTGCACAGCCGGTCGTAGGAATAAAAAAATAATGTAGGAAATAGGGCAAGCGTGTTCGTAATAATGGTGAGGAAACAATCATATGAAGTACATGATGCAAGCATATTGACCCTTTCTGATAGACGACGAGGACGATGAGTGAAGACGCGGTCACATCAAGCTTCAGAATTTTCGCCTGGCAGAGCGCTCCTGTCCTCTGGACGGTCGCCCAAGCTTGTCATCATGTACAGCAAGTCGTCAGGTACGGGTATCCACCCGCATCAAGCCTTTACGCAACTCGGAAGCGATCTTATGCCTCTAGCTCCACGTGCCATGATGAGTGCACCTCCTGAAGATGACGGTGAACAATCATGGATAGAGGTCTACCACTCCTGACGTCCATGCCTGAACATAAACACGAAAATCTTCCACCCCACAGGTATAAATCTATCCAAATGGGACACTTACGCCATCGCCAAACTCATTACCTCTTCCGCACAACTGGCCGCAAGTGAGATATCGCGCACCGTGGTGGAGCTGCTCCTTGCCAAAAACCTCATCAGCGTACGAACCCTTCGGGAATCAGCACCACCAAAGCTACTGATGCTCACCAACCTGGCACTCAACGCTAACATTGTCCACCTTCGGCCTGACAAGGGTTCTGCAGAAAATTCATGCCGGGGTGACATTAAAGCTGTGGCACAAAATACCGCTGCGGAATCGTTGATGCGAGACCTTGTCCAAACCACGCCTGCGCGCACACTGCCCGCTCGCATTATGGGGGTTACGAAGTCGGCTCTCATCACCTTTGGAGGTACTTCTGTGCCCGCTACATATTTACGGTGTAGCCCATACCAATGTTCCCGCACCGGTCAAAGACACCGTTCTGTACACGCTGCCACACACTCGGCCACCGGGATGACGTTTGCCCCCTGCCACGCATCACCCGGCTCTGTCCTGTGTGCTCCTAATTGGAAATTCAAGTTCAAATTCAAATTTGTTTTTTCTCTCAACATAATACAATGTAGATGATCTCCCTGTCAATAAAGCTGTTGCTACAGCTTGACGGGGCCAGGGAGCCAAATTGGCAGGTCAATGACGACTGTACAATGCGATTAAAAAGAAGGATACAGCATGACAGTACCTTTGAGAAGGCCGATAAATATTGCGAAAAAATAAAAACAATGAATTACTTGTATAGCGAGCTTCAACGCATTGGTTTCGTGTCAGACCAGACAATTCGCGCATATATACACAACAATATAGTAAATAAAATTCAAAAACAATCATTTCTGACAAACGCATCACATAAGAAAGCACGTGTTAGTGTTCCATAATTGGCGCTAATTCCCTGTTTTTTTATATGCTTGGAATGTTGTATGCCTATGGGTGCCAAAGATAATTGGTTCGTGGTCATGGAACAAGCCATTGTCCTGAGCCACAAGTCGTATAAGTGCTAATTCGTAGATCGAGACCACATATTTGTGTTAAGAATTGCTTATATTTATCCTTTGAAAAGTGTAACTTATATAGTAGACATCACCAACTTGACCCAAAGGATGACGCATGACTGCGTACCGAAGTGTCGCCTTTTCAAGGGGCCTCACGCCAGCACCTCTACCGACTGCCCCACCCGACAGGAAGCAGACGCTTTAATGGCCTGAAAGCCAAGACCCGCATGCAGTCCCTCCGAACAAATCACACTTCAGGCCACTGATCCCGTTCGCGTTCCAAAGTACGTCAATGCTCCTCGTGCAAAGGAAGGAAAAACCCCGCGCCGACGCCACCATCCCAACCCAAACGCAATGGTCATGTCAAATGGCAGAAGCTACCGCCGCCAGGTCAGCCAGGGACCCAAGCAACGTCCCAACACACCTATATGAGCAAGGCGACTCCTCCCGGTTTTTATCAGGGAGCACCGACTAAACTTTTGTCATCCCCGATCACTGAATCACCCATCTACAGGGCAGCTCTACCAGCACCCACGTTCACCATTACTTGCCGCATCACTGTCCCTGCGAATACCCCCGAAACGGTGACCGATTTATTTCTATTGCTACTGGAGCTCATCCAGGATGTTCACGCACTAGAAGAGCGCCTGCAACGAGAGGAAGAAGATTAGTGTCGCAAGACTGGAAAACCACCCGCACCTTATCACAGCTCCAGCCTCGACCTGCAGCCCGATAACTTGGGCGCCGACTACGTCAGGGCTGGAAAACGCCCCGCTCATCTGCATAGCCCCACCGCTGAAACTGAGGATGTCGACATCAGCTCCGACGAATTCGACTAGTGGGCAAGCATCCATCTCTCCATCCTCATCCTTTCTTATCTTAGTGCGGCATTGGAACTGTTGGGGTTTCAAACCGAAACACTCTTCTCTTAGAAGATTTCTTCAATTTCGCCCATCCCCCCCCCCGGACGTAATTCTCTTGCACGAAGCTTTCTGCCTACCGCGAATCCCTGGCTATGCGGTCTATCACACAGGGAACTCCACGGATCCTAGCTCACTGTGCCTTACCACTCTTATAGCCTCTCCCCTTCCATTTACTCTGCTTGTCGACTCCCTCCCATTGTCCCCAATATTTTATGGCCCACGGGGTACTCGTCTTATTTACTACACTTATCGCACCCACAGAACTCGTTAACGTATACCACCGACAGGCAAGAGGGTTCCGCCTCTAGATTCACTGTCCCCCACAAGCTCTTGTTAGACCCCACCACTTCTAGTCCTGGGGGAATTCAATTGCCCCCCCTCGTCTTTGGGGTTACCCTCGAATCGGAGTTGGTGGGCGTGCTTTAGCGGAAATTGCACAGTGCAAATCGTACTTCCTCCTCACAGATCCTGATGTTCCCACACGCATCGGCCACAGTGGTGCCCGAGACACAACTCCGGACCTAAAGTTCTGCATAGGTCCAGGCTGCCCAACAAGGTCACACACGCATTAGTTCCTATCCAGTGACCATGCCATCTTGGAAATCACGTTGTCATCCACTCGTCTACGCCGGCGAGCGCATTAGCCTACAAAATAGACAGATTGGCATGCAGTCAGAAAGGCCTCTTTTCCCCCTTTAGACCCCACGGACCCCGATTCTTGGCTTCAGCAGATACAGGGCTTTTGTAAGCGGCCCACTAAATTCGTCTACCCGAACACGAAAGCGCCCTACAACGAGACTCACCTCCTGCACCTATGGGATGCCGGTTATTCTCTTCGTGGGCTTTGGCGCCGCCAGAAACACAATCGGAAACTGCGCCTCCGTATAAATATCTTGACCCAAGAGGCCGAAACGTATGCTGATAAACTTGTTCACTCCAACTAGTAGAATTACTGTGATGAACGTATCCCACGAATGCATACTAAACGTGCTTGGCGCCTCCTCCGCGTCCTTATTAACCCCTCCTGCCCTTCTCAACCCATCTCTCGTATCCTGCTCAACTACTGGGGCTTCTGCTACCGAACTCACTAATGATCTGCGACACCTTCCCTTCCCTGCCAGTTCAGATAACCCACCGCCCACTATTCCAATTCACACATTTTCACTATCTGCTCTGCATAATCCCTTTACGTTGACCGAACTACTCAACGCTCTGGACCGTCTACGACAAGACACCGCACTGGTTGAGGATGGTTTGCAACATAAGCTTGTTCGAAACTTCCCAGATGAGGGTATTCAAGATCTTCTCCGCATTTCAATAGCATGAAGGAACTGGCCGAATTCCAGAAACTTGGAAACATTCAAAAATTGTTCTTCCTAAACCTGGCAAGCCCCACACTTCGACGAACTTACGGCTCATTTCGCGCACCTCGGGTGTCGAAAAGCTGCTCGACCGTATGGCTCTCACCCGTTTTCAGCGGCATCTCACACATCACGCTCCCTTGCCTACCACCAAGACTGGCTTCCGAGGCCACCTCTCCACCCAAGACCCCGTACTGCGCCTCAAAGAGGATGTGTACAAAATATAGACCTCAGCCCAACTGCAGGCTATTCCAGTCCTAGATTTAAAAAGGCATTAGGTCGCGCTGTTCATGCCCCAATCCTCGGCACATTGGCATCAACAAGGTGCGACTGCTACATGTACAATTACATTCGAGATTTCCTCTCGCACCGCACTGCCGCTTATTCGATTTCCCGTTCACAGCTATCCCTTTTTATCGCACATCAGGAACCCCTCAAGGCTCTATACTTTCATCCACTCTTTTTAACCTGGCACTGTCATCGCTGCCCTTGCTGCTAGCCAGGATCCCCGGCCCCAAACATTCAAACTACGCGGATGACATTACCTTTTGGGTGAACTGCGGTAGTCCGGCACATATCGTGGAAACCTTACAATGGGCCTGCGACACCATTCTCGACTATGCATTTTCAATTGGGCTAAACATATCATCATTTAAATCTGGACTCTTAATGGTGTCTAACCGACGAGGCCCTGACCCGCATCACTCTTTTATACTGCTATCGATTGGTGCAGCCTCCATACCACAAGTGGATTCACTAAATGTTTTGGGCCTTACCCTCACTTGCAATAGATGAGCTGTTCCTCAACTACAAATACTCCCTTCCCAGATCTCTCAGGTCTCTCGTCTTCTCAAGCGCGTTTCTAACCCCACACAAGGCCTCAAAGAGCCTCACCTTCTCCGCATTGTGGACTCATTCGCGACATCTCGCGTCCTGTACACTGGGCCCTACCTCCCCCTATCACTTTCCCAGACAAACCGCCTTGAAGGAGCCCTCATTGCCCTGTACCATTTGGCACTGGAGGTTCCTCATTATGACGCCACACAAGGCGTCTAAACTCTAGGAATTCAGAATACCCTCGAGGAACTGATCGCAACTCACCCCCAGACCCAGCTAGAGCTCTTAAAGCTCTCGGCTTCAGGTCGGACGATTGTCACCCTCTTAAACTACCCAACAGACAGTCTTGCCCCAATACCTCCCAAACCTCTTTCCTGGTCTTTCTTCCCAAACCTAGTAATTGAGCGTATTCCTCGCCACATGCGCCCTGCTCACAACTTGGTCCGCAGGCAACAACGCACAAAAGCGTTGAACAGGCGCAATAATTAGCGCAAACAAAATCGTGCGGCAATCTTCTTCACGGACGCCAGTTTTGACTCCACGTCTAGAGATGGTGCTATCGCCCTTCATAGCCCTACCCGATCTGTAGATACAACTGTCCACTTAAAAACCGATCCAACTTGTGCAACCCTCGAAAAATTATCCATAGCTGCCACCGTCAAATCCGCTGTGAAAGTCGAGCCTCCTGCCATCCCAATTTTCGTGTTTAGTGACTCACAGGAGGCGCTAGGGAATATTTCCCGACACACCGTACACCCTCATACCTTTGACACCCTCAAGGACGCTTCGGGCCCATCCTCCTCACAAGATAACGCTGGTATGGGTCTCCGGCTACGCCAACTCGAACGGCAATGTGCGAGCACACGAGCTTACCCAAGTATACTCTCCCCGGGTCCGTCCAAGTTGTGGCCCCTTGTGTACCACCCTGGCACTCAAAACATTTCCGAACATGAGGCACGCCGACAGCATCTCTGCGTGCTATGCACAAGCAGGCAGTGTTTCCCGGCCCCAACCTCGCCCTCACCCGTTAAACCACATCTGTGTTCCGGAAAGCACAGACCAAATCTCTTATCAGTCCATTATGCATCCACTACATGCATGGTATCATCTCGCCTCCCACTTGCTCTACACAAAACTGCCCTTCCTACCCATCAGTGCGACACCTTTATTGGGAGTGCCATCCGCCAGACCTACCACCACACCTGTGTACCCGCATCGCTTCCTGCGAGGACTGGTTGAACGCGGGTCCTGGCGTAGCTGTCCAATCGACGCAAGAACTTTTGGCGGGCCGCTGCCTTCGCGTTAGTGCGGACCTCTGGGAGTTCCAGGGACCAGCCGTCTCCCAATGAAGAGACTGTGGCACGAGGGCCCGAACTAGGGCTGTTTAAAGAATAAAGTTATCTCTCTCTCTTTCTCCACCCGCCGAGTAGAGGGTTCAATATATATTCACAGATCGCTGCCAATTTTACAACCCACATGGCACAAGTCTTAATCAGTACATTCGGTTGGGTGTGAAAAAGGGGCCTTTCACGAGTTCATCTTGTTAAAAAATATTTGCCAATAACCCCGGTGAACCTAATTTGAAACGTACTTACCGGATTGAAAAACAGTAGCATAATTAATGCAAGCTTAATGCTGAACCAGCTTAGGACAAAGACTGCGGAACTACGTAAACCGTGGGATTTCTGATTCCCCTAAACATATTAAATTTCTGAAATACGATATTCCTCCAAAATTATTCTTCGCCTAGGTATCTAAACATACTTAACCCAAATGTTATTGTACGGTATTTACGTCCTTGAAACATTAGCAGTTTCGGAATCGATAGTATAAGCTATGAGTTTCACGAAAACTAGGAAGTTATGGGTTATTTTCCCCTAATCAATTCAACAGTCAGTGGACGCTGGTAAATAGCGCTATGACTTGAAAATTGAGAAGCTGGCACAAGTGTTTATGTTTGGAGATAAATGTTGATCCCTCAAATCAGAACGATTTTTATAATATCATGCCGTGGAAAATTTTGGCCATACAATCAAAGCACACAAATGTTTCTGGAATCAAATTAGTGTTACAGTCATCACGGCATGGATTTCGCAAAACATTTTCTTTCGAGACACAGTTGCTATTATTCACTCGGAAAAGTCATGATATTTTTACCACCTTTTTTTCTAGACTGCATTTTTGGTTTTGCTAAACATTCTGGTAAAGTATGACAACTATTAGGTTTACTACAACCTCTAAACATTACAATTAAGCTAACGTACCTAAGTGCATTTAAAGGTTTTTAGGTAATCACCAACAAATTGACCGAAGTCCGAGTGCGAGCTGTCTGCTCAGCCTCTCTGTCGAACCCAGCTATCGCTGTAGTCACCTTTATGCTCAGGAGAAACATGACAATAATAATTTCCGCATGTGTATTTGAAAGCGAACCTTTGTACCTCTACTAGCCAACGGTTCATTCGCGACCCTCGGCGTCAACGAGGAAACTCCAGCGAGTAAATACACAAATGGTTGCCGCTTAGCTCATCTAAGCTTAGATATGCAAACCAAGACCTTTGCTTAGTCTGAATGAGTCTTGGTTTCGCTTGGTTAACCTTTGATTTAGCTGTATTGCCGACCACGGCTAGAGATCGTCCGGTCCCGTGGAACTCTCACAAGAGGAGGCCCGGCCTTGCTTTCATTCTCGGCAAACGCGGTGTTCCTCTTTCACGGCTAACGCGGAGCAAGGTGACTCACATATCCGGAAACGACTACCGGCGCAAGCGCGGAAGGCGGCATTTTTGTTCCGCTGCCGATCAGCTGAGCGGCCGCCACCACAGTCGCAAAACGGCTTAAAACGGGACGTTGTGCGCAGTGGCGACAGCGGGCCGGAAGAATGAGGCGATGGGCTGCGAAGCGTTTGTCGCCGGGGTTGTGTCTCCGGTCAAAAGGTTAACTTCCGCATTTTCCGTGGAACAGCTGCACGACAGTAGTAAAGCTTTGCCTTAAAAGTACTTTCCCAGCGAGGAATTGAATCTGGAATGTATAGAGAAACGTACCCAGAGACCGTCGTCTCACACAGATACGGAGTAAGTAGACCGCGTGCTCACGGAGCACAGCAGCGGGTTTACCCCCTGCGTTCTCGCTCAGTGCCACGGGATAGCGTCAGACCCGCAGCAGTGGCTCAGTGGCTGAGGCGATGTGATGGTGAGCACAATGTCGCGGGGTCGATTCCCAGCCTCGGTAACCGCTTTTCTGATGGAGGCGAAAAGAAAAACGCCCCTGTGTACAAGATTTCGGCGACGTTGAAAATCCCCAGGTGGTCAAAATTATTCCGGTCGACTCCTCTGCGTCGCGCCTAATCGTCTGGTCTGCGTCGGCACATTAAACCCTACAATCAATTCATCAACACAGGATAGCGTCCCGCGACCTCTCGCGTCGCTGTCCGCACCGCCCATGGCATGTTGAGCGGCCATGTACGGGCTTTGCGCATGCCCATTAAGTTATTACATAATAAAGGAATTTCGCACCAACGCATGGCATCTAACATCTCCTTCTCTTCCGCAGATCTGTTTGCCTACGCCTGTTGAGGCAGAGTAGGAGAAGTCAGATCATCAAACACTGCGCTTGGGCGCACTTTAAATTGATAAAAAGAGACTTTCCTCTCACGTGCTTCTCTGTTACAACTCAAGCCACCAGCATTCACGATACATGCATTGATTTAACCTTACCAAAGAAATAAAGAGTTGGGTTAAGTGAGGGACAAGCTACCTGTGTGAAATAAAGTGACGTCATATGGGTAATCGTCGTGGGTCTTGTTTACAGCTTCGCTTTCCAGCTGAATTCACAGGGTAGATTGACGTGCTATTTTTTGTGTATGCTGCTTTTCATTTTTTGTACTCGCTCTGTCATCAATATATTAAAAATAAAAACCGTGTAACTGCACGGCGTAAGCTGAAGGTCACGTGAAAAAAAAACGAAAAGTCGTCTTTTTAGTTGCTGTAAATTAACTATGTTATAATTACCTATTTTAAATTATCAAATTATCTCACTAAATGAACAATGTTTCTGGAAGACACAAAATTAGGTGAAGGAGAGGACAGCAACAAAAAATGTGAACATAGTAACAAAAAATATTCAATCTGGGAGACTCCTTTGTGGCGCTGGCATCGTTAACTTACCGTACAATGCGCTAAGTTGACTTCTACCTCTGACATTGTTCAGGGCGTTGCCCATTCCTAATATATCAAGCCGTGTTCCTCGAAGAAGTCCACAGCGTATGGACAGCACTGGGGTACAAATCCCAAGATGTTAGAGCTCCAGGCACTTTTACATACCTGAAGCGATTGAACGTCTCGCTAACCCTAAAGCGTCGTCCCGGCCCAACGCAAATGCAAAGACTACACCCAGCCAGAACCTATACTTCGCCACCATTCCGTCCCCCCGCCTCCGGCGCTGCCGAGCCTTCGGCCACCAATCTAAATGCTGCTGCAAACACCGAATATCCTCGCCTGAATTGCACGATGCACACAAGAGATTGTCTGGATTCCACACGTGCTGACATGCTTACACCGACACCACCCTACACTTCTTGAAACGCTGATGGCTCTAGTTCAACACTTGAAAATGACGTTTCTCACCGCCGCACGTTCACCAATGCACTTCGTACCGTGGTATGCAAGAAAAACGCCATTCCTCGCCATAATGGCGCTGTAATTCACTCTTATGACCGAGCCAACAGTGTTTCTGAACTGCTCCCCCCTCCTGTTTCACCTTAGATTCCCTTGGTGGCTCAGAATATCCGACTGAGAAGTCGTAGGCCTAAATGAATCTTACAGAACCATCTGCCGACAAGGCGCTCTCCCCGCAAACAGATGTATAAACTGTAGGAGGGTTAGTAACTGGGCTAGTTGGTTCACTGCATGAAGTACAACAGTGCAGGAATGGGACTAAGAGCACCGGCGACAAACACGGGCGCTGACTAACAACTGCTTATTTTTGGAAAGAAAGAACATTTACACGGGTACCAAAATTAGCATGGTTATCAGAGAACGGATTACAGAACGCGGGAAGGCATAGCAAACAGGTAGGGAAGGTCTTATTAAGCACGCGGGCGAAGATATGGGCGAAACGTTGGCTCCTCTTATCTGGCAAGATATGCGAGTTCCTTATCAAGCAAAGCCTACGACGGAATGCTGAGGCATGACAATCCTCTGCTGTGAATGAGGAATGCTTCGCAAATTTCACGTGTGTGCTGGCCTCTATACCTTTTTAGTACACGGCAGGCTTCAAAATCAGGCACGCTCGACTTGAAAGTTTTCACATGCTGGACAAGCATGCGGCCTTGTCCTGGTTTTCAGCGAGTTGGCATGTTCTGGCAGCCTGTCATTGAGACATTGTCCCGTCTTGTCAATGCACGACTTTTTACAAGACAGCGGTATTTCATAGACGACCCCTTCTTCTCATTTGACGAAGGGCGTGGCGTGACTCTTGGTGCAGTGCTTGCGTCCTTCCTCCTGGTTGACTCTCTTGCAAAGCCCACCCAGCTTGTTTGGCGCTGAAAAAATGAGATTCACACCAGAGCTTCCGACAATCTTGACTAACGCCGTTCACGTAGGGAATGACCACTCTCTTCTTGTGCTCGTCTTGCAGGACCTTTTTTGTGGACATGTTGCGCAAATCAACCATGATTGTGCTGTGTACGCTGTGTAGGAGCTGTTCGGGATACCCGGTGGATCTGAAAGGCTGGGTTTGAGTATGGAAACTAATTTCAACTTTGTGCTCACAGGACCTGGAGAGATAATTATTAAGAGCAGAGGTGGCTACCGCCCTCTTCACCAACTTGGAGTGGGCCGATTAGTGCAGTAGGAGGGCCTTCTTTGACCGAGGAGTGTACGTCCAACAGACGAGCCGACGGTGTAGGTGCAGCCGCACATCGAGGAATTGAAGCTCATTATTAGATGCGACTACATCTCATTCACTCCCGTTGTCCCTGCATCCGGCGTCATCGGCATCCGCCCCTCCCCCATTCTCCTCGCCGTGCCAGCTGCGCTCTCAGCCGCTCACCCCCTCTCCTCTCCGATAGCGAACACTCTCTCGCGAAGGTCATTGGATTGGATTTGATTGAATTGGCTTGAATTGGCTTGGCTTGGCTTGGCTTGGCTTGGATTTGATTAGATTGGATTGAATTTGGATTGGATTGGATTAAAGTGAATTGTGTTAGATTGTGTTGCGTAATAGCCGCGGCAGACGCACTGGCGCCGGCGCGTCCCCTCACCGTTATGCGTCCTATAAAACGCGGTGCCTGCGCCGCTCCGCTCCATCTTTCCAGCGCCATTCCTGCGCTGTCCAACGCTGCAACGTGAACCCCCTATGCGTCGTATCTACACAAGGGTTCCCGAGAGGGGAGGTGGGAGTTTTTTCCGCTTTCATTGACATACCAGCTCAATAATCATCAAGATATTTCCACTATTTTTTTTAACCATCTACGCAGCATCTTCACACTTAACTCATGATGTTGTTATAAGGATAAATATGTTCCTCTTCTCGCTATTGTAATCGTAAGCTTACTACTTTTCCAAAACCTGCTCAGTATGTATTTTGAGTGCTGTTTATAGTCAGTGCATATATTTTATATACGTTGCGTTTTTTGATTGTGTTGATTTTTGTTATTATTAATATTTTGTTATGTTATTTTGTTATTTTCCAATGCCGCTTGCCGCCTGTCTGCACCGGGGGGCTGGGGCTAGTCAAGCTGTTTTTAGGGCTTGTTTCCCGGCTCCATTTGCTCGAAAGGGATTTGTTTGTTGTTTTTTCGCCCAAGAATAAAAACAAATCAAATGAAATCAAATCAAATCTAACACTCACACCTTCTATTATAAAAATCAGCTCAAAAATCTGCATAAGCAAATAATTTTATTGCCTCGTATCCAGAAATGCGCCAGAACTTTGTTAGTTTAGGTGATCGCATTTCAGACAACGCCCTGTAGAAACGGAGTACGTCAAGAAAGCTTCCTTCGTCCCCAGCAATTTCTGCGATACATATTGACATAACTACTATGTGTACAAAGGCGTTAGTATTCGTCTGCATACCGACGATTGTCTTTTATATAAAGCTATTATTTGTAGTTATGACAGAACTACTCGAAATAACAGTTTACTTGCCCTAACTCTTGGTGCGACACCGGTGGACGAAATTTAATCATGATAAGACGGTAATCATGAGGATGAAAAATAAACAGGCTGTATTTTTTGCCAGTACCTAAGTAGAGGCGTCAAAATATCGCCAGCAGCAGTTTTGAAGCACTTGGGTTTCAGCTTTTCTTGTAGCCTCGCCAGGTGTCCACAAATAGATACCATTTGCCCTTCTGCCCGACGTAACAGCAGTCGTTTGAGGTGTAAAAATATGAATTCCCCATCTCCTCTCAAACATTTTGTTTCTAATATACTTGTAATACTCCGTCTACAAAAGGCATCACTGATTTGGTATCCTCAAAATAAAATAAAGATGAATATTCTCGAATGAATGCAAACACTTAACCTGAATTAATTTACAACCTTTTCCGTCGTCATGATTCTCCAAGCAATTTAATAAAAAACAATGTAGGGACAATGCAAGCAACAAGATAATAGCTACCCCTACGTTTCTCTAGCAAATCTGGAAACGCAATTTCCTACTTTATCCTTCATTTTACTTGCACCCTCTCTCATACACGCCAAAAAGGAACTCTCACCTTTTAAAATTCCCTCCAATATTTGCTTGAACAAATAACTTCAAAGACTAGTTTTTTTCTACGAGCACTATAAGTGACTTGAATGCAGTGCATGTGCAATGTTTATGTCTCCTAATGCACATTCCTTTACGAAACCGTTACTAGATTGAATACTTTATAAGAGTTGTGCAAAGATCCCTCCCGCCAACCCCGACATTTTCTGTTTTTTTCTCTGATTTCTTCAGTCACTTCTGTATTTTTTGGTGTTTTTCATCACCTTTGTATTTTTGTGCAATGCGCTTCGGTCTATCTTATGTCTCTATCTACACTCAATGTAAAAATGTGTACATGTACCGTCATAAGTACTTCGTGACAAGGATTTCGGTATATCCAAGAATATTTGTCTCACTGGCTTTATGACAGCTCTTACCGGTTTAGAGGAAGCCTTTTCAATTAGGAAGGACTTCTTTAAATGCACACGAGCGCAGCCAGGCAGTTTCTGGAACAAGAAAGTTCTTTAAATTGTAGCAGCCCGGAATATCGCCTGCTGACGAAGGGGAGAAAACAGGCGTGGAGCTGATTTGCAGTTTTTAGACAAGACTTTATTTTCAAAACATGCGAATGCCGAGAGCGTCCCCCGACGAGGGAAAGAAGGGGAACCCCCGCGACCTTAAAAAGAGAGAGAAGAAAGCCCCCCCGACTACGACCGCTGAAGAGGACGATAGATGATCCCTGCACTAAGCCGACGGCGGCGTCGCCAATACGCGTCTTCGACAAAGGCGCACTGTCGCCAAACCAAGGAGAAAGAAAAATGCCAGTCTCGCCGGCGCTGCTTGCACTGATTTGCCGGACGACTTCCGCTACAGAGGCTCCCCCCTAGATTGCGGAGCTTTTAAAGAAAGTCAGAAGTTACCGGCTGAATGGCGAAAGTTAAGAGTCCACTGGGTATCACTGAAAACGTACGTCAGAGGCTGCATAAACAGAAACCTCAATATGAGCAGGCTTGCTGCGGTCGACAGCGACGACTTCTCGTTTGCCCCTCACGTCGATTGTGATGGTCTTGTTATTATTATGTCCCAACACTTTGAAAGGGCCGTCGTACAGCGGAGTGAGGGGCGGCTTCGCTGAGCCGTGTCGCACGAACACGTGTAGCTGAAGCCATGTCGGGGAAAGTGAAATCCTTACTTTCGCGGGCGATGCGAGGGGCTGTTGGCCTGAGTTGCGCAATCCATGCGCGCAGCTTCTCGATGTGGTCGGAGGCTGCTGGGGCAGAAATTGTCTGGTCGGAGAAGAATTCTCCCGGGAGGCGCACTGTTCAGCCGTACACCATTTCCGCTGCGCTGAAGCCGATGTCTTCCTTCGCCGTTGAGAGCAGCCCCCCTCCCTTCCCGCCACCCCGCCCCCTCTCCTCAAAAGAAAAACATGAGCAGGAGCTTCTTCACCCAGTACTGGAGATCGAGTTTCCCTTTAAGTGCAGCTTTGAGTTCCCTGTGCAAGCTGTCAACCATTCCGTTGCTGGCGGGGTTGTAAACAGTTGTATGCTGCAGCCTCGTGCCGAGGAGGGTCGAAAGCGCGGAGAAAATGTTGCTCTGGAATTGGCGTCCCCGGTTAGATGTTTTCTGGTGGGGCAGCCAAAGCGAGACACCGATGTCTGAATAAAAGCCTGCGGGATGGTCTCAGCTGATTGTTATAGCTTCGGGCCATCGGCTATATCTGTCGATGCATGTGAGCAGGTACCGCACGCCTTGACAGGGCGATAGCGCTCCTACTAGGTGGAGGTAAACGTGTTCAAACCGCGACGCAGGGGTCCCAAATTCCTGTAGTGCAGCCGCAGTGGGGCGAGTCACCTTTACTTGCTGACACGTTTCACACGTCGTAGCCCAACCTCGCTCGTCCGCGTTGATTCCGTGCCAACGAAGCATTGTGGCATCGTCGGCTGGGTGGCTCATGGAGTGGAAATTGTTGAATACATCTCGGCGAAAATTTAGTGGGACGAAAAGTCGTGAGGTTGTCTGGGAGGTATCGCAGGTTATCGTTCCCTGGACGTAGGGAACTGCAACCCCAGAAATCACGAGTGAAGATCCCCCCCCTTTCAGTCACGTCAACTCAGTGTCCTCCCAATAAACCGCGGCCATCACCTCGAAGTCCAGGAATTTTGTGCCGGAAGCGTTGACGCGGGACAAGGCGTCAGCTGCTTCGTTTTCTACCCCGGGAACGTGGTTTATGTCTGTAGAAAACTGAGAGATGAATAAGAACTGACGAATTTCCCGTTCTGAGTAGGAGGAACTGTAGTTGGTAAATACGTTGATGAGGGCCTTGTGGTCTGTCAAGATCTAGAACTCACGACCTTCGAGGAAGTAGCGCACATGCTTAATGAAACAACAGATTGCGAGCATCTCCCTTCCAAAAGGGCTGTACGTACTTCCGGAGGCTTGAGGGGTTTCGAAAAGAAGCCCAGTGGCTTCCACTGTGCACCCTCTTGTTGCTGCAGCATTGCTCAGACCGATGTGGAGGAGGCGTCCAACGTGAGGCATGTAGGAGCATCAGGCAGTGAATGAATGAGAATGGTAGTTACGGCAAGCTCACCCTTAACCTTCTGGAACGCGTTTTGGTGTTCGCCAGACCAACAAAATTTTTGTGCCTTTTGGTAATCTCAGGGCAGCAGGTCGGTCAATGACTGGAGTACTGGAGCACAAGACGGAGTGAACCACCTGTGGTAGTTTAAGAGCCCGAGGAACTCTACGCTTGCGGAATCATGTTGGAGCAGGAATCTCATTAACGGATTCAACCTTCGATTCCAATGGCATAATGCCTTCAGCAGTGATGTGGTCGCCTTGGAAGTTGAGAGCCTCTACAAGACGCACTTTTGAGGGTTCAACAGGAGACCGTGGTCATGCAGACTCTGAAAGAGCTGGTAGAGGTGCTGTTCGTGATTGAAAGGAGTTCTGCTGGCCCCCAAAATGTCATTCAGGTAGACAAAGGCGAAACGATGACCCCGGGCGACCTCATTCATGAACCTTTGAAAGGTCTGTGCTTCATTGATCAAACCGTAGGCCATACGGACAAATTCAAACAGGGCGAATGGAGTTTTTATGGCTGTTTTTGGTATGTCCTCCGGTTCGGCGGAGATTTGGTCGTATACCGCAAGGAGGTAGATCTTGCTGTATATTTTTGTACCTGCCAGCCGCGCACTTAAATCGTGAATGTGTGACAGAGGATACTGGTCCGACGTTGTCGATGCGTTCAAGGCTCTGTAATCACCGCACTGCCGCCATTTCTGCCCGTCGTGTTTAGGCACCATGTGCAGCGGCTATTATTGGCTGCTAAACGAAGGGCGAATAATTCGCAGCTGCAGGATATGCTCGAACGCAGTGAGTGCAGCTTGAGCCTAATGCTGGACAGCCGAAATGGCCGGGTGGCGGCTGGCGGCCCGGTAGGGACGATGTGTTGAGTCACGTTATGTTTCACCGGCTGTTCTGTGTTGCGGGGTTGGTGAAAAAAGGGAATTCGGCCAGGATGTTGTGGAAGGCCGATACTGGCTGAAAGGCGCAAGTGCCAGATGAGCAGATGTTTGACTCCAAACCACGTATTTTGAGGGATGTGTTGTTATATTTGAGGCAATGGTCACGTATGCTCACAATACGATTGAAGTGGCTGAGAAAGTCTTTTACGAGTATGGCGAAAGTAACGTGCGCTACCCCAAAGACTCAGCGAAACAGGCGCTGAGCCCGATGTCTATTGTCTGCGAGCTGAAGCCGTACGTAGCGATGGCAGTGTTGTTCACCGCGTGCAGCGACGATATGTTCTTAATACGTCGGCGATCCTCGGGGGTTACCGGGTGAATAGAGATATCGGCTCCCGTGTCGACTAGCAGGCGCGAGTTGCTTACGCTGTCGACTACGAAGACGAGGCGGTTGGGTAGAGGGCCAATGTCGTAAGCCACCGTTAACGACTGGACGGAACCGAGCAAGGTTGAGTGCAGCGGCTAGCACCCGTGCGGAAACAACAGTGGTACCAGCAAACTCCGTCCTGTTAATCTCGTGATTGGCTTCTCTGGGAAAAGCTTGGCTGTCTTGAAGCGGATCCGTCGCGTCGTTGCTCGCGCTGTTGGGGAGCGCCAGACCGCAAAAATGTCTGCATGGTCTCGATAAGCTGTTGCACTTTCCCCTCAAGGCGTGACTTGCAGCAGCTATGGGCGCGAAGTTTGGAGCAGAGTATTCTATGATGCGATCAACAAGTTTCGCCAGTTGGTCAAGGGATGTCTCATCTGCAGCCGCGAGAACCACGCGCACCGACTGGCGCAGCCGTTGCAGGAGCACGAGGAGAGAATAAACATTTATTGAGCATAAGTGCTGATGGCAGGGCACTCGCACGGTGGAGGGCATCCTTATTCCGGGACACACAGGCTGCGACTTGCCGTCCAGGCCCTCTTGACCAATTCTTGCTGGTGTCCAAGGTCCGGATCGACCAGACGAGCCATACACTGCTGAAAAGTTGGGAAGGGGATTGGGGGTAGGTTTGGAGTTTTTTGGCAATCCCATACCTGGTGGTACAGGGTGCCCGGCGTTGAACATAAGTTGCAAAGGGAGGGATACTGAGTCGGGTAGATGGAATGGAGGAGGGTGCTGTGGGAATAAGAATTTCTCTGCAATCGCCGAAGAGTGGTGGCTTCTTCTCTGCTTAATTGATGATGAGATGGTGGGAATGCTCTTCTGCCGAGCCTATAATGTCCCCGGACGTCCGAGTACCAGAGAAGTGGGTCCGTTTTGGTGTCAGCGGAGAACATTCCGTCTCGGGTAATGGCCCGGTGTATGTACGTGCGAGCAGCGGTGTGAGCCGCCTCATTACCGTCGATGGATTCATGCCCAGGAAGCCAGACGATTTCCATATCAGGTAGTTCTGCAATATTTTTCAGAATGGTCAGTACTGGTGTAGAGATGCACCCCCGCTGATAACTTCGACATGCCGCTTGCGAGTCAGTTAGTATTGTTATAAAGTCCCTGCTGGTCGTGGCGAAAGGGCAATTGCAACTTCCTCTGCAGCTTCTGTTGAGGCTGTACGCACAGTCATAGCTGTTATTTCCTGACCGGCCGCGTTAACAACGCAGACGGCGTGTGCTGGTTGATATGGATATATGGTTGCGTCACTGAATCTTGTTGTTGGGTTATTTCCATACTTGGCGTTGACGGCTTTAGCTCTAGCGATGCGGCGTGCCTTGTTATGAACGGGGTGCATGTTTCTTGGTAACGGTAGAACTCGGATGTGCTGTCGAATCTCTAATGGAACACGTATCTTGTGGTCTTGCCTGGGTGGCGTGGCATATCCTAGCTGTCGCAAGGTCGTCCTTCCCGTGTGAGTCAGCTTCAGTCGTTCAAGCTGAGAGGTTCGGTGTGCTTCCTCTATCTTCTCCCAACTATTATGTATTCCCAGTTGGAGCAACCTTTTCGTTGATGTCTTTGATGGTAGTGCTAAGGCGATCTTGTAAGCTTGTCGAATTATAGTATTCAATCTGGCTTTCTCCTTTGTTTTAAGGGCAAGATAGGGAGTGCCATATGCAACCGTGCTGATGAGCAGTGCCTGTATGATGCGCAGGGTATCCGACTCCATTAAGTCAAACCTTCTATTCGATGTATGAGGTGCATTAGCTGGCCGAGAGGGCGGTTGAGAGGGGCTATTGTATGCATTCCTGATCCATTTTTGGGAATCACAAGCCCTAAAATACGCAGATGAGGCACAGTGGGAACTGGTTTGCCCTGTATTGTGAGCTCGGGTTCAGGGATGTTTTTCTTTCTCTGCGTAGCTTTCGCAGATATTAGAGTAAGCAGAGCTGACTTCTCTGGGGCGCATTGTAGTCGTCGGGCACGAAGGTATTCGTGTGCCTTGTCGATGGCTAATTGAAGGGCGTTTTGTTGCGCCCCCATTGATCCCGTGGGGGTCCAAAGGGTCAAGTCGTCTGCGTAAAGCGCATGCCGTAGATGTGGTATGTCATCGAGTATTCGAGGGAGATCTTTCATTACTGGATTGAATAGGAGCGGTGATATCACCGAACCTTGTGGAGTACCCATTGGTATTGTTTTAAGTGTTCTTGAACGGAGGTGGCCTATTCCGATGGTTGCCGTGCGTCCTGTCAGCAAGGCCGCAACATAGTTAAATACCCTCTGGCCACAGTCAATTGAGGCTAGTCCACGAAGAATGGCTTGGTGGTTAACATTATCAAAGGCTCCTTCGATATCCAAAGCTAGTATGCATCTTTTGTGCAAATTGGACAGCCTGTGTATTATTTCTTCTTTAAGTTGCAGCAGGATATCTTGCGTGAATAAATGGGGGAGGAATCCATACATATTTGTTGGGAAATGCCCATTATCTTCGATAAACGGGGAAAGGGAATTTTGTACCATGTGTTCTAATAACTTCCCAACACAAGATTTGAGGGAAATGGGTCGCAGGTTTCCTGGGGCTAGTGGATTACCGGGTTTTGGTATCAGTGTAATGTCGGCGTATTTCCACTGGGATGGGAGTGTTCCTGCAATCCAATGTCCGTTAATGTATTCTAATAGAGCCTCTAACGCCGTTGTGTCCAAATTTCGTAGCAGCTTGTTTGGAATCTCTTCCTTTCCTGGTGTAGTATTCCGGGTCACGTTTTGAACCACCGCTTCAATTTCAGCGATCGTGAATGGAGCATCCATTTCTTAGTGGGAGCCACCCATGTACGGTTCATGGGGTACTTGGGCCTTGTCACTTGTGTCTTCCCACGGTTTCTTTATTTCTTCCAGGAGATCTTCTTCTGTGCCTTGATAATTGTGATTGAGGCGTTTTAGTTGATGCGACGTGGCTGATTTAGTTTCCTTGCTACCCATTAGACAGCGAAGGAGATGCCACGTGCGACGAGTTCCAAGGGTGCCCTGGAGAGTCGTGCCAAATTGAGACCAATTTTGTGGACGAAGTTGACTTGCATAATCGGTGGCTTTCTGGGTCAGGTGAGCGATACGAATACGGAGCTTCCGATTTGTTCTGCTTTTCTTCCACCGTTTAGTGAGACTCCGCCGGGCTTCCCAAAGGTGCATAAGATGGGCATCTATGGCCGGGCAGTCCTGCGTTATTGTGAATTCTTAAGTCTGTTTTTTTTTGCGGCTTGCAGCATCTGCTCCGTCCATCTTTTAATTTCATCAATGGGACCGGCTAGTGTCGTCCCTCTAAATTTCCACCAATCAGTAATGCGGGCTGTTCCTATTTTGCTTTGTTGGGCTGTGTTATGGGGGAGATTCAGCTGTATTATATAATGATCACTGCCCAGCGTTTCTTCCCGGCATTCCCAGATGGGTTCTTTAACACCACCAGTTAACGTCAAATCCGGCGTCGTATCTGTAGAGACACTATTTCCAATTCTGCTGGGGACATTATTGACATTGCACAAATGTAGGTTATGCTTTCGGATGGCTTCGTATAGCTGCTGGCCTTTTTTTATCTCTCGGATAACCCCAGGCCCAGGCTGCTGGCCTTTTTTGTTATCTCTCGGATAAACCCCAGCCGTTGCAGAAAATGTTCACGAAGAAGTGGGAGTTGGCCGTCCTGACTCGCGTGCACACCGAGTAGTTGCCGCATCCGGAGCAGCAGTTGGGAAGGTCCTAGGTCAATCAGCTCTTTACAACATCAGACATGTTAAAGTCGCTTTGTTCAGGCGCCGCGAGGCGGTCCAGCACCATTTTCGTGAGGGTGTCGTATTCCCTTTTTGTGGGGGGGAAATCAAACCGTCGTCGATAGCGTCGGCGATTTCTGCGGCCAGGGCTGCGACGAAGCAAAGGTACTTCGTCATCTGCGAATGGATGTGCCGGAACTTAAAGCGGGCCTCTACTTGGCACAAACAAATTCTTGGATTTTTAGGCCAAAAATGTTGTAGCTTGATTTCTGTAGCGAAGGGTGCAGCCGTGGAGGCCGCAGTGTTGTCGTCGGAGATCCACCTGGAGTGTTCATTGAAGCGTTGTTCGGGTAACCAATTTTGTAGCAGGCCGAATTGTCGGCTGCTGAAGGAGGTGACAAAAGACACGTGGAGCTGGTTTGCAGTTTCTAGACAAGACTGTTTATTTTCAAAATATGCGAATGCCGAAAGCGTCCCCCGACGAGGCAAATAAGGGGAAACCCCGCGTCCTTCAAAATAGAGAGAGGAAAGGCCCCCCCGACGAGAACCCTTGAAGAGGGTGGGGGAATAACATCTGCACTAAGACGACGGCGACGTCGCCAATACGCGTCTTCCACAAAGGCGCACTGTCGCCAAGCTGGAGAGAACGGAAAAGGCCTGTCTCGGGGGGCTGTTGCGCTGGTGTGCGGGTGGCTTCCACTACAAAATTATCGATACTGTGTTTCAATTACTTTTGACGCCACCTGTACAACCCAAGTTTTCTTGGGCGAGAAATGGCCTGTAGTATTGAATAATAATGTGAATAAATAAAATATGTTCAATTCATTTATTTTTGGCTTTCGAATTTGCTTGCGCCATTTACGGCCATTCATCCCATCATAGCGGGTAAATGTGTCAGTTCTCCAAATTTGCCATGTTTGTGGTAATACAGGGCATAAGGAAGTTTTCTTTTTTTCGCTATTTTCAGTCGTAATTTAACCCTCTTTTCGGGATTATTTTCCTTTATCCTACGGTATTCCAAAATGTAAGATGCATAGTTGTAGTTTTGTTAAATACGTTTATTGAATAGCGTTGGCAGGTTTTTATTTTGGTTCCTGTAAATATGTTTGTGCCATTTATCTCCGTTCACCCTATTGTAGCCGTTAAATGTGCCACTTCCGCCAGTTTGCAATTTCTTTGGTAACACAAGGCTTAACAGTTTTTCCTTTTCCGATATTTAAAATTACTTTTGTAACCTTTCTTGAGTTGTTTTTGGTTTGCTTTCGGTTTTTAAAGATGTAAAGGACATAATTTTGATGTCGTATTATTTTTCTTTCAATTGTTATGTTTATATGCTTATACTTCGGTTTTTAAACTTTATTTAACAAGGTATCTCCAGTTAGTATGACTTACTATAAAATGTGCTCCTCCAAATAGTTATGCATTTTTGTTGAAATTCAAGGCGTTACACGCTTTGCTCACTTTTGATATTTTTATTACTATTTCTAACTTTATACAGTGGGGCTTATATTTTCAGGTCATGTTTTTTAGAGGAGGTGTGTGGGATGTATCTTTTTGTGTTGTGGGATCATTTCAACAGCACGGCCGTTTAGTCTTCTGTTCCGTCGTTGCGTAAGGTCGCACAAAAGTCGAAGTAGCAAAGTAGAGAGGAGGGAAATGCCGGATGAAGAGGAATGAGGGAAAGTAAGGATGATAAAAGAAGCCGACGAGCATATGCCGAGAGTGCGTGTCGCGGCGGAGGTGTTTGGGTAGGGTAGCTATCATGGGGACTGACGGCTCCTAGTGATGACGTAATACCTTTTGTGCAGGTGCTCTTCTTGTTGAGAGAGACGAACTGCACTTGGCGGCCTCACTGTGCGATGTACCGGCAAAATGGGAGAACCTAAAAAATTCCCCCTCCCAGGTCGAAGCGGAGCGTCGGCGAACACAGCGGGACGCCGAATGCTATAGTGTCACGCAGCGTCCGGAAGATGCGGAATCCCAGGCGAAGACGTCCGAACTAAAAAGGCTGATTAAATCTTGCGAATACCACAAGCTCCTCTATTTCCTGTCTTGCTATCTTAATTCAGAAACTTTAAATTATTTTTTTAAACACTGCAATATCTATTTCTTTTTTTCCTGCTTTTTCTGACTTCAGCTGGGCCAATTTTCTCCCAAAAATTATGAAAAACTTTAAATATGTTACTTTTGCAACAGCTCTACTGTTGCGCGAATTAAGTGCGTTAAACGGCCGTGGTGGTAGGTCCCTTCAAAAAATACCGTTAGGCAATAAACCGATTTGGAATGATCAGTAAGCCGATTTTAGAGAAATATGGTGTTCATGCTCTGGCTTGACTACGTTTCGCGCAACCTTTTAATGGCGGGCTGTATAGCTTGGTTTTATAAGTGCTTGCTGCAACAAGCCCTTCAAGCTGCGAGGCAGGCCCCTGCGCAGACCACCGCTACTCCTGGGACCAGGGGCACACCGCAACGCGGACATCGGCGTCCCGTGAAGCGACAGCCACCTGTATCCCCACTACCGGAGTCCGACATCAAAATCGTCCTTCGCCCCCGTGGTGGACTTGCCCTTGCGGCGATCGCCCAAGCCACTCTGGCGGACGCTGTTCAAGCTCAGGCTGGACTGGCCGCGAATCGAGATGGCCAGATCCGCGTGCAACACGTCTCCAATTACATCCTTGTCAGCACCCCACTGGAAGACCGCGCAACAAGGTACGCCAGAATCACCTCTCTCAGGCTACGCGGGCAGTAGTACGAGATAGCCGCGCATGTCTCGGCGCCGGCAAATACCGTAGCGGGAGTGATCTTCAATATTCCCGAAGATGACACCCCGGAGCAGATAAGAGACAGTATTTGCAACTACAACCCGGATATGAGAATTTTAGACGTCAAACGGCTCAATTCGTCAAACATGGCTCAAATCTTATTTGACGGCACGAAAGTTCCCTTCTGGATAAGGTACCGAGCCACCACTTATCGCTGCAAACCCTTCCGGAGGAAGACCGAGGCATGCGCGGTATGCTGGCAACAGGGCCACCGCCAAGACGTCTGCCCGAATGCCCAAGCCCCCGCACGTTGCTCTCGATGCGGCACCATGAACGCTGCGAGAATCACAACTGTTCTCCCAGATGCATCGTTTGCCAAGGCCTGCATCCCACGGGCTCGGCGGACTGCCCCAGACGTTACCAGCCCCGCCGTCGGCACCCGACCAGGCACAGGTTGTGTCTTCCGAAAAACCAACTAAGGACTCCTTCCTTGCTCAGCGTGACGAACCTTCTCTGTCTTCAGATGGACCTCGCCCCCCTCCTCGCCGCCCAGATCGCGATGCAGGCACACGGATGAAGACTACCACGAAGACACCCCTACAGCCCCGCCGGGACGGCGAGCACCGGCAGAAGGACGTGCGGGGATATCAGGTGAGCTGCCCGAGCGCTCCTACCAGTAGCTCGTCGCACCCTCATCCTCCCCCTTCGCTTTCCCCTGACATTCTTAAAGATCTAAATGCCATCCGGGCCGAAATCACCCTTCTCCGCCAGGAAAATGCTACCCTGCGGCACGAAAATCAATCCCTAAAACAGCAAATAATCCACCGAAAAGAAGATACGTCTCCCCCTAACGCTACTCCGCCCAAGCGGAAGGCGCTGTCGTACGACCCCCAATCTCCACCCGAGCCCTCTGACCGAGATGAACAGCTGCAGCGGCAGATAACTTCCATTGAAAGCTCATGCAAGCTAGCTCTTTCGGAGCAAAAAGCCGAGTACTCCAGCCTACATCAGGCTGTTCTAGCCAACGTTTCTACTTTCCAGACCAATATTGAGGAGCTAAGAGCGCAAATGCAGTCTTGGGTTGACCAAATAGGTGCCCGTATAAATGCTTCCACCGCATCCTTAGCGGCCACTGATCCCCTATATAATCCCGTCTATGGCCAGCACTAAAGAAACTTTAAGAATCTGGCAGTGAAATTGCAGGGGCTACAGCAAGAAAAGGCACAACCTGCAAATGCTCGTCGCCTGCATGGAAACTCCCCCTTCAGTCATAGCCGTACAGGAAGCAGGAGTTACAACTAAGCTCCAGGGTTACAAGGCTTTTCAATGTCCGGCTAATCCTCATACAGCGATTCTTGTCCAAAGAAACATCCCGTCCGAACGATCTCAATTTGATAGCATTGATATTCCGCATGATCTACTCGTCCTCTATCCTGTGCAACGTAATGCCTCCAGGCTATACATTCTCAATGTATATAGCAGTCCCAAAGCCATTGGACATAACTTTAACAGGCTCTTTTTCCTCGCTAAACAGGCTGCTCAACATCATACTCTTCTCATAGTGGGCTACTTCAATGCACCTCACACTGCATGGGGTTACCCTAGGTGCACCAAAAAGGGTCGTCTTCTATGGGAATGCATTCAGGCACTTCGACTGACAGTCCAGTCAGACCCATCAATACCGACTAGAATTGGCAACAGCGTTCAAAAAGACTCCACGCCAGACCTCACCCTCACCCATAGAATACATAACGTCCGCTGGAGCTGTACTGACTCATCATTGGGTAGTGATCACTTCATTATTCAAACAGACATCTCCCTGGCCCATTTCATCAAACCGCGACCCAGACATACCCAGATAACAAATTGGGATGAATTCCGCCACGCCCGCGCTAACTACTCCTAACCAGAAATTCAGACTGACACTTTCCACGACTGGGTCGGCCAGATAGTTACCGATGCCCACCTCAATAACCACCAATTAGACCCTGAAATCCCGTCCGACATAGTAGACTCCCGGCTACTTCACCTGTGGGAGGCCTTCAAGGGCATACAGCACCGATGGCGAAAAAGCAAACGTAATCGTAGGCTCCGCCGAAAAATGGCAGAATTGAGCATACAAATTGAATCCCATGCTGCTCATTTGGCACAGAATCAGCGGGGTCAACTGTGTGACCAGATGAAAGGCCACTTGAGCATGAAACGCACGTGGTCTATTCTTAGACATCTTTTAGACCCTGAAAGATCACAGACCTCCCAAATTAATAGGCGCACTGCTATTGCTCACAATTTCCCGGGCACGAACCAAAAGCTCATCGACGCGGCCAAGTCTTTGTACATACCCAAGGGGGAGAAACTGGATCGACCTCTCTACCAAGAAACGGCCAACCCTGAACTTGACGGTGATATCACGGAGGCGGAAGTAAGAGCTGCTCTACTCCACATCCGCCCAGGGTCAGCCCCGGGACCAGACGGAATTACTAACAAAATGTTACGTAACTTGGACGATCCTTCAATCTCGACTCTCACCAAGTTTTTTAATCATTTTTGGACATCAGGTACCCTACCCCAGTCGTGGAAGCACGCAAAAATCTCTCATCCCCAAACCAGGAAAACCTCTCAGCATGGATCACCTCAGGCCGATATCACTTACGTCGTGCATGGGTAAAGTTCTTGAGCACATAATCCATGCCCGGCTAACGAAACGTCTCACCTCCATCAATGCCTTCCCTCATTCAATGATTGGCTTTCGCTCTGGATTGTCAACTCAGGATATTCACCTTCAATTATTTCACGAACTCATCACTCCAGCATCTAAAGTGGACACGGCTGCCATCCTTGCATTGGACCTCACTAAGGCCTTTGACCGGGTTTCCCATGCGGCTATTATGCAGGGACTAACTGCTGTATCCCCGGGAGAACGCATCTACAACTATGTTCGAAGCTTCCTCACGTCACGTACAGCGGTTATTCAGGTTGGAAACATAATCTCGGACCCCATCAATATTCCCTCTATTGGCACACCTCAGGGCGCCGTTCTCTCCCCTCTACTCTTTAATCTTGCAATTCTCAACATCCCCCAGAGACTTGAGAAAATTCCTCGCCTGAAATTCAGCCTTCACGCGGACGACATCACTCTCTGGATGTCTGGAGGCAGCGATGCATAGATAGAGGAAACTTTACAAACCGGAGCCCAAATTGTAATCGAGGAAGCGCGCGCAGCCGGACTTGACTGCTCCCCTACTAAATCTGAACTCCTTCTTTTACCGGCAAAAAGCAGCTCCAAGTCCGTCCAGGATATACAAATTAAAATTGGTGACATCACTGTCCCGGTGGTAAACAGCATACGTATACTCGGTCTTCTAATCCAGCGTAACCGGGCTAACACTCAGTACATTTCACAACTCTCTTCGCATTGTGAATCAAACAATTGGCCTCATTAGACGCATAACCGCCCGGAACAGAGGGCTTAAGGAGGAAGATATAGTGCGACTGGTGCAGGCTTTTGTCGTAAGCCGCATCACATACTCACTGCCTTTCCTTCAGGTCACTCCCACTGAAATGAAGAAAATTAATTGTCTCATCAGGAAAGCCTACAAGGCTGCATTACAGGTCCCCTTGTACACTTCCACTGCCCGACTTGAGAGCTTGGGAATTCACAACCTCGCGGAGGAGCTGGTGGAGGCCCATCGCATAGGTCAGCTGCAACGGCTATCAAACACCTCTACTGGACGGCACATTCTGCGAAAACTCGGCTTACGAGCTCCGCTAATCACCGACAGCAAGCTTCAAATCCCCCCGAATATCCATTGTAATATACTGGTTCGCCCACTCCCGCGCAATATGCACCCAAATTACCACAGGGGGCGGCGGGAGCAAAGGGTGTGCGCGCTCAATAAGCGACTCCCCGTCCGACCAGACATTTTTTATGTGGACGCGGCTGACTACCGTCACTATGATGCGTATGCGGTAGCAATCATTGACCGCCCTAATGCCCCGCCAGTTTACTCAATTTCTGTCCGCACAATCAATCCTGCAACGCGGAGGAGGCGGCAATAGCGCTTGCCTTAACGCACCGGCCGACTCCCACAATTGTGATATCCGATTCTAATACGGCCATTCAAAATTTTGCCAAGGGGCTCGTATCACCACAGGCACTCAAAATTCTCTCTCAAAATCCCCCCTCCACCTCAGTATAACTGATCTGGACCCCTGCTCACGCCGGGCTAGGAGGTAATGAGGCGGCCCATTCTGCTGCTCGAGGGTTCACTTTCCGAGCCGGCCCCAGCCTCGTCCCCTCGCACGGTGCCAGATAAGCTAGAGATAGCCTACTCAGCTATCACGACATAGCGACACATTTCCGCCTCGCCCGCCGTGTATATCCCCCTGCTCACATCAGTCTCGACAACGTGCAAGAACGCACGTGGCGCCTTCTGCAGACAGGCAGCCTCCCCTGTCGCGCGCTGCTCCATCGCATTCATCCGTCCTTATTTCCCTCCCCGAACTGCCCATCATGCGGCAATCCCGCCACTTTATCCCACACCATGTGGGCTTGTCCCAATGATCCTTTTCCCTACATCACCTGCGACGAGCACTGGAAGAGGGCGCTGGGCAGCTCTGATCCGGAGGTTCAAGCCTCCCTGACGAATCGGGCTGCCATTGTCGCCGCCAGGCTAAAGCCAGCGGCCACCACGTCCCCGTAACATAGCTTGGCTAAATAAAGTTTACCTCCTCCTCCTTCCTGCAGAATCACTATTCATCATGCTGCAACACTGCCAGTACTGAAGCTTAAGCTGACTTATCTATGTGCTTTGTTGCAATAGTTGCACTTTTATAGTCCTATTGCTGTTTCAATTACTTTGCAGTGGTGTTATTTTATTTACTTTCTTGTACATTACTCTTATTGTTCCTGATGGTCTGGTGTGGTACTAACGGCTTATAATTTATATAAATATATTTTTCAGGTGGTATATTTTAATAATTTATTTAACGGTACCAAATAAGGCTACTGTCTTTGTCAAGCTTTGGTACCCTTAAGTCACTACCTGCCTCCTCGTACACACCAGGAAATGATATGTTTAAAATCTGTGCATAACGCCGGCGAGATTCTGGACACATGAGGCTTGCTTTATGTATTAATAAAGATCGCCCTATATACCGTGCCGTGAGACAATACGCAGTGATCGGTTGGCAAATGTTCTTTTTTAGGTAGCTTATGAAATGACACGCCAAGGTGACTTTTTGTTGCAATATTTGTGTCCCAATCATCCCATAGACACACTGACTGTTTCTGGTGTTTTGTTTGTTGCACGTTCCTCAATGAAACGCGTCGCATCCAAGGAAGGTGCGCGTGCGGCTGGCGTTAGTTTCAGAGACACAAAGCCGAATAAACAACGACGGCCAGCCCAATCATCAATATACATAAGATTATAACAGCAGTAGTGGTCGAGGCGCGGAAAACGTCGTCACTTATCATCTACCTCTCACCCACGGCTTTGCTGGATGCTGGGTGCTGGCTGCCATATCCCCATTACTCCATGTGCGAGAGCCCTGCGTGTGCGCTGATGGTCTGCTTATCTGCTGCGCTAAAGCCACAGACCGCATACTACTGCGCAGAATTCCATTCCGCTCTTGAGTATAAGATAACCACATCGCCTATTACGCACAGACCAGAAGCCGTCGTCACTACGTACACACTTTTGTTATCTTGTTGTGACTGTTGCTGCTGCTGCTTTGATTGATTCTGGTATTTTTGACCCCTCACCGTCAATATGGCAAAAATTGTTCTGAATTGCCCAAAAGACTTGAAATCTTAAAAAATAGATCTAAAAGGAAGTTCGCCAAAATGTTTATGAAGATCACATGCAGCGTGGAGTATAAGTTAGCTGATATTCCCGGCCACACCATTGTCACATCCATGCGGAGACAAATTAATGAGTTTGCGGAAGGCTGAGCTTCCTGTATGCTTCAATTGAGCAGCTAAAGGCTGCAAAAATAAACTAAAATATACCATCACATCCCTATCAGCACATGAAGACATGCTACAAAAGAAAGTACTCGATCCCGGACAGTACTCTCGAAAAAACAACGTTGAAATTCGAGGTTTTTCATGAATTCAGAGAGAGGATTGCATTGGATTTGCCGAATCAATTCGCAAAAAATCAACTGCGCCATTAGTAAAGGGTGACCTAGACGTTGTTCACCAAGTTCCATCGTCTTTGAACTCAAAGAACTTTCTTGTCCGGTTCCGCTGCCACACAACAAAAGCAGCGTTGATTTCCAGTGCGCGCAAGGTCGAGTGCAGACAAGAAACATTGGCTATGATGAAAATATTTATGTCAATGACGCTTTAACAGAAGACAACATGAAACTGTTTGCCACAGCTCTTGCACTGAAAAGCGAAAGGAACTGGCCTAACCTTTGGACTGAGAATGGCGTCATACAGTCCCGCCATTCGTCTGACAAAACGGGCCTTTCAGCCCCGGGATGAGGGGTACATTGCAATCTTCCACTCTTCTTAAACTAGTACACTGACTTCAAGCTGTCAAAAGTATATGTTAGTGAACTTTCGACTCTTACTTCCGCTCCTCATTCTTCTATCGCCCACTTTAAGGGATGCACTATTCGTAAGCATTACAACAAAGAAAAATGGCTCTTTCCTTCCATCCGGCATCCCTTTTCAGTTTTCTGCATTTCTGACACATAGATAACGAGTCCTAAAAAGAACCGTGCAGATTTCCTTTGTAATAATGCGCATAGTTTAACCGTGGTTCATCCGGCCACAGGACTCCGCAATATTTATTTTACCAGGAATCATCTACAAACGTTGCTTTCACCTTCAAGTAAATGTATTGGATTTTGAATAGTTATGGGGATGAAACCGATGGCTCTACCTTTCAATGTAGTGAAAAAACATCGTTTTTGAAAGTATTTACCGTTCAGCTAGTTCTTGTGCTCAGACGTCTCGGGATGCTTCTCTTCCGACGTCTGCTGCGCTCTTACTGCTCTGCTTCAAACTGTCACAGACAAAAAAAGTCAATATTATGGGTGATGTTCCACAATTCTGCCAGATGACCGCGACTCATATATCCTGGATTGCGCGAACTGTTATCAAGAGTTTTCATTTTATTGTCTAAGAACTTGCCTACTTGATGCAATACCCTTAGTTACGACCAGGGAAATCAATCCTGCACTATTGAACGTATTTATCCTTCTGAAGCTAATGCAATACGGGCCAACATAACCCATCTTTGTCCTTTAGCGTTGCGTTTTCGCCCTCCAGGGGAGAGGCATCGTAAACAGTGTCCGAATTCAGTTTTCAATAGGATGCAAGTTATCGAATAGAATAGACTAGAATAGAATAGAATAGAATTTACTTTTATTTCACATCGTTTGTATGACGCAGGATACCTACGGACAGAGCTGCAAGAAAGTCAGCTTGAAAGAGCCTCAGGCCTTATTCATTGACATTATAATTAAAATTGAAAACACTAACAAAGCAACATATTTGCAATGAAGAAAAACACGAAAGATCACTGTGCACATAGTGTTAGGCACTCTGCCAAAAATAATGAGTAAAAAATTTCTTTTACATATCAGCGGCGAATAACGCCAGAACCAAAACCACACATTAACACAATAAAATATTTAACACCATGAACAAATTAACCCTACTACAGAGCAAGGTGACAAATTACCCAATAACAAATAAAAAAAAAATCAGGCGAGAAATGGCAGGTAGTACATTTTGAACTTCTCTGGCAAAGCCATAAAGCTGATGTTCTGAAGCTTGAAGTTTCTGCGTCGTCGGCGCTTTTCTCTTTATTATGTACGTGAAAGATGTTTACAGTAATGCCCTGGGAGGTATTTAATATCCGATGTAAGTTTTTATACCAATTGTACAATGCATTTAGTTTATTCTAGAAGTTGTAGTTTTGTATGGGTTGAAATTACAGGCTTTTAATGCTGCTAGAGTTTTTGCAGTATACCTATTTTATAAATAAAACCATCGGCGCGTTTACTTTTTTGTTTAAAAAAAGGCGATGTCAACAGTCGCAATATTTTGTAGTTGGAGAATATGGTATTTTGTGAATAAGTCGCTTTTACAATGGTGCATTGCTGCATTTTCAACGCCTCGCAAAATCACTTTTTGTAGAGTGAGTAGTATGGCTACATTAGATCAACTCTTTGACGCCCACAAAAAGTTACATTTGTTAAGTCTAATTGAGAAAAGGGTATGTAAATTAACACTAGAGTATGTCGGGTAATACATGGCGGTTGCTAGAAACTGTGCCTATAACTGGGATTACTTGTTTCATATGAAGTCGATGTGGGTATCCCACGACATTTTTTCTAGAAAAACAACGCCGAGAATCTTAGGCTAGGTACAAGTTTAACAGGAGTAGACCACAGTAAAATTTGGGTTTGTCCAAATGTGTTTTGTGAATTATCCCTGCTTTCATTTTCTGAACGTTTATTCTTACGCTACTTTTGTGGATCCATTCGTCAGGTTTTATGAGCGCTTCAATTGCTGTAGCTATTAAATCATCGCTTATTATCCCTGGAAAAAATAGTCGCATGATAGGCATACCTTATAAATACCCCTCCCGGGGCATTACTGCAAACAACTTTCACGTACACGATAAAGAGAAAAGCGCCGATGATGCACCTTGTGGCACGCCATGCGAAACCTGAGGTGGATTGGACGGATAGTCATGTGAGGTTGCAAATTGAGTATGATTTTTTAGATAGTATTCTAGAAGAGTGCTGGCTTTCCCCAGAATAACATAATGTTGCAGCTTTCTAATCAGCAACTGATAGTAGATAGTGTTGAAAGCCTTCACGAAATCAATATATAGGCCCAAGACTAACTTTTCATCTTCCATTTGACTTAAAATATGTTCTTTCTGTGTTAAGAGCGGAAGTTCAGTATTGAATATTTTGCGAAAACCGAAGCTGGAGTAAGATAGCAACTGATATTTTACTGTAAAAACTGACATTTTCTGTAATATAGCTCTTCCTAAGCATTTGGAGGCGACCAGGAGGATTGATATGGGACATTATATTTCCCATGTCATTTTGGTAACCTTTTTTTTGCAGAATGCTTACCCCAGCAACTTGCATTTTAGTAGGAAACACAGCTTGCTCCAAACATAAATAAAAATATGCACATAGTAGGTTGCAACTAAGAATACATCATGTTTTAGTGGTTTTATTTGAATACCATCGATAAATTTGGCACTACCATCTTTGGCGCTACAATGCCAATGTCTGTTTCATTTACTGGAGTCATAAACATTGAGTTACTGTTTTGTGTAAAGTTTGATACATCGTTAGTAGTGGTGGTGTAGCCAACTTTACTTAAGTATTCATTGAAAGCATCTGCGCAAGGGGTTTTCCCGTTAGCTTTATGTTATTCATATTCATTGTAGAGATCTTTTCAGACGCTACTTCATCGCTCAACATCGTGTTTAGCTTGCGCCAAACTACACCCATGCGTGCTGCTGCAACACTGAAGACATCTAAATATTTAGGTCTCGCTTTCTTTCAATCTTTACCTAGACGATTACAATAGGCCTTATATTCTAGTAGTTATTTCCTATCATTTGCATTGATGAACTTCTAGAACAAGTTGTTTTTTTCTCGAATTCTTGCAGCAAGTTCCGCACGTACCCACGGTTTTCAATTTTTTACTCTCCATTCCTTCTACTAAAGAAAAGTGTTCTCACAAACTGGTATTAGTATTTTTATGAACCTGTCGCTAGCAAGGCTTGCATTTACGCTTTAAATGGGTTAATTCCGTGATGAGTTAGGAATTCTCATTACTCAGAAAGGCTGCGTTGTGTCATGCGTTGAAGAAAATATATTGTTGGATTCAGCCTGTGGCGCATACAATGTAATGTCCCCACGTAGTATATTGTTATAATGAGTCATATTTATCAAGGAGAAAAGCGTTTCCAGGTAGTCCTTTAAAGTTGCTATCTCTCCGTATGGAGGCCGATTACACACAACAAACAAGCAGCTTTGCATGCGAAACCGATAGAATTTCGAAATCTTTTTGTAGAATAGAAAAATCCTCCAGCTATTCACAATCCTACACAAGTATGCCATAAATACTGACTTCCCCACCCGTACAACAAAATGATTCAAGTAGTACTTGTTATACGCAGCAAGCAGATACATATAGGGGCTGTCTCTTGACCATGTTTTAATTAGCAACACAGAGCTTAGCGGCTTGTCTATCTCATCAAGCCCCAGATCGAGACCTAGTTTCTTGTTCTCTACCGGTCGTATATGCAAGTGGAAGAAGTTGGTATATGATTCTGAGGGCTTTGCGGCAGGATCTAAGTCATCACAGCCTTGGACTTTCCGTTTATTTTTGTTTTTGTTTTACGCAAGTTGGTTCAAGTCGTCAGTACTTCTAACGACTTGCTTGCTCGGACAATCAGCCTTTCTCACCAGAACGCGGTTTTTGTTGTGCCAGATGTATCTGTAATTCTTGATCTTTGCCCACTTCTTCTCTTCCAACAGGCGGGATGGAGACGTTTTTGTTAGGTTTTAAAGAATGAAGATTTGGCCGGTTGTCTCTTGCAGTTTCTTTCAATTAAACAAATTGCGTCCCTGTCAGTCTATCGAGCGATCTGAGAAATGATGCCTGAAGTTTTATGTTTTTGGCTTGCAAATGATAAACTTTCGCTGCACCGCTTTCTATCAACGCTGTAATCTTGTTCTTGGCGGTCAATGCCTTTACCTTACCCAGTATATTTTTGTTCTTATTGTCTGGGACGGCATGAAATTGAAGGCTGAAGCGATGGTTCCTCCATTTGAAGTTCTGAAGGTCGTACTTTGGGTAAGCAACTTCACTGTATTGCGCCCATACATTTTGCACGCTTGTTTTTCAGTTCGTTTTTCCCGCGCTCGTTCCGCTGCATGCGTGAAAGCCGTTTGTTATATCGGTCACTTAAAAGCTCTAGTGCGCCCTCGGTACCAGCAATTGTTGCCTTACCTGCCAGCAGCCGGTGGAGCTTATGGTTAATTGCATTCATTGCACTCTCTTTCCCAGCGGGGTTTTCTCTGTCGGCTTGTTACACAGTCTGGGACCCGTTTTCGAGCATCTGGGAGCGCTGCAGCGCTAGGCGTTTCGATAATCATCTCCCTTCAGTGCCTTCTGATGCCTTCAGTGTGGCATCAGAAATTCCAGCGCATTTATGAGTGTGATATATGAAACCACACTCACGGAAGTGAATAGAGCAATCTGAGTCACCACAATCGGTGCAAAACCAAACATATCAAAGTTGGATGTATTGCAACATTCATCCACAAACGGGAGGCGGCAGCAGCAGCGGTAGAAAATTTACATATACAGCACAGACACATATATCTCACTTCCATTCACTTGCTAAATCAGTGAATGCGGCTTAAGACGCTTCTTCTGCGTCACTGCCGCTGTTAGTGTGATGGTCACTGCTAGTGTGACCATCCAGTCTAGCTCCGGCGTATTTCTAGACTTCCCTGTCGAAATCAGCGCTCCGTGCCAGCCGTGGTGGCGTACAGAGATAATCTAGGATACTCCCCGCAGCTCCCTAGTGCCAGTGGTTCGCTCTTGCCCGGGCTGTAGGTTTTGTGGTGTATCTGCAATATCAGTGAATGTGGCTTGAGATGCAGCTTATTCGTCGCTGCTGCCGCCGCTGCTGCCTCCAATTAATCAATGAATCTCATTGGACTACAATTTCTTCTTCCTCATATAGGCAGAATTCTTACGGTGATTTTAGTGACATGATTGAGTCCTGCATTCTGGCGCAGACTAGTGATGTAATCCGCCAACGTAAGTACTCCCCCCTCCCAAACTCTGTGGCTCACACAGGTAAGAAGGAAAGATGCCCTATACTAAAAAGCTATGAAGAAACCTTTTAGCAGCCAACTGAAGCTACCCGAAAAGAACACTAATTTATTCGATACGTTAATAAACGCGCTAGACATCATTACTATGACAAAAAAAAATGAAGCAAGTAATTGAACCGGGAAACAATGTCGTATAATTCCCTTGTTTTTGAACATAAACACTCCTCACAATTGGACTTCAGAAATATTGCAACACAGAACTTTACGAAGTAGCCCCAGCTGCATTGCTAATGTTTCTAGTGACAGGCTTTTTGCTTCTCCATCTGCGAAGATGCCTAGACCTGACGATACCAAGCAGTGTGCTTTGCACACCTTTTATCTTTCCTATGACCGCTCCAGTTGTCCGACTGGTCATTACTAATAATCAATCCTGCAGGTCCGGCCTTCATGTCTGAAACCTCACTATCAACTATTCCGACACCTCATATCCAAATATTCACGTCCGAAACATCAAAGTAATTTCTGATATTGTATCTGCCATTTTCGCTCACATTGTTAACTACGTAATTAAAGCGGCTATTTCTCTATCGAAATAACGAAAGGTAGAGTGACCCCAGCTATTGAAAATCTTCACAACATATACCTAGAAAATATCGGCATATTTACATTCTTCTATTTTCAATGAAGTGTTTTAAATTTGATAGAAGAACGTGTTTCCAACTACATTTGAAGTTCAAACTATTATACCTCCAAAACAGTTAGGCTTTTGGACTTGTTATTCAACCACTCTGGCGCTGTTCGCTCTATTGTACAAGATGAAAAATAAAATATATACGGGTATATTTGTTGGTTTGGTTTTTATTGACCTCACAAAAGCCTTTGACTCGAATATACATAATATTCTTTTTCAAACACCTAAATTTTCTAATATTAAAGGTTGTACCCAGAATTACTACACGATTATATATAGTAAACTGCGGACGAACAGTCATTATACGTAGCGTATCTTCTACCGCTATAAATATTATTGCCGGTGTTCCCCAGGGTTCTATTCTTGGCCCACTTCTTGTTTTGCTCTATATCAATGATCTTTTTATTTCCTTACGCCGGAATCTGGTTGTGTTTGGAATGCGGAGAAAACCACCATGTATTCCTCGCATACATACTGAGATGATTTAACAAGTACTTTTTATTGTGACCTCACCAGTACTAATTCATGGTGCCACAAAAGCCAGCTGCAAAAAATCCAAGCAGAACGAAATTTATGGTATACAGCTCGCGAAACAAGGAACGGGGTAATACACCAGGTTTAGTTTTTAATTCCCATGAAGTATTTTCAAGAAATGAGGGCTCATTTCCTGGTATTAAACTTGGCCCGTTTTTGCAATTCCATATTCGTAATCATCTATTTGAAAGAAAACGGCACTTAGACATACAGTGCTAAATAAATCCGGCAGTATTTACCTATATCAACACTCCTCACAAGATACTACTATTTTATACATAGCCACGTTACTACTACATAGCATCTTGGTGACGAGCACACAACTTCCATACCATTCCATTACAAGAAAATAAAATACAACTCATTCGAGTACTTACAGCACTTACAACGTGCGTGTCACAGGTAGTTTGTGCCAACTCATTCAGTACTCAATCACATTGCTCACCAGCCACAGTCTATGCCTGATTGCCTAACACCTAGATTATGATTGTGGTACTGTTTCCATAATTGAACGCAATGGCCTCTCCAACCTCAATATTACTAAGTTTGCAGTGTTGAATAACTTCTTAGGGCCCTCAGTGGGTACTAAGCATGAAAAATGCACCTTTCTTTGCCGCTGTAAAACCTTGGAATAATTGGCTTTTTAATATAGGCTGCATCATCCTTGCCCTAGATCAGGGATGCTCTTAGGACATTTTCTTGTGTGACAATTTACGCTGAAATTGGGGCTGGGTAACGTATTTCTTTGCTAATGCTTGTGCACTTGTACTTCGCTTTGTGACATTTATTATACCTATGTGTTTGTACTAGGTAGAGACTTTCGTCCGATATTGCAGTTTATGTTATAACAGTATCTTGCTGTATATGCAGTATATATTATCGTGTTTATGGCTATTAGGAATTGCTAAGTTGTGTACAATTAGTAAAGAGGGCTCCCTTTACAGTTTATGACTGGGACCCCTTCTTTTATATGTCTTTTTAGGCACCGTGTTTTCAATATGACAATCGGCTAAAATTGAAACTGAAACTGAAACTGAGAAATGACAAAAGCATCCTTGGTGAGCTGAATGCAGCAAAGCAAGTCAAGTGGAGCAGTTTTATTTAGGGTAAACAAGTAGAAATTGCATGATATGCTCAGCACTTTGTGAGAATGCAGAAACAAAGACATAGTTCCGAATCCTATTTACCTGGTGTTTAACTTTCTGTCGAGCTATTCGACCATTTTTGCCGCTACATGCAAGCCAAGTTCTTCGCGTCTTCCGAAGACCATTCTAGTCTTTAGTCTTTTCGAGAAACATAGTCGTGGCGCCCAACGTCAGCACATCTCCATTCACAGTGCGCAGTGGCGACTGCGCACTGATGGTTTCTGTATTGCTAACTTTATTTCACAGCGCGCATTGCTTCAGTCTCTCCTAGAGCCCTCCTGGGACCCTCAGTTCGCACTGCTGTTTCCCCTCCGTGACACAGTATGTCTGTCTTACGCTTGTGGTGATTTATTTTTTTTCCGCGACCCACAATTTGCGCTAAACAGGTGATGCACTTTCAACTCATTTTAAAAATCCGGCTTTTAGTACATCCCGGGGTTGTATGCTTCAACATAGATATTTAGAGCTTACGTTGGGTATTCCCTATTAATAAAGCCGCTCGCGTGGAGGCGTAAAAATGGATAATTATGACTCCTACCTTTTATCTTCAATTCAAGAGAAGTGTTCAGAATAAGCAAAACCTCGTACATATATAAAAACACGTGTATTGACAAGTAATCTAGCCATTGTTGTTCCCTCCGCGTCCAATGCTCAGCGGTTAAACGAGAGAGTTCGTATTGTACGTGGCTTCGATTTGATCTATTCCTAAGCGGCCATTTTTACTTGAGCCACAATCCGCGTCGTCGACCGTTTTGTCGTCTTGATGATGGATCTATGTCGGTGAAGGATCCATGTTCCAGCTCCCACTTGCGCGTCTCGTAACACCGCCCTCTTTTCGGTGGCCACCGTGTCGGTAGACGTCACAATACTTGAATGGCCAGCGTTGATAAGATAAAATAGAGTGCAGTCTTTGCGCCATGGATAATCGCGAGCTTTACGAAAACGGACCCCGGAACTGCTGTGCCCGCCGACGCCATGAAGGAATGACCGAAGGACCTGTACCCATGCCGAAAAACGGGCTAGGGTAGGGCATCGTCGTCTGGGCAGGTAGCGGTAAATGACGTTTCGTTTAGTCTCGGCGTGTCGTGGCTGGCGACAGGGTATTCGGCGCATCCATGTCTCACGAATGTTGTACCTTCCGACGTAACCCAAACGTTTGGAGGCTGTCTCTCGAGGAGCAGAGACGGGGCGAAGCTGGGTTCCAGGATGGAGATGAATACCTCAACATGCATCACAACATGTTACACTGGTATTAAGGCGAATGATACGAAGCATTACACCAGTATATTTGAACCAAGTATCTACGAAGATATCACGATTTTATTTACATGACGGTGGGGCAAAGTGATGGGATCTATTTACAAGCGGCCAGCATCGCTAGAGCCATGAGTCGGTTCCATCCACTGTTTTGTCGCCATCGGTGATGGTACCCAAGGAGCTGCGCCAGCGTCGAGTTGGGAAACAATAATGTTGGCTCCTTTTCAAGGCAAACACTGCTAAGGCGCGCATAAAACAACCGAATAAAAAAATTTCGTGTTATACATGAGGAGGAATTCTCACGTAAAAGTTTAGAGCTATGCTTGCCGAATGTAAAATTTAAGGGAAATATATTGACCTATTGCGCGCTGTGGGCATGGGAGCAGCTTCAACAGCTTATCGGACATGTCGCGCCTTTGCCCGTTACAGGCTTTCCTTTCGCTGTGCGTGCTATGGCCTCCAGCGCAAGCTACTGTCAAACCAGCAGCACTGACTACCGAGGAAGCCGGACAACAACCTGCCAGTCATCTACTAAATGCCCTCTTCTTGGATCTGCCTGCGGTTGCACCAGCCACATTCTGCGCATCGACGCCATCGGTGACGTCGGTTGCTGAGTTGGACTTAAGAGCCTGGCATAGCGGTTACCGCTTCAGTGGGCATGAGAGCAGCTTCGACAGCTCATCTGACATGTCGCGGCTTTGTCCGTTACAGGTTCGTAACGAGTTTTCGCTCTTCAGTAGAAAAAGTGACAATCGTTACCTATTTCTGCTCCCATGCCGCGGAGTTCTTTGTGACATCGCGAGTGATTGTGTTTCGATGCTGTTTTTGCTTTTGCGCGCCGGGGATATTGCAAGTAATCAAGGACCTAGCACTCGTTCCACCAGCTCGCTGGTTCCTGAGTCCTGGCCGGCAGATCCTTCAGAGCAAATGCAAGCAGTTTTTAACATCCTCAAAATATCCAGGTGCGCTCTGTTGAGTCATCGAAAATCCAGGCTGATCTAGCCACCCACCTTAAGGAAATCAAAACGAGTCAGAAAAAAAATTGAGGAAAAGATTGGCTCAATCAAAAAACGCTTAGACACACTCGAAGAAAAAACGAAAACAGTGGATCACCTTGAGCAGGTTATGACTATCCAAGCTTCAGTGGAAACACTGGGCACCCAACACGAATCAATACAAGCTCGTCTCGACGAACTTGAGGATCGGTCCCGAAGCAACAACGTAATTTTTCACGGTCTACCAGACGCAAAATAAACGTGGGAATAATCGAAACAGCGTATAACACAAGTGCTGTCTGATGCAACTATTAACCTAGCAGATCACGACATCGAGCGCGCCCATCGCTTAGGTGCTTACAAAGAAAGCAAATTCCTACCTCTTATAGCTAAGTTTTCAAACTACAAAACAAAATACAAAATTCTTTCGGCTCGTACAAAATTAAAAGAACTAAACGTTGCCGTAACCGAAGATTTTTCACCAGCTACGCGTCAGGCTCGGGGAAAGCTTGCGGCCTTTGCCAAAAGCCAACCCGGATCACCGCAATTCAAGCTGCAGCATACCAAGCTAATAATAGAGAAAAAGCACTACACGTACGACCCTTTCACTGATAGCATAAACGAACTAAAGCTGCAGCAAAAAGATAACCAAGTACTCTCCCATCCAACGCCAACACGTGCTTTAACATAGGGACGCGCGAGGGGCAGTGGAACTAAGTCGTGTAATGTATCCGTGCTTTTCGCGAATTTTCGGGGTATTATTAACAAACGGGATGCTTTAACATCTGTCACTGACACTTTTAACGCTGACATCATCGTACTAACGGAAACGTGGTTGCACTCAAAAATTCAAGATCACGAAATTCCACACCATAGTCGTTTTTTGTTCTACCGATGTGACCGAACGATACGGCGAGGCGGTGGCGTTTTGTTGGGTATCTTGAAAGGTTTGTCATCCCAGCGCATCCATGTTAGCACTAACCTCGAAGTTGTATGCGCCCTTGTTGAAATAGGGTCCCGAAAGTTGTCATTTTGCGCCTGTTATCGCCCTCCTACTGACTCGTCTAGTTTTGTAAGTGAGCTACACGATGTGTTAAACATACTTGTTTCTCGTTATCCTACGTCCCCCCTGGTTTTGTTGGGTGATTTTAATATGCCGAATATAGAATGGGCTGATGAACATCCTACTATTTTTCCTTTCTCTACGTTTGCTCAAGAATTCCTAGACCTATGCTCTCTTTTTTCGCTGACTCAGTGAGTCAAAGAACCGACAAGAATAATGAACGGTAGAGCTAACACTCTTGATGTAGTACTTACAACCATGCGTGATTTTGTTTCTAACCTTTACATCTACCAGGTCTGAGCGATCATTCTTTACTCACATTTAGTCTGAATTTATTGCGTCCAAAAACAACAAAGCTAAGTAAACCTGTCCGCAACTATAACCGTGCTAATTTCGAAGCAATTAACAACGAGCTAGGCGAATTTCTTGACGCTTTTAGGGGCGAAGATCCTAAAGCCGTGGGTCTGTCCATCCCTTGTGTCTCGTGGTACGTGACCACCTAGTTCGATGACTCACTCGCAGGTGGCGCTACGTGACCGCCTAGTTCGATGACTCACTCGCAGGTGGCGCTGGTGTGAGTGATTTCATGATGACGTCACTCGCACGTGACTGACACTATAAAAGGCAATCGCTGTTGATGCGCTTCCTCTTTCGCAACGAGTCACCGGGTGGAGGAGGTGGTTGTTGACAAGGCTGCGGAGCGGAGGGCGCGCAGGGCGGCGGCAGCGCGCGCTCGCCGATAGGATCCCGCCGTGCGCGAAAGAGAGGCCGAAGCATCTCGTCTAGAAAGTCGCGCTTAAACCGCGCGTCGGAAGCTTCGGGCTGAGCTCGCTTGATGCGTTTTGCAGCCGCCTCGCGAGCTCTCACTGCGTCGGGGTTTGCTTGCCGATACGAGCGCTTGCTTGCAGCCTCATGAACCCTACAATAAGAACAACAAACGAACAAGAACAAAATAAAAGAACCAAATAAAAGTTGATTTGTACAATGTACGCACACAGTCTTACGTCTTTCTTAATGATGTAAAGGGCGAACTTTCACGGGAGAGTTACAGTTACCGATGATCTCCCCTCTCGAGCTTCGCCCCACTTATCATCATTCATTCCGTGAATATGGCGTGATTTTTTTTAACAATTTTGATAATCGAACTGTGGAAAATAACTGGAACATGTTTACTAAAAAAGTTGGCTATCTCACGGAGCAATACATTCCTGTTCACTCTATCTCTTCCAGCTGTAATGCTCCATAGTATACAAGTAACCTTAAACGCTTATCTAACAATAAAAAAACGCTTTTACCGATCAGCAAATCTTTCTAGTAATGATGCGCGTTGGGCGGCTTACAAACTGGCTAATGATAATTATGTTGCGGCACTAAGGTCAGCCAAAGAGAACTTTTTTCGTACCATATTACCCACTATGCTAGTTACTGACACTAAAAGTTTTGGCGCACAATCAATCCTAGTAATAACAAGATCGTTCATCTAACCGACACCGACAGTGCTGCAATTCCTTCGGGGGAGTGCGGTAAGACTTTTGATGAAACCTTTGTGCGTAATTTTTTTTCCGAAAACGTCTGCTTGCCACCTCTCGAAACATTTAACTACATTGATATGTTTCCAATAATTATTGAACCAAGCGGAGTAGCTAAAGTAATTAAAACACTCAAAGTTTCTTCCGCTCTCGGTTGTGACGACATCAGCCCTAAATTCTTGCAGAGCACTTGGGCATACTCATTCATCATTTTAACAAAGATTTTTCAGCAATCACTTGACGACGGTTGTTTGCCTGCCGACTGGACGGTGGGGAAGGTGATTCCGATCCATAAATCAGGAAACAAAAACTCGCCGCTTAATTACCGACCCATTTCACTTATAGCATCCCTTGTAAAATACTCGAACATGTTCTTTTTTCACACCTTGTTAATTTCTAAAAATCAAAATCATTTTTTATGCGATCGCAGCATGGTTTTCGCAAAAGTTATTTATGTGTAACACAGTTTGTATCTTTCACACATAAGCTTCATGCCATACTTGATCGATCATCATCTGCTGATTGCATATATCTAGACTTTTCAAAAGCATTTGACAAGGTGTGCCATAAACTACTACTACACAAGTTACGTCAGCTTAATATTGAACGGAAACTTCTTGCATGGCTTGAGATTTTTCTAACTACTCGCTCGCAGTTTGTTTCGATTAACAACCAAAAGTCTAATAATACCTTCGTTCAAACCGGTGTGCCACAAGGCTCTGTTCTCGGCCCTCTGCTTTTCCTTATATATAATAATGATTTAACGCCGTGCGTCTCATCTAATATAAATTTATTTGCTGACGATTGCGTAGTGTTCCGAGAAATCATCTGTGACGATGACCTTACCACCCCACAAACTGACCTGAATTCTATAACGGCTTTGTGCTTAAAGTGGCGCTTGGAACTCAATGTTAGCAAGTGTAAATTTATGCGTGCATCTAGAAAAAATAATCCATTACCTGTTTACTACCTTGATAGCATCGCCCTGGACTCTGTTTCTTCCTATAAATATCTCGGTGTTAGCATTACAAGCAATCTCACCTGGAACGTTCACATTGAACGTATTATTAACAATGCAAATGGCACGCTGGGTTACCTGAGGCGTAATTTTGCTAAGTCACCATCTTCCCTTAAACTACTGTTGTACAAAATACTTATTCGGTCTAAATTAGAATACGTCCCGTGTATTTGGGATCCTTCTTGTAACAATCTCATAAACTCACTTGAAATGGTACAAAACAAGTCTGCCCGTCTCATCCTGTCTAACTATAACCGAACCGCCAGCGTAACAACAATAAAATCTACCCTTAACCTTCAACCCCTAGTAGTTCGACGTAAAATTTCCCGACTTTCGTTGTTCCGAAAAATATTTATCACCAACATCTGCACGAAGAACTCATTTTGCCTCCATTATACGTTTCTTCTCGCCTTGATCATTCTCACAAAGTCGGCATAGCATCAAATCGAACGAACGCTTTTTTTCAGTCGTTTATTCCTCGTACGTCATTAGAATGAAATCGCCATCCCTCTCCAACAGCAACCATTGTAAATCACACGCTTTTCAAAAATGCCATAGTCAACATTGTGTAATTCTTGCTTGTTGTGTACAGTTATGCTTGCTTGCAGCGTTTCTTTTTGTTTTGCCCAATTTTGTATAAGATGTTTGTTTGATATGTATTTCTATCGCTGCTTTTTTGTTATGCTTATGAATTTACCCACTTCCCTCTATAATGCCATTGTCCCTGAGGGTATTACTAATAAATAAATCAATAAATATACAAGCTACAGCTGGCAAAGTCATTATCCTAAATCGGTTTAAGAGTTTACGGAGTCATCATATAGGCACCCTGAAAGGGCGTGCATTATTAAACATCCTGAAACACTCCCGTAAAGAAAATGATTACTACTACGCGAGACTTCTCATTATGAAGTATTGTCTTTTGGAAAGTTGTAATTCAGCCGGGTAGCTGTGTTTCTTTGGTGACTTATCACAAAACTGCCCGATTGCAGTCGAATGGCTCGCTTGACCCAGAGGAAACCTTCACAAGCAGAATAGCCTATACCTTCCATGACGCATTGACGATAACAGCATATGCTAGGATATTGGGAAGTGTAGATTAGTGCAAGCCAAAATATTGCACATTGGTCGAACCCTGTTGTCGACGATAACAAGAAGGTTATTGGTATCGTGCAGCCTTCCATGGCGAAGTCGTGAAGGCGCTTCTTTAGGAAGAAATCCTCCTTCACGGCATGTGGACAATCGTGGAAATCGAGAAACATGACGATTGGTATGGCGCCCAGCCGGAGCAAATCCGGTCTTGTGGTGTGTCTGCGATTTTCCCCGCTTGTAAATTCTGTAACTCCAGCTAACTTTAAACGCATCTACCGTCGTCTCTGTCTTAGTTGATGTGACCACTATGACGTTAGGCGACCGAGCTTCGGTTAGGACGCCAGCTCTCTCAGTACACCATGTCTACCGATTCTTCTCAGCCACATCAATGGTCATGCCCGCACCGATTGTGTTGTCCTACCTGTGGTGCCCTGGATTTTTGTACGCCACCGACGACGTCGACGTAGACGACTGGCCCACCAGGTAAGGTCGTTTCAGTAGCTAGAACAATTGGAATCTTACGGTCATGACGGCAAACACCATGTTTCGTCTCAAGGGGACTGCCCTCAAGTGGTATGATACCTATGAATATGAGCTCACTAACTGGAGATCTGCAAAGAGAGCCTGAAGAGCGTTTTTCAGAAACCCCTCGGACGTCAGCTCACTGCCAAGCAATAGCTTTTCACATGTGCTCAGACGGCCATGGAGCCCTATTCAGCATACACCCAAGCTGTGCTTTCCTTTTGCGCGAAGGTCGACCGCACAATATCCGAGTATTAGAAGATGGCAACATCTTAAAAGCATTGGCGATGACGCCTTTAACATGCTTGCTATGAAGAGCGGCTCGACCATCGATGGCATCCTTGCTGAGTACTGACGCTTCCAGGAAGCACAATGCCACCGCGTGAAAGAGAACTTCGTGAGGCTCCCCAACAGATCGGCAACATCGTCGTGTGAGGGATCACCACGTCCCCACTTGACCCCTCTTCGCCTGAAAATTGGTAGGCATTGTACGCTTGAAACGGCAAACTACGCCTCTGGCAACCTTCAAATCCCAAGCAGAACACGCAACACCAACGACATCTTTGGTCCCGACTGTTGGACGCCTGGAGATTGAAAATTGTGTCCTTGGTTTGTGGCGCTGATTAGTCGCCGTTGCACCAACTAACAACCTCCCACCACTGCTCTCCGTGCCCAGTACATGCCTCCTTGATATTGCAACCCAGATGAACGCCGTACACGGGTCAACAAACCCATTTGCATCGTCTGTCACCGCATCGGTCGTATGTCTTCCTACTGTCCAAGCCACTGGCCACCATGACCTGCTTATGGCTTTTATAACCACCAACGTCCAACGACGACTCGGCCTTTTCTCCCTCGCTGAGCCCAAGACGCAGCGTACTACCACCCGCCTACCGAAACACCTATTGACCACCTCAATCACTCACCATCGCCTCATCGTCGGCTATACCGTCGCCCTTGTCGCGCCGTTTACATTCTGCCCCTATCTTGTACGCCTCATTCGGGAAAACTACACGATGCTCCGCTTGGAGGTGACGCTGCATTTGCAACGCGCCCCAAAATTCCTTTTGACTGTTTCGCCACCTACCGACCTTGTAGAGATAACCGTGCATTGTTTATACGCTCAGGCATTAGTAAACACAGGTGCGCGAATTTCTGTAATTAGTTCTGCCCTTTCGACGAGTAAAAAAAGCCTGCACTGCATCTGCTTCCTGTATAGTGCGCGTGTCCGATAAGGACGTGCCACTCATCCTTGGTACGTGCACCGGTCGTGTCACAATCACAAATCACCAAATCGCTGCGTTATTTCATGTCCGACCGCACTGGCCTCACGACATCATCTTTGGACTCCAGTTGGTGATTAAAACTTCGGCGCTCATCGAATGATTCATAGGTGAAAGAAGACTTGAACTGCTAATTTATTCCGATAACACTGACGAAGTAGAATGTCGCCTTCGGTCGTAGAAGTTCACCCGTTGGCTGCAAAAACTGTCAGATACATATTTTATTCTACTCTAGCCGTACCCGATGGTTCGTATGTCTCTCTCCCCTATCACCGATGTTCTGCTGTTACTTTACTTAACAGTTCCTCATTCCCGCTTTCCAACAATTACGCCACCCTTTCAATTTTGAATTTTGGTTCTTCCTAGCGACACGACACCGCTGGAATGTGGTTGGCCGCATTGGTTTCCCTTGACCCCTGCGACATTTTGACATAAAGACTGTTAGGCACTGCGATTTCCCGACAGATACGCCAAATGGCGAGACCAAATGTGATGAATTTGTTAACATTTTTGGCACTGATCTAACAAGAGCGCAAACGTACGACCTTTTGACCCTTTTGAGCTCATTTCGAGACAGTTCTGACTTTGACGACCACCCTTTCCGCAAAACCACCTTCACGAACCACCGAATCAACACTAGCGACGCGAGCCCTCCCCATAAGCGGCCATATCGCGTTTCCACCACTGAACGTCAAGTTATTCAATAGGACGTGGATAAGATCGTTAAAAAGACATATTTGACCTTTCGCGTAGCCCATGGGCATCGCCAGTGGTCGTGGTCCAGTAGAAAGACCACATCTGGATATGCTGTGTCGACTACCATCGTCTCAATAACATTGCTAAGAAAGACAATTACCCATTACCCCGAAAAGAATATGCCCTCCTCGGGTGTCTCTACTGCCCCAAGTATTTCACCTCAATCGACCTTCGTTCAGGCTACTGGCAAATCACCCCCTACGACATGGACAGAGAAAAAACTGAGTTCATTACACCTGTGAACGTAAACACTTTAGTGTCATGCCGTTCGGGCTTTGCAATGCGCCAGCGACATTCGAGCGCATGATGAACTCACTCCTTCACAACTTCAAATGGTCCAGATGCCTTTGTATCCTTGACGATGTGATCTTTTTTTCCCTACATTTGCGGCTCGTATTTCTCGTCTAGCAGACAACCCTGCCCTTTTCCACAAGGCCGGTTATCTATTGAACTCTTCCAATTGCAATTTTAGAGTCATGGAAATTAACATCTTGGGCAATTGTGTCGACGCACGGGTCGGACATCGTCACTCACACAAAGCTGAAGACAGTTCAAAGGTTTCTTGTGCCTACTTATTTCAAAGACGTACGCAGCCTACGTTGGTTATGCTCGTACTTTCGAGGGTTTATTCAAGGTTTTGCCGACATAGAACGTCCTGTACACCGATTCGTGGATTAATGTAGCTTTTTTCTTCGGGACGGATTAAGAACTACATTGACAACGTCTCTAATTCTTGGCCAGTTCCATAGTTTTGCCCCTACAGAAGTTCGCATGGATGCGAGCGGCCGTCGTTTTGCAGCAGTTCTGTTGCAATTCCAACACGGCGCACAAGGCGTGATCGGGTATGCAAGCAGTCTCTTGTTTCCATCCGAAAACAACTACTCCACTACTGAACAAGAGTACTTGGCACTGGTATGGGCTGTCACCAAGTTCTGGCCGTATCTTTATGAAGGGCCATTCACTGTGGTCGCAGACGGCCATTACCTTTGCTGGATATCATATTTTAAGGACCCAACTTGAAGACTCGCCCGCCGGGCTCTCAGACGTCTTTATAAGTCATCATCATCATCACCAACATAACCACGCCCACTGCAGGGCAAAGGCCTCTCCCATTATTCTCCAATTACCCCGGTTCTGTGCTAACTGCGACCAATTTATCCTCTCAAACTTTTTGATCTCATCTGCCCATCTAACTTTCTGCGCCCCCTCAAACGCTTGCCTTCTCTAGGGATCCACTCTTTTACCCTTAATGACCAACGGTTATCTTGCCTTCGCACAGCATGCTCTGCCCATGTCCATTTTCTTTTAATTTGTACTAATATGTCCTTAACACGCTTTGGTTCCCTGACCCACTCCGCTCTCTTCTTACCCCTTAATGTTACACCTATCATATTCCGCTCCATTGCCCGCTGAGTCATTCTCAATTTAAGTTGAACCCTTTTAGTGAGCCTCCAAGTTTGTGTCCCGTAGGTGAGTGCTGATAAGAGCAGCTGTCATACAACAGTGGCGTAGCGGTGGCATAGAGGTGCACCGCCCGCCTCGCGTGCAGGAATGTGGTCGGAATCAAAGTGCCGGATAATTCGCAACGGATTTTTAAAAAATTCGTGTATTGATGGAATTGCAGAATCGGGCTTGGGGTGCGGCCTCACCCCGGCAACCATTGCCCTTAACCCAGTTCCTCACCAGAGCAGGATTGGCCACCCTAGTGTAGAAACGGTCACAACCTCCCATGAATACGCCAATTGAACACTATTTTACTGTTCATAAGTCATGGCGGCTGTCCAGAACGCCGACTGCTTGGCGCGCTATCCGGTCAACAGCCCAGATGGAAATGAGATTGAACAGCAAGTATGTTTCATATGAGAGCTGCTCAACATCGGGGTGGAACAACGACGTGATGACAACAACGGCAATGGCGCATCATTGAACGCCTACGCTATTCCCAGCATGATGCTTAACATTAGCTCTATCTCCTGAAGGACGGACCGTTATACGGTCTAAATATTCTTCCAGATTGCGGCGAGCTACTGCTTGTCATTCCTGCGCACTTGCAACTGTCCGTCCTTCTGCAACTTTGTAACGAACCAACTACGAGCCATGTAGGCATTGCTGGGGCCTACGACCGCGTTCTCGGCTGGTTCTTCTGGCCCTGCATGTACCGATCGGTGAAGCGCTATGTCACCACATATAATCCCTGGCAACGACGGAACACTCCTGCAGTGGTCCGAGACGCCCTTCTCCAGCCTTTCGGCGCCCACATTAAACCGTTTTACCTTCCTGGAATATATGTACACGATCTTTTCCTACTTTCTCAATGGGAAACAAGTGGGGTGCCCTTGCGACTAATTATGGAACTCGCTCTAACATTACCAGGGTCCTCCCAACCTCTTGTGCAAAAAAAGTTGAGAACAATAAGTTATTCTAAACCATCGAGCCCATCAAAAACTCCTCACAAATAGAGGGCGTTCCTTTTTAGCGGAAGTTATCGGCGACATCCTGCGTTCTCGTGGCACTGAGCACAAGTTCTCTACTGGAATATCATCCACTACACAATGTTCCCACTGAACGTCTAAATCGTACCATAAACGATACGCTAGCCATGTATGTTTCCCCGAACCATCGTGACTGGGATGTCGCATTACCATTGCTTACGTTTAATTATAACTCCTCTCCGCATGGCACCGCCACACATTCCCGACTGTTCCTTTTGAACGGTAGACCACCTCCCATGCCGCTAGATACCTTACTTCCTTCTTCCAAGGTCTCTGTGACCGAATACATGACCAGCACCATCGCCCACGTCGATATCGCACGACAGATTGCCCGCACCCGCATAACTTACTCTCAAATCAACCGAAAGGCTGCTGACTACATGCGCCACCACTGCGCAGAGTATGCCCCAGGCTCCTAGTCCGTGTGTGGTCTCCTCGCTTCCACGCTTCTATCCTCGAGACTACTTTCCCGCTACACCTTCTCTTACAAGGCCTTATGCCAGGTGACCAACCTGACTGACGAGATCATTCCGATTCAGTCATCCCCTTCCGTCACACTTACAGATGTCCTCGCTGACGCTCGGCTGAAACCGCACACATCTACTTCGTCGGCTTTCAACATTATCTGCAGAGACGGCACTTCTGCCACCGCACGTAATGTTATGGTACAGCCTTCCTTGGTGAAGTTGCTATTGGAACCAATCCTCCTGTACGTCATGGGGCCAATCGCAGAAGATGAGAAAGACGACGATCAGTATGGCGCCGGCAGTAGCTAAAATTGTCATCTGTTGTCTTCGAGTTTCGCCTTTTGTAAATAGTGTAAATACAACTAATTTTTACCCCATCTACGTCGTCTTTTTATTCAGTAAAACTCGCCCCACCTGCTAATGAAGGCAGATTACGAGAGCACACAAATGAGGAAGGCAAGAATTGCATCTCAAGAGAGCCACAGTACGTAATAGCGGGCTTCGCATGGTCGATCCTGGCCCCCTTGGGGTGATCATTAAATTAGGTAATTGTATTAGCGTCGTTCAGTGGCTCAGGTATGACGAAAATGTTTTTGAGCTCAAAATTTAGAACTTTATATTTAAATACGCAATATTTTAAGGAAAACGTTTTAATGAGGTATATTTTGTTTTTGTGGCCTAATGGAAATGCCAAGGGCGTCAAAAAACTCGCGCACCGGGAATAATGGAGTCTATTCTGAACTCTCTAGTTTTTTTAACTCTAGTTTTTCGAACTCTCTTCCCAGGCTGTGGCGCAAATAACAATGGTAGCAACAAAATAGGTGCAGACGACTCTTTGTTTTAAGGGGTAGATTTACTGTGTCTCAGAGAGGTAATGAGAGGAACAAGTATCATCTCCTCTTCGTGGGCACCATGATTATTTGTGTTACTGCAGGAGAAAATTACACCTGCACCAGTTTCTCAACTTGGTCAGGAAAGGTTCACAGTTTAGTATGTGTTTTCCTGTTTTAACACTTATTTCCTGCTGTTTAAAATGAATAAAATTGGAACCATTCCTGAGTACTGTTAAACTGCACAGCTTCTTATCAGCTAAGTCCAATGTATTTTGTGGGCCTCATTTATATAATAAAATCGCACATCAATTCTGTGGAGATGCATGTCTTGCCAAGCTGGAAGCAGTCCACGGAGTGCACAAAACAAAGCATATTTGTAATTTGCCATTGCGCGGACTTCCTACCCATTTATTAAAGTAATATTTGCAATTACTCGAACTTTATTCTACAGCGAAGAAACATGGGGCTGTTTATCTCCTTCCTGTTTCGTTAGCAACTAGTGGGCTGTTGTTTCGTAGGCAACACTCGAAACGCACAACGAAATCCCCCTGGCCAGTTAAAACACAAGCGAGGTATTGTTCGGATGTTCTACGCCCCCGTGTAAGCCTCCCGACTAAGTAACGGATATGTCATTAGACATGACATACAACATGAAGCTTTGCATATGCTGCCCCTATATCTTCTTCCACACATCTCATCTGCATGCCTGAATCCGCAACCGCTTACTTGCACGTGCGTAAACGTTGAACAAACCACAAAATAACTGTTACGAAAGAGGAGTATTAAGAAGCGAAAACGAAGGCCGGAATGGCCCCAGGTTAAGCGGTTTCACAGCATTGAAAATTTGGGGGGAGAGATAGACATTGGGGGGGTTAGACATAGTGCTTTGCAGTAAAAAATGCGTGTACCGGATTCATGTACTATCGCAAAACGTATCGCAGATTACAGTACATTTCGCTTCTCCTAAACTCGCCGAGCTCTTTGCGCTACTTCCTGATGTACAGTTCGCTTTTCTTGCCGTCATCCTACATTTTATCCCGGAGCGATCATCAATTCCAAGTCGTAAATCCAAGTAGTTGAAGAAATCTTCATTTCAACGCATTCGTGCCTACAACAAGCGCGGAGTGGAACCAGCTGTCTGCTTCCATATCATAAATCATCGACACGACCTAATTCAAGATGACCATACACGCGTTCCGTTTTTGATAATGATCCAATTTGTTCTATTGTTTGAAGAACGTTCTTTTCCACTCCTCTCTCTAATGCATTGCCTTGAGAGTAAATAAATAAATAAATGTAAAGAAATAGCATTTAGTGCTGTAAAATATAGAGGCTTTGAAAAACTATTTGAAATTCATTCGATGGTTTTGTAAGAAAATTGCACTAAGTGCATATTTACAAGACTCCTGTTTTGCAATGCCAAAATCTGTAATAATTGTTGATTTGCACTGACCCACAGGTTAATGTTGTTTATTTGTCAACAATTGAAAAAAAAAACATCTGCTGACACCAGAAATACAATAATTTTTTGTTTGTAAAAATAAGTGTCTCACTTCGAACTATCGCCATTACTATCCTGCAACAAATTTTTATCATTTAAAATCTCAATGCTCAAGCGTACCTAAATAACGCTAGGTCGGTGGGTCTTTTACAGTAAATCGAAGCGGGGTAAGTGTCAGAAGCCTATCTAGAGCCTTTACTCCTTCCCACACGAAGCAAAAACAAAGTGAAAGCTTGAGACGCATGACCCGAAAAAATGAGTTTCCATCCTGATGGCATCGTTAGTTGATTTTATTTCTATTATATCATCACATTATTTGCTAACTAGAATAGCTAGCAATTTATTACTCCAGAATACAAATATTGGCATGCAAATTTTATTTCTCATGAAGAATTTATCAGCAAACTCTTCAACATAGCCACTGTGGCACCGTTCTTCTGTAACTACAAAATATCGAAGTTCCCCAATTCAGCAGAGTTGCCAAATTGAAAACTACGCGTAACTTTGGCCCTGATACTCTAACGCAGCTGTAGGGTTATACTGGTGGTTTACAGTGACCAAATACTTAGTTGGGTTTTCCAAAGCAGTTCGCTCTCGACAAAATGATCCTCGTGCTGTTGCACATACGGAAGATAAAGACGGCTTTGCTAACGGTTGCGTTCGCAATGAGTCCCGTCGCAGTAACAGTGGGTGCCACACGGGTCAGGATCGCTGGGGTTGCACTGAAAAAGAAAACAAACAATAATGTCTTATGGTTTAGGATGGTATGCTGGTTACGTGGACGAAGTTAAATAACCCCAAAGCAAATATTTCCATCTATATCCATTCCCCACTGCAAAAAACACAGAAGCGGCCGACTACGATGGAAAAGAAGCCGTGCAGTCTAGCATCACGATCCCATTTTTATGCTAGAACGCTCTTTGTATGCCTTCAACCTTGAAGTCTCGCCACACAAGAAGTAATGTGTCAGCTACAACGGCCAACGGGAAACTGATCTTTTTCATACCTTGACCCTTCATTTCGGCGGTACATCAATCTCATCCCAAAACGGAACCATCCGACTTCTCGGTGTCCAACCCAGTAGCTGCAATAACCCTCAAGCATGAATTCGGAGGCTTCGTACCACCTGCTGTGCTACGATGCATCCTATTACTCGCATCTCAAGCAAGTACGGTGGTCCACAACATGCCTTATGCCAAACTCTCGCCAGAGCAGTGGCCCATGGCCTGCTAACATACATTTTTCCGATATATAACTTTAGTCCTTGACATCTGCGCGATTTGGAAATACTAAATTGTTCTATGAACCGCACCATCACAGGGTCTCCCTCGACACACCTGAAATGATATTGTAGATTTGGCAGCTCCTCTTCCCCCGCCACGACAACTCATGGGGGAAAGTTCGCTACTTATTCAAACAAGCCTGGAATGCTCACCGCAAGGACAAGAAATCTTAAAAGGGAACACTTTGAACAGCCTCTTCGAGGGGGCAGCCTTTCAAGGTACCATCTTTCCATCGGAACGTCCACCACTTGGGCTCATCAGACGACCATCTATACGGCGCTCCAACACGGCAGCTAGGGAGAATCTCACTAGGCGTAAACAACACGACAAAGCTATTGACGAACTAGATGTATTCACAGACGCAGCAGTGGCAATAACGCTACAGGCGTAGCGAGGACTTGCCCTGAAATGCCACCGTCCTGCAATATCTCACAAATCCATGGCCTAGTAGCAGAAGCCAAACTTTTTGGAATTCTAGGTGCCCTTCAAAGCATTCAACAAAATTGCCCGTCACTTCCTGAAACCAAACTACGCGTAATCACAGGCTACCAAGTGGTACTTTGTGAAATAAATCGTTCTTTCACCCCAAACGCAACTGCCACTACTATACACATGAAGATTCATGAGCTACGGCAAGAATTCGTATCAGTTCGTGTGGTTTGGACCCCAGCGCACTCCGAGGGTGACACAGGAGACCAGTAAGCCCACATGGCTGCCCGGGAGAGTCTTGCACATGCTCCCATTGTTTCCTCGAACCCACCCCCACAGCACGCGACCTGGCCTAACAACTACCACAAAGCAAACATCCTCAGGTGTCAGTGCCTCCAGGAATCCTCCCCTGTGGGTTTTCCCACAACTTTAAAACGTTTCCCCAGAAAAGGAGAAGTTATTGCAAACGTATTATATGTAAATTGTGCAGATACCCCTGACATTCGTTATAAATGGACCCATCCACGCACAGCATATAAAGAAAAGTGCATATCTTGTGGGGAATTAGTCGTCTCCAATCTTTCCCGTCTTATCTGGACGTGTTCTGCCTTTTCACAAGGATGACCCGAGCTTTTAAGGCTAAACTCCATCCCGTGTGCTGAACAGGACCATATTCGTCAATGCGCGCTATTCCCCTTTATTAAAGACAGTAGTATAATTCTCCCTCCAGGATGGTCTCTATAAAGCAGCAGTTTGATTCGTGATTGACTGATCCCTGTATGTGTCAGTGATTCTTCGACAAGTGCGAACTGACTTTCTAATGTGACAAGAAGTACAAATGCGTTTCTGATGACTTTTATTTTGATAACTTTTTCCCTTTTCCCACTCTCCCCCAGCCCCTCCAGGTTCTTAAGACCTCCTCGAGTAAACAGCCAATCAATCAATCATATTTTCTTCAGTAAAATATGTGCTGTTGAGGTGAACAAGGAGAAAGCATTCAAGAAATGCACCTATTTTATCTATATACGAAAGTGCAGTGGTTGGCGTAGAAAATGACGTAACATCGGCCTTTTACAAAGTGTTGCAGTCTAAAAATGGCGGCCAAGTAACAGATAGGGTGTACTCTTTAAATGCTGCAAACATATTTGTAATATTCATAAACGTTTCTAAAAATTGTTTCAGACAAACACGTAGGACATATAGGTCACACCGTTATGGGACGTTTTGGTTTTTTTGTGTTTATTCTCGTAAAGTAAAATGTCTTATATAAAAACAAACAATAAAAGACTCCGGTTAAACAGCATTCTGATGGCAGGAAGAAAAAAAAACAAGATAATAATTTAATACTGACGGTGAACCTAGCAGAAAAAAGCTACAGCGCACCAATAAAAATAGCCCCATTTTATCTTAGATACACAGTTACATTCAGTTTGTGCAAGAAAGTTGTGATAGTTTTCTCTTGAAAGAAATTAACCAGCACTGCAGCGACAACTTCCTGGGAAGACGTATTCGGTGCTCTGTCAGTGCCTGTGCATACCCCTTTGATACATAAAGCACATATAAAAGGAAACTTACAGTAGACGTATTTACGTCGGCGAGAAGCTTCGTAACCAAATATTATCGTCGAACTAAAGTTAGGCCGAGAAACAAACTTTTTTTGACAAAAAACACCATCTTTCCCTAGGAGAACCCTGAGTAGTATGCGAAGAAGCCATGGGATCGATTCAAGTGCTGATTAGTTTTTAGTTCATCGTTTCCGTTAGGTTCAGCTACGTAGCTACCGTTATATTTACTGTTTGGTTTCCATGATAACAATCACACTTATCACTTATCGGAAGTAAGAAATGGGAAATTATGTTCACCCCGTGGCTGTTTCACATACTACTCAGGGTTCCCCTACAGGAAGATGGTGTAATTTTATTGGAGGGGGGCTGCTACAGTGTAGAGGCAATAAAGAGAAAGAGAGACGTTGTACGTGGTATGAGTTTGTCTTTAAGCAGTATCATCATCATGTTCAACGTAGGGGACGTCGAGCTGTGGTTTGCGTCCCACTTTGATTAGGACCGCCTTATGGTTAAGGGCTGTTGTAGTGGATGAACCCCAAGTTACTGAAGATGAGGTCGATGCACGTTCCACAGATGGTTGTGGGCTGCATGTAATCACAGCCCACCGAGGCTTGGCGACTCACGCCTCTGCCGACGACGATGAAACGTCGAAGGCGCGTGAAGCGTGCTCGTCTCGGGCCAGCCCAGGAAGGCTCATTAACAGTGTCGCTCCAGGAGCCCTTAAAAAGCGTGGTCGTCTCGTGCCGGCACAGGAAGACACCGGCAACACTGTCGCTCCAGAAGCCATTAAAGAGTAAGACAACACCGGGCGTTCAGCAAGCCGACCATGCGCAGTGGGGGTGTGGACGGCGCAACAACGACGAGGGAGGTACATGTGCACGACGATGGGATGCTTCGCATCTAAAACAAGATTTTGGTGTCGCTGATGGGTGGGGTCCCTAGTCCAGGACTCCACTAAGTCTAGCTTTATCTCGGGCTAGGCTGACTAGATGGAGCTGGTCTTCCAGGCTCGAGCTGGCCAGTGCTGCCTCCTATTACTTTTTTTTTCTGGTGTTTCTTTTTTTCTGGTTTTCTTTTTTTCTCTGGTGTTCTCTCTTCAACCCAATTGTGGTTGCACTCGTAGGTGATGAGGTATAGTGTTGGAGTGTTGCTGGAGGTTGGACATGCTGGTCGGTAGTTTGCAGAGTAAATGAGGTTATACCTGTGGTGTTTGGATAAGTATTCGTTTGAATATGTCTCCTGGAGGCCGCTTTCATTGCATTTAGCTTATTCTGAGAGGGCGGGTAGAGTGCATGGCCACCCTGAGTGCTTCCAGTCTTTCCCCATAGGCGTTGGTATGTGGGGTGAAAAGCGGCGTGCTGTCACCTGCCCGGTTCGTCAATTCTCGGACTGTGCTGTTAGCTGCTTCGTTCCCTTCCAATCCCCCGTGACCGGGGTCCAGGTGAATCTGTGCGTGCAATGGGGTCTTCCTTTGATCGTGCTCAGTATGTTTGCTGCCACCCGTGGTATTCTTTCTTTAACGAAGTCGTAGCATGCTTGCTTGGAGTCCGTAATTATATGCAGTGCTTTTTTGTTGTCTCTCTCCCTGGGAGAAACCAAGGGCTATTCCTCCGGGCTCCGCTTCCTCGGGATTCATGTTCTCAATAGTCAAGCTGTCTATTATGTTGTGGTCAGAAGCAGTGACAGCTGCCACCACATCTCTATTGTTTTTGCACATTCCTGGGTCGGTGTAAACTGTGTTAGGGTCTCATAGAAGTTTTTTTTTTCTAGATATGCTATCCTTTCTTTTCTTCTTCCTTTGCGGGCTATCTTGTCCATGTGTCTTGGTATTGGTGAAATAAATAATTTTCTGCGTATGTTATTGTGAAGGTCGTCTTTACTTGGTTGTTGATTTTATAGCGGGCGTGCCTACTCTTTCGAGTATGCGTAGGCCTGTTTTAGTGAGATGCAGCCTTTGTTTTTGAGCAATCAGCGTGGCTTTTTTGATCTCAAAGGTGTTTGTTATGTCCAGTTTTTGTACCTTACTCGTGGGGGTGCACTGAGGAAGTGCGATTGCTGTTTTATACACTCCCCTTATTATTGTTTCTATTTGATCGTTTTCTTCTTTGTTTAGCCAGTTATAGACCTAAATGTCATTCTGGAAGGAAAAAAATCAAAGAAGTCTCATTATTCAGGATACTCGGACTTTGGATACAGAGCAACATAAAGACAAACTACACTATACAGTTGCTCAAGGAGACCACACAGCAGAAAACACGAATAATCAGAAGAATAACAAGCAACAAAACAGGAATTACAGAAGAAGACACACTTCGTCTGGTACAAGCCCTGTTGGTCAAAAGAAGGGCGTACAGCCTACCATAACGAAGGGAAGCTAGATTCAGTTTGAGTGTGTTTGGCTTTACTGCAATATTTCTACAAACGGCAATTTTTGTGGATGAGCTGGTTTCGGGGCATTTGTGATACCAAATGTCCTAATAAATTCGTCTGAAATACTTATAAAACAAATAAAGATATTTTCAGGCAAGCAATACATTGTGAACTGGAGGCCTGGCAAACAACTGCTGCAAACGTATCTTTGTAGTGGTTGCAGAAACATCAGAAACATTTCATCATTAACGGAAAGTTCTGGCAGAACATCTCCGCCTCACACCATCTAGTCACGCGTAAAGTTTCTCCAGGATAGGACTCCTGTTATGGATGCAATGATACCATACAGTATTACTCGTTAAAATAGCGCATCGGCAATTTCAAATGTTATAAAGACAGCATATGTATCGTCACTATTCATACCAGCATTGTAACTGACGGGGACTACTCAGGTGTGGCTCGGTTACACGAAGGAAAGTTGTTTAGGTAAAGGTCTACTCGTGATAGCACCTTACGAGTTTCCTTATACGTAAAAGAACAAACAATCCTTGATAGGTCCTGTGCAGCATTCTTCCTTTTTTGCATTCCAGGATGATGGATGGGGCTATCTCACATTTTTGTTTGTAGACAACTCAGATGTGGTCACTTTTCTGCTGTAGCAGTGGAACTGTGGCTTCACATGAAAACGTGAATAAAACGTTTTTTCTCACTTTTCCGGTCGCAGTTTATGTATATGTAAATTACAGTACTGTGCCCTGTTATGTACTCGTATCGCGCCGCCCACTTTACTTGATCGTAATATTGTTTGATTATTTTGTATCGCTGTGACTTATGAACACAATTATTTCCCAGTGTATTGCATACATATACTGAGTGTATTGCATCCCAGTGTAATGCATACATATACTCACCCAAGGCTTGGGCAAGGGTTCTGTCAAGGCGTTTCTTGCAGCCTTTTTTCTTGCCCTTTTGATGTACCTTGTATCTTTTCGATGTATTCTAAGGGCAATAAACTTTGACTTTAAAACACTGAAATTTACTAGGCAGATTAGACCCAACGTTATAAAATTGTTACAAGACAGATACGAACTATTGAGGGTCGATATACAAAAAGGTAGCTATTCATGAAGTGTTACAGCTGAATGCGAATAAACAAAAGCCGAAAAATTCAATTCAGCTCCTGTGAGTCTGCGTCTGGAGCCCTCTTACTCTTCGCTTCGGCTCGCATTGCACGACCCGCTGATGCGGCACGTACCGTGCGCAACACCCTTGTCTATACCACTGAGTTCAACTTCAACTGGTTACCTCTAAAAACTGCGGACTCAAACTTGCCACAAAAGACGTTGAGGTCAAAATATATTGCCAAGACTTCAGAATGACACAATCGTTTTCTTGAAATGTTTTTCGGCCGAGGCAAGATAAGGCTATAAGTACAAAACCTGTGTTATAGACAAGGGTGTTGCCCTCTGTACACATTAGTGACGTACACAATGGATTGACCACCAGGTCTTCCGGTTCATTGCCATGTGAAATGTTCTGTTCCGTGACATGATTCTCTCCATCGAGGTTAGCGGCGTCTCGGTGCACATTCAAAATGAGGTCATGGAACAGTGAGGGCGTTGAGTAATACGGCTGAAGGCGGCCGACGTGGACGAGTGGAGCTCATGGGTCCTGTGATGATGAGGAGGTAGTGAGGACTGGTTGGTCGACTGGTTGACTGGACAGGAACCAGGCACCACTGTGGAGCCTGCCAGTCATGTAGGCCATGGAGTAGTCATAATCGCTAAGGCGTAAAGAACAGTGACTAGTTTGAGGTGTGGGAGCTTTGAAGGAAGCAAGCCAGTGTAGGACATCGTGGTAGGCTACCATGGCCAATATCCCTCCATATAAATATTGGCGGAATTTTTTCACGGCCAAGACAAGAGCCAGGCATTCACGCGCAGTGATTGCGAAGTAACGCTCGAAAGGTGACAACAGGAGACTGGCGTAGGGTATCATTCGTTCAAGGCCGGCTGGCTTCTGAGCAAGTGCAGCACTGGTGCAGTCGCCACTCACGTCTCTGTTGACTTCAGACCAAGCGCAATTGTCGAAGGTCGCCAGAAAAGGTGGATTTGTGAGATGGTCGTCGGGGTTGAAAATATTTCTCAGGGCCCCAGCGAAATGGGTGATACTGCTTAAGCATTTCCGTGCAGGGTCTGGCAATTTCAGCGAAGGTCTTGATGAAGAGGTGAAAGCAGGAGCAGAGCCTTCAAAAGATGCGAATGCCTTTCACAGATTGAGAAACAGGGACGCCTTTTAAGGCACGTATTTTTGCTTGATCACGTCCGACTCTGGTAGCATAGTCAAGGTATCCAAGGATCTTTCTTTGATGGCAACCGATGTGGCACTTTTACTAATTGAGTTCTCTGCAGCTCTCCAAAATACTGCCAGAATTTCCCTTTGGCGATGTATGCGTTTCCAACGTGGGTGAAAAGAGGATAACGTCATCTAGATAACATAAGCACTTCGTCCATTTGAATGCTAGAGAAGATAGTTCATCATCTTTTTGAACAACACTGGCACATTAGAGATACCAAATGTCATGAGCCTAAATTTGTACAGGCTGTCTGGGGTTACAATAGCGGTATTTTTGTGGTGGATGGCGTGAACTGCCATGTAAAGTATCCGGATCTAAGGTCAATGGACAAGAAATACCACGTGCGCTGTAGGCAATCGAGGGCGCCGTCAATGTGCGGAACTTGATATACGTATTTTTGGGTATCTTTTTTAACTGTTGGCAATCGTCATAGAAAAGCCATTAGCCACCTTTCTTTTTGAGCAGCATGACTGATGACGGCCATGGAATAGAAGACGGCTCAATAAGATCTTTTGTCGTCATCATCTCTACATGCTGCTGCATGCCGGTACGTCGGGCGGCGGACATGCAATATGAACTTCGGCGGATAGGGGTCGCATCACTAGTGTTTATCCGATGTGCCACACTGACAGTCAGTCCCAAAGAGCTGTAGTCCTTGTTTAAACTGTCCTGATAAGACTCTAGTAGAACTCGGAGCTAATTGATTTTGCAGTTCTACTATTCGACTCAATCATATGCATAAACTCACTGGTAGTAGGACAAACATCTCATCGAGCGTCCGCAGGAGATTCAGTGGTGTCAGTGGTCACAACGCAAAGCGCGCAATTGGCCAAGAGAATAAGTTTAGCAAGCGACATTCAACGGGGAAAAACTAGCCAAGAGAAACCGAAGCTTAGAAATGGGATGCCTGGTTCGTTTTTTTATGACAGTCACAATTGTATAATAAAAAGTCACGTTGCATTCGCGGAGTATTTCGGTGGCGTGCGAGACAAAGTAGTTACCGTCTGTGACTGGCAGGCACGACGATGGAGACACATAGGTCATGGGCTTCCGAGTTAATCGAGCATGTTCGGTGCAGCAAAGCCGGTACGTGGGCTTGGTGCAATCGAGACGTATTGTGGCCAGCTTAATACGTCTAGTCTGATTAAAATGCCGTAAGGGCATGTGTCCAAGGCGGTAAAGAACACAGGCATGTCATGTGCGGCCATTACGGTTAGGGCGATACACAATCCCGCTACGATGGCCGTTACTGTGTCCGCGACTCGCTCGTTAGGGCACATAGAAAACGACGTAAGTTTCTGAAGAGTGCGGCGAAGGTTCGAACTAATAACTGAAAAAGATGCGGAAACGACGACTTCGCACATTTGGCAGCGACGGTGTTGCAACGACGCATCGTTCCCGGTCTTACGCACCCTTCATTACTGTGCAGCTTCTTCGACGCATCTACTGAGACCTGTGGACGCCAGCCGGTTTATCGTGTAACCAAGCCTGCTGCAGTGTCATCGACGACACGCGTGGAGCGGCGGTCATCCTTCTCTCTTCGCACTGCGAGGATAGCTTCACTGGTGCTCCGCTAGACGGCTTCACTGGAGCTGGCACCAACATAAAAAGACGCGGAAACGACAACTTGGCACATTTGGCAGCGACGGCAGTGCAAAGACGCATCGTTCCCGGCCTTACGCACGCTTCTTTACTACGCAGGTTAGTACGACTGGAATGTTCTCTTTGTGGTTGCTTTGCCGTTCCACTGCCGCTGCTACCATATTGTTTGGTTGTCGCTTCCTTCCACTGATCTTGTTGCGCGTATCTGTACGGCATAGCCGAATTCAGCACAATGCCCACTGTTGCTGAGTTGAACAAAAAAGGTCTTGAGCTTGAAGCCAGACTCGATGAGTGTCCTGATGAACTGGTTGAAGCTATCTTTAACAGGTTCATCGTAAAAGCCCAGCTGTCTGGTCTACACTTTCCCGAAATTAACAAAAGATTGAACGAGCTGGAAACTAGTGCTGAACACATGAATAGCCTCGTGAAAGAGTTGCGCACTGATAACACCTCTCTGATGGCTGAGAACAAGACATTAAAAGCGCAAAACGCGGTGCTATCTCAGAAACTAGCACAAATGGAGCAATACTCACTGATAAACAACGTCGAGATCAAGGGAATTAAGGTAACGGAAGGGGAGGACTGCACAGAAATCGTGCAGACCATAGGTGGTACTCCTTATTGGGAACTGGCAGCCTCCGATCTCGCCGTTGTTCACCGGGTTGCGACCGTGAGAGCCGGTCCAAAGAACATGCTTGCTCGCTTCTGCTCCAACAGGAAAAAGTCCGAATTCGTGAGTAAGGTGCGCAAGCTTAAACTGTGCCTGAATTATATCGGATTCCCGGAAACCGCGGATAGCCCCGTGTATATAGATGACCACCTGACCCCCGAAAACAAGGCACTTTTTTCTCAGGCGCTTTCTCTAAATAAGGCAAATAGCTGCAAGTTCCTATGGACAGACAACTGTCAAATTAAAGCCAGGAAAACCACAGAAAGCAAGGTACTCCGCATCACTTGTGAAGCTGACCTATCTAAAATCTGCTACAGAACCTCACTCAATCCGAATTTCTCGCTCCTTTGGACCTAAATACATCCACATATGGCTACCTATTTCTCAACTAACCAACTCAATTGCTTGCTCTAGCCTGTTTCCTCCTCTGTCATTCACATAAACTCAACAAGCATCCGTAAACATTACATTTTAACGATATACAGCATCTTCTTTCCCCTTTTGAAAATCATTTTTCTTTTATCAGTATCTCCGAAACCTGGCTTTTCAACGACGACTAAAATCTGTTCTGTTTTCTTACAAATCTGAATACTCCAATCGTGCACATAGCAATCATTGAGGTGTAGCCGTGTGCATCAACTGTGGAACTAAGTATAAACGTCGATATGACTGAGTTAAATTTAACGGACTGCGAAAGTGTCTGCGTGCAACTTAACCATAATTATCTCTACCTCGACAATAAGAATTTCATATTTGGATGTGTCTATCGATCTCCATGCTCGTCAGCCAATATTTCGGTGAAGCCCTTCATGAAGTTTTCTATACATTATCTCTTGAAGCCACAAACGTAGTGATTATGGGCGATTTCAATATAAACTTACTTGATCTTTCTTCTCCTAGCTCTTTAAATTACTCCAGCGCTTTTCATAGTTTTAGATATGAATGTTTTGTCTATTCCCACTCCCTGCATAAGTGGTGCAAGCACACTATTTAATCATGGTCTTTCTAATCTGTGACCTGCACCCGACGCAAGCGTTCTTAATGCCGACATTACTGATCATTATCCGATTTTCGTGCGCTTCACGAGCAACACCATTCCAACCAGCAAATCCTTCATTTGAGATGTTTTCGAGATGCAATCGTTCATTGATACTGTAAAGCGCACTGCTTGGCCCTCAGTGATATCGTTAGACGATCCCCAAATTTCATTTTCAGTGTTTTCTTCTATTTTGATGTCTCATATTCAATGCCTTACACAGATCCGTAAATGTAAAAAAATATATGCCAGTCCGCAGAGCTCTTGGATAACTGCAAATAAATTAGAGAGCTAAGATTCAAAGAGAACCTCTATAAAAAAGCAAAACGTAAGCTGTAAGGCTCTTTGAATAAAGCTGAAAAATGCAAAAAGGCTCAATTATGAACGAACATTCAAGATGCTGGATCTAATGTAAAGAGGAAATGGGAGATAGTCAACTCTTTTTTGAACAGGAAGGGAAGGCACTCTGGAATAACTACTGTTCAGTATAATAACGACACGTATGATATCCCACTAGAATTGCTGAGGCTTTGAGCTAATATTTTCTTCATACTGATGACATCTACAGTGCCGATTACAAGCTATCCCTACCTCGGCTGCCCCAATCTTCCTTTTCATTTCCGACCACATCTCACGCAGTCCATGATGTCATCCATAGCGTGAAAACAACAAGTCCTCGTCTACATGGTATTCACCCCACCCACATAAAAAAGATTGCGCACGCTGTTTCAGATATTTTGGCAACTATTATCAACCTAACTTTCAACACTGGCATCTCTCCTATACAACTGAAAAGGGGCGAAATCGTTCCCGTCTTTAAAAAAGGTGACGGTGCAATAATATCTATCGCCCGATATGCATACTACCATAACTTAGTAAAGTGTTTAAAAATTACTTGAAATTCGCATCGCGAATTACATCAATGAATTTAAGATTATAACACCTTCTCCATTTGGTTTTCGCGCGGCACATTCCACTGACCTCCGTTTGTTACCTCTAACCGACAAGCTGAAGAAAGCAATGGCTGAGGGTACTACGCAGGCTCTGAATTTCTAGACTTCACCAAAGCGTTCGACACTATAAACCACCAAATTCGTTTTAGAAGCTTGAGGGAATAGGAGTAGCTCGTCCGCACTTTTATGAATAAAAAATTACTTACTCAACTGAAGTCCGGTTGTTAGTGTTTCAGGAATTAACTCCAGGCCCAAAGTGACAAATATAGGCATACCTAAAGGTTCTATTCTCGGCCCTCTTCTTTCCATAATTTACATAAATGATCTACCGAACTGTCCTAGTACCTCAGATTGCTTACTTTATTCAGATGACACAACAATTGTTAGCACTGACAAATGCCTCCAATTCCTTACAGAAAAACTAAACAATAACCTGGCAAGCTTGGGAGCTTGGTTGTCTCATAATAAACTACAGATTAATCCTACTAAAACCCGGTTCGTTGTTTTTCACTCTCGCCAACGTGCAATAAATTATATCCCACGAGTATTTCTGAATTCATTTGCAATTGAAGCAGAAGAAGAGGCTGTTTTTTAGGGGTTCAGTTAAACCGTCACTTGAAATTTCACTCTCATGTTTGTTATCTGCGAATGCAGATAGCGTACGGCATACGAGTTTTGATTAAGGCCCATGATGTATTCTCTCAGCCTATATAACCTTCGTTAACTACGGTTTTGTTCATTCCCAAAATAATTACTGTATTTCACCTTGTAACAATACCTACAGCACCCCCTTTCCTCCTTTCAAACTACCCAAAACCAATGTATTAGAATACTTACACGCAATCCTTACCGCAGTGACGTCCAAACACTCCTTGTTAAGAACAACATTCTAAACATTAAAAACAGTTTCAAATACAACCTAGGTATCTTATTGTTTAAACAAATCATTAATCAGCTTCCTGTGTTCATAATCCCCAATTGCAACCTAGTAAATACCACCTTCACAAGGTTTGCACGTAATCACAATTTAAGTTTACCTCTAGTTCATTACAACTACGGCAAACAAACAGCTCTTTTCACCGGTATCCGTCTAAAGAACACCCTACCACAGGAAAAAATAATTTTTCTAATCATTGGAAAATTCAAAAAAGAACTTAAAACATTCCTCACGTCCATGCCACAATCACCCTTATTTTAAATAGTTTTTACTTTTTTTCATGTTCTTTACCTTTCTACTTTCTGTGCCTCCCTTTTTCATGGCAATCTTTCCAGAACCTTCTGCCGCTGAATCACCTCATTGGTGGTTATTTTATATCGCTGCGAATAAATGTGGTTTCTTTTTGCGCTATCATTTTTGCTATGTTCCAACTTGTGTCGCTCTCACAATTAGGAATGTTGAATTACTCTTGTTTTTTGCAAAAAACTTTTTCTTTCTTTCTATTTTTTGCTGTTCTGTTGTGTGTGTCGATCTCACAATTACGGATGTTGAATTACCCTTGTCTTTTTTTCCTGTATTATTCTTGCTTTTTTCTTTTTTTTGCTGTTCTGTTGTGGAATAGCTTATGCTGCCTGCGATGTATTTCATTTGTTTTTCGCTACTACTGTTTGCAGCTTCAAATATATTTCTTATGTTCACTAATATAGGAGGTCCTGTTTCACTCCTTGACTATGGGACCTTCTTCTGTATACAAAACATTCTGTAATCTATCCATTGCCTAATAAAATCTTTTCCTGGTTCTGATTCTGATTCTGTGTGGACTAACGCGCTAACACAAAAATCGTCAACGTCATCGTCTACCTCATTGATTATTGTAATCGTAGTGAAAACAGGATTTGCAGGTCGCGTCAATTATGCCGCATGCCCTCCGGGAGATGCAGTTGCTAGTTGTTGCGCGATAAAGGTTGGGAAAGCGGGCGGTGGGGTTGCATGGCGGGGCTGCGGTGACCGCGACTGGTTACAGTAATGTGACCGCGCGTGGCAAGAGCGGTCGCGTCGGGTGTTGTCGGCAGCAAAAGGATGCTGAGGACCAGGCGGAAACGACGGGGGTATTTTAAGAGTAGCTGCTTTCAGGAAACCGTTGACGGGGAGATGACGACCAGTAGCTGTGGCACTAGCAGGTGATGTGGCCAACGCGGTGGCAGTTGAAACAGATGGATTGGTCATCGGCTATTCTTCATTCACCAGGGCTGGGCCTTCGGTACGCCGGTGAAACATCGTAGCGCGACGGGACATCAGTACGATAGAAAGGCGCAGGGAAACCTTCACAGATATTGTGGCATCCGAGGACTTACATAAGTAAGGGTCCAGGGAAGTATTCTGGTCCTTAATTACGGCTTGGATAAGGGAAATAGTGGGGGTGGTCCGGTCTAGCCCGTAGTGAGAAGAAGCGTCCCTCGCCGTAGACTCGATCTCCCTGCGCACTATTTTTGTGAGGCTCTCAGTCTCAGATTCCGTGTTAGGGGTCAGCGGTGTGCGCAGGGGCAGAGTCACATCTTGCGACGTCCACGGCGGTGCCGTGTAAGGCACCCGAGTAAACTGGTCGGCAACGGGGCGAGCATTGTGCATCTCAAAACGTCGGCAGTCCTTAAGGCAGTGCAATCTTTACATGTCAACAGATCGAAGGCGCAATCTGCAATGCCTTTAAGTACGAGGCGTACCCTATAGGTCATGCGGCATTCGGGAATCTGGTTTGATGAGGTCGAAAACCGGCGTGTAATAGCATTATGTAAAATTCAGTGAAAGACTGTGCGCACAGAGCCAATTATTTCATTAAGGAGAGCTGGCGCCCACTGGTCTGCCAAATATTTCGCACAAGTGTTCTTTGCAAACGTACCAAATAGTTAATGTCGCATTGACTTGCTGGGACGTTTTCAAAGTGTGATTTTATACCAGACCTTGGCTGCTCCTTACGTTGATAAAGCACAATAGTACTCAACATAATTCCGCCATCGCATCTGTATTGTGCGGTGGAACGTTCAAACATACGTATCCATTCTTCCACGTTGGTGTTGTTCTCACCGGTGAAAAAGCTTAGGTCACGGGGATGGGAGAGGGTGATGTTAGGTGCAGTGGGTGCAGCCTGGGTGGCAGAAGGCAACGTTGATCGATAAATTTGTCGCACACTTCGAAGCTTTATTGTGCGGTGTAATTGCCCTGTTGACAGTTACGGGGAGCGGGAACGTCAACCTCCTACAAAACAATGTTAGGAGGCAGATAAGAACTGTTTACAGTCTATGTACCAAACTAATCTATTCAGGAAAAATTACAGCTGAATGCGAGTAGTTTAAAGCCGAGGAATGCAATGACGCTAGAGACAGTTTGCCTCTCGCGACCTATTCTTGTACGTTTCGCCATAGCTTGCGCGACCCACTGATGTGGCACGTATTCATATATGAGGTGTACGATGGAGTGACCACCAAGAGGCTCTGTACATGCGCACGTGAAACGTGAACAGGCGCGTGAAAATAATTCACTTAAAATAGCCGTAAAAGTTAGGGGCTACGTAAGGGAACCGAGATTAAACATATTCTATTTATCAGGTAAATAATGACTGGTATTTGCAATGTTATCGAAATATCACCCAGGTAGGCCGCTCCAACCTTAACTGGAATTTTGGCCACGCGGACCGTGCATGTTACCAAATGCTTTTCACGCTGTTAATGGCTCCTATACGAGTTGTAAATCCGGAATACCTAGCAGTGTTAGGGTCATACCAAAGGTATGAATTGTTTGAGATTGAGGTTTGGAAACATGTTCTTCTCGCCACACGCAGCGATTGACATTGGCATGTCAATCTATGGTGTTAAGGCTATCGACGCGCACTACAGGCAAGGCATTAGCTAGATATTATTACTTATTGGTTCGATTGTAATAAATTACACATTACGTGGTGGGTCCAGCTAAAATAAATGCCCTATTTGTTATGTTCGTGTGGAAAGAGTTATTTCCCTTAGTTCTTAATAATGTTATAACTTTCTTTTCTAACGAAAATAACTTTTTTATTTTAACAGCGATGCTGTTGTACCTCTCTGTAACACGCTGGCCGTAACGTTTATTGTATTATTGCGATGCAGAAAATAGCGTGCGCTCGTGAGGGCGTGTCTCGCGGATACTGCCCATCGTTCCCGGTAGGCGCAGTGGCTTTAGCAAAGTACCAACTGGCTAAGTCCCCAAGAAGCAAGAAAGGCCGAGCCCTCGTTGGCGTGCGCTTCGCCCAGCAGTGACTTTACCGAAAATACACCGGTGATAAACCCTGGGAGCACCTAGCGCTTCCTAGAAAAAAAGAACGGCAGAGCTGGCGCAGCACACCCTCTACGCAACCTCGATGCGACCCCAGGAACGCCGCGCATGCGTCCTGCCCGAAGGCGCACTGCGTCGCACCAGCTGTGAAGGGCTATCGCGCATTTAATGCTGGGAATGCGCAGCGCCACATTATATGTGCATATAAAGATGACTGCCCCTAAAGAAGACGGAACGTGGAAATAAACAACTTCAAAGTGGTACAAATGCGTGGTGATGAGTCCTTCAGTGCTCACATATTAGGTAGTCCTGCAATTTCGCTATGGTTGGAGCTCTGCGGAGATTAGTTTTTTATTTTTTAGCTCCTTGACTTTTACTAGTTGTTAAGGCGGCACGCAAAACAACCCAGCAAATTTTGTTGGGAATTATTCTCTAGTATTTCAGTTTAAAAATAACGAGGATAATAAGTGTACATCTAATCAGTGTATTCCTCTTTTTTTGCGGATGTGATGACGATAACAACTGTTGCATGTTATAGCCTCCTAAATTTTTATAGCAGTATTGTTGAGATGTTTTGCATGTAATGAAGCTTTATTATAGGGAAAAGCTCAAAATAGCCGCATGAAGACTTATGCATGTGCGCGGTTTCGTTTTCTTGTTTGGCAGCAATGAATTGAAAATGTAGTACTAGAAAATATGTTTAAATCACATTGTTACGAGAACTGCATTTAAAGAAAATACCTTAAAAGACAGGAAAATCATAGACAACTGTTTAAGCAAATATTATGCCTGTATTGTTTGGCAGCATTTATTTGACAATGTATTACTAGAAAATATGTTTCAATTCAGAATACAATAACGCTTCATCAAACTTTGCATTGACTCCAAACTCTTAGGAATACGCAAAACATGTTGCAATTGGCATGTTGTAACCCACCTTAACCAGATGAACTTCTTCATTAGCAATCAACACGGATTTAGGAAATATTTCTCATGTCAGACACAACTTTTTGAGCTGGTCACTGATCTCCACGCTTCGCTGCACAGGTTGCTTTGAACCGACGCCATTTTGGTCGATTTGTCTAAGGCTTTCGATCGGGTTACACGTCAGCGTCTAATGCGTAACATTTGTAGCCTTACACTGGATGACAAAACAACCCACTGGATTCGCAGTTTTTTAACAAAGCGTTGGTAATCTGTAAGATTAAATGACCATGTTTCTAACTCTGTGGGTGTCTCATCAGGAGTACCCCAAGGGTACGTACTAGGCCCTTCACTATTTCTAAGTTATATAAACGACCTCGCATGTAACATTCCCTCGTCAATCCGTCTCTTTGCAGAGGACTGTGTAATTTATGAAGAAATATTAAATTCCGATGATGTTTCTACACTCCTGCATGCTTCATTTACTCTAACTGAATGGTGCAAAGAATGGCTGATGAAAATAAACGTAGAAAAAACTAAGCATGTGCAATTTTCTTTTATGTCAATATCAGAAACCTATAATTTCTTAACCGATAATGCCAAAATTGAATCAGTTTTGTCCTTCAAATATCTTGAAGTTACATTCACCTCCGATTTAAACTGGGCCCGCCATATATAAAAAATCACATAAAAGGCGTGTAAAAAGCTCGACGAGCTCAAGCGTCGCATTTATTTGGCTAATTCAGAGACACGGCTTCACGCGTAGTATACTCTTATCTGCTCTTCGCTACAATACGCGCAAATCATCTGGAATCCACATAAAATGTGTCTGACTAACATGCTTGAATCCGTACAGAAAAATGCCGCGCGCTTCATTCTATCATTCTACTCAAGATAACAGAGTGTATCTGCCTTGAAGGATGAACTTAATCTTCCCCCTCTCACCCAACGCAGGCAGTTTTCAAGATTTACTTTTTTCCACACCCTTTACCAGCACCCAACACCATTCTCTCGCAAATTTATCCTCCCGGCACACTGTACGTCCACACGCACCAACCACGCTCACAAAGTTAGCCCCATTTTTGCCCGAACAAACCGGTATCAGAACCCACCCCTCGTTCTGGCAGTCAATGAATGGAATTCTTTACCTAGTAGCCTAGTGGACCAAGCAGACGCCTCTTCTTTTCAAACCGCACTCCTCGCTTTTTTAGCGATTCAAAACACCTGAAACTTGTCTTCATCATGCTCATCTTTTCCTGGCTGTAAATGTGTGTTCCTTTTTTAAAATACCAGATTTTGTCACTTTTTCCCTTTTTGTTTTTTGGGATAAAATGTTACACGATTTATTTTGCAATTGTATTCTTTTTGTGCATTTATGATACTCTAATGTCATTCTTGTTGTGTTGAGTCTGTTCTTCTCTTCTTACAATATTGTACTTTGTGTTGGCTTTGAACTCATCCCTTCACCCTTTGTAATGCCCAATTGGACCCTTAGGATAAGTAAATAAATAAATAAATAAATAAATAAATAAATAAATAAATAAATAAATACATAAATAAATAAGAGCCTAACCTTACGCTCTATACCATTGCAAGAGGTATACCAATGCCGTACACCCGTATTTAAACATAGTGTTGGCCGCCCATTACCATCGTTTCTTATTCGCCGCACTTCGCACGAGAAACATTTGCTACTGAGCGCGTGGTAAAGGACGATTATTGAAAACGCAATTCTCTCGGTTCGGTAGTAAAGCGTAGCAAAGTGCCCGTTCTCGTTTTACAAATACGCATTTTATCCTAAGTTGAACGAATTTTTAACTGAGATGGCCGTTAAACATTTCCTTCGGTGGCACTAATTTGTAAGCGTTCTTTTCTATTAGACAAAACAAAATTACACCATCTTCCCGTGGGGAACCATGAGGAGGATGCGAAGCATCATGGCGGTTCCGTGTAGGTTCCATTGTGTTGCCGTTATGTTCTTTCATTTATCGGAGCACGAATGGGAATGTAGTGTGAACCCCCATGTAGATACAGAAAAATGTATAGAAATGTAGAGACAGCGAAGAGACCGACACCCGCGTTAACTGATCGAACACCTTCTGGTTCCAGACTGTTCTTATTGCGTGCTCATGCTCCTACCCCGCTGACCGCCCTCTTCGACCTTTTCTCGGGTTGAGCTGCAAGGCGCGTGGCGCTTGCCGCCACAGCTCTCCCGCCGGAAATTCAACATCCTCCTCTAAAGTTTTCAGTTTGCCGTTTCTGTTGATGTTCAGCTCCGCGTGCCTTCGTTGTATCAGTAGATTCTTGACGTAGTTTGAATGAGTAAAGGACATAAGGCACGCTCGTAGCACAAATGCTCCCGTCTCGGTTTGTAGCGCAGTGGGAAGAACGCCACGTACCTCCCGTTGCGGCCAAAGAGTCATGGGATCAGAACCGGGCGCCGCCTAAGTAGTGCTTGTTATAGTTGACTGCGCTGACGTCAGACCAAGCGCTGAAAGGGCTGAAGAAACGCTCATGCGCAGTAGACTGCGGACGGCAGACAACAAGAAGATAGGGAGGGACACTGCCTCGAGCATGAGATGCTTCGCATTTAATGTATCCAAACACGTAACTCAATAGGAAATACGATTCTGTAGTGTGCAGCTTAAAAGACTTTAACCAGTGATCTTGTTCGTGATAAAAAATTTACCCACAAAATAGACATTTGAGTTTTTGCTGGTGTAATGGTTCCCACGCAGACATTTTACTCGTGATTTACCGTGTTAAGCTCCAAAATCAGTGATAAAATATTCTATTCCTTGAAAAAGCCAATCCCATTTTAAAAAATATTCACTTCATAAACAACGCAAAATTTTGTTTTTTGAATGAAAAAGGGTGTCTGGAGATGTCTTATAACGGCGTAGATTGTGCCCCGAATTAGCTTTGTTTCTACTCTGAAAAGATTGCGGGAGCTTCAATAAATCATTTTGATATTTTGAACATTGCACATGAAATAAACGGTAACGTAAAAAGCAAATCCCCTCTTCTTCAGATACACTTTTCGGGCGTTGGGTATAAATAAATGGATTGGCCTCAGCTTGTTCCATGGCAGTCGCAGATAAAGGGCATTTTATGTGTTGTACCAGAACAATCAAAACACTTCCAACCGTCAAATTTGCATTTGATTTTTGGATTTTTTTCGCTTACACCAAGTTTTTATGCTGCTTTCAATTTTTTAATAGGGCTCCGAAAACTACCCAATTGATAATTGTATGCTTTAACGCGTCGAAGCTACGCCTTGGTTGTGAGAAGCGGCATAGCGGAGGTTTCTAGGACAATTTTGACACCCTGGGGATTTAGCGTCGGCCGAAATCTGGACACACGAACGTTTCCAATTTTCACCTCCTAACGGGTGGTATTCAATAAGTCCCGAGTTTGAGCGAAACTCAGGCAAGGCGGAGCTGTGGTGATAGTGATAAACTTATGGTAATATTTTGGGGCTGGGTTAAAACGCTTTAACAATGCGATTCATGTAATTTCCTGAATATTGAGGTGACGTATTCGGTCCAGGGCAGTGCGTCCCAAGGACGCGTGAATAAAGCGTGGCACATCGTTCAGTGCGTTCTCTCGTTCCACTGCTGCACTGGTGGCTACTGGGGGCAAGCAAATCGAACGTTATTGTAATGTACTTTTACTTGATTAATCGAAATTTTACTACAAAGGTAATTTTAATTATTCCAGGCGTTCGTATCAGCTTTTGTGTGAAAGATTTCGTCCTAAGTAGTAGTTTCTCATCTCGTTAGCAGACAGTACAATTACGCGACTATGGCCGACTGGCAAAAAGAGAAAGCGGGTGATAGATGCGCGCCCCATTCAAAACAGTTGCTGCTCTTAATACATTATCAAAATCCTCCGCTTTTCTACACAAAATATCGTCGGCACGGTACAGTCTGCCTACATTCTTTTAAGGGGGAAATTCTGGCGATTCGTATTAGCAACTTCTTTTCTAATACAGAGTACTTGCTACCGTTTCTTTTCGTTCGTTTCTGTGTCTTTTCGCAGGGATTAATTTAAATGTCTTCTTTTCCGCTACTAAGGGTTGGCGCCAGTTTCTTATATTTCATTTGTTCATCTAGGTTTACAAGCAGGCTCGAATACGCCACAGCCTCCCTGTAGAATCGGGGTACTGCGAGGGTGGTTTGCACCTATCCTACTCACGTGACATCACGTTCAGGATTCAATCTGCACTAACTATTTTACAACTATTTTGCGATCCGGGCACGTTAGTTCGTCAAAGCTTACAATAGCGAACCAATCCCTCAAGTGGCCATGTGTTACGAAGGTAAGAATAGCGCCAAGGACAACTTCTTCTCAGATTTGTTTGCTTTATTTTAGTTTTGCTATCCAACCGTTTTTGTTAGAAGAAACTCTCCACAGTTGTTTTTTTTTTCTCGCAGAGTTCAATACACGCATAACCTCCTCTTCTTTCGAGCTCTTTCTACCTCCGCTTACCCTCCTTCTGGCGTGACGACGTTGCAACAATTCCTAGCTATTCCCTTTACTTGCTTTCCATGCTCTGCTTCCTGCCATACGACGGTGACACAGAACAAAACACGTAGAAATGTGTAAATGTCGTCTCTGATAATGAGCCCGCACCGTTGGGTGAATTTTAGCGACGATATTGAAAGATGCAACAGGCCCTCAAGCTATCGGGGTATGCTCCGTACCAGCATCAACCATGTGGAAGCGAAAGTTAGGGTTATGTCCAATTCATACGCGCGGGTATGCGCCGAATACGGTTCGAGCGAAGATGATGTACTCCACTAGTTGCATGCGCAAGAGACGAGCTGGGTTATCTCAACGCTCGGACCTGCGTTCCTATCGGTTTCACCCATGCGAATAAACCACTTCACCCTGCTATCGGTGCATCGACTTCTCTTTCACAGTGTATGTCTTACGTATAAGCTGTCCTGTTTGTAACCTTTTCACATGAAGTGCGTGCCACGCAACGCCTCTAGCGAGTCTTTCTGTAGCGCTAATGGCAAAAGAACGCACAGTCATGCAACGCTTGATTCAAAACTGTTTTGCTAGCAGTCCATAGCCGAATCGCGCGATCCTGTTGCAGACGGATGGACGGGCGGTAGGAACCTGCGGAAGCCATGCCCAGAAATTCGAGGACCGGGAAACATGTCTGCACTCATGGTATTGCACACACGCCGGTTGACGGTCGACTTGTTGTGGTCGGTGGTGGGCTAGCCACCAATGCTTCTGGAGAACCGGGCGGTCGCGAAAAAACGGCAGCGCACACAACACTTTCTCCTCGACGGTCGTGGAGCGAAATTCGCCTATAAGTCGTCGAAAAAAGGGGGCATGTCGCCAGCCGACTGCACAACAAATCCACACCATTTTTTCGAGAGCTAAAAACGTGCTCGAAATTCCTCCTTCGTTTAAAAGACGTGTCGGGGTAGAAATATGGCTGCTACTGCTACCATAAAAATAAACCACGCCGCACCAGCGGCAACCACAGATTTCCAGAATTCATCTAGGCCGCGCAAAACCATGCCCGAGTTTCCTCTGAGTTTTATTGTCAGTAAAACACACCCGGCCTATTCGTGGGTGTGGCGTAACAACCGAAGCCACACCTACCTATGGCGTCCACTTTGTGTGGGCGTAGCGTCATAGAGACGAAGTCGTCGTTTGCTGCCCGCTAGCAGCGACAATAACTTAGCACAATGCAAAAATGATGTCCCCGGGCCACCGTCAGCTATATTGCCACATTCACGGGGCCTTCCGGTTTAACTGGAGTTCAGTGTTGTAGGGGCCGTTAGGAAAGGCCAAGACGACACGATTTTATCACGCGAGCCTTCTTCATACGCCTTTAAATCACAGTAGATGACAAATGACACAACTGCAACGTCTAAAACGCACTCGCGAATGCTCAAACACGCTCTTGACGCGCTGAATTGGGACGATTTTTGATAAGCACCTGCCCTGAACGCTCAAGCTACAGTAGATTCCTTTTATTACTTGGCTTGTGCTTGCGCAGAGCTGCACTGTGACTACCCTCAAGCCACGTAGCAACCATAATTCAGTGGAAGAACTGAACACCGAGAAAAATGGACCGCATCGTTCCGGGCGTGGCCAACAGCCAAGCTGGGATTTCAAACTAGCAGTGCGCCTATACACTTCATGCTGCCGAATGAGTATTGCAGATCGACTTCAGACGGTACTGCATTCGGAAGATAGCACAAGCCGTACTTCATCAACATAATTGGCCCCAGCACAGCGAGGCTGATATAGCAGGCGTGGTGCGGGGAATTCCGGAGGTTTCGCTCGAGGTGTATCATATGCTCTACTATCTCTCTTTCATAACCCAAGCCACTGGAGACTCGGGAGTAGGCGGAACTCGGGCCTTCTGGAATAGCGCCCCAGAAAAGCATCTGCCGCGGCAGGTATACAAACCCCGTTCAAGAACGGGGTTTGTATACCTGAACGGTTCTTGGAATAAACCGATGTTTATTCAACGGATTAGCTCTGACACCCGAGCTCTTAAAACACAGTGCCCCCGTCTATGGCCAAAAATAGACAACTGTACGCGTGTGCAAGACAAAATAAGCAGTGAAGCTCATTTATGATGCTTCTATTCCTTTAAAACTATTTACAGAAATCCAATCTTCGGCAGTCAGTCGCTGAGAGTGGCAATTTTTGATACTTACGCGTGTTTCATGAAAAGGATGCGGCAATGTTCGGTGAAGATTACTTTGACTATAAATCGGCCGCCTTAAACAATGTGAAGCGGGAAATTAGGTGAACATTTTTATAAAGAAATGCATGCTTCAAAACGGCTTTCTGGTACTAAATAAATTCTTTCAAATAATCCAAGCCTAATTTTGTGGCAGAAATTAAATAAAAGACATTGCAGTAGGCGTTAAGTAAGCTTTTTTGGAACTTTGTATAAAAATGGAGACAAATAATCACACCGCATTTAATATTTGCCTTTAAGATAAACTGCAACAACTACTTTGTCAAGAACAATAATAGGTATTGGCACACAGCTTAGAGTGATGCAAGGCACTTTTTGCAGTAAATTTTGTTTTGCTTGACAACAAAAACTTGTGGTTATAAAATTAAAGAAAATACCCTCTCCATAGACGCGGTTTTTATAATACCGCGCATAGTAGAGGGTAGGTGTACCCGTTACGTTACCGTATATCCTCTGCCTGTATTACAACAGGCCTTTCCAAAAACCTAGAATTAGATAATACGTTTTTTCCCCAAGTTATTCTAGGTATGTTACAATCAGGTAACCCAATTCTCAAGCAAAGAAACCTTTCTGCGCAGCGGACAGTAGGTGTGAATCGCTCATCGCTGTTAAACTTCAAACACGGGACAACATAACTTGGTGGTCGCACGGTCCGCTAAAAACGCAAGGAAAACAATTCTCAATAAATTCTTTTTGGCCAGCTTATTTCAAGAGTGCATATGGCCGCCAAGAAAAACAGTTTGTTTGCCCACTATCAAAAGCGTTTTATCTTGCTTGGCGTTCGTTTAAACTACTTATATGGAGGCCCGGTGCAGCACGAGTTGTCGCAATTTCGGTTGTTTGAGTAAAGAACGCGAATTTGTTGGTATGATTACGTACTTCAAAAAGTGCTAAAAAATGGAGACAAACTAAGACGCAACTGTTTCGTCTTCTTTCTCTGTCCGTGGCGTGTCAGCGCTGTTCGAAGTATGTTCTTTAGTCGCCATCGAAGATAATGTTGTAGATATCCTGGCGAAGAAGTCGTTATACTGCGCATTAAGCATACGTGTAGAAGGATCTCCTTGAGGACAGCCATTAGGTTGGGATCAAAGGTACGCGTAGTCATAAGGTTTGTAATCGGTTCTCGGGGGCTGAGCTGCTTCCTAGTTGGAGGGCGCGAACATGTTGGCGGGGCTTTCAAGCACTTTATTAGTAATCAATGACGACACAGCTGAGGTTCTCAACGTTTACGTGAGGCACGGAAGCGTTGAGCATTACGGCCGGTGGTTTTTCGTGGGAACTCTGCAATGTGTCACCTTATTATTTTAAAGCAAAGCTTTTTACCTCTACCCCCCAAGGGTTCTTTCGCGACCGTTGGTGTCACCAGAAAACTCCAGCGAACAAATAAAAGAATTTACTGGCACCGCCGGGAATCGAACCTGGAACTAATAGACTAACAAAGCGGAAGCCCGTTGTCTTACCGATTTAGCTACGAGCCCACGCGAAGACAGGGAAGACAGGTGGTGTACTCACCAAGCACATCTACGGGTTTACCCCCATTCTTCTCGCTGAATGCCACATGAAAGCGTCACGCGACCACTCACGCCCGTCTAGCGGCCCTGTGCGCACCTTGCTCATGTGCTAAGAGTTACAAAAATTAAAGGAAGCTCACACCAATGCATGACATCTCACTTCTAGTCCTCCAATGTGCTATCAAGCCTGTGGCCTCCAGTGTTCACGTAAATAATCACAGCTCCTTGTCGTCCGCCCTCACGCCAAACCAAGGAATACATTCAAATACTCCTTGATGGTCAGGCCATCACTCCAAACCCCAGCGTCAAGATACTGGGCCTACATTTCCAGGCCAACACCAAGAGTGACGTCTCCTTGCAGCGCCTCAAAAACAGCATTATTCTAATCATACACATGATCAGGCGAGTTGCCACCAAGAAGCGAGGCCTAAAAGAATCCGGTACCTTTCGATTAACTGAAGCTTTTGTCCTCTCGAGAGTTACTTACGACAAACCCCTATCTTCTTCTCGACAAGGCAGACATAGAGATGCTTTATATAATGATTAGAAAGGCGGTCGAGAAGGCCATTGGTCTTATCATTAGTGCGTCCACACAGAGGCTGCTTAGCACAGGGCTCCACAACACGGTGGAAGAGCTGATAGAAGGCCATCTTTCTAACCAGAAGGTCGGACTCAGAACTGGGATGGGTAACCGCATGCTTCACCAGATTGGCTGGGCAGCCCAAAATGTCACTCAGCTTGACGTACTCCCAGACTTTTGTCGACTGAAAATAAAGATGCTCCCTTTGCTTACAAATATGAACCCCTCACATGACGAGGGTCACCGAAAAGCACGGGCTCAAGTGCTAAACACCACCCTCGGTGGGGATCATGCAGTTATCAACACAGATGCCTCCAAACATCGGGGGCAGCAATACGCCATCATCGTGGCTTCTTCCAGAATCAACCTCCTTGCGTGTACCTCGCTTAGGACCCAAGAAATGACGGCAGCAGAAAAGGGAGCCATCACCTTGGCTCTCGCTCAACCAGGGGTTCGGAGGATAGTCAACGATTCCGAGAAAGCCTACTGGAATTACCAGTAGGGTTGGGTGTGCTGACCTGCACTGCCCGTGCTAAAAAAACACTCCCCAAACGATTCCATTCAGCTCATCTGGACACCCCCTCACGCTTCAATGGAGGGCAACAAATACGCCCACCCAACAAGCCTGCGCTTTTACCTCCCGTTCTATGGAGCTGCACGAGGACAGTCACCCGCGTGTCACGTTCAGGGAGATAACCCAGCATTATCACCTTCTGAGACAGACCGTACCTTCGCCTTACCCTGACCTTTCGAGAGAACAACAAACTACCCCACGGCTCATACAATCCGGGCTCCTTCCCACAGCCTACGCGTCTTCACTTAATGTATCCGAATCGCTAGGACGCTGAATGTAAATTTTGCTCAGAAGTAGGAACACTCCGCCCCGTAATCGGCGTGTGCGACTTTAGCCCTGACCGCCCTCCTCTCTTTCCATAACTACCCAACAAGAGCAATGGGAGATGCTGCTATCCAGGCCCTGTCTACCTACCCAGCTTCAGGGGGTGGACAGAACAAAGGCTGCGCGGACTGCATATGGGCCCCACAGAAGGAGGAATCACTCCCCAGGGCTGCACTCTGGGCCGCTCAGAAACAACAGAAGTATTTCTTCTTCCTCCTCCTGCTTCTCTTCCGCAAATCTCGTCGCCTCCGTCCGCGGCGCAGAGACGGAGAAGACAGATCGTCTAACACCGGGTTGTAGCTTACTTTAATTTTATAAAAAAAAAGTTTCCACTCTGGCGCTACACCAGTACAACTCAACCAAACACCGTTCATGCTTCAAGCATTGATTTAACCTTAACAAGAATATTTCTTTGAAGTAATAAATTGTGTGGTTAAGTGTATTTGACTTCTCTCTGGTTTTGCTATAGGTAGAGCGTTGTGAGTGAATTTAAGTGACGTCACATGGGTAATCGTTATGGGTGCCGTTTCCAGCTTTTCTTTCCAACCACATTCACGGGGTGGATTGGCGCGATTTTTTTTGTGACGGCGTACCCTAGGAAAAGAAGACAAATCAGCATTTTGTCAGGTGTGTTAAGTTGAGCGTCGACAAACTTTGACTGCATTCACCGAACTACATTGCTCTAGATATCGCGTATTTCGAACATACTGGGGTGCTACACAACGGTCCTCCAGGGAACCCTGTGGCTTTAGAGTAAGAAAAGGCTTAATGCCTTCTCGCGGTACGTCATACCATTTTGCATACAGGGTGTTTCAGGAAACGTTTTAAGTAATTTTAAACATAGCCTTTCGGAGGTAATAGTCTTGTTTGGACGAAATGGTCTCAGGCCCTGAGGGGTGCCATGAAAGAAATTCCAATGGCTGACTAGCGCAACAACTAACTGGTAGTTGATAATAACTTTGTAATTATTGGAGTTGGACGTGTGACTGAAAAGTAGAAATTGTAGAAGATCGGTAAACCCGATATTTAATGTTTGATTTGCGCAAATATAACTGCCCACCGAACTATTGGCTGAGGACTTAGGTCCTCCGAACGAGCGAACGTCCTTGGGAATGGCAGAAAAACGTGATAAAACCATGCCTACATGTTGATGGTGCTGCGGAAACACCGCCATACGTTTTGTTCGAGGTAAAATAGAGCCACGGCCAGGATATAGCGGAGACGTTTGCCTTCTCTAGCCCAGCCGTGATAAAGCGCGGCTTGCTTGTGAAGTGTGCAGCTCTCCGTGACGTTAAGAAGTGGGCATGCGTTGCGGTGATTTGCATCCCCCGCACTCCAAGGGGTCGCACCCGGTGAATGACGTACTCAGCCCATACTTCAACGGGCAGTTGCAGTTTTGCAAATTATAACACTGGATTTCGGGTTGACAAATGATCCTCTACAATTTACACTTAGAACAACAGGCCTTACTACTATAATACAAAGTAATTAACGATTACTAGATTTGTAAGCGGAAGTAGCACTTAGAACTCGTTTTAGAACTTAGAACCGCAGCCCCTGATGATTTCGTCAAAAAAAAAATTTTATTACTTAGTCTGCCGTAAAGCATCCTGTATAACAGGCCCTAAGTCTCAGCCCAAAGTTGTGACCGATACATTGGCGAGTTGCTGGGCAACCTTTTTTAGAAGAGCGGCATTCGGAGCATGGGGAGTCTGATAGCGTAAAGTTGTATCCTGACGTTGCCAACTAGGAACTGGTTGACATGACCTCAGTACAACATGTAATTTTTACTTACGCTAGTCCACAGCCATAAAAAGGCTATGCTCGCAAAATAAAGCGTTCAGTATCACGGCGATCTGCTTCATGTTAATATCCTCCGCCACTCTCAGTCCACCTCCAGCACAGGCGGGATAGCAATGGAGACGAGTACCGAACCAGCCTTTTGAAGATTACGGAGGGTGCCACCAGCCAGCAGAATAGATGCCACCATTCGACAATGCAAACAATAAGTGAACTTCGAATGTTACCCGAATTTAATCTTGCTTCTAAGCAAACGGCATTGCATATGATGTTAAAAAGGAGCGCTTCTCGTCTCGGCCCTCGGCACAAAAATCATTGATGTGTTATGTGAGCGTTGTGCACCTCGATTGGTCCATCAGTAATCCTACACGGAAATGTTGAAGTTCTAGGAAGATTGTTTTGCACCGATGCCAATCGAGATAGAGTACCCTTTTAAGCTTTTCATAGAATTCCTAAGGAGGACGAATTTGCTCAAAGGTACATTTTCTTACTCCGAAGGATGGCTAACAGATGCAGCTCCGGTTAAATGTTGGATCGCTTGCTACAGGACAGAAAAAGCTCCGGAATTGGAAGTATAGAAATCAAAGGGCCTTGTTTGCTCGACCGAAGTTCACTTTGCAGGCAGCGTAGGACAATGTGCTCGCGGCCTAAGCAGCGGGAAAAGATGGAAAGCTTATGAAGGCTCTGGGCGTGAAGGTCGCGCCGGAACTGCACAAGCAAGCAAGTGAGCGCCGACATACGTCTTCGTAGAAAAGCACCAAGGAGAGGCAAGCACCTTCGGAAGCATGTGACTGGTGCGGCCTCCAGGAGCACCGAGAAATGACCTTCTAGTTCAGAAATGCCAAATGTTTCCAGTGTGAAGGAAACAGGCACCTTACAGCGTTATGCCGTTGGGCAGCCAAGCGGAGTCAAAATATGTTTGCAATTACGGGCAACTCGGATTCGGGCAACAAACAAACGCTGTCTTCGCAGCTGTGCTATGTGAAGTAAGACCCCGTCGAAGAGGACAAGATTTTCGGGTAGTACGGCGAACGTTTTGTTGGGGTGTGTGGGGGGGAGAGGGCGAGTGGATTTCGTTTTGGAAATACACACAGGCTCACCAGTACGTGTGTTATCCTTGGAAGCCTACAACACGCATCGAACAAGCTGGCCAGCGCTCGAGAACCAGGATATTAAGCTGTGATGCTACTTGGAACCACTGTGAGTAGCCGCTAAGCTTAACCTTGTACTTTCTCATGAGGACAAGGCCATTACGGCTCTAGTAAAAGTGTTTTGTCAGTCAGGGTCTTGTTAACGCGGTCGAGGCTTCATACAAAAGATAAACAACTTGAAAGTTCCCATATTTAGCTTGTCCATCTGTGCCAGTTACGTGCTAGGTCAGAGTTTAGAGACAATTTTGACAGACTACAGCAATGCTTTTGAGCCGGAATCAGCCGATTCATGGTACCACCCGCTCACCTGTACGTGAGGGAGGGTGTGCCGCGGAAGTTCTATGGCAACGCCGCTACCAGACGTTACGAAGGACAAGGTGGACGTCACGTTGGCTAGACTATTGGCGTCAGGTGTGCTGACTCCAGTTGAGCATTCTGAGTGAGCAACACCCATTGTATCTGTTGAGAAAGCAGAGGGGTCAATCCGAATTTGTCCGTATTATAGTTAACCATCAACGCAGTGTGCGAAACGGAACAATACCCGCTTCCTTGATAGATGACCTCTTCGCTGCTGTCAACGAGGGAGACTTGTACAGCACATTGGACATGAGCGACGCGTGCAATCAGATACAATTGAAGAAAGAGTCCAGAAACTCAAGTTCAAGACACCCATCAAGCTCAACATACCCATTGGAGACTGTTTTGCCATAAAGTCCTGCCGTTCGGAGCGGCATCTGCTCCGGCTATTTTTTACCCCAACATGGCGGCCATTCTGACAGGCATTCCAAGGGTACAAGTGTATTTGCATGACGTGCTGGTAATGAAAGGAAGCTGGACGGGAGAATCACTGTCAAGGCGGTACTCCAGTGGTTTTGTGACAATGGCATGAGGCTCCACAAAAACACCTGCATCATCTGCAGGCCTGAAGTTTTATACGTTGGTCACAGCATCATCATCGAAGGCATGCAACATCCAGAGAAGAAAATAGAAGGTGTAATGAAGGCTACAAACACCAAAAACCTAAGCTAATTGCGTTGTTGAATCGGTCTTCTCAGTTACTACAGCACATTTTTTCAGAACATGGCTAGCCTGCTTGCTCCGCTCTGCGACCTGCTAAGTGATGATTCCAGTTCGGTATGGGGCACCAAACAGCAAGAAGCGTTTGACCAGTCTGAGCTAACACAGCAGCAAGCCAAAATGCTAAGGAATTTTTATCCCGCCAAGCCACTGCTCGTAGAGTGTAACGCATGGATAAGAAGATAAGCAGTGCTGGAAGCATCGATAAGCAGATAGGGTTGCGCTCACGAAGGCTGTCTAAGGCGGAATGAAATGATTCTCAACTGAAGCGAGAGGCATCGTTATTGGTTTTTGGGGTTACGAAGTTTGGCAGTTCCTGCTTCGGCGACTTTTTATACTTGTTACACATTACAAGCCGTTGGTAGGTTTGCTCTGAGAACTCCGCCCCCCGCACCTCGCGGCCGCGGCCCTGATGCAGCGTTGGGTTTTAATGCTGGGAGCACATCAGTAAAAGATTGAGTACAAGTCCTGTCGTGAAAACCAAAACGTAGACGCCCTTAGTAGACATCCATTAAACGCCCTCGAACAAGTCACCGAGGAGCTTCAAGGCTACGTGGGTTCGTTAAATTTTAAAACACACAACGTTCGCCGCAAGTGCTCCGGGATATGACTTCAAAGGACGAGTCACTCAAGACAGTCCGAGATGGTTGACCCCATGGCTGACCAAGTGACCGGGAAGGATCCGACCCACGCTTGCAACCGTATCTGTCAAAGAATTTGGAGCTGACAGTGGTTCATGTTCTCATTTATTGGCGCCATCGAGTCATCCTGCCTGCTGCTACACGTAAACAATTGATAGAAAGGCTCTTAGAGACGCACCAGGGGGCCTCTGGAATGAAGTCTGTCAATCGCACAATTGTCTGGTGGCAAAGATTGGATGGTAACTTCAAACAAATGGCGAATAATTGTCCAACTTGCGTACAATCTAGGCCTATGCCACCGATGAAGCCACCTGTTAACTGGCCGATGACTCAGGAGATCTGGTAGAGGGACCATGTTCACTTTGCGGGGCCATTGAACAGCGTGATGGTTTTTGTAATGGCGGATTCCCACTTCTAAGCCAATAGACGCAGTCACCATTCCACACGCTATGGCCGAGGCTACTATCCCGGCGCTGCGCGAGATCTTCACCCGGTTAGGTATACTCAGAACGGTGCTAAGCGACAATGAATCACAGTGTACTTTGTAGGCATTTGGCAAACTTCAGGATTAAAACAACGTCAAACCCTTCCGCACCGCACCTTGCCACCCGCAAATAAACGGGCTAGCCGTAAGGGCCTTTAGGGCCATCATGGATGGTTTGAAGAAGCTTTAGGTTGGCAGTCTACCTATACGTTTTGCGAGGCTTTTTGACTATAGGAGAACACCTCGGGAAGGCGGTTACTCCCCGCCCTAGCGGTTGTTAGGATACCACATTTGTCGCACCTGGACACCTGCCTTCCTCAGCCTTTGTATTTTTCTTCCTCTACGCGGGAGTACAGCGAAAGTATGCTTGTCTCCGGTGACTCTGTCTTGGGCCAGGCCCAGGCAAATTGTATTTCTGTACCATATAAATCAGAACACTTCCCAGCATAGAAATTGCATTGATTTTTGAAATTCTTTTTCGCCTACATCAAGCTTTTATGCTACATTTATTTTTTTTTAATATGGGGCAGAAATTCACGCGATTGATATCTGTATGGTTTAATGTGACGAAGATACACCTTGGATGTGCGTAGCAGCATAGCGGAGGTTTCTAGGATAGTTTTGACACTCTGAGGATCAAAGCATCCGCCAAAATCTGAACTTACAAAAGTTTCCAATTTTTACTTCCATCAAAAAAGCATCTTGCACGGCCGGTAAACGCCTTAGCCATGGAGCCAGCGTGACTGGTACAGAGCACTATAAACCGAACTTTATTCAACAAAGCAAGCTATGACACCGGAACTTTTAAAACACAGCGCCCCCATCTCAGGCCAGAAATAGACAACTGTACTCATGCGCACGACAAATAAGCAGTTAGGCTGATTTATAACGCTTGAATTTGCTTAAACCCACTTACAGAAATCAAAACAGAAATATATATTCACAAGTCAGTCGCATAGGGTTGCAATTTTGAATTCTTGTGCAGGTTTCATAAAAAGGTCGTGAAAAATTCCGCTCAAGAATACTTTGACTATAAATCGGTCGTCTTTTATAAAAAGCCACCTTTTGCCACCTTTATGCAAATTGACACATTGAAAATGGATAGGCTTCGGACTATGCCACTGGCGAAGCCACCTGTCAACTGGTCGATGACTCAGGAGACCTGGTAACGAGTCCATGTTGATTTTTAAGGGACATTGAAGAGCTTGATTATAATGGTAGTGGTGGATTCGCACGCTAAGCGGATGCAGGTAGTCACCATTCAGCACGTCACGGCCGAGACTACTATCAGGCTTCCACTGCTCGAGATGTTAACCCGAATAGGTATACTCAGAACTGTATATTTACTCGGTATACAGTACTATGACGGTGCAAAAGACGGACACTCTCCGGGCCAACGGTTCTTGGGGTACCATATTCGATCGTACCTGGACACCAGCGTTCCTCCGCCTGTGTCTTTTTCTTTCTGTACGCGGGAGGACAGCGAAAGTACGCCTGGCCCCAGGTGACTTTGACGGCGCACGCCATTTCGGGGAAGGATACCGCTGGCTTCCAGGAACTGTAGAAGGAACAACGGGATCTCGCATGGTCACAATTATAGACGGATGAAGGTGAGCTGCAGCGACACTTAGATCATGTTCGCACAGGTCAGTCCTCAGCCAAAGTGACGAAAGCCTCTCCGAAACGAGCGGCGTGAGTGCAGGAAATAGCGCTGGTGCTTTTAGGTTCAAAGTACCTTAGGACCTCGCAAAGTCCGTCCGTTGGCGTCCGTACATTATGGACGGACGCCTCCGAGGACGTCGCAGAAAAAAAAAAGAAACCAGCACCGGCGAGATTTTAACCACCGACTCCCGCAAGAACACGCAAGGAAACAAATGAGCGACCACTAGACTACCCCGCCAGACAGAAATTTGAATAGAAACTAGGTACTTAAGTGTACAGCTGCCTCGCAATGCCCGTTGGCGTTCGTTTGCATCCGTGCACACAGCATGAAAATGGAAAAATATGTGAATCAAGCCACCTAAAAGGGTACAAAACGCCAAAAAATCACACTTCTCGATTGCGTGAACAATGCCGAGGGTGCGAAGTACTGGACGGGATTTGTATTTCTCGTGGCGCTTGTCATTTACGCTGCATTTACTGCACCTAAAAATCATTTATTATTCAGAGTGCCTCAGCGCGGTGAGACGATGGCGCTGATCACGCAGGCAATGCACAACTTCAAACCGAGTGGTTCGCACCCACTTAATCGTTCACTCAGTGGAGATGTAGGCTTTTTCGAGAAAGGAGCGGCGCTGGCGCACCCCGTTCCCGGTAAAGACTACCTAATTCAGTAAATCCGGCGATCTCGCCGTAACAAGAACACAAGTCACCTTTCTTCACTTGAAGGATGGAGGATTGTATTAGCCTGACGTTGCAAATTTGGAAGCGTGTTATTGTGACATCAGTGTGAAGGCCGTCCTCCGGAATACATCGGAGCTTTGAAAATGGTACCTGATGTAACTTTGATGTACACGTAAAAATTTCGCTTTGGCGACGCTGAAACTGGACGTTTTTTGTAATGGTCATGGTGGCATTGTGTTCATGCCGAAAACGTCAACACCCCTGCAGTCATTGTCGGGCACGCATTCGAAGGTGTTCAGCGGCATGCCGCAGGTTACCTGTGTTTTACATGGGTGCGGAATCAATGATGGTGCCTTTGTACAAATACAATTATTTGCATCACAGCCACTCATCATCCGCTTGTGTGGATTAGCCGCATCTCTTCATGTCGGACTCGTTTCAAGCGCACGAACGTGGAGGACATCGATTGATATAACGAGGAGGAAAGCATACGAAGATCATATGACGGTAATGTCACTGCTAGGGTGGTATGGGAAGGGCAACAAACGAGAAGATCGCTGTGGCAGCGACTCGCCATGGCGCAACGCTGGAGTATCTGGCGCACTCTTGCGTTTTTAAATCAAACGATCTCTATGATACACAAAAGAAGTGCTGCCCTAGGAGAGGTAAATGGCAGGCACCGACATAATTCAGTGGTGCCGGCACCAAAAGAGGAGTAGTGCGCTCTCGCTAATGATGCTGCAGTTGTACCGCTCAAGTTCTAAATGAGGGACTACCGCAATTGTCAGGCAATTTTTAAACACGGCATTCTTCATTAGGCTCCTTTGATTCGGAAATATGATGTGTGTGTACGTTTGCTTGTCTGTCCGTCTCTGGGGCTGTTCCTCCATTTAGCCGACTAGCCAAATTTATAGCGGGGTTTCATTATAATTTATTTATTGTACCCTTCAGCGCCCCTTGCGGGGTATTATATGAGCAAGACGTTTCAATTATCAAGGCCATTTTGAAACATCTGGTTCTTTTGGCAATATACTCACTTTTCAGCAATGTCGAGAAACAAGAAAATTTTACGCATACCTGAGGCAAAGCATCATCTTTTGAGTAATATTCCAGCGTTTCTTTGTCAAAATATACCTGCATGCTTGAATTATGCGACAGCAAATGAAGTATTGCAGCCACTGTAGAAAAATTGGCGGCGTATCTCCTCCGTTCGTTGCAAATCTCGACAAAATACGACAGTCATTATCCACTTCTGCCATGTAAATGCCTCATTTCACTTTCCCGCTCACCTCTCATGTTGTTCCTGGTGCGTCGCGCTGCTCCCAAGGTAAAGACGCCGAAGGTTTGCTTAAACGATGATGATGGTTGGTGTTTAATGGCGCAAAGCCAACGAGGGTAAAGAGCGCCAGAGAAGAAGTTATTTAATGAAGAGACGTGATTACCACAAAAGGGTACGTATAAAAACGTGTAAACGGAACATAGTAAAATCAGTTAAAGATAACGGTAATGGATGGTGTATAGGGCCAAATTTGATTATGCGTGATAGGAAATAAGGTTTAAAAACTTAACGTCTAACAAATACTCAAACACACGTTTCACGGAAACAATGGCATTGTCACCTAGATGCAGCGATGGGTGTAGTGGGATATGTTGGCTGTAGAGTTCTCTGAAGTGTTTGTGTCATGTTGTGTGAAGTGCTTTGCATGCGATTAGTATGTGCACTACGGATAGCGCCTCTCCGCACCTGCTGCACTAGGGTCTAGAAGATCCCGTCAGCAGATACGAGTGCATTGCATGGGTGTTCCCTATCCGCAACCTACCCAAGGCGCCTTCCGTGTGTCTCTTGTATGAGTCAGCTGTGTACCGCCCCAAGTGTGACTTTATTACATGTAGTTTGTGGTCTGTCTGCTCATCATATTGTGTTTGCCATGTTCTGCGCAGGTGTTGTCTTATGTATGGCTTCAGGTCTGTGTAGGGTATCGTTATAATGTCTACAGTGTTCCTGAGTGCAGCAGCAGCAGCCCTCTCGTCTGCCAACTCGTTCCCAGCGATCCTTGTGTGTCCTGGGATCCACCCGAGGACCAGCTCATGCTTTTGTGCATACACGGACATGATAGTGTTGAATACAAGATTAACTATGTGATTTTGGGGGCGGGATTGTGCGATGACAGTGCACCAACAATACTCAAAGAATCTGTATAGATGATGGAATTGGGAATTTGATTTTCAAGAACGTGTCGTACAATCAGTAAAATATCATACGCTTCAGCTAAAAAAATTGTTGTGTGCACAATGCTGGTTCTTGCTGCATGAAAATTTGGACCATGAGCAGCGCACGACACCATAGTGGAGATTTTAGAAGCGTCACTATAAAATTCGGCACACGTGTATTCAAACTGCAAGGACAGAAAGTGCTGCAGTATTGCAGCTCGTGGTACCAGATTTCTATCAAGTCTCATAAAAGAAAGGTCGCACGACACAGGGCGAACTTTCCGAGGCGGTAAAATGTTTGAAAAGGATGACCTGTACACATCTAGGAACGAAGGACTCAGATCCCGGCTCACTCTCTCACTCTAAGTGAAAAGGGCAGAGGAACGGATAGGCGATTTACACAGAGCAGAGACGTTGATGTATCGTTAAAAACTGGATAAAAAGGATGGTTATTTGGTGATGAAATCTTAAAAACATAAAGCAAATTTATGAACGTTCGTTGATTCTGAAGACTCCACTTATTTCACTCGACATACCGACTCTCGACAGGGCTAGCGCGAAAAGCACCCGAGGCGAGACAAAGCCCCAAGTGTAGCACTGGGTCAAGAATTCGCAACGCTGTTGTACTAGCCGACCCATATACCACACTGCCATAGTCCGAACGAGACCCAAGCAAAACAGTATACAGCGGTAGTAGGAGTTTGTCGGAACCATACGATTGGTGGGAGAGAACCTTCAGATTATTCATTGTTTTGAGACATTTATTTTTAAGTTGCTTGGTGTGTGGAATGAATGTGAGTTTCTGATTAAACACAACACCTAAATACGTGTGCTGCTTGTTCACAGGAAGTGACACGCCATTAAGAGTAATGTCTGGGTCCGGAAGGATCCCGCACTTCCTGGAGAACACAATGCAGGAGCTTTTTTGCAAGATTCAATTTAAACCAATTCTTGTCTGCCCATCCGGTAAGCTTCTTGACACCAAACTGGACTTTGAAGTTCGCATATTGACATATTACATGATTTAAAAGAAATGTGTACATCGTCTACATACATAAAATAAGAGAATGTTGGTGGCAGTGCCTTCCCAAGAGAGTTCATTCTTACTATGAAGAGAGTGCAACTCAACACGCCACCATGCGGCACGCCATTTTCTTGGACATGAACCTTTGAAAGTGCACAACCAACTCTTACTCTGAACGTTCTCTCTGACAAATAACTAACAAGGATGTTCAACATGTTACCCGAAACACCGAATGATTTCAGGTCACTAAGGATCCCATAACGCCAAGCGGTGTCGTAGGCCTTCTCGAGGTCGAAAAAGACAGTTAAACAGTACTGCTTATGCACGAAGGCATCCATGGTGTAGGAGTCAAGTGCAACGAGTTGATCGTTCGTCGATTGTCCCACCCTAAAGCCTGCCTTGCAGCTCAAGAGAAGACCATTGTACTCGAGGAAGTACACTAGCCTGCGATTGATCATCCTCTCGAAGAGCTTGCACAGGCAGCTCGTCAGGGACGGTAACTTGAGGGGGACGACGGGTCCTTTTCCTCCTTCAAGAAAACCACTACAATGGCCTCCCTCCAAAAGTGTGGAATGTGCCCCGAAAGCCATATTTTATTATATAGATGTAGAAGTGCTTCAAGTGTGTCTGTGTGTAGGTGTTGTATCATTGTATAAATAATGTTGTCTGGGCCTGGAGCTGAGGGTTTACACGTGCTCAGAGCAGCCCTCAGCAGATGCAGTAAAAACTGGTAGTTGTAAGCAGTCTGTGATTTGTTGTTGTCGTGTAGGGACTTTTTTCACTGGAGTCGCTATACTTCAGGGAAGTGTTCGTGTAGTGTGCTCAACTTGACACTTGTTGGAAGTGTTGTGCGAGTGTGTCAGCCTGATCTTCCAGTGTGTCCCCTCTTGTACTGACCCGGGGCAGGCTGTGTGTTTGCTGTCCTTTGAGTTTTCATATACGTGTCCATACCTTGCGTGTGTCTGTGTATCCGTTAATAGATGTTATGAATGAGCGCCAACTATCTCTTTTTGCCTCACGGCGCACACGTTTTCCGTATGCCTAGGCCCGTTTGAACAAGAGGAGGTTTCCCTACGTGGGGTACCGACGGAGGATACCCCAAGCCTTGTTCTGGGCCTCTCGCGCCCGCCTACGGTCCTCATTCCACCACGGCCTCCGCTGGTTGCGCGGGGCACCAGAGGCGTGGGGAATGGACTTTTCGGGGGCGTCGAGGATGTGCGCCGTGAGCAGTCAGGTAGCTTCTTCAACGTGTAGGTGTTTTATGGTTGTGTGGTGTCGTTTCGATGTCTCTGTAAATGTGTTCCAGTTAGCTCGTGCTCCATTGAAGTTACTATGGGAAGATGGACTGCGTGGGCCTTTACCTATATACGTTAGTGAGGTGGGGAAGTGGTCACTGCCATATGGGTCAGTGCCCACACCCCACTCGAGAAGAGGAAAGAGAACTGCGGAGCCAATAGCCAAGTGAAGGTATGAGTATGTGTTGTGTCCTATGTTATGGTATGTAGGCTGTTTATTGTTGAAAAGGTATGCTCCTTAAGATGTAAGAAATTTTTCTATCAGGCGACCTCGGGCATCCGTACGAGTAGAGCCCCAAAGACATTTGTGTGCATTAAGGTCGCTTGTTAGGATGTTTGGTTCGGGCAGCTGGTCAACCAGCGCCTCGACGTCAGAGCTCATAAGTGCAAGATCAGGAGTAATGTATATGAAGCGTACCGTTATCAACCTATAAATATTATTGTTCGAACTGCTACAGCATCAAGGACAGTGTTCAAAGTTACAGTGTGGCATGCTGAGGATTTCCGGGCGATTATGGCCACACCCCCAGAAGAGTGTGTGCATCCATCCCTGTCTTTCCTGTATACCAGGTAACAATTCAAGAAATTTGTGTGTTTAGAATTCAAATGTCTTTCTTGAACACACATTAAACTTGGCTGATTTGTATGCAGAATCTCATACACGTCGTCAAGAGTATTTAGAAGGCCTCTGCAGTTCCATTGAACAATAGTTTCTCTTCCCATTATTTAGTGTGAGAGCTACTGGAGTGTGTATGTTTATGTGTCGTCTTTTGGGGCTGGGACTGTTGGATTGGGCTTTTTGGGCCTTTCTGTAGGCTTGGACGCCGGAGGCCGCTCCTTGCGCTGCATTGCAGGCAAGAACTGCGCGACGTCCATCTGGTCGTGCGATGTCCTGGGTGTGCCCGTGGAACAGGGCCCACCAGAATTGGCCCCCCTTCGGGGGCCCTTCGTTTGACCCGCCACCGCCGCCGGTGATGGAGGCACCAGAAGTGGCACGGGTGGTGCGGTGGCGGTGGGAGCTGGTGCGGGGCTCGTGGTTTCCATGGCACCCTCCAACGCACTGGAGGGTGGGGAAGCAGGGACGGGAGCGGCACCGGTGCCGATTGAAGAGGTTGCCACCACGACAGCTGCTGGCTCAGCGAGCGGTGCGGAGACGGGTGGGGCTGCCAGAGGCAACCCAGGGGGGAGGGGGGCGGGGGCGGAACCAAGTCCGACTCGCGGTACTGGCTCCCCGCCCCCCGGCGAGCTGCGTCGGCGTACCTCCTCAGAGGGAAAGAGGCGAATCTCTTTCGCGCCTCTAGGAAGGTGATGTTTTCCGTGACCTTGATGTTTATTATTTTTTTCTCAAGTTTCAACCGCTCGCAGGCTCGCGAATATGCAGCGTGAGGTCCTTGGCAATTGGCACAGAGCAATAGATTGGATGTACAGTCATCAGTGAGATAGTGCTGGGCACATTTGGTGCAGGTTGGCTGGCCCCGACACGAGTTAGTACCGTGCCCGAACCGCTGGCACTTGTAGGAGCGACGCGGACTCTGGACGTTTGCTCGGACGGATAATGAGAGGAAGCCTGCTTTAATGGATTCAGGAAGTGTGGAGTGGTTGAAAGTCAAGAATTTATGCTTTGTGGGGATTTCCTGCTTATCTCGTCTGATGGTGCCTATCTCATCTCGCCTCACTTCAGTTACACCCTGATCTTTCAGGCCTTCCAACAGATCAGCTTCGGTTTCATTCAACAAATCGGACTCCCAAATCACACCCTGCGAGCTGTTGAGGCTACGACGGGCAGTGACTCTGATGGCCAGATCTGCCATGCAAGTTAGGGTCAGGAGGTTAGTAGCTTGTTGCTGCGTCTTGACATTTACTAAGACTTCACCTGTACGGAGTTTCTTAGCATCGAATGATTTTCCGAGGATGCCTTCGAGGAACTTAGTGATCAAGAATACGGACTTCGAAGAAAAAGGGTTTGTTTTGTCAACTGCCTCGACAACCAAGAATCGTGGATAGTTGTCAGGTTTCAGAATGTTGATCGTTGGAAGGGGTGGGAAGGATACTTCGGTGCGGCCCCTTTTCGGGGGCTGATCACGTTTTTGTTTGGGGGGGGGGTTGATTTATTCATATGGCATAGTATAAAAGCAGGCAGACGTGGGTACTTTTTTCTTTGACCTTACCCTGATAATCAAAGAGGTCCCGGAGCTCCCTGTCTGGTAGACAGGCAGGGAGCCCATCGGCCGGAGCTTGACCAAGGCTCTGACAGCCACCGTTAACGGCTTCTACCCTTTACCTTTAAACACCTCACCACGGTTGGACACAGCTTATGTATGGCAGCTCGGGGTCCGCGGTGTCGCTGCTCACCGTCACCATGAATACTCAAGGTGCCCCGTGCGGGGAGGTTTGCTTAAATCATTTTATTTTACCGCGTTACTGCTCCAGGCCGGGTGTTTCGATGCCAACGCTGCCGTACTCCGGAGACGCGCGTGAATCGAGGCGCCATAATTTAACGTTCATAGAACCACGTTGCTCTACTACACCTGCATTCCAAGGAGAACGTGGAACCTATCTAGCGGATTGTTTTGTTACTGGTACCGGTTAATTTCTAAAATGGTCCCAGAAGCAATAGTTGCATGGGTGACACCAGGTGACGGCGGAGTGCATTTTTTTCTTTAGTTGATGAAGTATTTCGTTTCGCTAATATAAGCATGTATGACTTTTTATACAGGAACACGGCAACTGTCACTTCTGTATTAATTTGTTTTCTTATATCTGTGTCGAAAGCCAGAAACAATTGAGCACGTGTTCTTGGACTGTTGGGGAGCGGTGTTCTTTTGGGACATCCCCCACCGAACAATCAAAAAAGATTTGCCTGTGGATGCCTACGTTATTAAGGTTTTGGCAATTGAAAATGAGTACGGTCTGCCGCTTGACACAATTACGCTGTATTGACTACATCGCATCTGGAGAAACAGGATGGCGGCACGCTACTCCGAGCCAGATGCCAGACCTATTCAGCAGTACTTCAAAGAGTCGATAGGTTCTTTTGTACAGATACAGAAACTTCAGCCCTCTAAACAAGAGTGGCTACCCACAATTGTAGAATTGTTCGTAATGAAAGAATATTGAAATCACCCCGCTTGCCCAAGAAGGGCCGCAGTACTAGTGTTTGTAATGAGTATTGAGTGTACACATCATCAGTTACGTGTGTTTTGTTTTCCATACTGTCAAAGAAGGCAATAAAAAAGAGTGGCTGAATCGAGTGACAGACGGACAGAGAGACAAACAAACAGACCAACATTTCTGGGTTTAAGTAGCCCAAGAAAGACTATCGTCTTTAAAAAACCTGCATTGCAGCGCCGAGGAAAGTAGGCCCCTTTTGGCAGAGGCCCTCAAAGCGAATGTTCACGAGTTTAGGAGGTGTACTACCAGGTGGCGCAACGAGTGTTGCCAAACGTGTCTTCAAAGGTAGGATCCGCAATTTGTATTTGCTTTCTTCATGACTACACCAGCCGACGAAATTATACTCAGTCGTGCACGCCATTATATATTGTCTGCAGAATGCATATAGCTCTGGAAAACACGGTGCCACGGCACGCGCTTTTCCACACCTGAACGACCATGTCAGTGGTCGTGAAGTGCCACGTGTAGACGTAAACACCGCACCGAAAACGCAAAGACATAATTTCAGACTTTTTGCAGCAGGGTCAGCAGAAGTATATCGTGTTTTGTTGACAATTGCAGCGAAGGAAGCTGATCTGCGAGCAATTCTTTCTCAAACTTTTTCTCTAAATATTTCAACTATATGTTCTTGGGGCGAAGAATGCAACTTCAGACAGGTACATTCAAGCCAAAGTAAAGGTCGGTCGGTTGTTACCATATCATTCGTGTAAAAAGCAGCCTCTTGTCAGCAGCTGGTGATCATCAGGATAGGACTTTGAACTAGTGGGACATAGCATCAGCGGTTCTGAGCACAGTACGTTTGTTGAAGATTTTTCGACATCGTAACATCATGAAATGAGAAAGGTATTCCCTAGATCTGCAGGTCAACTGTTGCCTCTTCTATGACCAAAAGGCTATTTCTAAAGTTGCCCTGCGAAATGACTTTGGGACAATGAATCTGTCAAGTATTTGGTTTTCAGCCTTAGATTTTTCCACTAACCTAATTAAACTGAGAAAGCGCTGCTATAGCAAAAAGCAAAATATATTTTAATTAGGAAGACAACAGGTCACTCTACTTTAACTAACTTTCAACGTGCACTTGGCTCAATTAAACGGCAAATGTTGTTTCTGAAATTGCCTTGACATAAAAATAGGTTCTGTCTTTGAAACCGCCTGAAAGTTATATAACTGTTCCCAAACAATTCACTTTTATTCTCGGATATCGATGTTGAGAGCATTTTCGTACGGGGTTTTGCAAAATTTGTTGTGGGGGGATATTGTTTTTTGTGTATATTAACGGCAATGTACGCATACCACGAACCCCAGATACCGTCTTGTATGCCTAAGATACTAATATATTTTTTACAAAGATAGTTAAGGAGTTTTATTAGGAGTGTTAAAACGTTATTAAGTAACTCGGGTATTTGAAATTGAATTAATTGGACATAAACATGTTAACAAGTAGATACCTAATGCACAGGCCTTCAGATAAATCAGACGACATATCCAATAAATTTTGAAAGGGGTGTTTAACGTGTCCATTCTCATCAATTCGAGAGAGCTGTTTTCGAAGGAAGTCTGAGCTTCACACAAAATATGAATAAATTGCATGTACATGTGTCCAGCTCCATGTAAAGGTTTTAGAAAAATAGAAATTTGGCACAAAATTCTTCATTTTTCACCAATATTACGCTCTCGTACAATCTCACACTCCTGCCTGCTAGTATGGGACACGACTACAAGAACCAACATGAACTGACTGACTGCCCTAGGAAAACTAGAAGTTAATAATATCGAAAATCACTTTTCTCAGAACTAGCCTTACATAATTTTTGGAAGCATGAGTTGTTAGATGTGTGGCAGCTGTTTGAACGAAATCTTTTAATACCAATTCGTGACAAAATACCGAGTGAATACGGCTTTTATTGACACTTTCACAAACACGACATGTATTACGCATTGAACATTAACTATCCCAACCTCCAATATTTGGGATAAATAAGATCGATGACTTTGTTTAACACATAGCTTTCTGTAAAATCAACCTTATATTTGGCAAATGGCAAATGAGTCCAGCTTGATTCATGCCTATATCCTCAACGTTAGGCTATAATACACTTCTGATTCTATGCAGTTAAAGTCTTAGAATCGTTGAGTGCCTTAAATCTTCACGTTGTTTCTACTTGTGTATACTTCTATGCCAACACGTCTTTTTGCCAACTTTCTTCGTAGCAATCTTTTTTTATACAGTGTTTTTTTGTGGAAATTTTCTGCTACCGATGTATGAAACTCCTATGCGATGGCGACTCGGCATCAGTCTACAGACCCCACATGCCTTTAACTTACTCACCCCAGACGTCATCGTTCTATTAGAATCACTGAATATACTGGTTGGGTTACATTAACCACGTTTAGATATAGCTGTGGGTCGGGGTTGCCATTTTAGAGTTTGCTGCAGAACCATATCGTTATCCCGAGTATTTAGCATTGACGGTAGTGGCTGATGGTCTTCGAGCTGGACACTTTGGACATTGTGCCGACATCGGGTTCGTTGAGCCCTACACAGGCAATTTGACGCGCCGTATTTGGAGGGTTCAGTATTATTTGAACCACATGGGGTTCTGCTGCGTGCGGCACAATCTGGAACACCAGGCTTTTTGCTTTTCGCCTCCGTCAGAAAAGCGGCCGCCACTTCTGGGAACAGAGCCCGCGCCCCTGTGAACTTAGGCTTTGAGCCACCGCAGCAAATTCATGTCCGGACCCGCGCGCCCACTACGTTCATGATTCATGCCAGGGGTACCGCTGAGCAAGGGTCTTGAGGGCGCGTTTTGAGCCATTTCTTTTCGATGCGTAATTCTGCAGTGTCGTCTTTGGTAATTTTTGTTTTCAAGTAGTAAAATTTCACCACCAATTGATGTTGATTTTTATTCATTCCAAGTGGGTCTGATATTTCTTAGTGAAAGTAGGCTCTACTGCAGCATCTCTCTTATAAGGCAATGGTTTATGGTTAAAGGAAGTTATTTGCAGGTTCTCTGGCAGAGCAACTAGTCAATATTCCTGTGCTCATCAGGCAAACAAGGGTGTGGTGGGGGAACCGTTGCAGTGCGAGTCTTTGTGGACTACTTCCAGACGATTTCGCTTGTTGCTATGATATGGCAGCACAGCGGACGACAATCAAGATTTCTCCCCACATCAATATTTTTGGGGGGATTTTAATTTCACATTATGCGGCAATTGTCTGCGTCTGTGACACCAATACGCCTCTCTTGGTGACGGGTAGTAAAGCGGGCGATCTACAAATTCCCTTTGCATATTACACTGCTGGGCTATCGCTGTTGTTTAAAGAGCGGAGAAGAGCCAAGGGTCCATGGCATTCCTATATCACGTGGGTTAGCGGTGCACGTTCTAGTTGCTGCGTCGTTGAAATAAGGGACCTTTGTTTTTACGGACCACAGCAGGCATTTGTATGGCTGGATGTCCATTTTGACCCCATAACACTGTCAATATTCACTATCTTTGGTGGTAGTAGTGCGTTGTGACAGTTTGTTCTGTATTCGATAATTGTGTAATTTGAAATGCAATTTTTGCAACGGTTGTTGAGGTAGTACGAAATACCAATCGTTTGAAAAAGCATTTTTGTTGCTCATTTCCTTTATTCCGGGAAAAGTTCTTTCTTGAAGTTATTCTGACGACTCCAAAAAAACTCGTCATGCTGTTTCAGCACAAGCTGAACAGAACTTACAAGTGCAGTTGAAGTTAATCTACGACGCAGTGCAATTACGCGTTTGAAAACAAGGACTAATCTTGACGTAGAGATTACACATCCCGGATAATATTTTTGTCAGAGCTTTTTGTAAGCTGGTCGCAGTTTAATTGCATAAACCACTTTTCTGGGTTTTCAAGAGGATGCGCCAGGACTGGGGCAAATGCCTCTATGGCTACAGGAATAAAATCACAGTGAATGTGCTAATGTGAAGCTATTCGTTCGATTGTTTTGGTCGGGTTTTCTGGAAGCAATCCAAATTAAGCTATTCACATCGGTATTTCCGATTCTCACCTCGCTTGGTTTTGTTGCATGTTCATCATACTTATCAACAGCCTACTTAGGTGCACAGAAGCACGGAGGCCTATCCCACTTACCTCCAACCGCTCCTGACGCTGGCTACTCGATTTCCTTATTGGCCTTTGAACGTACGTATTTCTTCCTTCCATCGAGAGAATGGCATCTGCCTTCATCCAGATTCATCTCTCAGTATCCACTTTGTTACCTTCGTGGTCCACCAGCTGTATTTCGCCTCACAATATGGTCAGCTCAAGTCTTTTCCCTTTTCTGTATTTGAGCTATGATATGAACTACCTGAGTTTGTTAACCTGATCCGGGAAGCGTGCTTCCCGTACCAAAAAGTTACTCCTATCAATATTTGTTCAATCGCTCGTTGAGAAAATTCAAAATTTTGCTTCCAGTTGTTAAGTGAGGCGCAAATATATTACATATTATATTTAGTTACAATCCACGTTTCTATACATCACGCGCGTTTTGTTACATAGCCTCAAGTGGGAATCGTAGGTCTGCTTCCTTGTCCATTTTATCTCCGGTTTGTTGGTCATACCCAAAAAGCAAGCCTAGTTTTGAAAGAAGGATTGGCCTGCTTTTTTTATGATTGGCGAAATCGCTGTTCGTTGGCCTTCCTCTCGACGACCTCTGCCTGTGAACTGGCTGCTTCCAGACAATATTGTAAAGCACCAAGCTTGCGGACTTAGCACCCGGAGGAGATGCCAAAAGAAACAAAAGCGCCAGGTGGTTCTTCTGGTCAAGCAACGTTTACGATAGCGTACTTGCGCCACTAAACAAAGTAAAAAAACAATGAAGCCGGCAGTTGCAATGAAGAAGTTGACACACTGGCATTTTGAGTGGATAGTCAGATGCCGTGGCGTATGCTCTGACGGAATTAACAAAGACACAATCTATGCATCAAAACGATCGAATTACGTCGACACTATTGCCGATAAAAAACAGCCAGTGTAGGGTGTCTGCCCCTATGTCATGCCCTTTCCCTTCACCGTCAAAAACTGATTACGTGGCGTAGCGTAAGACAAAAAGGACCCAGCGGCCCCTTCACTTTGAATACCGGATAGAATTACAAGATTCAACTGTGCCTTGCTGAAAACCGTAAGGAAAACCGTCACAGCCGTCACAGAAGCGCAGATTGTGGAAGTATTTAGCATAAACAGCGTAAATCGTATTCGAACCAAATCTTTGTTGTCTGGTTAAAATAACACGTTTTCCGAATGTATTCGCACCTAATATGTTGGTTCCAGCGTTGCGCCGCCATAAAAATGTTCGAACTTTAACCATGCCTTAAAAATTTTAGAACAAATAGAGGCACCCTGTTACAACCCGTGCTAATGTGGATGAGGTGCGAATTTGTGAAGAAAGAGAAAGCGCTACTCTCTAGCATTTGGATGTCCAAAATATCGACATTTCACCATTTGTGTGGTCAAACTAAGCAATACATTTTGGGAGACCCACATTTTTCTAATCCAGGCAAAAACACAATGCCTAGACATTCCGCTGCGTAGGCAACCATCGTGCACACACCCTTCTCGGTAGAAAAACGTTTTACGTGATGCTAAGGCAATAACAAACAGACCATTGGAAGTGCATAAAAGCCATACATTATATTTTGAGCAGCCGCCGCCAGGCGTTGGTTCGGGTGGGCTATTGGTTGAATGCAATCTGTAAAATATGGAGGTAGATTTAACACTAGGCTTTTCGGCAAGATCAGCGATTTCGTAGACATTGCATGCCAGAGTGACAGGCCTTTTCATTGTTGCCAAAGTATCTTTAAAATCTTGATTTGTGCGCTGCGTTGATTACCTTATCACATACTTCCAAAATGTTTATGTTAAAAATATTTGTGTATTTAGGTGTCTACAAATTTATATGTTTCATTGAAGAAAAAAAAGAAGCTTTTGCATACGTACAAAGAAGGCTTATTCAACCACCAAATAGCGGAAATTTTTATTACGAACCTTCTGCCTTAAATGGTATAGTATCTGCATCGCAATGTGTAAGCGTTCAAATGAAGTATCGCTGCATCAGTTACTTAACATAATATGCTATGCACAAAATATCTTTATAGTAAGTATTTGTCCTGAAGTGATGTGGTACTTGGGATCAATCCTAAAGTGTGATGTGTCTTCTTGTCGTCTAAACAAATTCCCAAAATTTGCTTGAAAAACGATTCTTAATCGCCAACAATATATTGATTTGATTGACTACCCTACGCACATTTGGAGCGCTATTTTCATTGCAGAAATAATTTAATCCCAGAAGTGCATGTTGTTTTTTTAAATGTTGTTTTCTTTAGGAGCCGGGTATTTAATCACCATTTTTTCCGTAAACCACGCCAGTGTGAAAGGCCAGTACAAGGAGTGTTTGTTTCCTTTGCAAAGGGTAGAAGACCTATATATAATTTTCAAAGCAATTAATTTCCTGTGAGCGTAAAGTCACAAGCGTCGACTTTTTTAAAAAAAAAGTTCCCCTCGGGGACAAAGGTTAGAGGTGTCTTTTTTCGAAATATGTTCGACCGTAATTCATTATGCGAAGAAAGTCTTTCTGTAATGTGTCTAAAATTTACCTATTATGTTTACCATAACGTTTAGTCTAGATATATTGTGTTGAATTATGACTTAGTGTATAAAAAAACAGTGGCTCATCTACATAATAATGTGTTCAACCAACAGCTGGCTCGTTTCTAAGTTGTGGTGGACCTAAAAATGAATAGAATGAACATTCCATAAGTATCTAAGGAGCACCACTCATTGTGTTGCTTTTGAAATTCAGTGTTTTATATGTTCTGCAAGGCATAAAGAACATATTATTGCTTTTTTCACAGTTACTATATTATGTGCCTTTTTACGAAGGCTGGATATAAGTGCTTACGGTTTGTAGCAATATTTTATCTGAGTTATTTTAGTATTGAATCATCATAATAAAAACAAAGCTCGCAGTCCTGATGTCTGCTTTTGGTTCCCACTGAAATAATGATTCGAAAAAAAATGATCGTAGATTTCCGCCCTGTACACAAAGTAAAAATAAAAATAGCTTTCACGCGTTTTAAATAGTAAAAAAGCCGCATTTAGTGTATAAACAAGTAGTTTTCCGGAATTTCGAAAACAGGCTTCTTACCCTGGACTCAACAATACCAGTCCCAAGAGAAGGAAAGCCGCACCAACAAGAGCGTTCATTTAAAAACGTTTTGTGTGCAGTTCTGCTCCACGTCTTTATAGATTTCTACTTGGCTTCTTATCCGCAGAAGGCATTGCCTCTGCTTTTTATATACACTGAATCGAAGTGTCAAAAAACCAGAATAGCAGAAGGCCTACGAAATCGTGACCCCAAAAAACCTTGGAACTATAGTTCAACACACGAAAGTGCAAAAGATGGCTCACGAGAATCAGTACAAAGGGAAATTCAATAGGCTTGGAGTACCACCGAGCAGCTGTATTGTTTAAGTTCCGCGCTGTCTCGTTTTTCATTTTTGTTGCACGAATGGGACTGGTTGAACTTTCTATCAAAGCCCATGAAAGGCATTATTCGTCTTCACATGCCCTTAAATTTTTTATCTATGCTTTCTCTCATACAACACGTTAGACATATGTTACTCGTTAAAAACAACAAACTTTTTATGCCTATAGATAAATAAAAAAAATACCTTGAGAAAATAAGGAACACTGAACTTGAAAACTTCAAACAACTAATTTCACTGCCGATAAAAATTGACCATCTGGCCTCATCACAAAAACAGAATCTCATGGCAGTAATAAAGTGTCCAGGCACCATATAGCTTATCGTACGAGATTATTTGTACATAATACCCCCTCATACGTTTTTAAAACGTGCAGAACAAACAATAGTTGTTATTTCAATACTCTCGGCTAGAATCTTCCCTGCAGTGTCCAGCAGTAAGATGGCAAGGGCTGTTGCAACTGAAATATTTGATAGATCACATGTTATAACGTTTTCTTTTACACCACGTCCAGAAATGTCGCGAGAAAGATGGTTTACCTGGTAACTAGATGGTGATGTCCAGTTTTGAAGTACCCACGACCGGCTTTAGCGATAGCGACCCGCTTATATTCTGCAATCCCTCATGCTGAAATTGTTATTGGTTGTTTGGATTTTGTTTAGTGTCGTTGCCAGAACAGCGGCCCTAAGAGCCATGAAGGGAAAACAAAAGTTTGTTTTATTCGGAAGATTAGGTGTTTTATGGTACCCCAAGCGCTTTTCGGAAAGCAGATGATGGTTTATTCACTGAGAAATAAGGCAATTTAACCCAAAACTTTAAATTTATCGCTAAATTTCACATTTCGTGACGTGAACAATGGCGTCATAAGAACCTGTGCATGACACAGACACTTATTACGTCGACTCCATATAGCACCCAAACACGGGAGTCAGGCAGGAACCCGAACTCGTACCAAAACCAAGACGGCGGCCATTATAAAATACTAGTAAAACCTAGTGTACCCGCAGCCCTATTCATAGAATCGACTGATCCGGAGAAGAAAACTCCCGCCGAGGAGCTCGGGTTTGCGTTTATTAACCTCACACCACTTGAACGCTCAATAATGCTTTTACGTGCACGAGCGGCATGAGTTGTGGGATACGCGGATGGACCGGAAAGCGACCATTTCACGATACCACAACAGGCGAACGCCCAGCCGTCAGCACCACTGCCTCGCAAGCCCCGTCGCGACGGACGAATACAGACTTGTGCGTAGGTGCCGTATTTTTATTACGGTTATTAATAGTTCAATTTCAGTAGCAGCATCGCTTTTGCAGTTGCGCGGTGTCGTGTATGGAAACCCATTCGCGCGAGCTCTCTGCTCCGACCAGAGAATTACGAGCGTCAATGGGCGGTGTGTACGGTATTTTTTTCAAAGCTCAGAGCGCTTTGACGGCGATTTGACGAAGTCGGCGACGAGCGCCAGAATGTCCCAAGAGTGAGGTAACGGAAGGGTCCATGCCGTGATCACTTCGTCGGAAATGAAGCAAGCACACTCGTACTTCATTTAGCTCCTTTCCTCCTCTGTTTGCAAAGTTCACAAAACGTAGCCACTAGCTTCGCCGAGGTTCGCCTTTGGGCAGCACATGAAAGGCGATCTCCTCACGGGCGGAAATTTCGAACGCCCCCGACAATTTGCCCGTGCTATATGGGTATTTTAAAACGCAGCAACAAAATTTCATTGAAAAGTACTCGAACAAACTGAAGTTTTCAGTTGTTGTAAACTGGAAAGGAGCTCGTAAAGACAGCTTCAAGCCAACGCCATTCTGAAACTTCTGCGACGACTGGCACTATTTCATCGCTGCTTGCTGTTCCTTACTCCCCTCGTTTCTGTTTTTAACTTTGCTGGTTGGCCATATGACGGCCAGCCTCCTGTCAAGAGATTAATATACCAAGCAGGGTCGCGGCTGTACGTGCTGGAACAGTTAGTTGGCCCCGAAGAGCCTCAAACCCGAAAATTTGTTGGCGCGACGGCGAAAAGTCGTGCTCAGCCGGGGGTATTTTCGTACGCATTGTCGTACACGTTTGCGTGTTTGTTCGAAACTTCAACCGTTTACTCCACAGTTCTTAGTGTCATAAAAAGAATGTACAGTATGTTTAACGGGCATATAGCTCACTATGCAAATTGGTGAGCCCTGCCTAACTTGCATTTGATTTTGCCGGCCTCCGCCAATCGCACATCATTCTAGTGTGATATCATAGGTTCTGTTGCGGAAAAGGAGCTGGTGGGTCGCATGGTCCTCCACTTTTTTTCTAATTATGTAGCTTATTTGAGCGACGTTTGGGTTAAAAGTGGTGTCAGTATGGTTATAACGAGGCAATCTTTCGAATGAACGAAAATTGTGTTTTCTTTTCATGGCTCCTTTAGGCAAGAGTTCATCCCGACTTGTCCTTTGATAATACGTTTGCTCGACTTGACTCCTTTGCTATTTCGTCTTTTTACGTGTGTTATGCTCACTATTTTCGATTCCTACGGGGGGAATAGCACTCCATGTGGTGGTGTGCTAAATACGAGCTTTTTGTTTTTGCGAAATGGTTGCTTGCTGCGATAAGAAAGTCACGCAGCCAGCTGGCGCTCCTTGGACACACGCCGACCAAGTTATCGTCCCCAAATGTGTCCACATTAGCTAAAACGTTTTAAACACGTTCCACGGCGTTGGAGACATTCCGTAGGGCGCGTACGTCAGAATGCAGTTAACCACAGGGAAATATCCTGCGAGTTGTGTTTCATGGCCTGGAGCAGAAAAAAAATCAAACCATATCTGAGGCACTGGTTAATATAGCGCACACGAAGGAACAACCCGAAGAAACATTGTGGGCACTGTCACAATTTTTTTTATGACGCATGTGTGTAAGAAACACACAAATTGCCCTTAGAGCGGGTATAACGGGCGAACATAATTGTCAAACAAATAAACGGCACTTATGTCGTCCCTTATAATCAGGACAGCACCAGAACCACACAGTAAACCCGCAAAATGGTAAAGTTTCTAAGAGTTAAGAAATATTACCCGACGAAATCATTATGTATTGTTACAAATAAAAACAATCGCTTTATCTGATCACGTTTGGAGGTAATAATAATTAAGTAATTCAATGCTACAATAATTTATTTGGGCAAAAATGCCTGCGAAGCCCTAGAAAGAGAGTAGGGGCTCCAAGTTGCACTAAACTTCATATCTGGAAAGGTATAAAAGCATAGCTGTGCATGACAAATTAGTGTGAGACAAGAATATTGTGCCACGTTGACCCCTCTGTCTCTTCACTTACCACAAAGTGAACATAACGAAGTTTTTTACCGCATATCATCTCTAGAAACCGGCGACGCGTAGGAGTGAGATGCCATGGGAGCTTGTTAGAAAGCATTCATCTTTTCCGCGACTTTTTGCCCAGAAAAAGTCTGAATGGTGCAGAAAAAGCACTTACGCCCATCTCCCCTCGCGGAAACCCTGGTCTGATGCGACGCTGAAGGGGGTTTCCGGTGTGTCGACTACTCGAATTGCCTGAGAAATCGTCGGTTAATGCGAGAGAGAGAGAGAGGGAGAGAGAGAGAGACAGAGAGAGAGCAAGCGTAGCGCGGACGACCATCGACTGAGAGACCGGCCGGAGCGCGGAACTTCGCTTATATGTGCAGCGGGCCCTGAGAAGAGGAGGCCGCGGAGACAGAGGGCCCTGCACATGCGCACAGCGCGATTGCGCCACGCGCAGCGCTGCCCACCGGCGTAGTGATAGAGCGCGCCGCACTGCGCGCGCCACAGATGTTGGGGGACAGGGCGCGCTATCACGGCGAGATGAGGAGGGGCGCAGCGGTGCGGACCACAAGAACGACGGACGCACGCAGGAAGGACAGGGCTGCCGACAAGAGATGCTCTGAGCGTTGCATCTAAAGCATTATATATTTGGTGGAGGGTAAGGCAAGTGTACTTCCGCAGTTCAATTGTCAACCAACGTCGTTGGCAACACGTAGGCAGGGCAGACTTCCGACGCAATCCTTGATACAAACAATTACCCTGATGAACAAATACACCTATAGATTCCTCTATGTTCAGCATCTTGTTTTGTGCAAAAACCTGCATTGAACAGAATGACATTTACTTGTTCAAGTAAATAACGCTTAAGGTTGTAGTTTATTGATAACAGCGAGTCCGGTGGTGTTTTGGCGTCAGACGGATTCATAAAGCACGGTTTTCTAGGGTTTTTTAATTTTCGAATGTTTTGCTTTCCACAGATGTCACAGTGAAGCATGTAGACAACGTTGAGTTCTCTGACATTGTAGTTGCGATATAATTTGAGCAAGTGTTTTGAGAAGCCAGGTTTAGCTCATGCAGTGGTTGTCATATGTGAACAGACGTTCGAAAGCAGTTTTTGGCACGGTTTGCATACTTGCTGAATGCATCCAATTGCTCTCGTCTTCGCTTTGGCTACTATAGGTTTTAAGATTTTTGTATACTCGTAAAATTCTCGAGGGTGGTTCACGAAAATTGAAGACAGGTGGCTGCTTTGTTCTAATATACTGAACTGTCTTGAAGGAACATTGGATTGGATAAGGATTGAAGGATTGGATAAGAGTAAGGGTTTGCAAGATTTAATCATTCATGGGGTTCCCTTTATTTTGACTTTTATTGTAATTTAGGGCCCCTCCTAACTTGGTATAGTGCTCGCCCTGTGCTGGCGGGTAGCAGTGATGAATGAAATCATTTTTGAGTTTTTTGAGGCTTCGGTAAAAGTGGGAGAAATGACCGAAATTTCTAGGGATTCTATGGGCATGCGAATACAATGCTCGCACTACAGTTTCAGGGATGGTCACTTTCGAAGAACAGATACTGTAGGCTTTCAAATGGTTCTGTGCATAATGAAGTTGATGTGGTCCTATTATCCACCTGAATAGTGGCGTCCAGAAAACTTTGCCTGTCTTTGAAATGCGAGGATGACTTACGTGAACAGATGGACCGCACTGACGTCCAAATTATTCACGTGTAAACTTCCTCCGCCTTGTGGCCCATGAAAAATGGCCGGATGGGTCGCACTGCTGGTGTGGAGAGCGGGAAACAGTGAAGCGGGTGGCACAATTTAACGTATTTTTTGTTTCTGCCAAGTTCAGGCGTTGCTGTGCGCCTCTGGTTGCAGACATGTTTTTACTCAGCAACGCGAGAAAGTTATTCTGGACCTGCTGCAAATAGCTGACGCCAGGGCGCCACTTTGGTGACATAATATACGAGATGGAATCGTAGTCGTCGCTTTCATTTTGAAGAAGCAGAGCGGCAGCTTTTGCGCCTCGCTTTCTGTTGTTCGGGAGTGATGCCCTTCTTATTTCCCCCAATCTATCTGTTCCTCGAGGACACAGCTGTTCTGTCGCCGCGGTGGCGGAGCGGAGCTGCTTTCAAACTTCGTGGTGACGACAGCTCTTCGCTCCGCATCTGCGCATGCGCGTCTTCGCCCAGCACTGTGTAGACGGCAAAGCTACACTGACGCGTTAACAGAGCCCGGGGGGACGTCATCGCCCGGTGAAGTTTCCTCCGACGGTTCGCCGTGCTACCACCAGCCTAAACAGCATACCTGTTAAAGTTTGTTATCCAGAAAGATCATTTATATACGTAATCTAATAGTTTCCTCTTCCAAGAATGGCCATTCGATAGACGGCATAAACAATTTCGCCTAATTTGTGGCATTTTGTGCCCATAGCTATGCGTGACGTTTGGAGGAAATGTTTGTTTTCAAGTTGAAAAGATCATTTACGTGGTCCGTTAGGGAGTAGAGCTCCAAGAGTGGGCTCATTATTGTGGGGTGGCATATTACCGTTTCAAGTTGTGTATGCCAGCCGAGCTATTGTTCCTGGGCGTAATGTCTGGCTCACAACGCGTTAGCATTGCCCAGAACGCTCGTGAGCGCACAGGTTACGGCAACAGCAGAATTTCTCCAGTACGCGCAGGGGTTTAGAAAAGCAATGGGCAAAAATTCGGACAAGTGAAAAAATACCGAGCGCTCGTCAGAGCTTGCTTCCGGGCGACCGCCTACCCTCCTCGGCACGCGCAGTAGCTTACTAATTGAAAAAAAAAACTAGCCAAAGTCTAAGGTAGATAGAAAATTCCGAGCGCCCGTGGGAGCGTGCCTCGGGGAGCACTGGCTTTAGCACAAAAATACCGCCCAAACAGCAAGGATAGCTGCGCGGTGCCTAACTTACAAATCCACAGCATGCACAAGACTTTTTGCACAAAACCTCGACGCGACTCCTGAAACGCCGCGCTTGAGTCGCGCCCGTACGCGGAGCCGCTGCGCCCCAGCTGTCGTCCAGCGCTAAGGCGCATATGATGCTTGACATTATACACACGACGATACCTACGTATGTGATGACGACTGGTGCTAGCACAGTAAGCGAATTTGAAATAAAGAATTCCAAATGATTACAAATGTGTGGTGATGTATCCGTCAGTGTACACATAGAAAGAAATCCTGCAGCGTCACTATGAGTTAAGGCTTGCACGAGTTAGTGCGAGCTCCTGTAGTTATCATTTTCTTGTATATTTTCTGCTATCAAAATTGGGACATTATTGTGCAATGACAAGACATTCATTGTAACCTGGAAGCTTTCAAGAAGCGGCCAGAAGCTGTTTGCGCTCTTTCACGAATATCTCGCCAGGCCCTCGATTTTTTTCAACAGCGGCAACGGAGAGCCATTTTTGGTTGGCGGTTCCTTGTCTCCGAAAGCTTGGTCAGGACACTGTTTTAGTATTAGCGGTTTCTTTCAGTCGCCGCCGCGCGAAAGGGCAATTGTGACAAGGCGGAACCAGTTCAGTGCTCGACTGGCAAGCGCGATTCCTCAATGGCTACATCCGAGGGTCAGGAGAAGGCTGAAATGTGCACTGAACATTGCTTGCTAGATTCCGTCAAGGTTACGTCAGAGAGGGAAGGATAGGCCGGAGGGGCATCTCTCCCAAACTCAAATTTCGTCATTAGGGGGATTACCTTGGGTGCCCAAACGAGAAAAGGCCGAAGGGAAAGTAGGGGCATAGAGAGCCGTGGATATGCAAGGCAGTCCGATGATCGGGGAAGGAATTCTGAAGGAAGCGCGAGCGTTAGCTGTGTGCATTCGGTTGAAGACCATACAAGCTGCAAGTTGCAAATGAATTCTCCGGTTGGTTGAACCTGCTTTAGCGGTTTTTAGTCAGACGGCTCGAGGCGGGACGACCACCGCTTTGTCTGCGTGATCGAGCTCGCCTTGTCATTGCGAGTCACAAGGCGAACATACTCCGCATGCCTGGGCCCCGGAAAAAAAGTAAGCGGCTCCCAGCGAAGCTGGTGGCAGGCCCGCGAGACATTGGTTTCGGCGCATGTATTGTGGTTCTGCTGTTGCGTACCCAGCCCCTGACCAATCTTTTGCTTCCGGGATTGGTTTATTTCCGGAACGTTCGCTCTGCAGGAGGAGAAAGAACTGGTGCACCGATTCTGCAAACAATGAAGAGGTCCCACCTTTTATCTTCTCATTCTCGAATGCCCCCGTTATTTTTCTTCTTCGGCTTGGACGCTGGAGTTACGGGATTAGCCGAACTACATTTCAGGTGCGTGACAATACCTAATTGGTTAATTACGGTATGCCACCTATACATCCCAACTCATTTCAACCTATCAAGTTTGGACATAGATTCGCTGGTAGATCAGCTTCCAGAATCATTCATCTTTATAGTGACCTGAATGCACACAATTCTCTTTCTGGCTCTTCTCTGACAGACTCCCGAAGTAGCCTGATAAAGAAGGTTATAACATCCTGGGAAGCATGCCTTTCCAACAAAAAACAGCTTACATACCACAATTTAGTATATAACAAACTAATTTTTTGACTTGGATTGGTTCCCGAGTTCTCTTTATTTTTCTTGAAGTGGGCGTGAGACTGACCCATATAGTAGTGACCACTTCATTACGCCCCTAACATATATTTGTAAAAGCCCAATCAGTTCCTCTTCCCCTAAAACGTTCAAAAGCAAAAGTAAACTCAAATAGTTTTAGAGATATCAAAACTACACTATACATCCATGAGACACGTACATGTTGAAGAGGGAACCCAACTCTTCTCGATGAAAGAACTCGCACCACCAAAAACTTCATTTCTGACGCCTCTGATTCCCTGCTGAAGAAGAGGAGGCTATTGTAAAATGCGAATTGTAGGCGGGCGCGAGAGGCCCAGACCAAGACTAAAGGTATCCTTTATCGGTACCCCACGTCAGATAACATCCATTGGCTCCAAAGCACAAAATCGTTTGCAAAACGTGCCCCCAGTGAGGTAAAACAAGAAAGTTGACGCTCCTTTTTGACATACACAAACTTAGCGACACACACACAAGGTCTGTACAGGTATACAAAAAATCAAAGGACATCAGGCACACAGCATGCCCATGGTTAGTACAACAGGGGACATACTGCAATACTTGGCTAACATACTCGTACAACAGTTCCAACACGTATCCAGTTCAGCACATTGAACTAACACCCTCAAGCAACACAAAAAATCCTTTAAAATGTCTTTGCATGACAATCAGGCGAGCACATTGTATAACTCTCCCTTTTCAGTTTATGAGCTGATGTTTACTTTTGCCGTTTTTACGCCTTCAGCTTCATGCACAAAAATTCTTAGATACACAATGATTCAACACCTACATGCCGACGCACTCGAAGGATCCCTATGTTGAAAACAAAGCATGGCTTTCAGGCACTTTTGGAAAGTTTGGAGGGAGGACATTGTAGTGGGTTTCCTGCAAGAAGGTAAACACCTGCATTCTCACTCAAGCTATCTTCCCATTGCGCTGACAAGCTGCCTGTGCAAAATTAGGGAGAAGAGGATCAATTGGAGACGCGTGGACTTTCCTCAGTACAAAGGTCTTCTCGAGAGCTTCCAAGCTGGCTTCAGGGCGGGGCGATTCCCGAACGACAGACTCGTGGCACTGTAATTGTACATCAAGGATGCCATTATGTGTAAATAGGTGCATGTAATGGTGATTTTTGCCTTTGAGAATGCCAATAACACCTCGCATTAATATGGTATCCTTAGTTTCCTCAAAGCATCCTGTGTTTCCAGCAATATGTTAAACTGCCTTGCAAGACACTTGTTCGAGAGAACCTGTTGTATAATAGTTGGTAGAGCATTCTCAACAGTTCACGCGCAAGAAAAGGGCGTGCAGAAAACCCCAGTTTTAGACTACGCGCTGTTAATGGTAAAAATGGACTCACTTGGAAAGGCACTGCCACGTGATTCGTAATTCCGTGTATGCAGACGAAGTCCAGATATTCTTCAAGTAGTCTAATATGTGTATCTGTGAATGCCAAGTCCATCTTTGCGTCAATAAACGTGCTGGCTAGGCTGATAAGAATGGGTTTAGGCTGAATAAAGAAAGAAAGCACGCGTGTTGTGTTTTTTGAATTGCGTGGCATGCCGATAGGCCCGGACTTTTAACTCAATGGCGTGTAGATTCCAGTCGAAAGACAACACGTTTTTGGGTATATTTCTTGACGAAAAACTTGCATTCATTCCCCTCAAAAATACTTAAAGAAATGTGTATAAAACGACGATCATTCATAAAAATCTTGCCGCACCAGTCTTATGGTATGATAAAGACTTCTCCTTTGGGTTTTCCCTGCTTGGTATTCTCCTGATTAGAATATAGGAGTTTGTATATGTGTGAGCGCTGCACACAGCATTAAAATGTTCGACCCAGTGCTGCAGTTGGGGATGCGGCTTGCGTCTGTGTCTTTCCGCACTATCCCGTGCCAAGTGTGTATGCTGTGTGTGGAAAAGGGTGCCTAGTGTACTGGCGAGGGGCTGTCTGCCCGTTGTATGTTATTAAAATTGAATGAATGATTCACCCTGCGTTTAAATATAGAATTCATGCAAAATGAACCTCCCAATTCTTCTTAAACCGCCCATCCATTTTTCCGCCCTTCTTCTCAGCTTGAGGGGAAAACTTTCAAATTTGTCCTTTATAGACATATTCAAAACATCTACCAGTACTTTGATAGGGTCATGGAGATTCCGCTCTGGATCGTGTCACCTGTCTTTCCCACAATTACAGAAAAAGAAATACAACAAAATGCGATTTCGCTGCATTTTCTGTATTTGTAGAAGAAATACCAGGATGCCGAATGTTTTAGACCGGCATCGGATACTTGCACGGCGCTATCTTGTGATGCGCACCAGCAAAAATTTTAATGTCTCTGCATTCATACGGGTAAATAGGATCATATTCCCGGCTGAAGCGTATGACATTTTTTGTCGCCCATCATATGATTCAACATAAGTTTCCAAAGTAAAAATCGACACATATTCACTCTCTGTGTTAAGTGCATTAGCATCCCAAAAACCTTCAAAAAAGCACGTCATTAGTACAGTGTTTTCGATAATCATGTCAGCTAACGCTTAAAACCTGCAAGTGATTACATGTTGGTTACCAGGTCGCTCTGGGATTGCAAGAAATGTGACCGCAGACCAATATGCTGCTGTTTCCCCGACACGAGCACAGTGCGCATAACAACTAGACCCGACACTACCCAAGCCACACATCAGGCACGTCTGTGCAAAATGTGGTGGGGCCACAGAAGTGAACACGCCCGCTCCCAACTACACCTAATAAATCCTCTTTTGGGACGATACACAGCGGTCACACTTAAGAGCCGCGCGGGCGTTGCCTTATCAAGTTTAGAGATCGAAAATACACGTTACACACTCCCAACTGCTAACTGGATTAACAAAGTCCATGCGCAGCGGGTGTGGAGAGTGTCTATTCGTAAACCACACACTCACTAAGGGCAAGGCACAAGACAGAATATGCAAACACTTCTCAAAACTGTACAGACTGAAAATTCAATGACGCACATCCTACTTTTTAGGAGACGAGCGATGTTTTTCTTCATGTGCATTCTTGAGCAACTCCCCAACATAAGTATTTTACGTCTTCCTTCACACCAGTTCTTTACCAGGCCCTTTACATCAGTCGCCTTCATTGACTTTCGTTTCATCTTACGTTTATTTTTACTGCAATGTTTTTTCAATAGCCATAACACACAAATGAACTATCTATCCCTTGGCGCTGTTTGCCCTGACTAGGACTTGCGCAATAAAAATAGAAACATCCATTGATCAGAATTGTGTTCGAGAGCATTCGGCGAAGGCTCTAAGCACTTGTACTGGTGAAGTGTTGATTGTTTTCAGTTCAGTCCCGTAAAGAAAGGGGTTTTATTGTCAGTTGCTACAGGCACGTGAGAGAGCGATGTTCGCTATGCATGAAGCTCGAGGAGGTCAGCCATGGTGTTTATAAGACTCCCGTAGGAGAGAGAAACTTTTGGTGACTTTCTGTAGTGCTTGGCACGCCACCGCACATGAGGTTCGGGAATACTTCGAGTGATTGTCGCTTTGTACCCCCTCGGGGACTTGTCACGAGACACATTTTTTGAAAAGGTGAATTACCCTGCCCTCATAAATTTTACCTACCTTGAATTCAATATTTGTTGACGAAAGTCGACAAAAGCAACCAACATTGAGTAGGCTGTCTAATTACGCTCTATAGACTTCTTAGCAACCGCCTACTGACTTTTTGTCAACCATTGGTCACCGTTTTTGAACTGAAATATTTCTGTAAACTTTCTAACGAACGTTTTGTGTAGAATTTATACTCAATCGATGTTGCTAACCGAAGCATTTTTGACAGGACAATGAAAATGGGATGTAGTGGGAAACGCCGAGCATTGGTAGACCGGGCTGTCAATACAGAATAATTGAAGGTCGTCATTATTCTTCTATAAAAGACCGCGTAGTGGCAGCAAAAATGAAAAAGAAGGAAACAACCGGTTAGGGTATTCGGGTTCTTCGAGGGATAAGCATTCACATTTTTCGGAGAAATACATTCACACGCCTACTTTGGGAAATGTAACATAACAATGCAACCCCACCTAAGAAATGTACTACAGCCGAAAAAACACAAACGCAAACAAGCACCCCATTTTTTATTTATTACCTGTCTTCAACACACACTTACAACAAAAAAATAACCACACTTCATTTGGTACAGCACACACCGACACAAACATACCAGCCGTGCTTCCGGCTAGGCTTTCTTATTTAATCATCACTTTAGAGAAATTAACGGCTCCAGAAAATCGAACCAATCTGGTACTGGCTGCTGGACTCTCAGCCCCTCTACGAACTGGGTGACATTCTCACGCAGAAACTGCCGGGCCGGTCGCGCATCCACGTCCCCATGGAGCCACGCCATTCGCGCGTGCCATATGCTGTGAAGGCCCAGAAGCACTATTAAATCGTAGGGGACTCCTCCGTTATTCTCTGTGAAAAATACCGTATACCGTGCGGGGTAAGTGAGAAGTATTTGTGTAAAGTTCGCTGCATAACATCCGAAAACTGAACCGCCATCCAGCCGTGTATAAAAACGTGGTTTATGTTATCCGGTTGTTCACAAATTGTAGAGTCAGTACCCCACGGTGTATTTAAACCCTTTTCTTTTAATAATGTTTGCACAATAGGTGTCCCCGAATCAAGTTTGAAAAAAAAAAGACTTCACCCCCGGTTTTACAGCCGTACGCTTAACTCTTTTTAGTACATCCTGCCCTGGGCCTTCTTTTTACAGATCTCTATATCGCGGTAGCGGGAACAGACTGTGGCAAACATCTTTAAATAATTTCCTACGTGACACTGTACTCAACTATTCCATCAAAAAATGAGTTGACAAAAACCTGAGTAACATGACAACTTCTTTAAAATATCCCTAAATCCTTCCCTGTATGTGCGAACTGGATACGACAAATTCCTGCAGTGCTTGAGACAGCCGCACCTGGCAAACTGTTCGCAAAAAAGGATCGCTTGTATTCCGAAGAAAAAGGAACCTATTCACTAACTGTCGAACGAACAGGTGCGACAACCCAAGACCACCCTCCTTGACGCGTCGAAAAAGGTTATCTCTACTTCACCTTTCCCTTGTAGATGACCAGATAAACACAACAACTGCACGATGCATTTTCTGTACATTCAAATGCGAGCAGTGCAACACTTGCATAACGTACCACATTCGGCAATAAAAATAAATTACAAATAGTCGCTTTAGCAAACATTGACAGAAAAAAGCCTTTTCACTTTTCTGCCCTTTCGTTTATGTCCTTCGTTCGGGTACGCCAATACAGTTCACTCTCGTGGTATCACTCCAGTGACGTCCCTAGATACTTAACGAGATTGATTTCCCAGTTCACGTTGGCAAAAACTTCCGGTATGGAAGACCAGTCCCCATGCCAGAAACTCAAACATTTTTCCCAGTTTATCCCACTACCTGTGATTGACCCAAAGCGTTTAACAATGTCCACCGCTTTTGTAACACTATCCTTCGTCGTACAGAAAAGAGCAATGCAGTCTGCGTAAGCCAGAAGTTTTACTTCTGCCTCGCATAGCTTAAACTCGCTAATGTGTTCACTTTAAATTATATTTAGGCAGAGCGTTTCAATATACAGGCAGAAAAGAAGTGGGCTCAGAGGGCAGCCGTGGCGCACCGACCGTTAAACGCTAATGCAGGCCCCCAGTGCCTTGTTTACAAATAATCTCGTGGTGCACTTCCGGTACGCCAGAGCCACAACCTCCTTGATGACTTTTCCAATGTTTACATGATCTAAAATCAGCAACACAAATTATAGGGACACACAATCAAAACCTTTCTCCAAATAAAGCTGGAGAACAGCCACGCGAGCTGGGGCAGCGTCGCAGCATTCCAGCACAGATCTCGGCTTGTGTGTGTTTGAAAAAAATGTGCGTCCTTTCGCTAGCAGTGCACTCCGTGTATATATAGCCGCTATAGACGTGATGCCGATGCCGCGGTGAGGCGTGCCCCTCATTGCATGTTTACGAAGCTGCGCCCTATTATTGTCAGAATACAATAACGGAAAACACTGGGACGTAAACGATTACACTTATCTGCTTGTTTACTTTAAAGTTGCAACCTCTAACCAAACAAAACCGAAAACTTGGAATGGTTGCAAGAAAGCGCGGGGTCGGCATGGGCGCCGTGTTATGGGTGCCTAGGGTGATTGACGCGTTTGTCACCGAGGTCCGCAAAGAGGCAGAGGTGCCTGTGGCGGCTGGTAGAAATCTGCCCCGGCCGGATCAGGTTAGCATAGCGGGTTATTTTCGATTATTGCTGTTGTTAGAGACGCGTTCAGACGTTTGTCGCGAAATATTTACGCACATAATTCGTTCTTTTCAACCATGTAGCACTCAGCTTGTGTAAATCAAAACAGTGAGGAGCGGTAGCAAGTGGTTGATGCCGCTGGCTGGCGCTTGTCCGGAACCCCTGATAGCCAAGTTTCTCCCCGTTAAGAGTGAAAACGAGCGGGTCGTGAAGGACCAACCCGTGCGGTTGAGGGACGAACTGGCTGTTCCGACGGAGAAACTGCTTGGCTCGAGGTACGAACACTGAAAGTTTCTCCGTTTTGCTACTTTTTGCGGGGTGCACGAGTGTGAAGGGACATGCATAGAGAGAGGGAGAGAGAAAGATACGTCGTGTGTGTGCATCTGTGTGTCTCTGTGTGTGTCTCTGTGTGTGTGTGTGCGCGCGCGTGTGTGTGTTTGCGTTCGTGCGTGAGGGCCAACGGGCGGGAGTGCGGGCGCGCGCGCATGCATATGCGTGTTTGTGTGTGTGTGTGGGCGCGTGTCCGTGGGTGTGTGCGTGCGTGCGTGCAGGTGTGTGTTTGCGTGCGCGCGCAAGCGCGCGTGTTTGTGAGTGTGTGTGTGTGTGTGTTTGTTCTTAAAACATGATTCAAACAAAGTAACGTAATTTGGTTAAAGTCAACAAAATAGTTTGTCCGCAAATATTGTGAACCTGTCCAGGTATTTAGAAAAAACCATTATGAATTAATTTAAATCAGACACACGGACAGAGAATCACATGTTTGTGTTCACATTGCGGCAAGGCGTCTCAAAACACTTTCAGTGGTGATCCTACAGAAGCTCGTCAATAGACAAATTTGAACATAAATTAGACATACTTTCTATATACAACCGTCAACACACAAATGTCAACGTAAATTAAATAGACTTTCTATATAGAACAGTCAATAGACGAGTGTCAACATGCCTAAATGAACTTCTTATAGAAAACTGTCAATAGAATGTTTGCGAGTATGTAGGATAGCAACAAAGTTGGTAGGATGTCAACAGAACCTCGACCGAATGTAAAGAATCATTTTTGTAAGGGTGAGCATGTAGAGACGGCTGAGCGCTGCTAGATTGTTTTGCATCATCGAAACATTTTGCATGTTGCGTTATTCGGTAGTGTGTTATTTATGTGTTAATGGAGCCAGGCCTCCTCAAAGCACGTGATGGAAGTTTTGGAGTCTGATGAGTCTTTTGTTTTAGGGTCGAAGCACCTTGGGGTCTGGCTCTTGGCGTTTCATGTTGTCATCGTCATTTATTGTCATATTCAGCGGGGCAATCGTTTCCAGTGCTTCGCGCTAGAACATTGCATATCAATGTGCAAAAATGCGTACTGAAAGAACACATCGTAAATTCATTTTTGACCGTCTTGCGCCGGAACCCCTTAATAGGCAAAAACATGCAATAAAAGAACAAATCGTACCACTCGGTTTCCAACGCTTTGCTCGAGAACACTTCATCTCGATGGGCAAAAACGCGTATAAAAGAGCACGCCGGGACATTCGTTTTTTGTTCGCACTTGCGTGCTTGCGGGGTTGTATTTCTCTTTGTACTCGCTTAAACTGTAACATATCACTTCTACTCCGTGTTCTTAAGTGAGATGTTGCGTATATCAGCTTGAGAAGCGTCCCAAGAGAGAGACCTACTATAGTTGATAACACTTATACACTGGATATCCCCCCCCCCCCGGTTGAGGTTTCACATAAGTAGAGATGTCCCGTTTTTTGTGTAATTTGCGTAGATCCCCTATGAATGTGAAATTAGCTTTGAAATGGGAGGTACTGTGTCTTTCTCTGATGGTTTTTTAAAACTATGTTCGCATTGCGATTTATCGTATGCCGGTTTTCTTGCTCAAGCAGATCTAGTGAGTCTCAGTTGTCCAGAGTGAGCGGACCATCAACTGTGCGCAAAAAAACCTGGCTCAGTTGTGTGTGCGACGTGAAGGTGCGTGAACCTGCGCACAAAGCAGACGACGAAAGATGTGGTTGGACCGCGCTGAGGTCCCATTGTGAGCGTCCGACGATGCACCGCAACGTTGCTACCAAAGGAAGGGGTATTCGCATCATGGACATTTTTTCTTATAACCTGTTCAGAGTGTTGCCTGCTACAGCGTTGCTTTTCTGTGGCGGCGGGTCGTTTGTGTGGGTTTCAATATTATGGTATATTATTGCATAGGTTACGCCCTCTATTTATTTGTTCGACCGGCCGCCAATGTGGCTTCCCTGCCAGGAGACGGTCATTTGCGATCACGGCTTCCTCTCCTCTCGCAGCGTAGTCACGCCGTTTTTTTCTGGAGTGGTCGTTTTTTCATTCCTTTGTAGCCCCACCGAAGGGGACATTATTTTTGGGTCTGCGTCAATTCAGCATGCGCGTGGATATCTCTTGTCCGCAAAGGGGACGTCAGAGATCAAAGAAAATAGAAATTTCCAGCGCAGACCGCCTAGCTTTCTGGAAGGCGACGCCCGCTAGGAACCGAGGTAGGGCAGTGGCAGCTGTGCTCACTCGTGCGTGGTGTTTTTGGGGGATGGTGTCGGGAGCCAAAAAGAAAACAATTCCAAAGGGTGCTATGGAACTGCCGATATCGAAGACAGTAGGACGGTCGGGAGAAGTGTGTTAAGTTTGCGTGAGCGGGAGATGGTGCCGTCGCTTAGAGATCATACAACGTGGGAGAAACGGGTCTGTCCTGGGGTTAAAGCTGCTTTAGCGGTTGTTCGTAAGCAGGGTATCGCAGGGACGACCAGCGACTTGTTTACGGGATCAAGGTTGCCCCGTCGTCGCCTGTCGCAAGGCCGACCAGACTCTGCCTGAACTCTGTAGCCCCGAAAAGCGTAGAGGGCTTCCTGGCAACACCGACTCGAATTAGCCGAGAGCTTTCACCTTTGAACTTACTGTAAACTTTTACCATGACTACCGTTAGCATATAGGTCTCCCAGATAGCATGTTTTTGTATTTTAGTCCTCATTCGTACATTTATTGGTTCTTTTTCGTGTGCGTGGCTGGCGGAATTATCGCCGTCGATTCGCTGCCCAGCACACACGTGCGGCCTTTCTACAGCGTCCCAGTATTAGTGCCTGCGCGAAGAGCACCATTATCTTTGCAAAGGTTTGTATATTTTGTTCGGCGTTGTCTGTTCTTCCTCCGTTCTGTTCCTGTTCGTGTATAAAAATCCTGTATTTAACTGAAGTAGCGTACCCGTGTGATCTCTGAGTAACTCCTGCCACTTCCGCGCAGATGCACGCCCGGAGACTGACCACCCTGCAAAAATAAACGGCAGTTGTCACGCCCCCTTGTTTACGCTGATGAGAAAATTGGCTCCCGACACGCTAACAATGTGCCGCATGTGCTTGGAAAGCGCATATTTCATACAACAAACACACCACCCTGCACTGTGGTGTTTGTTGTTCTTTAACCCTTAAGCCGGAATTATGAAATAGGCCACATAAAAATCTTTTTTCTTGTGGCGACCATAAACAGACACCGTTTTTATCTGGTATGAAACTCATGGCCGACTTTTACGTTTGTCGCGAATTTGCGACAACCGGCACTTAAGCCAATATCTGGAATGCGACTTTATCGCCTACTTGGTCTTTATCGCCTATTTGGGCCATCCTTTGGTTTGGGTTTTTTGCGTTGCAGAAAGATAGGTCTGCTGGACGATGTGGTCCAGTACGTTGTCATAAAAAAACTCTGAAATCTTCAATAGGTGCACGCACAGCGTCATTTTCAGGAAGAGTGGTATTCCAGGATGGTATTTTCAGCTGTTCTTGACAGTCTCTTTTATTCCACTCCACCGTATGTTTTCCAAAGGCAGTTGTCAAAGGCACCACGTCACCGTTTTCATGTTCACTGCTTTGAAGGAGGCTTCCCCAAGGGCGAAGCTCGTGCTAGTGCATAAGATCGTAGTCAACATCGTCGTCATCACTGTCACTAAGTCAGCTATCGTCGCTGTTATCCTCAGGTTGCGGCCGTGTGCGAAGCCCTTTTCTTCCATACAACGATCCGACAACCATCGTCAGCCACAAAATAAAAAAACCGTCATACCTGCAGCCACCGCAACCTGCCTGAATGGCCCAGTGTCTCGAATTCGCGACATACCCCGAAAGCAAGAGGGAGTCAACAATAAACGTATTTTTAGACAATGTAACACCTACCCCATGAGCAGTCTCCTGAATGCGTGCAAATGCAAATAGAAAAAAATGGGGGCCCTTGTGCTCACTATGGTTAGTCAGAAAACGACGAAGAAGTGAGAGCTGTCCCACGTCGTGCGCGCAGTCCGCCAAGCTATGGACATACTCAGTTTAACTTTTAAAACCTTATACGAGATGGCGCTACATGTCTGGAGCGCAACCACCATCTCTTTGCCGTAAATTCATCACATCCGCCGCTGAAGGTCGCAAAGGTTTCGCGAGTTGTTTGGCCAGCTTCATTCAGTATGTGGCAACTTCGCGACAACCAGCAAAAAAGGGTTAACGCCCCGTATGTCCCTGAACACTAAACTACACTAAACACTAAACTGAACACTAAACTACGGAAACGTCATACATAGCGCATGACAAGAAAGGTACAGGAAACCTTGCCGCGTACGCTTTCTGTCGTGCACCTCTAGTTGTACAAAAAACCAAACCCACATATTTTTCCGTTTCAAGCCACCACGAAGCATGGGAACAATGATAAGCCACCCCAGTTGCTAAAAGAGCCGCAGAATGACGAGCAATGCAAGCCACTCCAGCAGTCTCATACGGCGCACAGAAAGACAACGCTACCACGGCACAGTTTCGGGACTACGCCTGCTACAAGAAAGCAGGACATCTTGCGAGTGCTGTACTCCAATCAGAGATACGGACAGTGTTGAGTACTTCTTCCGGGCTTGTGCCAAATCATTTAGGAAGGCTATATCCCTTGTACAATTATTACACCACCCTAGCCGGTCATAGTGGCGAACATGAAACGTACAAAAATCATTGGCAATGGCTAACACTCCCTGTAATTAGACAGAAGGTTAATAAATACGCATGTACATACTGATTTGGCAGTTTTTAAGTCGAAGAGAAGGTAATGCACCTGACCTCGTAGTGTCTTTTAAGAGCAGTTTCCCATTGAAACCCGTGGTGTGCGACGCTGTGGTTCAAAACCTGGACTCACGATGGACAATCACTACTCCTGTTCATGGCATGTCATTTATCAAATCCATAGACCGGTACCGAAAGGACAGCTTTGTTTATAGGTGATATGCATAAATTTACTTGTTACCTTTACTCGGTACCTTTACAACGCTGGCAGTATAACAAATGCTGACATGTTCTATTTTCTGTAAGTCACTATGTACTACGCTGCAGCATCTGGGGCAGATGCAGCAAAGGCTTTGATGCTTCTTTTGCTGATAATTGGAAAGGTCATGAAAGAAGAGAATGCGCACATTACACCTTTTTTATCCCACGCAGTATGGAAGACTGGTTCTGTTTGCACCGATGACCTTAAAGGAACACTGAATTTGTTTGTAAACATTGCGGGATTACTAGTGTAAATTGTATTCCGGAGTCCATATGCCATGTTTCGGCAACTTTGAGCGTGGTTAGACAAATTTACTTAGTAGAAAAATCAATTCAAGGATGCTGTCCTCCTTTCTGCACACTCGCCCATTTTGAGTATTTGGGTCTTTGATTTTTATTTCCTGGCCAAACCAGGGGGAGGCTGAGACAAAAGGCGGACGACGCATGACAGGGGCCTCAGGCTCCCGATTTACAGCGTACATAACAACACGTCTGTTCACAAATTTAAGCATATAGCACAATCGTAATAAAGACATAGCACAAAGCAAAGTTATTACTACATTTCCTATGTATTCCTATGGTGTTCTTGTGTTTTGTCAGGAGAAGATGAGCTAGAAATTGGCTACCCTACTGCATGGCTCGCCAATGTTCTGACAAAGTAAGCCAGCCCAGCGTTTAGTCCGCCGGCCGCATACCGGTTGCACAATTCGTTCGCTGAGTTCAAAGTAAGCCACAACAAGTTTTTGAATAGAAGATTTTGCCTTTCTTTACTTTGTTAGTTTGCACACTGTATCAAGCTCTGAGTTCGCGTCGCACCACCAGGCGCTGCACAAGTGGACTTCAGACGCATCGCTGACTGGTACGCTAGTAGGAAAAACTAAGGCTGCTTGAATTCGGGAGAAGAGTCGGCGAAGTCAATATAGTTACTAAGGAAATATAATCAACTGAAAAATGTACCGTATAGCGCAAAACTAGGCAGCAGAAAGCGCATTTTGCGCTGGATGAAGAAGCACAGCGGTCAGCAGAACAATCACACATCTGTGAACGCTTTTCCGTCTAAGAAATGCAAATTCTAGACGTGAGAAATTGTGGAAGTTTTTATGACGCTTACTGCACGACCTTTATACTAAAAATAGTCACCTAAGGTACTTGATATGCCAAAACTAAATACAACTGTAAACTGGTTGTACATTTGTATGTTGCAATTTCGTGTTATTACCAGCAAACGAAGCTTCCTCGGCTCTATATAATTCTTCACGTGTCGAAAAATTTCACAGTTTTCCGCTCTTAGGAAAGGGAACGTGTATGAAGACAAGGACTGCGTGTACTGCGCGTCGCGCAAACTTGTGACAGATCGGAGGTGGCAACAAGTAGATATAGAGAAAAGGTCGCTTACGTGTCATTGCCCTGTGCGCCCTTGCGCAGCGCGCAGTGAGCGCGCAACAAACAACTGTGTAATGGGCATCAGGCGTTGAATATTAAAACAAGTATCGCGTCTGCCATAACATAAGATCTCACGAGTGCAGTGGAAAAGTCTTATGGTGCAGCCACGCGGAAGTAGAGCGCCAGGACGCCCGCAACCAGGGAAGTTGGATGCAACAAAGGCCATTGAACAGAGAATACTAGCAAGCACAGGCTGTGACCCCACGCACCATGGCTTACGGCTGCGCATTTGGAAGCTGTCATGAGATGCGGCGCTGCACTTTCTGCTGATGCCCTGCATGGTTTTACGGGATTCTCTATGGCGTACACGCTGGTTATGCATTTTCCTTTAGGCTTTGCAGATCGCCATTTCTTTTTTCCCCGAAAAAAACTGTGATTCACGTTAAGGTTTTCTTTTGCATTGTATTATTCGGCGGGGCAGGATCGCAAACCCAACCTAGTGAAAGGAGGTTCCTCCAAGCTCTGTCACCGGGTGCTTGCTTGAACTTTCGGTTATTTTCGGTGTTCTGTGGGCTTTGTCCTGGAGTTGCAATCAGGGAACGTAGTTAAGTTATGGTTACTGTATATCCCACATTCATTTGTAAACGGTATCTTTGCTTAGAAGTTAGGGCAGCTTATGCCCCGCGCTATGCCATTGTTGCTACACTTTTAGGATGTCAGTATACAACATTGTGCTATGGGCGTTTCCTCACCATAAACAATGTTGGGTTACTTCGTGGCACTGATTGCGAACTTCAGCTTGACTGTTTTCAGGTTTTAACATTTCAATATATTTATTTTTCTTCTGCTCTCTAAGCTTCTGACCGAGCTGAGTGCTTTCTCTTATTTCCTTCATTTTTATTTTGATTTGTCTGTTTCTTGTGCGGTGTAGTCATAGGACTAAAAATGGCGTACTTTCTTGGCGGCGTAACTTCTTGCGGGATGTTGCAAACTTCCTTTCTGAAGATTTAGGATCACCCTTTATTATTGCGAATTCTTTTGTCTACAGATGTCTAAAATCCGAGTGTTCTTTTTCTGTTTCTTTTATTCGTACTTTTCTTTTTGATTATATAAATATAGGGCTCATGTTGCGAAAGTTTGCTGCCCAAGACAAATGTAATTTTTATTGTTTTATTTCTTCTACAAATATGATTCTCTTACACGGCATTGATGTGTCTACAGTCACTTATTTTTATTTTATTAAAACATGCTGTGGTTAATCTGCATCTGGTGTCCTAACCGCTTATTAAGGGTGGTTTGTGCAAGGCGGGAACATTAAAGGCTTGATAATGTTGAGTCAAATTCAGTGTGCAATGTTTTCGGGTTAAACGTGGAATCGCTGTGGCTGATTGTAACTTCTCATGCCCCACGCAATACCCGTATGACCCTAGGGTAAATAAAGGTGGCCGAGAATTCTCAACAAAAATAACCTTTTGTTTCAGAGCATGTCGGCTCAAGGCCGGTCGCCACAATTACACACCCCACATTGACCTTAACACTGAGAAAATTTCAGCAGCTGTTATGCTCGCATGGGGAAGGTGTCAATCGGTAAATTCTGCCAGGGATAGAATTCATGCAAAACGCGTTGGTACTCATTTTTGTCGCTGGTACAATCGGGATTGACATGCGTAACAAAACGAAATCGTTGGAATGACTTGATAATTAAACTTACTGCTGTATTGCTGTAGTATTTGGTGAAATTCAGTGACTGAAAAACTCGTAGCATGGTGAAAAGCTTCAACAATCTCGCAATGTGCATTCTTAAGTACCGCTATAGACCCCTTGCAAAAACCCTTGCAACTCTGTGCCTCCGCTCGATTATCGCCATTGCCATCGGTGGCGAGTTCACGGGTCGGCCATTGTGAAGGAAAGACCGTCGCTGGCGTGCATGCAAGTTCACTAGACTGTTGTACAACCTCGAGTTGCTAGAACGCTGCATCGTCGTCGTGCCGTGATGAAACGGATTCTCTGAGTCCATGCATGCGTTTATGGAGTTTGCATCTGGACTGCGAGTCACGTTAGATCATCACGTCGCAGTATCGCAGGAAAAGCTGGCCGCTTCCTGGCTGTGTTGCAGCTGTGCGCCGGTCGAACTTTCATCTCCGGTATTTGAATGACCATTCATGCGCTCTAACAAAGTGGGTGAAGATGCCGACCCATTGCTGTGTTCCTGTCTGGAAACAGTACCGATACGTTGACAAATCCGGACAAAAGGTACGTACGTACATTTTACACGAAGCGGCCAGTTTCTTGTCCGATTGTCGTATGCGGTTGCTTCATGGACAACGTATATTGGCTCGAAATTACATTTTTTGTGATATTTTATCGGGCATTTGTTTACATTGCGCGCGATGTTGCTAGGGAGGCGCTAGGGTCATCCGTGGCCGGTAAACCTAGCATAATGCCCCGAGCACGCATGTATTTGCTTCGCTGCCTGATTTAACAGAATTCTCCACGGGGTATGACTTCAGCGTGACTAAATGAGCCTCAGATTTGGCCAGAACGTTTGCCGGCTTTCAACAAGCTTCGCTGTTGTGCGCTACTGAGGTTGAAAATTGTAAACCCTTTATTCATATTCCTGCCACCACCGTGTTGTGCCTCCCTTTGAGGGGATATTTTACGCGAGAGTTCTCAGAGCGCCTTGCGGCGCAAAAACACAACACATCATGATAAGAGCTCTTTTTTTTCAGGTGTCATACCACAGGTTTCCGAGTGATGCGGGCCTAAAAGAAAAAATGGATTGCAGCCATCAAGAGGGATGAGGGGCCACTGTTTCGTGTCTCAAAGGCAACCATAGTGTGGTCCCCGAATTTCCTCGCGACAGATTTCTGCACAAACGTGGCTAGTGGCCATCGCCTGCTCCTGGAGTCAGCTGTGCCGTCTGTTTTCCCATTCCGTACGGCCAAGCCTCCTAGAAGAATGCCCCGCCAGCGAACTATTCCTGGACCCAAGTCGAAGAAACAAGTTCCTGCACAGTCTGACGGCCAGCCTCCCATCGACTTTGAATGTTGCGAAAGAAGCACTCATGATGAGAACCAGGTTCCTATGCAAGAGGTTGTTTTAGACGACAACGAGAACCTTTCTCATCGCAGACTTCTGCCAGCCACTGCGAGTGCAAAAAAATAATTGCTGCGCTTGAGGCTCACCTTGCCGCAACAAAAGACAGGGAGGCAAAGCTTAGGGTGGACATAGCAAGCACTAAGCAGGCACAGGCAACGCAGGCCTTCCAGCTAAGCAAGGCACGTGTTGAACTTGCTAGTGCCCAGTCAGAGCTAGCAGATGTAAGAGAGAAGCTCAAACCAAAGAGCCTGGAGCTCAGCATGCTTCAGGATGAGCTAGTCACTGCGCAGCAGTGCTTGCAAAAGTTGAAGGAGGAGTATGAGCCATTCGGAATTGAGAAATTCAAGCAAAGTAACGACGACATCCAGTTTTACACTGGACTGCCCGACTACGAGACTTTTGAAGAGTTGCTCGAGTTCCTGGACACTGGCGACAACGGCGAAAATATGATACGCCATCACAACACTAGCACCACAGGGAACGAAGGTTATAGGGGCAGACCACAGAAAGTCAGCATACAGAACCAGTTTTTCATGGTCCTCGTGAAGCTCCGCCTTGGTATCTTTCACCAGCATCTCGGACATTTGTTTGATGTTTCCATTAGCACAGTCTCTCGGATATTTTCTGTTTGGGTGGATTTCATCTGCCTCCAGATGGGAGAGCTGACCTTGTGGTTGTCACGGAGAGCTATTGATGAGGCAATGCCTCGGGCTTTTGTGGAGAAGTACGCATCCACGCGCGTGTTGCTTGATGCAACAGAGATCAGGTGCGAAGTGCCATCATCATTTGTGACGCAGTCTGGCCAATACTCTCAGTATAAATCCACACACACGTTCAAGAGACTGGTCGGAGTGGCTCCGCATGGGTACGTTACGTTTGTTTCCGAGCTATTCACGGGATGCACATCAGACAGGGAATGTGTGATACGAAGTGGTTTTTTGGAGCGATAGTTTGAGGAAGGGGACTCCATTATGGCAGACAAGGGCTTCTGAATTGATGACCTTTTGGAGGACATAGGTGTGAACCTGAATATTCCACCCTTCCTTCGAAGAGAGCAATTCACAGCCGAGGAGACTCAAGAAACCCAGGACGTTGCTGCACTTCGAATACATGTGGAAAGGCGAATCCAGCGTATCAAGTGCAACCACATATTTGATCACCCTGTGCCGATGTCGTTGGCCCCGTTGGCTAATCATATGTGGGGTGATTTGTGCAACTCTCAGCAACTGGCAGTCGCCTATAATGCAAGAGTCGGAAGGCAGTTAGCTGCGGTGTGCATTCCAAATGTGCATTATGGAGTTCTGTTTATGCACTGCACAGTGGACCAACACGCAGTAGCCATTGAGTGCCTGACTTTTGTTTGAAGTAGAAAGTTGCTTTTTCAAAGAAGTGCCACCGTGTGTGCTGGAGACACAAGTTATTTTTAGCGCTGACACTGCACTTGAGCTTCTATGAAGCGCACTGTCTGGCAAGCTGGTTGCAGCAAGGCAAAGGGTGGTGTGCGGGAATCTGTACACAGTGCAATAAAGCGCCGCCACATTGTAAGTTCTTTTTGTTGATGGCACAAGGGGGCTACTTGGAGGCTAGACAACTAAATTGCAGCCTCGTGACTGCCAATCTCCAGGAACGGCAAAAGGGTGTTAAAATTAAAGTTGTTTAGCTGGTCTTTCATAGCCTCCCATTCGGCGCGGTTCAGCCGGATTCGTTCGATGAGAATGAAATCCTTTCCATAGACAACAAAGTCGCCCCAGCTTAGTGCGGACACCCCGATCTGCCCTACTATTTGCGCATAATAGGAGTTGTATCGTTTGAGTCTTGGGCCATTTTCTGTCAGCTCGCTGCAGAAAGTGCTGCTTGCCAGCTCATCCCCCTTTTTGTCTCGAAGGGTGTACGGGCACTTGATCTCAAGCACCCCTTACGACCCCTCGGCTGGGTCGAAGACGAGTCTGTCAGGCGATGCACTGAGCCAAGGAAAGGAGGGGTTCACCAGCAGGCCACAGGGGAGGACTGTCACGTCATGCCCCATGGTACGGAGCACCTCTTCATAGCGCTTAGCAGCCATGGGGTCGTTGGAGATGCCGTGCCTGCATACAAATACAACAGCATGTCACAGTGCTGCCCGATACAAATAGCAATAGATGGTGTACTCGCCTGCCTTAAATGTGCTTGTTCAACTAGCCTGGCAGTGCAGGAAAGTTTAACTTATATCCAGGGTGGCTAATGCAGTGACACCGAGTAATGTAGATGACTTAATTGTCATCAGTTGCTTTGCATTTGCAGAAAATTTGGATGAAAATATCTGCTTAGAAATACAAAGATTGTGTTCACCAGGCGCCTGCGAACAGCACAATAGCCTCCTGCCCTCCCTTCTCACCCCCATCCAACTCCACAAAGCTTCCAATCGTTTCTTATGTGAATGTGCTGTGTGTGTTCCTGCGTCTGTCAGTTTTCAGGTGCTTATCTGCATTGTTAGTGTTTGTGTGCACTTTTGTGTCTGCACATCTTTCACTCATATTTGCCCCTCTCATCTCCATATGGAGTAGCAATCCAAGCTCACTGCCAGGCTAACTTTTCCGTATCATTTAAGGCATCCCACCTCCCTCATCCAGGCACATGAATGGTTTACTGTCCCACCAAACCTATCCTGTAATTTAACACAGCAGTCACCAAAATATTACGAATGTATACACAGCACAACAGCAATAGAGATGTTTCTTAAGGATTTTATTTTTGTTTTTCGTAGTAGTGCTGCAGAATGTTCAGCCCACAATAAATTACAAAACTTAAAATTACAATTACTTCAAGTAACATCATACATGTCTACGGTAAAGAAAAAAACCAGTGAGAAAAAAAACCTCTTGCAGTATGTCTTTGAAGTATATAAATACGTTAAATTCTCCACATTATCATTACAAGTGAGTTTATGCACCTGATCGGAGCCAACCGTGAAACGTCCCTGCTCGCTGTCAGTGACTGGATGCCTTTCACAGACCACTCCCTCCGCATCAGCACAACGCCAAAGTTGGAGGACGTTAGTCTCAGGCTCCGTTCTTTTGCACACGTTGCGCTGTCGGACTGTTGCCGCGTGTCACGCTCCAGGGCCAGCGATGCCTGCCGCTATGTCTCTACCTTCTGCGGGGTGTTGAGAAAAAGTGAAAACAGTCAAAAGCGGTAACTAACCTCTGCGTGCTGAGGTTCACGAATGAAGACAAGATGAGCACAATTGAATGCATGCCATTTTACATTTTCTTTAGTATAGACTAGTGTGTGAAACCGACCACAACCACCTACACTGGTTGATTAACACGTGTCCATCACTTCGAGTTGTTGATCGATTCGCTCTTGCGCTGCAATTGGCTAGCCTCCTTGTTAGCTCAGTTGGTAGAGCAACTGGTCTGGTTAAGCAGTGGTCCCAGGTTCCAATCCTGGACCAGGACGAATTTTTCTTCCAAGTGAGAAGTTTGTGAGAAAGCTGTATAGCTTTACTTTGTAGCCGTATGGCTGCACTGAGGTGGATTTCAAACTTTCCTTCGTTGTGTGTGAAATCTAAATAACATGCTGTGGCAGACAAAATGGCAGCAAATATAAAGCACAGGAGTTGCATCGTTTTAGACACGGCAACAGAAGTGAGTGCCCACGTGATAACGGCTCGGTGGGTCTCGGCATGTGTGCCAGGAAGTACGTTGGCATACCTCAACGATTGTGCTGCCTCCTTGGTGGGAAGCTGGCAGCCAATGCAGCGCGTCCTTGAAAAGGTCTGCCGCAGGCACCAGCTGGGTGTACGGCACAGACACTGGCCCAATGCCCGAAAACAGGTCACTGAAAGCATGCGGCAGCAGTGCCTGCTGGTAGGCAAGTGGGGACGCTGCTGGGGCCGGTCCGTACTTTGTCTCCTTGCTCGGTCCTCCTGGTGTCAGCAGCAGGCCCCGAGCAAAGGTATTGTTCGGGTTCCGTGCGAGCATCCTGTGGCACAGCCGCTCCTTGGCAGCTGCTTGCTGCTCTGCAGTCCGTGGACGTGCCCTGCACTCCGTCGGCCGGGCGAGTTTCGGGACGCTGAGACCGCCTTCCCGTACGCTCCGCCAGTCAATGCCCTGGATGGAGCTGCCCCTGATGGCACTGCCACTGGGCACCCTCCACTGCTTCGGCAAGTCAGTGCACGCCATGTGCTGGGGTGCTTCTTGGAAGCCCTTGGACTACAGGAGGGCAACAGTCCGCAGCATACCCATCAGGTTGTTGCAGGCAACCTTTCCTCCAGGGCATTCAGAGCTCCCATCAGCCACTTCTCCGTGCTGACCAACTGCGGCTATCACGCTGTATGGTGGGGCAGTCTTTCTCATGTCCGGTGGCACTGTGCCCGAACGAACACAATTCCACTGCTCAAAAGAAGTGTTCACAATGTGAGGAGTTCTCTTAACTTATGTTACAAAAGAAACAACCGATACAAACCCAGAAGCTGCAACAAGCACCACTAACCATACATTGCTTGGTAATGGAGGCATGTTATGAGGCCGCACTACTTAAACAGTATCTTGTTTTTTTTTTGCTTTTTTTTCGCTCGAACGGTCGCTTTTTCATTTGCTCAACCCCCTCTGCCAAAAAATCATTAAGGCCCGTACACACTTGCCACGAAATTTCTGTCACGGCGACAAAAATTCGCCCGAACCAAACAACAAAAAACGATCGCAGCGCGTTAAAGCGACATGCATGCCCGTCGCTTTCGTCGCAAGTGTCAACGGCCCTTATTTCTCTGCTTCACAGGCGCGATCCCCCGCTGCTAACCAAGGGTCGACGTAGCACATGAATGCCGCAGTTATGACGGTTCTAGAGCTGTGCTTTCGCGCTGAAGCACAGCGTTTCCTCGCCTTGTATAGGGGCTGGCGCATGCGAACCGTAAGACTCGAAAAGCGTTTTGTCACAGATCAGCTAGAAGCGGGAGGCAACTGTTCCTGTTCCGCCCGGCTCTCCTGCCCGTGTAGTCGCGTACTTAGGTTCGACGACGAAAGCACGCCCCAGGATTAACCTCCTCGCTTGCACGGAAGCGCAAATAACTCTCGCAATGTTTCCTTCAGTCTATCGGCTGCTCACGGTCTACGAATGCTTCAGTTGACACGCTGTGAACACGACGAAAAAAAAAAAAAAAACAATGCGGCTTGATGGTTGACCATTCTTATTCGCGATGCTGCTAAGAATCTTTCACGTTCACTTGTGCTGCTGCGGCTGAACAGTCGCAAAGGCGAAGGAAAAAGCTTTACCTTCGCTTGGAGCTGTTGGTCCTCACCATCGACGGAAATACGTAGGACTCAATGCCGAAATTATAACTTCTCTCGAATCCTCTTTCAGTGGCCGACCTGCTCGAGTAAAACTCGACAAGTTTTTCTTCCCTGAGTGGCGGTAGGCCGGATAAATTGTTCTCCCACCCGGTAATAGGAAAAACAATCTCACAAGAATATGCCATGCTACCTCACGAAAGCGAGCGCGCGAGAGACTTTTCTTCACAATGGCGGTGGCACACAGTGTTGCCAGCGGCGCACAGGGTTGACGACTTTTTGAAAGGGGTATATAAGCCAGTATTTTCCGCTTACATAGGGGACGGAGAAAAATTACAAAACGCTTCATACCCACTAATGCGGACTGGCAGTTAAAACCTGCCGTTCTACGATCTTTACCGTTAGAAGTATTACTTTTAACGTATGCGGGTCATTGTGTGTGAGAAGCAGATACGACCGTTCAAGGGTTTTTGTGACCAAAGTAATAGAGTTCGTGACATTGCGTCTTAGATGCAGTCATATACGGCTTGAAAATGTTTTGTTTTCTGATCTTTGCTTGGGCACATAAATTTGTGGCATTCTGAAAAAAAAAAGGCGTTTGAGATAGAATTACCACTACGCAGTTCAGTGTCATCTTCATTTTTTGAGCGAGGGCGGTTGGGTTAAATCCCCGCAATCATGTCTGTCGGTTGCGTTTAGAAAAAAACACAGTACGCCTGAGACACAGTCAGCGACGCTGTTTGTAATCCTCTTCTAGTGCCATTATGCTGTCAAAATCCCGCAGTGTGAGGTGTCCTGAAAGATATTCGCAATCAGTTTGCAAGCAGGGAGTGTGGTGTTAGCTTCGCCAATTTAAATGTCCCTCTTACACGCAAGTCTAAATTTTTTCATTGACCAAACGACTTCTAAGAGTGCCGCCTGTGTTGTGGACGCGTTAACTTTAGCGCCGTAGAGTATACGGCTCGGGTAAGCTATCACCCATTCGACATCACGCTTCCACTCTGGGAGCACTGCTCCCAGAAGGATATTGCTAGCGGTCTTGAGCATTTCACTATCAGCGTCGTACTTCAACGCTAACTATTACGTATATTGTTAAAGGGATAACATTAGAACCAGGCGCGTCATATAAATATCTATGAGTCCATATCACTAATAATTTGAAGTGGGATGTGCACATTAATCACATTACCGCTAATACTAACCGTACTTTGGGCTTTATGAGACGTAACTTTTCCTGCGTCCTATCATTCATAAAACTTCTTTTGTACAAAACGCTAGTAAGGTTAAAGCTTCAATATGCCGCCTCAATCTGGGATCCTGACCCAGCTTTTTTATTCATAAACTCGAAATGGTTCAAAACAACTACTCGTCTCATTCTTTTCAACTACACTAGAGCTGCGAGCATACGATTTATGAAATCAACCCGTTAATTGACGAACCTTAGCGCTCTGTGGAAAAATTTCTCGTCTGTGCCTCTTCCCCAAAATTTACCAACGTAATTTACCCCTTAAAAAAGAACTCATTCGTGCCCCGCTTACGTGCCTAAACGACTTGACTATGCGCACAAAGTTTCTGTAGTCGTTTTTACGCTGCTTCACTTTTTCCGCGGACTTCAACTGACTGGAACCGCCTTCGCGCGACCACAGCTGCTATAGATAGCGTTAATAAATTCAGGTCTGCTATTACCAGGAAACTTGAAACCCCTAGCCTTGTATATCGTTTTTTGGCAACTACACCTGTTGTATTTTTTGGAATAGCACTGTGTATATCCTCTTCGATGTTGAATAATATTGTTTTAGAGCCTACTCAAAAGGTACATTTATTTTCACTTCTAAACGTTTTTAGTATATTAATAATTATATTATCATTATTTTCTAATATTATTATTATTCCTTGTACTTAACACTTCCCTTTATAATGCTTCGACCCTGACGGTACCTATAAATAAATAAAACAATAAATAACTAAATAAATAATTAAATTGAAGCATTGATTGTGAACGCGATTGATGTAATCGTCGTAGACGTTCATGCAGGAACAATTCCACGTTGGGGATATTCGGCTTGGTGCGCGACCGACGACGAGGAGGCAGCAGCATCGCTTGGGCACGGGCGGATCGAGTATCGCATCGGACATAGCTTCGTAAGCACGAATAACCTCGGCTTCTCCGCAGCTCTAACTGCTCGTTAGTGGTCCAATAAACCACGCTTCAGTTTGGTGGAGCATGCGGCTTCGTTCAAAGCGTGACTCCACCTTCGCATCGCAAGACTCCGATACCACATCCTGGAGTTACTGAACAGACGGCTACAGCCCGCGATGCCGCTGAACACCGACCCGGACATGGTACCTTCCTCACCGCAGCCCATCATGTGTTCGGGTGTGCTTCGCCAGCGCGACCCCCCTAACTTCGATGGAACGGATGACAACGACGTGGAGGAGTGGCTGTCGCAGTACGAACGAGTAAGCACGCACAACAGATGGGACGATCGCATGATGCTTAATGACGTTGAGTTTCATTTGGACCCCCTAGCCAATAAGTGGTTCCAAAACAACGCAGCCACCATGGCTACCTGGGCTGAATTCCAAAACCGTATTGTCGAGGTCTTCGGCAGTCCTGCCGTGCGGAAGCTTCTTGCTGAGCAGCGTCTCAGCACACGAGAACAGCGTCCTGGAGAGACCTTCACAAGTTTTATCGAGGATGTTCTAGACCTATGTAACCGTGTTGATTCAGCTATGGCGGAAGCAGAGAAAATTAAGCACCTGATGAAAGGAATCGATGATGATGCTTTCCAGATGCTGTTAGCGAAAGACCTGCGAACCATGGCTGACATCATCACCCAGTGCCGAAGCTACGAAGAACTCCGCAGACAGAGGGCGCTTAACCGGAGCTCTTCAGTCCAGGGAGAGCCGCTGTGGAGCTAGACAGGGGCGGGGGCCAACGCATCCTTGATGCGGAAGCTTCAACAGTTTGTTCGCGAAGAAGTCACTCGGCAAGTGTCACTTGTTACCCTGGATCCTGGATCAACGATGCCACCGTCTGTTCCTGGCCCATCTCCTCGATACGGAGTGCCTCCGCCGCCTACCGAAGTGACTCCTTCCGTTGTCTCGCCGACGCTTCCAGCGCTTCGCCACATGATCAAGGAACAGGTGGCTGAGGCACTGCCACCCACTCTGTATTATGCACCCCTCACGTATACCGAAGCCATGGGGAGACCAGTACAGCCAGCTGGGACGTCTTTTCGGGCCATGCCGCCAACCCCGCCACGCTCTGCCGTATACAGGAATCCGCCACCTGGGAATCAGTGGCGCACGCCTGATAATCGCCCCATCTGTTTCGCCTGCTGACTTCCAGGCCATGTGGCCCGTTACTGCCGCCGCCACGTGTCGGCGATGAATGATGACATTGGAAACCACACTTATGGCTCTCCACACTGGTCTTCGGAGCTAATGACCGACGTGCCACCCAAGCCGCCGTTGCCTGCCTCCGGATACAACGATTTTAGCCGTCGTGACACCGATAGCCGCCGTTCAAGCTCCCCACGTCGCCGTTCACTATCGCCTATGCGTCGTCGTTCAAGCCGAACTGAACAGGAAAACTAGCCGCCGCAGTTCCGGAGCCAAGAGCTGCGCGACTTTCGAACTGTAAAAGGCCTACAAATGTAATCGACGTATCTGTTGAGGGTGTATGTACAGTCGCACTAGTCGACACCGGAGGAGCGGTCTCTGTCATTACCGCCGATATTTGCCACTCGCTTAGAAAAATTACGACGCCGATGTAGCAATTTTTGTTATGTACCGCAACTGCCCAACCTGGAAAACCTTTGGCAGCCTGCATTGCGCGTGTCACGATCCAGGACGTTTTGTACCCCGTCGAGTTCCTCGTGTTGCCATCCTGCTCCAACGACGTCATTTTAGGCTGGGACTTTTTATCTCGCCATCGCGCAATAATCGACTGTGCGCGTGCACAAGTCGAATTTGATTCTCCCTTGGACGCGCCTTATCCCGACCTTCAGTCCACTGCCCCTGCAAAGCTCACCATGGCTCACGCCACGGACATTCCTCCCCGCTCGGCTGCTCTCGTACCGCTCTTCTGCTCTTCCATTCCTGATGCACCTGTTCTTTTTACGCTGTCGCCCTAATTTCTCCATCGAAAATCACTGTCCCTGCCATTCGCCCTACTGACAGTTCATGCTGGCACGAGCGCCATAGTGGTCACCAACGAGTCCGGCCACAGCTTGTCACCGCCGTATCAGACGACTTTTCATCATGGGTTCCAGTGGCTGGACTGAGTCCTGCCCCGCCAGCACCAGACCTGTCGCCTCCAGACATTGGCGCTTTGATCGATCCTACTCTCAGAGCATTCCAACGAGTGAGGCTCCTCGCTCTGTTCTATCGGTTCCGTTTTTCTTTTGATGGTGCAAAGGCACTGCTGGGCCGAACATCTGCAGTTGCGCACTCCATCAACACCGGCTCGCATGCACGACTGCGCCAACGACCGTACCGTGTGTCCCCGAAGGAGCGCAGCAGTATTGAGGAACAGGTGAACAATATCCTCAAGCGGGGAGTACTTCGGCCCTCCAACAGTCCCTGGGCGTGTCCCGTGGTGCTTGTAACAAAAAAGGACGGTTCCATCCGCGTTTGCGTGGATTATCGCCGTCTGAACAGCATAACGCGGAAGGTTGTCTATCATTTACCACGGACCGACGATGCCCTTGACAGTTTACAAGGCGCCGAGTTTTTTTCTTCCCTTGATCTGGGGTCTGGATATTGGCAGATACCCATGGCGGAGGCCGATCGCTCGAAAACGGCGTTCAGCACTCCTGACGGCGTGTATGAATTTAACGTCATGCCGTTTGGCCTGTGCAACACTCCTGCCACGTTCGAGAGGATGATGGACACTATTTTTCGCGGCCTTAAGTGGAAAACATGTCTCTGTTATCTCGATGACATAGTAGTTTTTGCTCCCGACTTCGACACTAGGCGCCTCGAGCAGGTTTTGACTTGTCTTGCCAATGCCAGATTGCAACTCAACATGAAGAAATGCCACTTTGCGGCGCGAAAGCTGACCATACTGGGCCACGTTGTGTCGAAGGAGGGAATTCTTCATGACGCCACCAAACTTCAAGCGGGCGCCGAGTTCCCTAAACCGACCACCCTGAAGGCTCTACGGAGCTTTATTAGACTATGTTCGTATTCCCGCCGCTTCATTCGCAACTTTGCCGCCACAATTGCGCGCTTGACGGCGCTTCTCGGCAAGGAAAGCGGTATTGGCGCTGGTTCGAGGGATTGCAATGAAGCCTTCGCAAAGTTACCGCAACTCCTTACTTCCCCGCCTATTCTGCGACACTTTGACCCAACCGCGAGAACAAAAATTCACACGGATGCCAGCGGCGCCGGAATCGGTGCAGTGCTGGCCCAACGAAAAACTGGTTTTGACGATTATGTCATCGCTTATGCCAGTCGTATTCTCACAAAAGCTGAGTTAAAATATTCGGTCACGGAAAAGGAGTGCTTGGCCATCGTATGGGCGCTTACAAAATGTCGACCATATTGGTACGGTCGTACATTTGACGTTGTGATGGACCACCACGCATTTTGTTGGTTGGCCTTGCTCAAAGACCCGTCTAGCCGCCTTGGTCGCTGGGCTGTGCGACTTCCAGACCATGACATCCGTGTGCTCTACCGTTCCGGCCGGAAGCATTCAGACGATGACGCCCTCTCCCACTCCCCCTACCGGCGGAAGACTCGTGTTCCGTTTCTGTGGATGCAGGCCTCTCGTCCGTCGACATCACGGACATGCCAGCCGAACAGCGCAAAGACCCCTGAATTGCCTCGCTTATTGAATTCCTCTCTGGCGTGTCCTCTGCTCAAGAATCGTGTGCGCTGCACCGACAAGCTGCCCACTTTGCACTCCGCAGCGAAATTCTCTTCAGGCGCAACCACCAATCAGGAGGTCTCAAATGGTTACTAGTAATACCTTGCCATTTGCGCACGGGCATATGCGCACCCTTCCACGCTGACCCCAGCTACGCTCACGCCGGTGTGTTAAAAACGTATGAGCGGCTTCGCCTACTGTATTACTGGCGGGGAATGTACACGTTCGTCGGCAAGTACATCCGGTCATGCATCAACTTTCAGCCGCACAAATGCCCTCCTACTCCCGCGGCAGGCCTGCTGCAGCCATTGCCGTGCCCAGAAAGACCGTTCGATCGCATTGGGACAGACCTTTACGGTCCCCTACCGTGCACAGCTGCTGGCAACCATTGGGTCATTGTGGCGGTGGATCACCTTACGCGCTATGCAGAAACCGCTGCTCTAGCAACTGCCACGGCATGTGACGTCGCATCCTTCCGGTTACGCCGCTTAATACTTCGCCACGGTGTTCCTCGAGAGCTGCTCAGTGGCCGAGGTCGCGTCTTCCTCTCGGAAGTCATCGAAGCCCTCCTACGGGAATGTCGCATTGTTCACCGAACTACGTCGTCTTACCACCCGCAAACGAATGGACTCACAGAGCGATTTAACCACACTTTGAGTGATATGCTTTCGATGTACGTGGCGTCGGACCATTCTGACTGGGACGTGATAGTTCTCTTTGTCACATACGCCTACAACACGACCACGCAGACGACGACGGGATTCTCACCTTTTTTAATACTCTGCGGACGGGAGCCGGCATGCACTCTTGACACAATCACAATTTTGCAGTACCACCCAGATCAGACCGAGTTCGCACCCATTTCGGAGATAGTGAAGCATGCCGAAGAGTGCCGTCAGCTCGCCCGCTCGCTCACATCGGAACACCAGCAACACCAGAAGCATAATCTTGACGCTTCCACTGCGGTTCCAACCTATAGACCTGATTCATTTGTCTGGCTTTGGGGCCATGCCCTACACCTGGTCTCTCACCGAAACTTGTTGCAAATTATCATGGACCCTATAGAGTCGTCAAGCAAACTTCACCAGTGAACTACCTCGTCGAACCGGTTGCGCCTGCACCCGACCTTCGGCACCGTGGACGCGAGATAGGTCACGCCAACCGGCTGAAAGAGTATTACGACCCTGTGGTCTCCTCGTTACCTTCAGTAGCCAGGATGGCTCCTTTTCCACCGCGGGCGAATATTTTAGCGTTGATTGTGGACGCGATTGATGTAATTGTCGTAGGCGTTCATGCACGAACAATTCCCCGTTGGGGATATTCGGCTTGGTGCGTGCCAGACGACGAGATGGCCGAAGCATCGCTTGGCGCACGGGCCGGTCGAGTATCGCGTTGGACACAGATTGCTTAGCACAACGAACCTCGGTTTCTCCGCAGTTCTAACTGCTCGTTAGTTGTCTAATAAACCACGCTTAAAAATAAATAAATAAATAAAAGGCCCAAGAGAACTAGGGCTTCTTGTTGGTTTTTGTATTGATGCACCGTGCTTTTCCCTACCCCCTCCCCATCGGACGTATTTATTTTGACGCGGTTTAGGGGATTTGGTATTGATAAAAGTGCAGCACTAACAGTCTATAGTTCGCGCATAGACCCAAATAATGTCTAACCACAGCGTTGTCAATTACAACCACAAGAACAGCTACGGCGGCTATGTAGATGTGTTTGCGGGTAGGCAATGGCGGCATGACGCGAAATAGACCGCCGGGCCCGTGAAACTGGGTCTGAAAATTGGTTTAAATGAAGGAAGTTCTCAAACAATGCCGTATTTTTTCCGAAAACCCAAGGGTCGCGTTTTTATTTCAGAGGGGGGTGACTTGAGACAAATTGAACAGTTGAGCAGTATTCCAACATATTTTTCTTTAGCATACAGTCATTGACTGGGGAAGAGCCCGTATGCCCAAGGGTTGAATCATTGACCGAATAATCATGTCGTGCACCGAGGCTCAGACAACTTGGTCTCAAGCTAGAGGCATTTTGAGGAACCAATACCATTTGGATGGCGGCAAGCATTATGCAGTGAGAAAATTAGTAGGTAGTGAAAAAGACATAGCCCTCTGAGAAAAGTATGCTATATTTTGTGCAACTTTTCTACTCGTTTATGCAGTAGCTAGGACTCAGAGTGGTGCGTACCAAGGTGATCTCACCCGCCAAGGTTGTAGTGTCATGGGCTTAGATGGCAAACATCAGCAGTTATCCAGGAAAACCGATGACAGTGATAAAGTTTCCTGGTTTGATTTGAAAGTATTTTAAGTAACTGTAGCACGTTTGAATCTGTTTATTTAAATGTTTGGTTTGCGCACAGTGCCTGAGAAATAAAGAATATTCTCTTTCTTGAAAAGAATAGTAGGAAAGCAACTAAGACCACAATTTTTAAGAACGTGTTTTAACAAACTATGTCGTTACTTAGACCAACTCAAGAGATTTTTTCCAAAAGATACGCGCATACAGAAACCAGAACTCAATCATATAAAGATGTTGGGGAGACAACGACTTAAGGAGCTTTCTTCAGAAGAAAGTTTGCAACAAAAAATGTCATAAGAAGTCCAGCGAACGCGTACACAGATCTTATTTTGTATATAAAATAAGCCGTGTTTTGCTTTATCAAGGATCAAATTGAGCTAAATTTATTTTCATAAAGACGTGACTTTTCGCGTGACAGTTCGGACAGTTTTATAGGTGCTTGCTAAAGTTTCCTTGCTTTCAGGAGCTGGCCTATAATGAATTGAGACGGCAAATAAAAGATAGAGGAGTCACAAAACTGAAACTGACCGATCGGCAGCTGTCATTTCGTCCTGTCTCCCAGACCCTATAAAGTACATTCATTGATGTCCTTTTTTAGTTTACTCCAACTATTGGTAATGTATAACTGAAATAAATAACGCGCGACTCCAAGCTCTGGCCAATCTCCTCTCTCCCACCTAGTCTCTCTAAGTACAAGGAGAATGTTAGCGTATTTTCTGCCTTGTGGCGAGAGATTCAAGAGAATGAAAAGACGACGCAGTTGTCTTGAAGGAAAACACGTTTATTGGAGCGAACCTGTGCTTCCCTAACAACTGAAACAACACAGAGGTGGTGAAGCAGCAGTCAACAAAGTGACGTGTGCGGGCGAGCGTCGACGATCGTAATGCTTTGGCGTCTGCTCTGCAGGCTTTTATCTTTCGGCGCTTGTGCTTCTGGAACCGTCTTTTTACATCCAGAACCTTATGGATCAGAGAAGAGTATTCTGGGCTAGTGAAGTTAACACGAAACAGTCTGCTTATTTCATTTTTTTAGGTTTCCAAAATGATTTATTCAGACAAAATTTCCCTGGTGAGTGGACTAAAGGCAGAAGGACTCTGTCTGATTAAGGCCCATTCACCCGTACATGAGCATGGCTAACAGCGGTAGCAGCGAACCTAAAAAGTACACAATGAAAGAAAAACAACATCAATAGCAGAGAACTAACATAAAGAACAATTAACCCAAGCAAGTATACCTAAATGCAAAACAGTAATCATAACGCCGGTACAACATCAGCAGAGTTCACTCCATAGTACGGGAAAGAAGATACTGCTTGACATCACGTTTGAAGGCACGTATCGAACGAGATTCGTGGACCATTTTCGGTATATCAGGATGTTTGGTCAAAAAACACGGTATTAAAAGACCAAATGTTTGGGTCCAATAATTAGCCCTAATCATTGGGGTTTTGTATAGTTCGTGCCCAAATGTAAAATACATGTTGGGTGGTTGATACTGCATATAAAAGGCGGGTTCATCGAGCTTGATTTCGTTGAAAATGCGTATTACGAGCTTAAATTCAAACAGCTGCGTAATTTTTAGCAATTTTAGTTCAGAGAACGCCGGTGAGGTATGTTCCAAGTAATCAAGATTGGCAATACATCGAACAGCTCGTTTTTGTAGTACTGTTATTCATTTCATGTTCGTTCTAGTCGTGGTGCCCCACACTAACAAGCAGCAGTGCAAGTGAGATTGCACCAGTGCGTAATACAGTTGTCGTAATATAGTTTTAGGAACCAGATGTCTAATTTTGTATAACATTCCTATTGATCTTGACACGTTTGCATGTAGCTTATCTATATGTGGTGTCCAGCTCAGGCTTTCTTCGAAAACAACTCCAAGGAATTTGTATGTATAGACACGTTCTATAACACAATTTTGAAATTGTATTTGGATTTCGGTATCATCCGGTTTATTTATAGGCTTGAACACTAAGTATTTTGTTTTCGCCACATTTAGCTGCAGTTGATTCACCTGTAACCACGTTTTCAAGTCACCTAACCAGGTGTTAACAGCCGTATTAATACTGCTCACCTGCCTGCCAGAGGAAAATACACTGGTATCGTCGGCATACAAGATGATATCTGGTGTTCGTGGTATGTGTACAATGTCGTTAATATATATAATAGACAATGATGGCCCTAGAATTGATCCTTGGGGAACTCCGTACGTGATTGTTTTTTAAGAAGATCGATAACTATTGACAAGAGTGTATTGTATGCGAGCGGTTAAATAACTTCTCAGCAGCTTCAAAGCTACGCCCCTAATTCCGTAATAAGGCAATTTTAGAAACAGCACATCACGTTTAATCGAATCAAACGCCTTTCTAAAATCTAGAAATAAACCCAGAGTGAACTGTTGAATTTCAAAATTAATAATTAATTTATCTTTTATGTTCAATAAACCCATCTCAGTGGATTTACCTTCGGGGAAACCGTATTGTTCTTTAACGATATCTTGAGATAAGTTCAGAAATGTATTTAGGCGTGTTTTAAAAAGATGCTCAACTACTTTTGAAAATAAAGGAAGAAAGAAAATGGGGCGATAGTTGCCGATTATGTTCAAAGGACCCCCTTTATGAATGACGACTACTCTTGCTTTTTTCATGCTCTCCGGAAATATGCCGGTTTCAAACACGGCATTGCATATATGTGCTAGAGGATAACTCAGGAGATCAGCTACGGCAATAATGGGTGTGGCTTTAATGTCATCGTACCCGGCTGCAGTATTCTTGTCTAACGTTCTAAGATAATTATATATTTCCAATTCAGTACAAGGTGTTAAAAAGATAGAGTGAGAAGATTCGGACGGGATGTATTGCCTACAATCAAGACATGACTTGTTAGACGAGGCTCCTGCGCCCGCATCAAGAAAATCATTGTGGAATTTGTCAGCTAAACAATCCCGACTATATTCTACATTGTCTATCACAAAGCTATCTGAGATATAATTCTTTGATGCACCAACTAAATTTCTTATTGTATTCCATATTTTACTCGGATGGTTGGAAAGTGACTCAAACTTCGTTTTTGAAAAGTCTAATTTCGCTTTCTTTAGGTCCGAGTTTAACTTATTTCTTATGGGCTTGTACTGACCTAAAATATCGACGTCACGAGAACGAATGAATTCGTCATGCAATTTGCACGAGTTTTAATTCTGCTGTATAACTCTCGGGTTACCCAGGGTTTTCTTGTTTTTTTTTGTATTTCTTTACATCTTTCAAAGGAAATGCTCGCTCATAACTATATTGAACCTTACATAGAAAGATGTCATACGATATACTCGGATTTGTTTCGTTATAAACATCATCCCAACTTGTGGATTTCATAAAGGCCCTAAAATTATTGAAGGAGTTTTCGCTGGTTATTCGATGGAATGCCGAGTGCTTTTGGGAATACTTCATTTTCTGTTTAGCAATGGGAACAAAACAAAATATGGGCAAATGATCACTAAGGCCGAATGTCAAAGTACCGGAAACTACATCATTTACATCATGGCTAGTGATACATAGATCAATAAGGGTTTCACTATTCGTCGTTATGCGGGTTGGGGAGTGAATAACATTAATACAGGAAAATAATTCAAGAACATCATAGAAGCCTTGGTGTTGTGCATTAGGTGAAAGTACATCAATATTGAAATCTCCGACTACGACAACTGGCAATTTCAATGAGCAGGCAGATTCAAAAATACCATGCAAATACGACACAAGTTTTGTTTCCTCACCGGATGGCGGACGATAAACAGAAGCCACCAGTGTGTTCACACACTTCACAGCGATTGACTCATAATCTTTACAGACATATGAAAACTCGGATAACACATCATATTGCAAGTTATCTTTTAGGAAAGGAAAGTGCCACCTCCTTTCTTATGTGACCAGAAAATACCCTCCGTTTTATAGCCGACAAGCGCCACTAGGTCTTGTTCGCACGAAAACCACGTTTCAGTAAAAGCTAAAACGTCAAATTTGTGGTTACGGGATTGCAAGGCGGCATCAATTTCAAACAGTTTATTTTTCATACTTCTGATGTTTACGTGAAAGATCGGCATAGTATTGCTCGAACTTAAGGAGGAAGTGCAAACAAGATTGTTAAACAACTCTTCATTGTAGAAGTCAATTGGACGAGGCACTGCCATCAAAGAAAAAAAAAGAAAGAAACGACAAAGCACAGTCGTTAGCACACGGTGCCGTTTCAGCAGATCTTATCAAGGTCAGCTTCGCATTCAACTCGAATGAGTTAGCCCGTGTGGCATAGAAATAAAGAATGCAAGACGCGTTTCGCTTGACACAGATAACATAGCCGGGCGTAGCCGAGCAGAAAAAAACAAACAATAAATAAACAAACCAATTCAAGTTTCGCCGCACTACCACCTCTAAGAGTGCATCGACCCGATGCTAAAACAAAAGACAGTCCGAAGAAACAAAAAAGTGCGCCATCTTGCATAGTAAGGTTTCAAGCGAACCACGTGGATGACTTCGGGCCGCGTGCGTCGTCGTGATGTTCCGAAATCACCATCGGGGTTCACCTCATAGCTAAGTTGGCCGACACGTCGTAGAATCTGGTAGGGTCCGAAATACTATCGCAGGTGCTTTTCACTGAGTCTGCGTGGTCGGATGGGAGTCCAAACCCAAGCACGATCCCCTGGGTGGTACTCGACGTCTCGGCGTCGGAGGTGGGTGCACCCAGCATCCACGAGCTGCTGGTCCGTTGTACGAACTAGAGCGAGCTGGCGGGCCTCTTCCGCACGCTGAAGGTATCCCTGGACGTCACGGTTGAGGGCGTCGTCTTCTACATGCGGAAACATGGCGTGAAGCATCACAGTTGGCCGTCTTCCGTAGACAAGCTGGAACGGTGTCATCTGCGTAGTCTCCTGGATAGACGTGTTGTACGCAAACGTGACATACGGGAGCCCTTCGTACCAAGTCTCATGTTCAACGTCAACGTACATTGAGAGCATATCTGCGATTGTCTTGTTCAGACGTTCCGTTATTCTGTTCGTTTGGGGGTGGTACGCAGTCATCCTTCTGTGATTGGTGTTGCTGTAGCGTAATATTCCTTGCATCAGATCCGCAGTAAAGGCCTTTCCGCTTTGTGTGATTAGGACTTGCGGGCCTCCATGTCGTAGTACAATTTGACTTATGAAGAACTTTGCGACATCCTGTGCAGTCCGCCTCGGAAGAGCGGCGGTCTCTGTGTAGCGTGTCATGTAGTCTGCCCCGGCAATCCACTTGTTCTCGGATCGTGACGTAGGGAACGGGCACAGTAGGTTCATTCCAATTTGTTGGAAGGGCATCGATGGGATGGCGATCGGCTGCAGAAGTCTGGCGGGTCGCGTAGGTGGCCTTTTTTGGCTCTGGCAGTCACGGCAGCCTTGCACGTAGTGGGTGACGTCGGATGTCAGGCGCGGCCAGTAGTACTTTGCCTGGAATTTTCCAGTTGTGCGGGCTGTGCCAAGGGTCGTCGTGGCACGCTTCCAAAATTGGGTCACGAAGGTCAGCGGGGAAGACAAGAAGGTAATTCGTTCTTTTTCCAGGGCTGATATTCTTCATCACGAGGACGGAATATCTCAAGTTGAATGCTGGTAAGCTGCGTTTGAAGGTCCTAGGAATGGTGCCTTTGCATCCCTCGATGTTGTCAATTATGACGCATAAGTCGGGGTCGGCACGCTGCTGGGCGGCTACGTCGGTCTCCGTCATGATTCCGAAGTACGCGCTGTCTTCTTCAAAGTCTTGTGATGGTGGGTCGAAGGGGGCGTGCGACAAGCAGTCAGCGTCGCAGTGTTTCCTGCGGGATTTATAGACGACTGTAACGTCGAACTTCTGCAGGCGCAAGCTGCACAGCCCAAGACATCCAGAGGAGTCTTTCAAATTGGCAAGCCAACACATGCGTGGTGGTCTGTCACAACCTTGAAAGGTCTTCCGTTCACGTACGGGCGAAATTTTGAAATCGCCGATTTAATTGCCAGGCAATCTTTCTCGGAGGCAGAGCACTTTTTCTTCTCCTTCGACAGACCACGGCTGGCATAGGCAATTACCTTTTCGCAACCGCTTTTTTTGGACGAGGACGGCACCCAATCCCATATCACTGGAATCAGTGTGCATTTCTGTTTCTGCGTTTTCATCAAAATTAGCGAGCACGGGCGGGCCTTGCAGGCGTTTTGCAGCTCGCAGAAGGCTTTTTCTTGATCGTTTTCCCAGCTAAAAGGGGTACTATCTTTCGTCAAGCGTATTAGTGGTTCTGCAGTGCGTGCGAAATTTGCGACGAAGCGCAGTAGTATGCGCACAGTCCGAGAAATATTCGCACGCCCTTCTTGTGTTTCGGCCTTGGGAAGTTTGCAATGGCTGAAGTTTTTCGTGGTCAGGTAGGACTTCCGCTGCGTTAAAGACGTGGCCCAGAAACTGGAGCTCCTCGTACGCGAAACGGCACTTCTCAGGCTTCAGCGTTAACCTCGACGTACGAACGGCCTTTAGTACAGACTCCAACCTTGCAAGGTGTTCGTCGAAGGTCCGGGCGAAGACCACAACGTTCTCGAGTTTTACGGAGCAGGTGTGCCACTTCAAGCCACCTAGCACAGTGTCCATGACTCTTTGAAACGTTGCTGGAGCCGTGCACAGCCCAAACGGCATCACCTTGAATTCGTATAGGCCGTCCGTGGTTATAAATGTGGTCTTTGTTTAATGTCTCTCGTCCACCTCAATTTCACAGTAGCTGGTCTTCATATCCATCGATGAGAAGTACTTCGCATGCCAGAGATGGTCGAGGGCGTCGTCGATTCGTGGCAGGGGGTAGACGTCCTTTTTGTGATTTTGTTATGTCACCGATAATCAACGCAAAGCCTTAATGTGCCGTCTTTTTTCTTCACCAGTACGACCGGCGAGCCTAGGGGCCTTTCAATGGCTGTATGACGTCGTCGCTGAGCATGTCGTCGACTTGGGTCCGAATGTCTTCCCGCTCGTGTGAAGTGCCGCGGTACGTTGACTGTGGTGTAGGTCGGGCTCTATCTTCGGGTAATTATTGCTGCTTCGCTAGAGGGGTCTGACGTAGTTTTTAGTTCAACGAAAAACACTCGCTGTAGCGACGCAGCAAATCCAATAATTTCTTCCGTTCTTCTTGCGGTAACGCCGGATTCACGTCAAAGTGATTCAAAAGCTAGAAGGCATCTTCGGTTGCACGTTCAGAGTCGGCAACTGCGATCAAGTCACTTGATTCTTGACTTTCTTTGAGGTACGCAATTGTAGCATTCCTGTTTAAATGTTGGTATTCCCCGCTGAAATTAGTGACCAAAACTTGGGATTTGCGTTGAATAAAGCGTGCAATGCCTCTTGCGACAGAGACACCGCGGTCGAGGAGCAACCTTTGGTCACTCTCTACGATAGCGTCGACGTCAGAAACCACATCCTTAAAGAAGACACTGATCATCAAGCTTGTGCGGGGTGGTAGGGTGACATGATCGTCGCCGATCCTAATAGCAGAGCGGTTTTTGGAGTTGGGTTTCGGTGTCATGCAATGATCGGTGGAAAATGGTATAGACTTGGCCGATCCTAATAGCAGCGCGGTTTTTGGAGTTGGGTTTCGGTGTCATGCAATGATCGGTGGAAAATGGTATAGACTTGGCTTGTATATCAATTATTGCACCGTTGTCTGTCAAAAAGTTCATTCCGAAAATTACGTCACTGGAGAAGTTACGCAAAATGACGAACGCTTCAGGGTATGTTGTGCCGTCGATGGTTTCGGGCGATGTGCACGTTCCAAGTGGCTTCACGAGGTGATCATCAAGCTTGTGCGGGGTGGCAGGGTGACATGATCGTCGCCGATCCTAACAGCAGCGCGGTTTTTGGAGTTGGGTTTCGGTGTCATGCAATGATCGGTGGAAAATGGTATAGACTTGGCTTGTATATCAATTATTGCACCGTTGTCTGTCAAAAAGTCCATTCCGAAAATTACGTCACTGGAGAAGTTTCGGGCGATGTGCACGTTCGATGTCGATGGTTTCGGGCGATGTGCACGTTCCAAGTGGCGTCACGAGGTGGCCTCCTGCTATGCGAATGTGCGGACCATCCCATCTGGTCATAACTTTCTTCAGCTTAGGCACAAATGGTCCGCTCATGACTGAGTAGTCGCCTCCCGTGTCTTTGAGGGCGACTACTTCAAAGCCGTCGATGGACAGTTGAACGTCGGACGCTACTTTCTTCAAGTTCCGGGTGCGTCGTGGCGTCGCATCTCGGCTTGTGCGTGTTGACAGTCGGGCACTGTGCGTCGCGGTCGTCGTCTTCTCAGCGGAAGGTTCGGTGAAGTCGGGTACGCGTCGCTCCGTGTGGTTGTCGTTCGTGTTCGAGAGTCCCTTCCGGGTTAGATCGGGTCGTCGGGCCGATGGCATGTCGGGAATCGTCGTCAACGAGTCGTTGCAACGTTAGAGGGTTTCCATTTTTCCGCGATTGTGCAACTTTACCTACAGAAGTTGCTGCTTTAGTTTCCCCCGTGTGAGCTGGGGGACCTTCCACGTGCGAAATCAGCATTGCTACGACGGTTGGGCGACTGGTATGGGTAGGGCGAGGGCGATCGGTTGAAGCGGGCTGGTCCTCGGTTGTTGTTGGACAGGTATTCGTCGATCTCAGTGGGGCGCTGGCCGGGTGCGGGGCGTGGGGCGTCGACGGCGAAACCACGCAGTCCGAGTCTTCTGCACGGGCAGCGACGATACATGTGGTCGGTCTCTCCACAGTGGTGGCACAGAGGACGATTATCGGTGGTTCGCCATACGTCCGTCTTCCTCGGCGCCTGGGTTTGGACTGCATGTGGTCGCGCCGGTGACAGTGAAAGGCGGTACAACGGGACGTCTTGATGACAGGTTGAAAGATGGCGGGTTCGTCGAACAGCCGTGGAGTAGGTCATAGCTTGGGTCTCACGTCGTACTTCCGAAGGCGTAGAAGTCCCCAAAGAGAGTTGAATTTCTGCCAGGATCACGTCGCTCATTGAGGTGACGTGGGGTTGCGGCGTTGTTGGTTAAGAGTTTCCGCAGTTCTTCCCTGACGACAGCGCGGATTGTCTCACGTAATGTGTCAGAGCTAAGAGCCCCGGCATCGATCGAGTCTGCAACCTAGCGCATTGATGGGACGGTCGCACTGCCTCGTGCGAATTTCCAACGTCTTCTCCATGGCGGCCGCCTCGGACGCGAATTCGGCTGCCAATTTTGGGGGGTTGAATACAAGGCAAGCGAAACGTTCTTGCTTTATTCCTCGCATCACAGACCTGAGTTTCTTTTCTTCCCTCATATCCGCTTCCCCGCGACGTAATAGTCGCTTTATTTTCTCAACGATGATTACGACTCCTTTGTTTAGGTGTTGCGTTCGAGTTTTCAGTAAAAGCGCAGATCGTTCTTTTCTCACCACGGTCGTGAAGGTCTTAAGGAACTCACTTTTGAATTGCATCCTGTCGGTCAAGGTGCCCTCGTGGTTCTCGAACCAAGTTCAAGCTGCATCCTCCAAGTAAAAGAACACATGCCGGAAGCTTTCTTCATCACCCCACCTGTTGAAGATCCGCACGTGCTCCAGCTTCTCCAGGCATTCCTCCGGGTCTTCAGCGGGGGATCCTAGGAATGTTGGCGGTACCCGGGGCTGCTGCAGCAGGATTGGTGACGTTGGATCTTGCACCATTGTGGTGGTTGCAGCAGTCGTTGTCTTGGGTCTCTCTGGAAGGAGGCCGAACTCGGGCGGCAATCCTTGCAGTCGGAGGCTGGCTCTAGCTGGACTGGGCTGGTGGCTTCCAGAGGTCGTCATAAAGGGTGCCTACCCCGCACCTACACCAGATGTCACGAAGCCAGAGACGACGCAGTTTTCTTGAAGGAAAACATGTTTGTTTGAGCAAACTTGTGCTCCCCTAACAACTCGAAGAATACACAAGCGGCGAAGCAGCATTCAACAAAGTGAGGTGTGCGGGCAAGCGTCGACGACCGGAATGCTTTGGCGTCTGCTCTGCAGGCTTTAGCTCTCGGCGCTAGTGTTTCTGGAGCCGTCCATTTACATACAGAACATTGTAGATCAGAGAAGATTATTCTTGGCTAGTGAAGTAACGAGAAACAATCTGCTTATCTCAATGAGATAGCCCGTGCGGCATAAAAATAAAGAATACAAGCCGCGCTTTGCTTGACACGGATAACAGAGGCAGGCGTAGCCAGGCAGAAAAAACAAACAAAAAAATAAACAAACAAACGCATATATGGTTCGCGGCAAGATATATGTATTTCTAGTAAATTGAAGCCCATCTACATCTGCTGTTGGTTTTTCTGCTAAACACCGTCATAAATATTTCGAAAGTGAGTTACATTTTCGCTTCAATAACAATTATATAGCCGTGTCAAATTGACTTATTCCATTCAGTACAAGCCAAAATAAAAGCAATCATCCTAATGTTGGTCGAACTTTCCAAAACATTTTTCATTACTAGTGTCCGTACACTACCCCTATCTAGCAAATAAACCATGTTATAGATTAGCATGGGCGGCTTCGCCATTATGTCCAAAACAAACTCTTGCTGTTCTAAAAAATATGAGTAGATGGATTTGGCTGACATCGACAGGATTGAAATGCAAGTTAGCTGTGGGAGATGTTGACCTGAATAGAGAACTTCGGGCGGTGTAGATAACCTGCCTCTGAATATCGTGTGTCTATATGCTCACTTTGTTTATAAGTGTCTTCTTCTAAAGGTAAGATAAATGAATAGGCTACAACTCGTTCGCTTTCAGTCATGTATGCTGCGCAACATTTTGAATACACATTCAACATAAAGACCACCGCTACCTGATGCCCAATATATTCGAAGATCACCATTGACGTGCATATAACAAGTTAACACGGAATTGTACTTTATTCCCAGTTAAACACCAATCCTTGCAAAGCAAAATCTTCTAAAATGGCCATCCTAATATTAGTATGCAATTGCGACTAACAATTCTATAGGCGAAGCGACGAAAAATGTTCTCTCCACATCGTAAGGTAAATGGTCGTACAAAAGCACATCTAGGGAGGGCGCGCCAGCTCAAATGAATTCGTTTCACGCAGAGGCAGCTCTTTGATGGTGAGCGCTATAACCTTCCGGGCCGAGTCGCCAAATATTACGAGAAAATGCTCTTTGCGTTTTACCGCAATCACACGATACGGCACCAGAAATAGGCTTTACTGATGAAAATATGGTCTCTACTGAGTTCAAACACGAATGGAGAAGCTTTGCACGAGCTTGCCCTAGTATATTTACAATAGCGAATACGCACGTAGTCCCCAGTTCACCGCACCATTCACCTTAAACCCACATTTTGAGAAACTGACTTTTCAGTGTCTCGACAACTGAGGCGTTTTTTTGAATGAGCCAGATACAGAAACCGAAACTAAGTTTAATGAAGCTACAGCGACAACAAAAACTCGGCAACTTTCCAATAAAAAGAGCTGGCAAGAAAATAGTTGAGATTACGCCATAAAACGTGTACAGAGGTCGTAGGTCGTATCGAAAATGAGTCACTTCGTGCTGTTTCACGAATCCAAAGAGCAAAATCTATTTGCGTAATACGAGTTTGCTAAAGGCTTGACTGTTCAGATCATTTTCATGGGTGTTTTGGAAATTTTTATTTCCAATTTTTTTTGCTGACTCATGAATCCAGACGTCAATTAGGAGATCGGCGCAACATTTGTCCCCAGATGTCAACGACGAAGTGAATGAACGACGAAGTGAAAGGTGTAAAACCCAGACCGAAATAAAATCAACCAATGATTTGATTTCATCTCTCCCGTCCCTACAAAAAAAGTTTGGATATATTTCTTTTTTACTTCCTTATCTTTCATTTTACACTTAACAAACAGCCACCGCCTAAGCTGTGGCGAATCTTCCTCTCCTCTGAGAGCACGAAACACTTCATTGTGTGAAGAAAGTGTGAGGAGCCTTCTGGTGAATTGTTTTGAAAATTCAAGGCAAAGCCATAAAAAGCTTGTTTACTTCACCAGTGCCTTCAAGCATGCGATAGAAAATACCTAGGGAAGATGATGATGATGGTTGGATGTAATCGCCCAAATACAACTGATGCAAACAGCGCCAAAGCAACTACAATGAGCATGGCTGGAGTATAGGGCCGGGGAGTGATCATGCATGGTATAAAATTAGGTTTATATATTTAACTTGTTCTAGATATTTAAAAACACACTTCGAACAAAACATGCCATGGTCAGAGAGGAAAAACGGTGAGTGTAGTGAAACGTGTAGTCTGTATAGTTTGAAGTATTTGCGCCATATTGTGTGAAGCGTTTTGCATTTAACGAGCATGAGAACTACGGAGAGGGCCCCTCCACACCTGCGACACAGAGGTCTTGAAGACCCCGTGAGGAGATACCAGTGTGTCAGATGTGTGTGCACTATATTAAACCTAGCAAAGGTAACTTCTGTGTATTTATTGCGTGCTTCAGTGGTGTGTTCTGCCAAGTGTGGTTTTATAGTTGTGTAACTCGTTATCTTCCTGTTCCCTGCAGTGCGCTTGCGATCTGTTGCGAAGTTGGTGTCTGATGTGTGGCTTCTTGTCTGTGTACGGCACTATTGCTATGTCTACAGTACTCAAGAGTGTAGCAGCAGTGGCCATTCAATCTGCGGTTTCGTTCCCGTGAACTCCAGGGGGACCTGGAGCCCAACAGAAAGTTATTTGTAGGTTTCATGAATATGCAGACATGATACCCTAAAACCATGATTGATGACAATGTTATAGAACGGTTTACGGGTGCAAGTGCACGTACAACGCTAAGAGAGTCCGTGTACACGATAGATTTTGAGATTTGATGTTCGTATATGTAATTTAATACCATTAAAATACCGTATGCTTCCGCTATAAATATACTGCTACAAAAGTTTATTGTTTTAATGACGAGAAAGTTTTGCCCATGCGCAGCGGTAGCCAGAGCAGTTGCAGTGTTGGACACGTCAGTGTAGAACTCTGGACGACCGTACATATCCTACCCAAACAAGAAGTGCTGAAGGATCGCAATAATTTGGTGCCTGTTGTTGGTAAATTGCATATAAGATAGGTAACATCACACAGGGTGGAGATGATGTGGTGGAATGGAATCGATTATGTGTGTCTTGTGGATGCCTGAAAACGACTGCCAGCTCAGAAGCGTTTTCTCGCACTCTTAGAAGAAACGGAATTGACATTGTTGGATGATTTAAAAAGAGTTTCTGTGAGGATGCATCATTGATGGTCGAAGTAAAAGGATGATTTGATATAGACATGATTTTTGAAACGTATAAAACGTTCATACACACCCTCTGGCGATATAGGAACCATTTTTTGCATTCTCATCCAGACTTTGGAAAGTGCTAGTGCGAAAAGCGGCACATGCTAGGCGTAGCCTTAAATGCAGCACCGGGTCCGGCATTCTCAGTGCCGGTTTTGTTCGATACCCATATACGGCACTGCCGTAGTCCCAGCGAGATCCCACTAGGGTGCAATAAAAACGCAGGAGTTGCTTGTCTGCAACCTACGACTGGTGGGAGAGAACTTTGGGACTATTCATAGCTTTTAAGCAGTATTGCTTAAGATGTTCGAACTGTGGAAGAAATGTTAGCGTGTTATCGAATTTTATGCCTAAAAACTTGTGCTCCTTTTTAAGAGTTATTGAAACGCCATTAAGAGCAACATCTAGGTCCGGATGGATTCCGCGCTTTCTGGAGAACAAAACGCCAGAACGTTTTACCGGATTGAGTTTGAAACCATTCTGGTCTGCCCAGATGGCAAGTTTTTTAACAGCAAGCTAGACCTAACGTTCACAGATTGACATATTACAAGCTTTAAAAGATATCTGCACGTTGTCTACACACATAGCGTAAGATATGGTAGGTTGCAATGCCTTTCCAAGAGAGCTAATTTTGATTATGAGCAGACAACAACTTAGAACTCCACCTTGTGGCACGCCGTTTTCTTCCACAAGAATCCTTGACAGTGCATCACAATCTCTTACGCAAATAGTTCTTTCACAGATGTAACTTGCAAGGGTGTTAAGCATATGGTCCAAAACACCGAGAGACTTCATGTCACCGAGGATCCTGCAACTCTAAGTGGTGTCATAGGCCTTCTCTAGATCAAATCTCACATTGCGCAAAGCTGTTTGTGATTCAAAGCGTACTTTATGTATGATTCAAGGTGCGACTTTTGGTCATTCGTGGATCGCTCTGCCCTAAAGCCTGCCTGGCAGCCGTTGTGAAGACCGTTGTACTGAAGAAAGTACACAAGTGTCTTGTTTATCATCTTCTCGAGCAGCTTGCACAGGCAGCTTGTAAGGGCAAAGGACCGATAGCTAGCAGGAGCAGGGTACCACCTCCTCAGGATGTGGTGTCATTGGACGCTGCAAGGACTATCCTGGCCCGAGTGGTGGAGGGTCAACATCCAGATGCTCGAGTGGTCAGGGGCCAGGCCCCATGGCTCCTACCCGGCCGCATTAGTAGAGACGCCCGGTCGCTCCTGCTTCGCCTGCGGCTTAACTGCTGCAACGTGGGAGACCGTCTGCACCACCTGGGCCGCCAGGCGTCCCCAACCTGCGCCGACTGCCCAGAGCCCTAACTAGCACTAACTATGCTCTTGCCGCCAGAAGAACACGGTGAGAGAGGAACTCCAGACCGCATTCCAGCGACTCGGGGTACCAAGCCGCAATCTGGGAGACTTCCTGTTCTCCACGGGTTCGGACGCTTTACGACGGGAGGTCTTCCAGCACCTCCTCTACTCCTAGTTGACACAGGACTAGTTCAGCGGTTGTAGCCGTCGCACCTTGGACGAAACGAACGCTACATAGACTGTAGCCAACTCTCTTACTTCCTTCCTCTTTCTCTCTTCCTATCCTTTGAAACCCCCCTTCCCTTCCCTGGAATGGGTTATATGAGGGTGAACTGCCCGACTGAGTTCAACAATATCCCCAGGTCTTTCCTCTTCCCTTCTTTCTTAATCAATCACCACCAGCATAGGGGAAGGGTCCTTCGCCTCCTTCTGAAAGGCCACTACTATGGCCTCCCTTTAGAGGGGTGGAATGTGCCCCGAAAGCCATATTTTATTGTATAGATATAGAAGTGTTTCAAGGGTGTCGTAGTGTCGGTGCTGTATTAGGGATTCTGTTGTTTTTTCTGCACCTAGAGATGAAGGCTTACACGTGATCAGTGCTGCTTCAGCTCATGAATTGAAAAAGATTTGTAGGAAGTGTGTGACTTGTTACTATCACGCAAGGATTTCTTTTCTGCAGACGTTTTCTGTTTCATGAAAGTTTTGGGTAGTGTGCTGAACTGGACACGTGTTTGTTGTGTTGTGCAAGTGTGTTAGCCTGGTCTTTGAGTTTGTCGCCCGTTGTGCTAACCAGCGCAGGTTGTGTGTCTTTTGTCCTTTGAGCTTACGAATATGTGCCCACAGTTTTTGCATTGCCATGTAGGAATTTATGAGATGTCAAGAAGGTAATCTGCCGGAGCTTGACGTGGGCTCTGACGGCCACCGTTTGAGCTTTCTACCCTTCACCTTAAAACACATGGCCACGGTTGGTTCCAGGTTATGTTTGGGGGCTCGGGGTACGCGGTGTCGCCAATACCGTCACCAAGATTACTCAAGGTGCCTCGTGTGGGTACCTAGGGAAGAGTTATAAAAGATCTGCCAATGGAGCCGACAGGACTCAACTGCTCTCCATGCATATTTGGAGCCCGTTTATAAAGAACCTGAGTGCCACACGCTTTCCATTTGTTATATCCCCAAGTTCGTAGTAAATGGACCCCAGTAAAAGGACTTCAGAAATCAAACACAACTTATTTTTTAGCCAAGAAGTCCGTGATGCCTGTTTGTTTCTGCAGTGCAGACTTGATGAAGGCGGTCTGCAGTTTACTCAGAGTGGCCGCGCGCTCTTCTTTGAGGCACTTGGGGTAAACAGGTTATTTAGGTCCTCTATGCATCGCATTGCTACAGGCGCACTTATAGGCGCAGGCTCAGAAGTTTTGTAGTCGTTGGCGTCCAATTTCTACGCATCACTATTGCCCCTCACTTAAGGATACTGTCGTCCACGCACGGTTCCACGGTGTCAGCACCTCAATGGTCACAAACGAAATCATCCCATCCAAGTTCATGGTCCCCCATGACGGAGCCTATGACTCGCTGCCACCAGTCGCCGCCGGAGTGACCATCGGAAGCATCAGGCTTGATTTCAGGTTGTGTGCCGACGAAGCCGGCTTTGCGGAAACAATTCCGCACGTAAGTGGCAGTCAACTACGACCAGACAGCCTTTACCTTCACTACAGCTGAATACAGCGAAACTCGAAGCGGCAGGTTGGCTTCCGGGCGGGCCACAACTGTGACCAACCGCTCCACAACGTGGCGCCTATACGATGCCTTAAAGGCACGTATTAATCCCAAATCAAGCGCCAGCACTTTCGAAGTGGTGTTGGTTGGCGAAAATGCAGGGTCACTGCCGTCAGGGAAGTTTGCACGCAGTACCCAGAGCAGTTATCCATCACGAGTAGCACGCACCTGCCTTGCCTGTGAATGTCACTGTCAAACTCGCGCATTCACTGCACAAAAAAAATCGCTCGTTATCCACGCCTTAGCTTTGTGCCTGTAGCGCACGCGGACGTCACTCCTAAAGCTACGTGGCTTATATGATGTTCCCATGACGAAGGGCACGCGCCGGTCACTGCCATCCAAGTCAGTGCACAGACGTGCTGGGACCTGCACTTTGGTGTGCTTCCCGCCAATGCATGTGTCGCCTTTTGTAGCATGCGTTTTAGCCGGCAACATCTTGTAAAATAGGGCTGTTTCATCTGCATGATTGACGTCACACTGCGCAGAGGTTGAAATAACTACTTCGTTTTTTTTTTCAAGCCACGCTGCAACATCATGGTAACTTGCGCGCTTTGCCTCGCCTACAATCGACTTAAAAACAATGCCGTGCCGCACCTTTAACCGATGTAGCCAGCCATTGCCTCGGCAGACGTCGGGAAAATGCAACATGAGTGCAAAGACTCTGGCTTTGTGCAGCTACATTGGGCCACTTATTGCTATGATGCCAGCCCGTGCTTCGATGAATCACTTCAATTGCGTGTCCTCCACTTCCACATTCGTGGCCTTCTGCAGGCCCTTACTGTGCGTTGAGGTGGCGTCGGCACTGACTACCTTATCATTGTTTTTCGGTATCGTCGAAATGGTGGATTTTGACACGCCGTACGTATTTACTAACACGCAGTTTTCTCGCCTTGGGAGAGTTCGGTCAAAATGGCTGGCTTTGTTGATATGTCGAGCGCTTTTCGTTTTGCACCCGCTGCGGGTACGGTAGGTTTTCCATTCACCATCCGAAGCTAAGGAAGAGAACTCGTAAAAACGAAGCACGAAGGGCTCGCACCATGGCAGAAAAAAAAACAGAAGTTAGAAGAGATAAACGTCGACTATCCATCTAGAAGCGTGGAAGGAGAAGCCTGGACTTGCCGGCGTGCCAGAGGGCTGGCGAAAAAGGGCAAAGATAGGCAAAAAAGACAGGACAGGCGTGCGCTGCGGAGCCAGCGTAGTTACGAGCATGCAAGGGTGACTGAGTGGACGATCTTGGAAGCCGGCGTTCGAGGCAAGCGTAAACAGGCTAGGAGGGTGCGCCATTGGGAAGACGGCAGCTTCGGTAACTGGTTTGAGAGGTCCACGAAACACGCAGTTTTCCCAGTTCGCCTGCGAGGAGACTCGGGAAAGGACCTGGGTCAGCTGAGCTGCGCCGATGGCGTTATTTCAACACACATCGCTGCGATAGCCTTGCGCTGTAACCGATCGGCAGGGCTCGGAGATGTTCGTTGTACGTGGAATTTTATCATAGAAATAACGTATATTTTGGCAGTCACGCGAGTTTTGTTCCTTATAGGCGAAGTTTGTTTTAGGTGGTGCTGTTATATGTGGGCTGCACTGTATTTCTACTAATCCTGACGCCTTGTTGCATATTTCAATGCCTTTTTCCGCAATCCTGAATTGCACAATGCTCGAAAGTCAATTTAAATGAAGTTTTCATAAGAATACCGCATCCCCTTTGTGTTTCAATTCAATATTATCTAAATCCAAACTTATCGCCCCAGTAATGCTACAATTTACGACATAATTTATTACTTGTGCCTATAAACTTCGGCTTGCTGACATATGAAATATATCCTACAATAGCTTTACAGCATTGCATTTAGATTCAGTAACAAACTTTTTCTTGTTTCTGAAATTCCCGTTAGGTGGGTCTAGCTCATTTCTAAAACAGCGCCTCAACAGTTTCAATTCATTATGTATATATATGTATATATATATCCTTTTAGAGGACGCAATGCCGCGTTACAGGTTCCTTAGTTTTCTCTCTAAGCATCCGTTCTTGGCACCTCGCAGCGACAACCGGCCGTCTTATCTTACGCTCCAAATGAAGCTTCCATTTACTCATGGTGCCTTTTTGTTTCCTATTTCCCTTCTTTGGTTAGCCTAATGTATTTTAGAGGAAAATGGTGTAGTGTTGTGGTCGCTATTGCTCGGTGTTGTTTGATAAGTGGTGTTTTCTGGCCTGTCCGATATTTGCAGAAATGGTGCTATGTGAACCTTGCCGCATTCGATTAGCCGATGGTGTACTACTAATGTCCGCATGGGAGCAGCGTTCGTGAAACCACGTCGAAAATTCTTCTCTATGCCCCGCAGGTTTTGCTGACCATATTTTTTGTTTGGACAACTCGTCCTTCGCGCATCGATTTTCGGCAGGCCTTTGAAGCTTCAACTGGTGATGACGTGCTGGATATCTGCAATTGTGGTAGCGATGATATGAAGCTACGGTTAAGCAACTCTACGTTCACCAGTAACACGGTCAAAGTAAAGAAGATTTATACAAGCCGAGCAGCTGGAATGGAACCAGCGCTTGTGAAAGCATATCGAAAATGCTCCTGAACGCTCCGCAGGTGTGTAGTCAATTCTCAGTTTGTGCACAGCGATCCAACAATAGCTTTTTATACTGCTCCCTTGCACGCCCACACGTGTTTTGCGAAACATTGCTCGATGTGGGGACGTCGCGGTGTTACTGCTTGTTTCAGGCTAAATACAGATTAAACCTGCATCTCATGAGCCCTGAAACCAAGCGACAGCACACCACGAACTTTCTGATGCTACCTCGGAGCAAATGAGCACAGTGCTCTATTTATTAAAGACATCAACGAACGGACAATCACGTTAACTAAAGGGGAAGCGGATCTTTAAATAGATATCAGAGAAATCCAATCTGGCCAGCAGGCAATAGGAACAAAGCCGGTTGACAATTTCGGCCGTCTGGAATCCCTAGAATGTAAATCATATGTGATAGATCAGATCGGTGATGGCTTGGCGGCTGACCGGGACACAGTAGAGCGCTTTTTGTCGCAGCAGGACGTCTTTCAATCTCACATGGCTGACATGCAGGGCAGGTCTCGGCATACACACCTGCTCGTTCACGGCATCCTGGACTCGCGGGAGTCACGGCAAGAGACAGCGGGCAAGACGCTAGCTGGGCGATTACGTTTGACTAGAAAAGGCAGTACTGGAAACGATGTTGAAAGCATTCACCGCATAGGCACATTTTGCAGCTGTAAATCTCGTCTGGTTTTAACTAAATTTCGCATTTCCAATATGGAAGAAGTGGTTGTTTTCCCGCAAGCTATTTTAAAAACTAAGGACCTTGCCGTATCACAAAATTACTCAGCTGCAAATAGGCGGGCTAGAGAGAAACTTGTAGAATTGCCAAAGGCCGCCAACACTTTTCCCAACTCAAGTTACGCGATAACAAACTAATAGTAGATGACTCGTGTTTGATGTGCTATACTGGATCTGATATTATAAAAGAAGTCAAATGGGCACGGCCTACAATGACGCTTACGGATTTGCATACTCCTCGCATACTAGCTTTGCATACTGCTCGCGCTACCAGCAGTAGCATGTCATTCAACATTGATACGCATACCTTTCCTCCAGTTCTAATGACGAACAAAGCGTTGCTAATGTTAACGGATCTGAAGGGAAAAGTGAGTGAAAAGTTAATAAACCGATGGTGCGAAAAAGAAAATCACGGAATAGCGTTGAGCACGCCTTAACAACAGATGACGGTCAAACCGTTTTGTCGTAAACCGGCAACCGTTATTTCTTCTTTCAGTTCAGTTTTGGTTCCGGATCATCGTGCTTAAGAAATACCTGATCGGGTTCGGGCGCAGTTGGGACACAAATACAGGTTAGGTTCCGGTGTTCGCTTCGCTTCGGTTCCGGTTCGACGCCCTGTCATAACTAGAAGAGCACTGTACAATTTTACGTATTTATTCATGCTTCTGCTGCCCTACCTGAGTGATAGGTAATGTCTGATCACCTGCAAAAGGAATTCCGAGAATACGCAAAGGCACACGAAAAGATTGCAAAGCGAGCAGAAAAGCATGCGCGTTGCGTGAAAAATCGACTTGCATGTGACGTTATGGAACCCTTACGATAAGTAGGTATAACTGTATTCATCTACCTTTCTAGTTGCGAAGACACCTAATAAGAAAGTTACTTGTTACCGACTTCCGTACAATTGAACCTACAGTACTGCACAATATGACGTAAAATGTATGGGTTTCACAATCTCACACGAACGCCGTCTGAATTGTCTCCTAAATTTTATTTTTATATTTTTCACATAAGAATACGAAGATAACTATATTGTCTCGAGGTTGGTTTAAATTTTTATAAAAAGATTTCGGGCCGTATTATAAACGTACAAGGAATAATTGACAATTATTTGGTGCACCGGTGATCTATCGACAATGATAGCAATAAAAAGCATGCCTAATGTCAGCAGGATTTTCATATATTGTGCTTGTAAAACCAAGTGCGCGGCGAGAACAAGAAATTGTGTTCAGTAGACGTGATGCACAAAGGAGTACCACTACAATGCTCTTCCACTTTGGCGTACGGCGAACGAGGATATAGCCGTTTTGGTTCATCTCTGAAGACAGCAGGAAGCGGGGTAATGCACTGCGGCTGCAGGCGTTGTTACGGGTTCCCTCGTTCCTGTTGCACGTCCCAACAAACGGTGTATTGAGCATCAGGATGGTGTCTACAGTGAACGCCTAGGCCATCACCTCTGAAGAGCAGGAAGACTTTACAGGCTGGGCTAAAATACCATCGCACACGAGGCTGATACCAACAGCACCGGGAGCAATTCTCCACCGGACCTTCTCATTCCTCAACCGCAAAGTCCCAAGCAGATGTTCCAAAGTCTCAGCTTTACCACATCCCGATTCCTGCAGGGCGCCATACTCACTATAACCGACACCAAATTCGTCATATGTCATCGAAATGGTTTCAACGTGGCCATAGGTAGAGACATTTGTGGCATAAATGACATAATGACGTAAATCATTTGTTTGTACTCGTGTCGTTGCTTCGTCCGTTAATCTTATTTAAAAATTGTGTTCCTGTAACCTAATTCGGATTCGCACAACCTGCCAAACCAACTAGCCCTATCCCTTACCATACTGGCAAGAAGAACGCTGATATATACGCTGCGGGAACAACAGGCTGCAAAGAGCGCACTCCGCCTTCTTCCTGGGACTGCCGCGTGCCAAAACAACTTCAAACACAGTAGCTGGACGAGTAACAAGCATGTTTGATCCCAATCAAAGTCTACCTCCAACTTGAAGTATTCGCGCTTCGACAAGGGCCAGCTGACCCCACAAAAAGACCCAAGCCACACAGCGACCCCCAGAGCATCTCGCAGGTAAGCTCGGCAGCTTAGGATCCATCAAAACCAAATCAAGTGCACATACAATTGCGCCCTATCAACAAAAAACCATAACAAGACTCAGATAAGTCTCGTACCACACGAAGTGCCTTAAAGCAGGCTATACCGGAGAACATGCAGCTTCGACCTGAACGCGGGCCCAAGAAAAGTAGCGGCACGCCGCAACAGCCAATGTATTTCGCCCGCACCAGAGCATTTACAATAACCTGAGCCGAAATCTCCCTCCAAAAGACATTGGCAAGAAACCATTTGACCGCGATCTTACTAAACTACAGGTAATCCACGTCCTTGTTTTTTAATAAGAAAAACAGCTTAATATTGGTTACGTCATTCTAACTTTTATTATTACCACCATTGCGAGAATCCTTGCTGTCTTGTTAGAAATGATCAGCGGGAGGGTTACTGCTGTGGAGCATATCTTGGCCCAGGTACACAAAGTCGGAAACGGGAATCGTACTGCCGCCCAACTTTACTTGCACCCGAGGAACGGGAAAGAGTGCATTGATCAAAGAAGGTGCATAAGATGGGAACACGGGATGATACAGAAATATTGATATAGCGATGAAATGCTTGCAGGTAAGCATCCGAGCGGGGTGCATTGCAAATCCACTTCAACCACTCAATTCGCAATACCCTATCGGCACCCAATACATTGTGTCTCAAGAATACACAATACCGGTCACATTAACTGGATAGAATGCAAATAACTCGGTCGCACACAGTATCAATGCCACACAAGCGAAAAGGTTCACAAACATCTAGTTTGCAAATGCGATGCGATATATCTGGTTAGGAGAGGGGCGTAACCGTCGGCATTTTCCCCACTTCTGTTGTTACTGCGACGCAGTATATGTCTGAACACCCACCTCCCCCCACCCGACCTTTTATTTCCAGTGAAGCCGATCTTCTCGGCGCCGCTGGGGCACCCCTCCTAGCCACCGCCGACACCGCTTTCACGACTTTTATTCACCTCACCACCACAGAACTGTCAGGAGCGGTTCAATAGGCAGATAAGGGTGGTAGCGCCTTCTTAGGCGTTAGCAGAGCAACGTGACACTTGAATGCCGACGTGATCCCATAATTTTGCCTGTTCGTTTGGATGTGGTACGCCGTCGTTCTTCGATGGTCTGTGTTGGTGCAGCGTAACATTATTTGCATAAGCTACAGCGGAAAGGCCGTTCAGTGGTCCGTGATTAGGACTCTTGTCGCAGCACAGCTTTGATTATAAAAAACTTCTGGAGTTCTTGTGTAGTCCCCCTCGGGGAAGTGTTAAGTATTCGGTGGCTGGACGACCGATGGCTGCCGAAGAATAGACGTTTCAGGGAGTGCCAGCGAGATAATCCCTTGTATTTACTAAGCGACGCGCTTTTGTAGGCTGTGGAGTGAGTACTCTGCAATAAAGTTGTTGCTCTATGGTAAAACGTTTAAACACGCAGTAATAAAACGTTGAAAAACATCGTCGCGCACTCGCATATCGCCCCCTGGAGAGTCTGTTCTCTTGAAGAAATGGAGCCAGCCGGGCTACAATCAACTGAAGCTGCGAACCAATATTGTAGGTCTGAGTAAACAGAATCTGGTAAATAGAAATTTGAACTTTAAACGGAGTCTAAAATAGCACGGAATATATTGTGCTATTGTTGTTTGTAATGTCCAAACTAATATTTATGTTATTACAATAACGTAAATCATTACGTAACTTCCCCGAAAACGCAGACATGGCACCAAAGAATAAAAAAAACAGATTCTTTTCTTATCTGCTGCAAGGCTCGATCTTGGTTTATCGATGAGTCTGATGTCACCGCCCTTGATTTTATGCCTCAGCTCCCGCGCTCACAAACTCGCCTGTGGTTTACAGTGAAGCACGTAAATGTAAAAGGTGGTCAACTCAGCAACGTAATGGAAGTCATCTGGAGAACATCTGCTTTCAAGTGTGACCGCTTCCTGTATTGTACTTAACAGTCATTCAGTGTAATGGCTCACTCCGTGCCTATACGTTTAGTTTTTGCACGGGCACCTAACCTTTCATGAAAACACATGCTTGGTCGATACCTTCGTTTGTTTCGCTGTACCCTGTAATCTCAGATAAATTGCAGGTAATCGTAATAATAATATCTAGGCTAATAACAGCACTGAACACTAACTGATGGTTACCGAAATTCCACCGTCAGGAGTCCTACCATCGGAATGGGTAATGCGAGAAAAACTAAGCATACTATTCTGGTTTAAAGAAGATAAATCTCATAAGCCAGTATTATAGGCTCGTGCTACTCGTTGCACCTCTGAGTAAGACGGGATAAGTAGCCGCTTGTTCTTAACAGAAGCGGGAGCGATTAAACTGAATTTTATTTTTAATTACCCTTTACGTTGCAAATTAAGCGATGAAGAACCAGGCAGGCGTCTGCCTGTTTTCGCCTAATATTTTTTTAATATAAAAACGTTTATATACATATGTGTGCACATGTAGAATTGAGCCCGAAAAACAGTGGTACTGTTTATTGCCTTCCCGGTTTGAGGATCAAGGACGCACAAGCCGGCTACAACAATAACGGGCGCAGATTTTTTGTTCTGATGTTTTTGTTTTTGGGCTACCTGTCGACCTCGCATCCCTGTTTTGAGTTGTTGATCGTCCTATAAACTTCCCTGATGCCAATATGTGCTTAAGAAAACAAAATAAAAAAAACTTATGCGTATTTCTTTTGTCAACCGAATGACCAAGTTTTTATACTCTCGAACCGGCGGCCGGCCTATCACATTGTTTTCCTATTACTAACCGGCATATTACCAACCGCACAACGCCGAAACGCCATTTGACAAAGGGCCTTATCACAGGCCAACAACGAGTGACTACAAATCTTTTTTTTTCTCAATAGCTACGCCGTAACCTTAGAGGCTCCACTGCCTGCTCCCACCAAAAGCATCAGCCAATTTGCTATGTTCCTGAGTAAAAAAATAAGAGAGAAGCTAAAAAATTAGGGGGTCATTCACAACCACCTATGGCATTCTTTTTTTGATTAAATTTGGAATGGGTACTTCTCCACGTTCATTGTTGATTTTTTTCTATCCCTCTTTTTTAGTTTTCAGTTGTTCTACCTCTAATCATCCTTCTTCCCCCCGCGGTCCAAATGTAATCCTGCGTGCGCTACTGCTAAGGTTCCTCTTACCATAGCCAGACTGGCCCTAGCAACTAATCGCCATGCCAACACGTCAGGAAGGAGACTATTTCTTTAGATGTAATGAATTTATGTATTTCAATCACCCTAATGTTTTTGGGTGCACTAGCACCCAGAAGCAGTTTTTGCTATTTTACATCATCCTCAGTCTGGTATCTACACCAGTTGCGTAACCGAATGTCAATTAACAATATTGTAAACGTGAATAAAACAGTTGAATTGGATCAAGTAAAGAGATGTGTATGAGAAAAGTGCTTTTAAGGTATATCACATCCATTGTCAGTGAAAGATTGGGTATGCGTTTGTGAAAACATAAAAATACTTTGTAAAAACATCACTCCCTCCTCCGGCGTTATCAGCTACAGTGGGTTGAGCGTCTCACTACGGACGGTTAAGAACATTATGGGAAAACATGTTTGAACCCTTATGGATGCCACACCAAGACCCCTAAGTCTTGCATTAGTGTCGTAAAAATTTTGCATGAAAGCACAAGGAAATAGTGATAAACCTAGTTTCTTTTCCATGCTCTACTTCCTTTTTTAACCCGAGACAATGGTGCCAAAACGAAAAGAATGGCCCAGCTGTCCCTCGCTGTCTTCCTTCGGCGTGTGCGAATGCTTCTCATTCCAGAAATCCTTGCAGCTGCTCAGCGGCGGCGCCCACCATCTGCAGCTGCTTTCTTGCATCTGGGCACCGCGGGACAATTTTTTTTCACGTGTTCACGTGGCTTTGCGGGTCAACGTGGACTGTACTGGACCGACTACTTGCCGCTTTTGCCTTGCAAACTAACTCCATGCAAAATAAAATCCCGCAAAATAACTCCCTCCTCCCAAATTTCTGCGACCCGTCCTCTCGCATTTCTTTCAGCTTCTCTGCTTCCCCCTCTCTAACTACTAGCCTCCCTTAAACAGAAGTGTTAACTACCACATGCTCTTTCGTATTCCTGGAAGTAGGAACACTGCATGTTGGTCCGGCGCAGTGCGACGCCCGAAGCCTTTAGTTTACCTCGCACATTTCGCTGCCTGCGAGAATGGCGAGCACTCGTAGGTGGCCGGCTAGCCGGATATGCGCGTCATCTAATGCTGTGCACCGGGCAAGGTGTTTCCGTTCTAGTCAGATGGAAAGTTCTCGTGATTTTTTAATTCTATTTGAATGACGCAGTAGCTAAGGGAATAGGAAAAAAACTATACCCTTTGGCATACGCCAGCGCATAACAGTGATTTGAGGGTTACAAATTAGGAAAAAGCTATATATGTATATTCATGTCCATATGTTAGCTGCTCACCGCCACCATCGTAACAAAAAAAACGCTACACGTGAAAGTGAACACTAAAATAACCCCCCTTCAATGAGCAAAAACCAGCTAGGATAAATTAAAATTTATTATACAGGTAAATAAAAAACCTAAGTTAAGAACCCTTTCATTAAACCTTCTTTAACTAATCTATACCTTGGTATTATCTCATTCGCTACATTTAAAATGTGGTAAATCGGTCAATTCTTGATACTAACGTTGATTTCTACGTCGGCTGCTCCGACAACATTAGCTTTGTGGTCTCAAACACGTCGGGGAGACCAGTGGGCAGGCCTTTACTAACGTTCGCGGGTGCATTCGTTTCGGGTCAGATCAAAATAAACGTACATTTTCACATGCTTCCTTCCTTTAATAAACACCCGGGATGGGGGCTGAGTGTCTAAGGCGTTGTGCTGCTCAGCACGAGAACGTGGGTTCGATTCCAGGCTGCAGCGGTGGCTTTTCTGATGGAGGCGAAAAGCAAAAACGCCCGATTGTAGAGGATTTCGGCGCACGTTAAATATCCCCAGGTGGGTTTCCCGGACAGTTTATCGAACAACGTTTTATCGAACGCCGTTTTATCGAAAGAATGCACGTTTTTTCGACCTAATATTTCTTGAATACCGTTTTATCGAACCACCTCTATCCGTTTATCGTAAGTGGTTTCTCTACTTTTACTACAAGTTTCAGTGTTTATTTCGTTTAACTGGCCTTTGCACCTATTTTTTCTGCAGCTAGTTTAATTCGACATTGTCCCTGCTGTGCATTATGTGCCGCAACGTGCATTTATATGTTGACGCGTCTCATCCTCGCTTTTGTTGTTTTCGGCCAGATTCATTTTGTGTCATTTTCTTAATTTTTTGCGTGTTCATTGATAGCTCTCAAGCATGTTTATACCAATTTTTGTATTACAATAGTTGCTGCTCTATTAAAACCCCTCACCTCGTACACAATATTCCTTGGTTGTGTTCGGTCTATTTTGACAGATATTGCCAAATGTACACCTTGCGCCGGCGTTCTACATCACGTTATCTGGCTGATAAAATCTCTTCACTTTTTGTAGAGCGTCGTTGGCGAATTCAAAAGATGTAGCAAAGGTAATCGTTGTGAGTGTAGCTTACAGCTTCGCAGTCCAACTACGTTTGCAGCCTAGATTGAGCCAATTGTTTTTATTTTGAGTTTTAATTAGGCAAGTCAATGAGAACAGCAGGAGAAAGCTTAGTAACCCACTAGAAGTAAATATCGTGCCTATGAAGAGCTAGAAATGCAGAAATCGGGAAGGGGAGACTTGCTGTCCGGTTTTCAGTTTTGGCATTGAACGCAAAAGTACATATTTGATTGATTTTGGGGTTTAAAGCAACGAAGCAAGGCCTCGGGTATCAGGAACACCGTAGTTGAGGGATCCCGAATAATTTTGATCACTTAGGGGTTTTTTGACGTGCGCGAAAATCTGGAGACACGGAGGTTTTCGCTTTTCGATTTTATCCGAAAAGCGCCAACCATGGCTGCGATTGAACCCGTGACCTTTGACTCAGCAGCACAGCGTAGGGCCACTAACAGCGCCTTAGCCCTTGAGCCACCGCGGCGGAGTTGCACGAGCGCCAAGTGCCTTTCTTACATAAACACACGCCCCAAAATAATTATGTGCCGATACAAAAGCTGAGTATAAAAAACTAAAAAGCATATCAGGGCATTATGGCATATACGATACATTGACGTGGCATGCTGAAGATCAGACGGGAACTACACAGAGACGAAATTACGTTACAGCAGTTCGACATGCCCAATGGACCTAACAAAAAATTGAACGAGGGAAACTTTGAAGATCCCAAACCATAAAAATCATGAGTAAATATCAAAGTAAAAGTCAGAGTGAGCTTTATTTGCACCCCAAAAATGAACGATGCGGGTAGGCCCGGAAAAAAGCGAAAAAAAATTAGTTGAGGGACGCCCTCCCCCCAAACTGCCCCCCCCTATACAAGGCATACAGCGAAATCGCACATAGCGTATATGACATTATTATATCTATATTACAAGATCTCCACAATCTCAGATGAACTTACGAACAAAGCAAAAAAACTATAACAAAAGTATAAAAGGTGTATGCGAGAAATTTACAAATTTTGTTAAATAATAAGGACCCGCTGTGAAGACATTGGGGATAAAAAATATATCACACTTTTCTGAAAAGAAAAGGCAGTGAAAAACATTTTCGATAAAATGGCTTCGATAAACCGTACATCGATAAAACTGCGTACGATAAAACGGCGTTCGCTAAAACGGCGTTCATAAAACGGCGTTCAATGAAACGGTTTCACTTAAACAATGTTCGATAACACGGGGCTCCATAAACTGTCCCGACTACTCATGGAGGCAAAATAATCCGCAGCCCTCCACTACAGCACGCCTCATCGCCTGGTATGCGTCGGCGCGTTAAACCCTACCATCAATCCCATAATTACCGCTTTTAGTACAAAACACACGATTAGAAAACAAGCATAGACAAACAAGTATCTATAGTTTAAAAAGTGACGTACTGAAACCTGAACAAAAACGTTACTTGGCCAAGATTTTTTTTTTGCCTACCTGAGCTTCCGGACCCATTTTTATGAATTATTTCTTCGTGGACCATTTTTTTTCTGCAGTTAAAATTATGTTTGTCAGTAAATCAGGGGTCTTAATACAACAGAACTAGAAGCTATTATTTTAAGTGTTTAAAACCAACTTCCCCCACTCCCTATAAAAAACCTCAATCCTCGAAAACCCTCATTTCCTCCCCGTCCCCGAGAAAGCAATAAAAAGAAGAGCTAAAAATGCAACATGTCGGCTGCACAACAACTCTATAATCAATAGAAATTACAAAACAAAGACATACAAGTGCTCGAATTCTAAACATCAACTTTCAAAACACAGAATTGATCAACAAAGTTGAGCCACAGCAGTACATTGCCACACACAACCTACGATCCACGACAATAAACAGCGACACTTTTGAACAACGAAGCACACAATTCCGTTCACCGAGATGATTGTGTACAGAAACCTCCCAGACACATATGTGTATAAATACGTACTCGAAGCAACTTCTGAAGAGAATGAAGAGGGAAATCGAGGGTAAGACCAAAAGGCCCATCATTTCTGCGCAAAAACAAAATCACATGGTAAAACAGCGAAGACACCCTCGAACGTAACAAAGGAAAGACACGCAATAGCTGATATCCGTGGGGCATATTTTACAGTAACAAGACGATAGTATAGGAAGGGACGATGAACGTAAAGTTGAAAGCTGCGAACAAGCAATAAAAGGTGCATTCGTCCGGTAAAATGGCGTTAGTAAAAAGAACCGTATATTGCAAATGGGTGGGCTCATAAACCCCAAAGTATCGGTGACTTCACAAGTGGCAATCACAAAATTTCATTTCGTGCGACCAGTGCTGAGAACCATTGGCAATGATGTACCCCAGACCAATGCTGTTTCTCTGCACCGATCAGATAACGCAGGACCTTCATCGAAATACTTTTTGTCTTTCTCGGTCGTGCAATGTTTGGCCACATGAGTGACGTCATTTGAGCTTAATCACGGCTGTTGACCAATTTCTTTTCAGTCGCAGAAAACAACTCACTTGATAGCTATTTAACAAAAACCGCAACAAAAGCAACGCAGAAGCTAAATATTGCATTTGCGGCGGCGAGCACATCACACATAGCCGTTGGTGCTGGCGGTAAATCACCGTCAAAGTGTTCTGAACAGCATTTTTTAGAACGCTGTTTTAACGCCGAGGTTTTATTGAACCCGTTTTTTGGAAAAAAGCTTTCTCAACATTTTTATTTAGAAAAATTTGCAGTAGATTTTTTAGTTACTTCCATGCTTTGTAATTGAAAAGATTGAAGAGCTTGTCTTTACAGCGGCTCTTTGTAATGTACTAAAATTTCTAGTACTGCTAAGGCCGCCCTTTTATATCCTGCGTGCGTTTTATGTTTTTGTGATGCGATCTGTTTTGCTCTATTAATTTTTGTTCTGTTCATTGCACAGGTGGAATTGCTATAGCAAAACTTCCGAATCCAAATGGTGACCCATCTTATCTGCAGCATATTACGTCATTGTAACGTGTAAACTAGAATGCCGTGATATGGTTTTTGATTTTGGTGTCGAAGCACCTCATGGTGGGGACTATGTCCCTCCCTCCGCTGTGCGGCGTCCACACCCCCACAGTGCATGCTTGGCGTGCTGCACGCTTGGTGGTGGTTTACCCTTTAGGGCTCCTGGAACTACAGTGTTGCTGGAATCTTCCTGGGCCGGCACGAGACAAGTCACTCCCTCCGCCGTGCGGCGTCCACACCGCCACTGCGCATGCGCATCCTCCTGCTCCTCTCCTCTCCGACGCTCTTCTCCTCTCCGACATTACTCCTCTCCTCTCTTCCCCAGGATTGCGCAACCACTGGAATCACGTGGAGCTCCACGCGCAATAATGCGAAGCAGCTCAGGGTTACAGGCGCGACGGCAGGCACTGCATACTCCGTTAGGGCCGCCCATGTAGCTCGCGGTTTAATCACGCAGCGCGCGCTCCACTCCTCTCATTCTCCTCCGCAACGCCGCGTTGAGAGCCATGGGCAATGCCACCATGGCTGCTTCGCATACTACTCAGGATTCCCCTACGGGAAGATGGTGTATTTTTTTTCATATTACGCTTTTGCATCTGCACATACCAATTTTGCCGCACCTGTATATCAGGTGCTTCTTGGTGCTTGTGCGACCTCGCCGCGGTGACGAAGAGCCTAAGACGCTGTTAGTGCGTCTACGTTGTTCTGCTGAGACCAAGGTCACCGGTTCGTTCCCGGCCTCGCTGGCTACTTTTACCGCGAAGACGAAAAACATAACCCCTCTTGTGTCGAGATCCCAGCGCATGTCAAAGATCCTCAAGTGGTCATAGTTGTCTTCAGCCCTTAACTACAGGGCTCATCATAGTTGAGGTCTTGCTTCGGTGCGATAAACGCCGAAATCAATCATATCAGATCTTGTTGCGTCCAATGTGAAACAAAGAAACGGACAGCCAGTAAAAGACTCCTCCGATTGCTGCACTTACAGCTCTTCATCGGCACGGTGTTTATTTCTAGCGTGCCACGAGGAACCATCCTACTGTTCTCAATGACTTAACTAATTAAAAATAAAACAAAAAGAATCGAGTTGCAAAGTTTCTATGCTGCCCGTTGGTTCGTATCCACCCCTCTCCCCGTTTTTCTACTCACCTAGTCACGTATTTTCCATCCTCAAGCTTATGTTTTTTTTTTGGCTTAGGCCACCTGTTTTCTTTTCTTTTTGATTGATATGTCTATTTAGGGTGCTGTCGGCCCCCTACTCCTGCTAGAAACTGCTCTTCCAGATACTGTTTTGAATTCTAAATACAAGGTTTAAGGTACCCACACTTAACTCCTTTATCGTACCCTTCTCCCCTCCAAATTGATTTGGATTCCACTTATTCTACAATTTCAAGGCATTTTGGGTGCTGGGGAAGTGAACTAAGATGGTTTCGGATCTAACAAATACTAGCACCAGCGGAATAACGAGCCCTGCCAAAGAGCTTGTTTTTGTCACGCAGTATTTGTCTCGGGTGATTCGGAATAGAGGGGACGGTGCCTTCCAAAATTAATCAGTGGTTGTGGTCTCTCACCTCTCTTGGGGCCTCCATTTAACCGTTAAACCACCTCTACTCGTCTATTTATATAGCACTCATCATTTCTTGGCGCAATATTTATAAAGCTGCAAAAAAACCACCACACGGTACTGTTCTCAATTTTTTCCGTATGTTCTCCGTATGTTTTCCTTTTTTTGTTATGTATAACTTCGAGCTGCTGCTCGCAACAATACCGTGAATTTATCTTAATACCTCTAATGTATTTTCTGTCGCAAATTATATGTTTTACTTGCACCCTGTAATGGCCCCCGCCTGGGCTAAGAGTTTATTAAATGCAATAAATGAAATTGGTAAAAACCGGCGTAAAGCTGTCCAGAATTACAGTATTTTTGGCTTACTCGAAGCACCGCAAGAACCATCGCTCCACAACCCATTCAAGTAACCATAGATATTTTGGAATCTTGTGTGGGCAAGCTCTTCAAAATAGCCCTAAAACATTCCATTTTTTTTTTCTGCAATACCCAATAAAAGAAAACACGCTCCTTTTTTATGGTGAGAAAAACGAAATCCCTTCATGACGTAAAGTATACTGCAATAATTTCGTAAGAGTGAGTCACTCTTGCATGTATTCTGTAACTAATATCCCCTTTAATACTGTCCGAATGAATGCAAGTATCCGTAAAGAAACATGAAAAATCAATTCTAGTGTGAGCAAACTGCTAGAAAGCCAGAAAGTCGAGTGAGTAGAGATGCAAAAGAGGCCTTCGTGAACGGCTGCCGGTGGGCCGCCGGCAGCTGATCAAGCAGACCAAGGACATTTCTCTCTCCCGTCTGGGGAGGGCCCAGGCGCTTTTTGTGGTATACTTGGAGGTGAGTTCGGTGCCGTGAGAGGGTGGACTGTTGACAACAATGTAGCCTCCAGAGTGCTGCACGTATCTTGTGGTATGAACTAGTGCGTAGACCGCTCTTTGGATGGCTGCGTTTCTAGCGGCAAAGCTAAATAGGACGCACTCGATGTATGAATACATTCGCTCGTGGCGTGGAGCATGATGAGGGGGGCTGCGGCCCGCTTGATGATAGCGCGTGCCACGTAGCGCGGAGAGGGGAGTTGGTCCGGTCGTGCGCATGCAGTCAACAATTACGTTACTTGGAGCCAATAAAGGGTCATTTTGTGAAGGCCCCACTCTTTTTCTTACCTTCCTGCTTCGGCGAATTTCAATGGCGTAAACCTTGAACACTGGGGGAAACCGCCCAGAGCTGCCGGGCAGTGTTTGAAGTCCCTGCTCTCGTGCAAGGGTGGAGAGAGCAAAAACGAAGGAAAAGTGTCTCCAGCTCGGTACGCCACGCGGTGTCAGTCCTTGGAAGCTTGAGCCCATGTCCCCCAAATCCAGACCCTGCAATACATCTACCGCACTGATAGCCCCGAATGGTACTCCGTTTTCGAAACTGGTGAATATCATTTCGGTTGTGTTTTAACAGGTATTACAAAAGACGGAAGAATCAACTAGTCATAATAAATACCTAATAATAAGAGTTTCCTGAGCTTTCTCGCAGTTCTCGAACTTACTAAACCAACTATTTTAGGTCAGTAATAATGGGAATAACCGCTCAACTGCCGAGTCTATTCACTGTCCGGGCTTGTCTCGTGGGGTGGTGTATTCCCAGCTAGCACCTCAGAATGCCTAGGTCCCATTGTCTCGCCCTTTTATTCACGCTCCGCGCCGTTTTCTTTCTTCCGACGCAGATCCATGCTACAGCGGCGGATGTCCACCGCTCTAGCTTGGCCGTGGCCGACGCTGCTGCATTTGGAACGGCGGCTCTGGGAATTATAAGTAATGACATGCAGAATCCCTGGCTTCAATTATTGCAAAGCCATGAGTGTGAATTCTTGTGACCTTTCATAAAATAATGGGGGTGTCGTTTACAGTTTTACAGTCCAAACCCCTTCAGATCGTGTATTAGAGCCAATTTTTTTGGCTAACTCCTTTCCTATCACCAACGCTTTGGAACCGCTGTTCGCTTAAACAGCCAATAATGCGCTGCTGCATGGCAGGTACTGCTTAGAAAATACATGATTCCAGATACCTTTGAAGTTTTTGAACACTCAGTCTTGTTAATCCAGCGGTAAAAGTAACCCGGAAGTGAGAAAGCCAGTTGCTTCTCTGTCGCGTCGTCTTGCACACTGGCCTTCCTGAGCTACTCATCGTAGTTTTTAATAACACATCCATCTGAAGGCCGTTGAAAGCCATTTTTAATTTCAGGTAGCCAAAGGCACGCTGCCAGTCGTCTCTACTATTACCTACGGCGTCTCGCCTAGGAAACACACCCGCACGGTAGTGTCCCATTTTTTAAGGCTAACCCTGTCCAGTCTTTACCAGATAAAAATGATACAAGTATTCATCAGGGTCGTCACACATCTATCCAACACGTTCACCGACTTCTGAAGGTTAATACCCACGGGACTACAGAGTTAAAAGTGCTTCACCATAAACTTCGACCGCTTTCCTGTATCCTGAATCGAAAATATCAAAGTGGTGCATCTCGTTTTCGGATGCTTCTCTGGTTCGGTTCGCGCTTTGCTGATTGATAGCCCTTAAGCGATTCCCCGGCGTTGTACCGACATGAGGCCATCCTTTCTGGCAATCGGAACCTCGTTCTGAACGCGATTCGCTTCATTAAATTAATGCGAGCTGGAAGTGAGGTTAAGTTAAGAGCTGGAAGTTCGGTTAAGAGCTGGAAATGAGGTTAAAACTCGCAAGGAAAGGCGTCCATTCCGGACCATTATCAGATAAGAACACTTGGCCGAACATAGTCGCGGCACTACTACAGAGGCACTTGAACTTGCTTCCGCGGGATGACCCTTTCCTCATCAGAGGTCGTAGAATTTTTTAAGGAGCACCCGTGGATTGAGGGCATGTCAGTAGACGTCGGTGACATGTTCTACAGTGTACCACAACAAGGTCTTCTGGACGGAGTGGAATCACCGATTTCAGGTATGACGTGGTCAAATTCAAGAATAAGGCTGGGTTGAGTGCTGCGGATTTTCTAGGGCTCATCAAGATGTATCTCCACTCGTTGATCATCGAGTTCCAAGAAGAGCTGTACTCACAGAAGTACGGCAATTGTATAGGTTCCAGCATTGCCCCTGTGGTATGTGACCTATTTCTATCAAAATGTGACCTAGCCATGCAGGAGGCCTTCCATGACATGGGGGTTATCAAGTGCTTCACGTATGTGGACGACTTCCTTGTGTGTACTGAGATGGGGCGCTGCACTCGGGACAATGCGCTTAATATACTAGAAGAGTTCAAGGAAGCTCACGAAAGACTAAATTTCACCTTTGAGCAGCCCAGGGAGACCTGTCTGCATACCTTGACTTGTTGATCAAGTTTGGCAACTGTGTGGGCGGGATGTACAAGACACGTACAAAAAAAGGTTTTCTCCCGTATGCGTCAGCCCACTCAAAAACCATAAAACGAGGCATCGCGGTGTCATGTCTGGCACAGGCTATGAAGAAGTCATGTTGTGACAATGTGCACAAGAGCATTACCCTGCAAAAAAAGACAGAAGGGTGCAGGGTACCCGAACCAAGTCATTGCTCAGTCGCAGAAAAAGTGTCGAAGATGGCGGTGAAGGGCTGAAAAGCTGAAAAAGACGGCAAAAAGAAGGAAAAGTAAAAAATGCCCGTGGCGTTAGCATACGTCCATGCTTTATCGCACAGACTAAAATAAGTTAGCCGGCGCACACGACCTGCGCGTTGTCTTTTCAGCGCCCAACAAATTAAGCGGCCTTTGTCCGAAAGAGTACAGGTAGGGACATGGCGACACTACCGAACCGAGCTGTGGTGTTAAGCACGTGCAGAAGTTTGTTAAATGTGAGCAAGGTGTTGTGTACAAACTTCCTTCCGGGCGGCAAGTCATACATCGGCCAGACTGGTCGCTGCCTCAATGAACGGCTCCGGGAGCACAACTACGCGTGTTCGTTGATAAATGCGGCGAGCAACTTGGCACAGCATTGTGCAAGGTCTGGATTCACGCATGAGTACCATGAAACGTCAGTGTTCCTGAGGTCTAGAAACAAGATTAGGCGGGAGATATGGGAAACATACAGCATGTTGTCTGGAAAAGAAGGGAAATACGTCAGCGCACCATCTATCACATTATCAAAAAGAGAAATAGACTTCTTGTCGCGTAAAAACTAAGCATGCGCTATTTGTAACATCATGTGCAGTTGTAATCTTTTTGTATCTTTTTTGTATCTCTTTTTCTTACAAGCACGTGTATATATATGTTCACCCACATTATTAAATCAGTTGTTAATTTGTGCCTCGTCCTGTGTTGTAGTCTTTCTCGTCCTTGTTTACTAGTCAAAGTTTAAGCGCTCTCCATTCAAGATATGCAGAACCAACAAGCCGCTACAGATGCCATGTTAACGTTAATATATATATGTATAACCACAGAAAATAGCTTCTTATTTGGACTGGCTTCGCTCAGGGTAGCTTTTGTGTGGCAGATAGACGAGCATAGATAGCTCGTGAAGGGAAGTGTTCAGACATAGAGTAAGAGCATGATGCCAGATGGACGGTTAGTGGAGGCGAGGCGAATGCGATGGAAGTGAGAGGAGGGGCAGATTGGACTCAATCAAAAAAAATTCAGGGATTTCACAGAGTTTTGTCAAACACCCGTAATAAGCAATGGGAAATAAAGCAATATAATGCTAACACATGTTCTTTTTAACTTTTTTTGACATTTCCATTTGGGGGACTGTCCCGCAACTGGGATCTTTGAAGACCTTACATATCCGGTTCACATACTTTACAAGACTACAATTTGTATTAGTACAAGGGTGAATAGTGCGTGCAGGACAGGCACACACGAGTCCTCTAAAACCCCTATTCAACCGAGTCTGTGACTGGTGGCGGTCATCACGCTGAAGTAGCTCACCTAGTAAGGTGAAGCTGTTGAAATAGGATATATTCAAGCGCAAGGCAAGGAACCAAAGCAAAAAAAGGCGTAAGAACAATGTAACAGTAAAGATGTTTATCGTTCATCACCAGGGATTTGCCGCCAGACCAGCTAAGCAGAATTAAGTTCGGCGAGGGAATTTTACATCAGAAAGCCAACGAAGGGTTCCGATATTGTAACGCCAATCATCAAATATGGTGAATGTGCACGTTTGCATCACCCGTGTTCTTTATTGTCTTGTTTGCCATAGTCGTTAAATTTTGTTGTCTTGCACCAGCTGCAGAAACGACTACGTGGTACGAATATTTTCAAAAGTAGACGCATAGCGAAGTTCGTCACCATTCATTCAAGAGAAAAAACAAAACCGGCTTGGGATTTTTTACTGAAAACACTTCGAAGATTAATGGCTAAATTATATTTGGAACGACAAGTATTTTAAACGTGGGGGCAAACATGGAGCTATCCAGTTGCCTCGCTTGCCGTAGCCATCGTTCTGTCTGCTCAGCCACAAAATCAAACTGCCCCAACACGCAGGAGAGCAGTGAAGCTGCATCGGGCACCCCAAAATAACATTAAAATTTCCGCCACACAACGTACATGACATAAGCGGGGCCGTGACACCTGTAGCTACAAGCGCATGCTACCCCTCACTTCCTCCACTCCCAACATGTGCACGCATCAACCGTGAACCGGTGATGTCCGCCTACTTAGAAGTAAAAAACAAAATTGGAAATGGCGCTGTGGACGCCACTCAAGCTGAACCAGGAATGTAGCCTCATGTTTGCGTTCCAGATAATTTTGAGTTTTTATAGGTCGTTTCGTGTGCACCTACATAACATACGTGGTGGACGGTTATTTGGTTTTTACATCCTATATCTGTGCTGTTGATCTTGATTGTGAATCTTTTTGTGGCCAAGCCTTGAAAGGCTGTACCTGCATTTCGTTTGTAAATACTGGTATTTGCATTGTATAACTCCGTCGATATTTGGTGGTTTTTAAGTTTTATATTATTCACTAGAGTGATTTGCCTGTATTGACGCACCTTGGCTGACTATCTCGATTACAAATTGTTTTGTCATAGGCATCGCGATTTCGTGTTGTCAAAGCTGATGCTCATGTTGCACCACTGCCTCTAATATGATGCGTTAGTAGGTTGAAATGTTAATGCTGCGGAAAGCCTCCACCACTGCATACTTTTTTGGACGCAGGGCTAGCCGTTGGCTACATGTTTAGACAGTCTGATAACCCGTTTTATATAAGATTAGACAAATAAAAGAAATGAATGAATGAATGAATAAATGAATCGAGGAAGAGGCTGCTGACTAGAGAGGGATTCGGAGCGCTCGATGAGTTGGCACCTTTAGCTCACTTGGCTCTTTAGTGCGACGTCGAGAGGGACAGTCGTATTCACCGTGTACGACATACGAGTTGTTGAAGGATGGACCAGTGGGACGTTTAACAGTGGTTGCCGCCATTGACGACGAGGCTGTTTTGGTGCATCGTGCGTGGGCTGTGTCACTACACTGTCGTACATAATGCAACTAAATTACTCATCAGCCTTAAAAATTGCGATTTTATTCGGTCCCAACACCACTTATTATTATCTTGCTTTATTACCATGCCCTAGCGAAATACCTCCGCCGTACCCACTGCTCACCGCAAAGCATGCGCGCACCTGGCGCCTTGTGGTTTTAAATGCAGAGCATTTCAGTAACTCACGATGTCACCCGCGTTGGCGTCCGTAGTCCGCGTCCGCATTGCTCCCCCTACACTATATAAAAAATAATACTTGCCGGCGCCAGGTTTCGATCCTACGACTCTGCGGGCGGAACGCAAGGTGCACGGTACTCTACCAACTGAGCCACAAAGCCGACACCTAACGGAAGGTTACGAACGTGCCTTATATCCTTGACTCATTCAACCGTCGGCCAGAGGTGCGCCCTCTCCCCCGCGTCCTCCTCGCCTTCTCTCCACTCGCAACGCCCTCTCTCGCCGCGTTCGGTTCGGGCGCACAACAGGTGGGGACATGCGCAACACCTTCTCTCGCCGCGTTAGGTTCGCGCGCAAGAACAGGTGGGGCGCTCGCATCGCGCTCTCTCGCCGCGGTCGGTTCGCGCTTAAACCACATATGTCGTTCGCGCGCGCAGCGGTCGCTAACATCTGTGGCGAGATCATGACGTCAGCATCACGCGTTCGCGTGGTGGCGATTTCGGCGCTATAACACTCTATCGCGAGGGGCATTGGATTGGATTCGATTGGATTGGCTTGGGTTGGCTTGGATTTGGATTGGATTGGATTAAAGTGGATTGTGTTGGATTGTGTTGCGTCATAGCCGCGCCACGTTGCGTCATAGCCGCTCCACGTTGCGTCATAGCCGCGGCAGGGGGTTCACGGCACGTTTCACCATCGACTTCATCGACGATGTCTACGCTGGAAGACAACAATTACAACAACAACAAACAATACGTAATCCATACGACTTGCAGGCGCGCCCCCCCCCCCCCCCCCCCGCAGAAATGCTCTGCATTTGATCGTGCCCCTCGCGAGGGGGATGTTTTTTTATCCCTTTCTTGGTAGGGCAGCACTGAATCATCATTGCTGCCTTACCCCTCACCTCATGGCGCCACATGGGAATAAATATTCAGACTTCCCTACAGCATGTCGGCCAATTCTTCTTCTACCTTTCCTCTCTGATTTATGAGAAGCGACACGTCGCCGCTCTAGGTGGCTACTTTCAGCGCGCTTAGTCAAATTGGTGGTATGAAATTCGGTAAATTGATTCCATACCAAATAAAATGAAAATTCATGCTGTAAGTGACAACTCATTTTCTGCTAAGCTGCTGTACCATTCATAATTAGGTGAAATTTTTTGCGGTGTGGTAGTGGGAGCATAGTGACCTCGACTTAGAGCAACTTATGAAGCCCTTGGGCTTTTAAAGAGCGATTAAGATAATTTAGTATTTGTAAACCTCGTATATCAGATGCAGCCTCTATTTTAGAAATATTTGCTTCAAGTTCTTCAAAACAAGAAAATGTGCGAAATAAAGTGGTGAGTTCGAAGAAGCATTGTACTGGTTTAAAATGTCGTTCCAGTTCCTGGTGTACCTCCAGAAATAAAGAGATTCTTCAGCGCATTCTGGTTCAAATGGAGCACCCATAGTGAAGAACTTACTACACCTAGCTGTGGAACTCACCTACGTGAGTTGCAGTACTTGAAAATGTTTGTTTTGTTACAAAGAGATCCTTCCAAACTTCATTTCCTAGAATAATCCAACTGTTTTTTAGGTATAACTACCGCCGAAGACTGGCCTCTGTTAACATTGGTGCCTTTATTACGTATAATTTTTGAGCCCAAAATAACTTTCATGCAACAAACTACGGTGTGCGGATTTCTAGCTAATAATCTGGTTCCACAATCCGTTATGAAAAGCTTAAAAGGAACAGGCAAATATTATGACATTAAGAGTGTCAACGCCAAGTTTTCCAACCATAACTTGTTTTCTAATATGCACGTCAATATGAGAAGTCTTAACAATAAGATAAATGGACTGAATATGTCATTACACTCAATTGCATGTGAATTAGACACCTTATTTATTACTGAAACTTGGTTGTCTGTGAGTGACCCAATACGACTGCTTCACAGGTACCGTGCGATGCCTCTGAGAAGAGAGAAAAAGAGGTGGAGGTGGCAGTGAATCCATAAAGGAGACAATTATTTTCACGGGTATTGCAGAATTATCAGAAATTACCAATGATTTCGATTCTTAGCTTTTCAAGTATATACACCTCCTAGAGGTAAAAAAGGAACATTTTACACCTTCTTGGAAGGAATATTGACATATGCGTGTTCACACAATGAATCGTGCACTATAACGGGTGATGTGAGCATCGATATGACACTGGACGAAGGAGCTTCTCTTGTACTGAAAACCTTGTTATTTTGTCATTGTTGTGTTAATCACATAATGCTGCAAACTAGAAGTGACACGAACAATGCAACTTTGCTAGTTGTCTGTATATGGAATTTCTGTGATTGTGATATATTGACAGGAGATGTGACTGTGGATATCAGTGCCCGTTTTCAAGTTTTCTCTTTTATCGAGGCTCTATATGTTATAGATGATCTATCCCCTCAATCACGCTTCTCCCGTTAGGTCAATATCGCAATCGAACATTCCCAAGAAAGAGGGGAATCGTTAGATTGCGAAATCGTCAATTGAGTGAGCGATGCTAATATCGCTTCTTACGTTTTCCTGCAGTCCATACAAGAATGCTACAATAAAGCTTTTCGCCTGAACCTGCAAGTAAAATAAACAAAAAGTGAGGAAACCCTAGCCGGATCCAGATTTCTATGAACGCATAAAAATGAAAGATTTTATGTTACACAATTTTATAAAAGTGAAAGATCCCGAACTACACAAGAGGTACAAAAAGTTTAGAAACAAGCTACGGGGCGCTTTAAAGAGGGCGAAAAAGTACTTGGAACGGCTTTCTCTCACATAGGAGGCCAGCCTAAAAAGATATCGGATGTTTAAAAAAAAAACAAGTAGAAAACACGATGGCGAAGCAGCAATTAGCGCCTTTTTATGGAGAACCAGTAGAGAGCCTTCAGCTAGCCAATTGCATGAATACTCATTTTATTGCTGCTGGTCCGCAGCGAACACACATGGATAACGGCTGCCGCGGAGCGACTGCCGGTTCGCGATTTCCTAGATGGATCTTTTTTGAACTTACGCATGATACCAAAGTACAAAGGCTTATCGCAAAAATAAATATTGCAGTGACAGGAGTTGACGGTTTTTTTTCGAGTGTGATTAAGAGCGGGGAACTAGATATAAGTGACGCGCTATTGTACATTATTATTCTATGTCTGTCCGCCGGTGCGTTTTCCTACGAACCTAAAGTTGCTAGAGTGACGCGGATTCATAAGAAGGAGCATACGGCAATGTATCAAAATACAGGCCAATATCGGTCCTGACAGTTTTTTGCAAGGTATTTGAGAGAGTAATCTTTATTAGACTATCGTCTTTCTTTATCAAACACAATAAAATTTCAAAATTTCAATGTGGTTTTCAAAAATATTAATCGACAGAGCAAGCTTTACAGTACATGAAGATAAAACAATTTCGAACATTGAAAACAGGCAGTTCACAATTCTTTTGTTTTTAGACCTAAAAGCATTTGTTTTGATCTATCAGATTATTTAGATATACAAATTGGATATTTGAAATACATTCCGCGACGATTAACACTTTAAAACCAATTTGACTCAGAGAAAGCAGTTTGTGCAACAAAACACCATTGCATCAGGCATATTAGAGCTAAAAGTAAGAGTCCCACAGGGCTCCTATTTAGGACCCTTACAGTTTAAAGTTTTTGTAAATGATAACATAAATATAGAAGGTCTGCAAGAACTTGTAATGTATGCAGATGACACTAATGTACTTTTCACATCTGATAACATAAAAAAACTTCACTCAATGGTAAGTGTTTACTTGGAACAATATTAAAATTGTTTATTATATAATAAATTGCAACTTAGCAATACCAAGACAACCTACATGATATTTAGGGCGTACAATAAAAATGTCGAGAAAGAAATATCGAATATATTCTAAGAAACTAAGTTAAAACAATTGACAAAACAGAAATTCTTAGGTGTTTGGTTTCAAGAACAACTCTCGTGGAATAAGCATATTGGTCACATATCCACCGAACTCTTTACAATATAGGTCTCATATATAAAAAAGGCGATTTGATACTAGTATGGTTGAAACAAAACCTATACAATGGTCTCATTCATTAGAAACTATACTACGGAATTTTGGTACCAGGGACCGCAGCTCAAGCTAATTATAATGGGCTCATTGTATTGCAAAACAAATTTTCTCAAATTTCAAATTTCAAATTTATTCAGAAAAGCAAAAGAGTATTAACATTGGGGGAATTTACAGGAGGAGGTCCCAATGTTTCAGAACCGCAGGCGGGACCTCCTATGCTAGATGTTTTGGAGATTACAAGTTGTGAGCACAATACAACCAGTATGTATTGCATGCGTTATATAAACCTTACAAAACATCGTGTGAGAAAGGGATAATAAAAAAATACACACATTGTGGAAAAAACAGGAAAATTGTAATCAATTGACAGCAGAACAAGCAGGGAACGATGTCACACAAGAAAAATATTTCTAGGAGTTACTGATGAGTAGCTAAGGACATTTTCAATTTTTTAAGGGTTGAAGCGAGCTATCTTTATTTCCAGTGGTATATCATTACAAAAAGAAACACGAGAAAAAAGTAGACAAAATTTGCCACAATCAGTTCTTACGTTGGCCAATAAGAATTTCGGACGGGAGGAAAATCTAGTGCAATTAGGGTTGGTTAACATGTGGAGAGGGAAAATGTCAAGGTCTAGGGGCTATGCAGCACTTAAAAAAACAGAACTCCCACGCTATAAAAATACATCTTTGGCAAAGTAATATATCAAGTGGAGTAAAAATAGGTAGAGATGGTAACATTTTGGGGGAAAACGTTATTATACGCATTGCTTGTTTTTGAAGTTTTTCTAATGATGAAAGGTGATTTTTATACGATCCACCCCATGATGTGATGCAGTAGTTGAAGTGGCTATGAATAAATGCATAATATAAATCCAACAGAATTTTCGTACTGAAGTGCAGTCTAGCTCAAAGAAGCGCTCGAATGTCAAGTGATATCTTTTTGCAAATGGAGGAGATAGGGCATTGGAACCTCAAGTGTGAGTCAACAATAACACCTACAAAGGGTGTTTGGTTCCGCAGAAGAATGGGATTGTGACTTATATGGAGGCAAGGATTTATTTGCAACTTTTTTATTCAGGGAGTGAAATACCATTAGGGAAGATTAGGACGAGTAATAGATAGTTTGTTATTATCACACCGAGTTTCAATGAAACATAAGTCTGCTTGCAAATCAGTAAATAATATCACTGCAATAGGATTGTCCGAAAAGATGATGGTATCGTCGGCGAATAGAAAGCATTTCGAGTGCGTGAGGCACTGCGGTAAATCATTTACGTAAGTAAGGAATAAAAGTGGCCCTAAAACAGAGCCTTTCGGGACGCCTTTTCTGTTAAAAGCAGAGGAAGAAAAACTGCCATCGACGGAAACAATTTCCTGGCTATCTGACAAGAAGCTTTTCAAGCAGATGAAGGGGCGGTCCAGGTATTCCGTATAACTGAAGTTTAGTGAAGAGGGTATCGAGATCCGTACTGCCGAATGCCTTCGATAAGTCAACGAATACCAAGCCAGCGTATTGAATTTGTCAATGGATAAATTACTGCTATCAACAAAACAAGCCAATGCTTTATCTGTTGAAAGGCCAGGTCGAAAGCCGAATTTACTGGGAGTTAGTATATAAACTTTTTATAGTAGTTAGGCAGTCTCTTTTCAATTACCTTTTTAAGCACTGTCAAGAAATGGAAGGACTGAAATCGGTCGATAATTTTCTATTGGATTCGGATCGCCTTTTTTGAAGACAGGAACAACTTTAGGCAATTTAAATACGCTTGGCAACACCCCCTTTTTAAAGACAAGGTTGAAAGTGGAACTTAAGATTGGTAGAATGAATGAACAAATCAATTTGATGTGTTTCCCCTCAATTCTATCTAAGCCAGGACCAGTCGCGTTCAGCCTTTAAATGACGGCTTCAATTTTCGCAGGGTTGGTAGGAATAAGAAAGAATGATTGTGGTTGGCGAGTAAATGTGGGCGTATACACCAAAGAAGAAGGGCCAGAAGATTCTGTAAAAAAATGTTGATTTAAACAGTTCGCGATATCACGCGGTGCTGTGACGAGCAAGTCGTTCGTTTTAATGGATGTGACCGAGTCACGTTGAATGGGTGTGTTAAGGAATTCGCGTATCAACTGCCATATATTGCGCATATACTGAGATTACCATGGCTGTTACGCACCTTTGAGGACAAGTCCTTTAATAACTGAATAACCAATGCTTCGAGCCGACCAATTCTATTCCATGAAGGCTCACCTCACCATTTAAAAGCAAAAGACCCACAATAAACGTAACAATAAATCTTCTGGCTACCATCTCAGACGTGCAATACCGCACACTGTAAAAGTAAGAACTAACTATGTTGTGTATTTCTTAATGTACCAGGCAACTGAACTTGTAAATGAATTTGGAAAAAAATGAACTTCTACGCCAGTGAACCCATGTTTAAAACAGGCCAAAGAAAGGTTACTTAAGCAAAACGCTGGCAATAATAGTATGTAATTGGGTGTAATTGATAGTTTTGTGAGTTTTAGACCTATGCTTTATATAATACATAAGAAATGTATTATTGATTTCTTTGTGCTATTTTTCTATTACGATTGTGCTATTATACCTAAATTAGCGAACAGCCCTGTGATTACATACACGGTAAATCGGGTGGCTGAGGCTTCCCTAAAGCCACGTCCGCCTTTATTCTTAGCCTGCCCTTGGCTTTGCGAAGAAATAAAAATGAAATACTCAAATATTTAAAATATAATTCTGCGCCAAATTTCCCGCACATCCAACTCCCTGCCCCGCAGTGACAGAAATTCCGTCAAACTGAAGGCTTGGCCTGCTGGGAGGGCAATATATTTAATTAAGAAATGGTAATATATACCTGCATGGTAACAATGTAATTTAGGCGTTGGACAAAGTATAAGATCGCCGATTCTCTATGCAAAAATAAACGAGCGCGGAGGTTGTTCTTTGTCATGACAATAGGGCTCTGTTTCTCCCAGAATAGCCGGAGCAAGAGAAGATAATGCCGCCTTGAATCTGCACAGCGACAAGGAGAAAATCAGACTTATCAGCTCTACTGCGCAAGGCATGTGTAAAAAAGAGGACACCGGAGCACATGTTTTAAGCACACCAGGCATAACGAACTGTCACTTGTCAACTTCGCTTCGGACTATATGCGTGATAATTTTTAAGAAAGTGTAGTTTAGGGTATGGTTGAATTGGTAGTTCATTCAAAAACTATCACTAAGCATTTGATTCTGCGCTCTGATACATTTTTTTGCAAAGTTCGAATTGCTAGAGCGCGTGTTACGGCTATACTTGCAAAGTCACTTTCATACGTTTTACCACCTTCTCTCGTCCCTGAACACGAAAGTGTGTTGTGAATGAGAAATTTATAGTAGTGAACAACGTAGTAACGCAGAAATCTGAAGAACCATATGAACTCCCTGAAACTTTCTGCTTGTAGTTTCTTGTACTTCCGTCGGGTTTTGCCATGGCAGTAAAAATGAGACAATTTAATACCTCGTGTTAAAAATAGTTACGGTAAATTGACATCAGCTGTCTTCGCGGTATGAGTGCCGAAAAGCTTGGCAGGTGCTGTGAAATTTCTGATTTGTATGTAATCATTTACTCATTGTTTAGAGATCGGATTATGGTAATTTGCTTCTCGGTATTCTTGTTTTTTGTTTGAAAAAAAAATAAATGTGTGAAAATTGGTTGCACAATTACGGAAGATTTTCTGTTCGTACTGTTTACTTTATCAGAGTTTACACTGTTCGCGGGGCGCATGGCATTTTGTATGAAGCTTACTGCTGTTTTGTGTATTGTGGCCTAAGGCAATTGCAATTATTATCTCCCTTGTTAAGTTATGCAGGGACCACCTAAAGTCATACACTTGGGTATGCGTGCCAGCAGTGATTTTACTTATGTGTTTTTCTAGTGCGCCCTAAACAAACTTCTTCGGCTTCTTGAAGTCAGCACTTTGTAAGAAATACCGTAACCTTAGTTACCATCGACGTGCGTCGCCAAGGAGGCATGACGAGTGGATTAACCCTTCTGCGGCCCGATATAAACAACGAAGTCATTACCATCTAACTTTGCCCAGTATTACATCGTTAGCTCGAAGTTGTAAAAACCGGGAAACATTTGGAGATGAGGTGGTCTTCGAGATAAGGAAAATTGCGCGAATTGCCATAAAATGTTGAGTTTTTTGTAAACATTGCGATGCTACTTACCAGCTCTCCAACAGGAGCTTGCAATCTTGCTTTTCGATAAAGTTTTGAAAGAGAAAACACATACAAGAGACGTTTACTGGCTGCGTTTTGTGGCTCTACAATTTTACGTAGCCGAAAAGAGCTGCGTATTGCTGGTGTGATTTGCGGTCACGCTCGGGCCTAGTAAGGTCGCACTCTAGCTTCTTGACGCACTGCATGATTCGATCTTCCGGGGCGCTGCACTAAACCTTAACTCGCAGCAGGCGCAGCACATTCCTCGATTCGTCCAATGTCGGCACCTCTCGAGGAAGTTCGACGTCGTAACTCCCGCCTTCGCCTTTCCCTACTTTCGTGGCCATTAGAACGATTTCGGCGTCCATACGTTTTCCATTCACGGGCACATCCTGCTCGCTAGGGCGTAATTATGAAAGGTAACGTCAATTTTGCTGGTACAGTTATCGGTGGGCTTTATCACCTCTTTACAGAGTCCCTAGCAATCTGTGAATTCATCTCTCTGCGCCTCTGGCAAATTCGCGCAGCGTAAAAGCCCCCATACGCATATAGTAAGATTATCATGGCTGTTACGCAGCTCTGAGGACAAGTCCTTTATTAAATAAATATCCAATGCTTCGAGCTGACAAATTCTATTTCATTAAGGCTCTCCTCACCATTTAAAAGCAAAAGACGCACCGTCAAGTTAACAATAAAACGTTTAGCTACCATCTCAGGTATACAATACGGCGCACTCCAAAAGTAAGAACGAACTAAGGTGAGGAGTCCTTAAGGTACAAATACTGAAATATAAAAAAAAAATTAGAGAAAAATTGAACTTCTACGCCAGTAAACCCACCTTTAAAAACAGCTCAAACAATTTTACTTAGGCAAAACGCTTGCAATGCTGGTATATAATTAAGTGTTTGAAGTATATATCTATACGTTCCTCAAAAGGTAGAAATTAAAAACAATTACAAAGTAAAATACATTAATACGTAATTGTGACGTAGTAGCGTAATCGATGAAAGTAATCAGAACGAATTACTGCATTTGTGTGTACGCTGTGATCCTTCTGTGAATTTTAGACCTATGCTTTTATAATACATCGAAAATGTAGTAATGACTTTTCTTTGTTCTAGTTTTCTATTACGATTGTGCTACTATGCCTAAATTTGTGAACATTCCTGTGATTCCACCTAATGTACCTGTAAATCGGGTGGCTGAGCACTCCCTCAGGCCGTCTCCACCTCTGGTCTTAGCCTCCCCTTGGTTTTGCGAAGAAATGAAAATCAAATACTCAAATACCCAAAATATTATTGAGCGCCACGTCTTCTTCACACCAAACTCCCAGCAACGCAGTAACAGACGTTACGTCAAACTCTAGGCTTGGCCTGCTGGCAGGGCAATATATTGCCGCGAACCATACATTGGGTTTGTTTATTTGTGTTTTGCTTTTACCGCCCGGCTGCGCCGGTCTGTGTTATATCTGCGCCAAGGGAAGCGCGTGTTCCATTCTTTCTTTCTGTGCCGCATGTGTTATCTGTTGTGATAGGGAGAGCATTCCGATATAACGTGAACAGCCCAGAATAATCTTCTTGGATCTACTATGTTCTCGATGCGAATCGACGTTTCGAGAACCACGCGCGCCAAAAGATAAAAAGCCTGCAGTGCGGACGCCGGGGCATTCGATTCGACGACACTCGCCTGTGCAAGTCACTTTGCTGACCGCTGCTTCGCCGCCTCTGTATTCTTTTGAGTTGTTAGGGGAGCACAAGTTCGCTCCAATAAACGTGTTTCTCATTCAACACAACTGCATCGTCCTTGTCTTCGTGACATCTGGTAGAGGTGCTGGGTACGCACCCTTCATGCCCACTACAACCTCGAAAAGCCGCCAAGCCAGTCCAACAAGAGCCAGCCCCCGCCTGCAAGATTTACCGCCCGAGTTCGGTTTGATGCCAGAAGGGCCCAAGAAAAGGAACGCTGCAACCAACACCATGGTGCAAGAAATAACGTCGCCAATCGTCCTGCAGCAGCCCCGGGAACCGCCATCGTTCCGAGGAGCCCCCGCAGAAGACCCAGAAGAATGGTTGGAGAAACTGGGGCGCGTCCGGAAATTGAACAGGTAGGACGACGCAGAAACGTTCCGGCACGTTTTCTTTTACTTGGAAGATTCGGCTCGCACTTGGTTCGAGAACCACGAGAGCTCCTTGACAAACTGGGCTCAGTTCAAAAGCGAGTTTACTAAGACCTTCACTACCGTCGTGCGGAAAGAAAGAGCCGCCCTTTTGTTGGAAACGCGCACGCAACACCCCAACGAAGGTGTCGTGATCTTCGTTGAGGAGATGAAGCAGCTATTTCGCCGCGCGGACCCCGCAATGACGGAAGAAAAGAAGTTGCGCTTCTTAATGCGCGGAGTGAAGGAGGAACTGTTTGCTGGACTTGTCCGAAATCCGCCCGAAACCGTCGCCGAATTCGTGACCGAAGCCAGCACCATTGAGAAAGCCCTCGAAATGCGTGCTAAGCAGTATGACCGCAACTTTGTTGGCGCGGCCAATGCGAACGACTTCGGCAGCACGCGGATCCCGGCCGACAGCCTACGCGAGACTATCCGCGCAATAGTGAGAGAGGAGCTGCGGAAACTTCTCCCAACGCCGCCGCAGCCCCAAGTCGCTTCCCTCACCGACGTGATTAGAGAAGAAGTGCAACAAGCGTTGGGAACTTCTACGCCATCCGAGGTACCCCGAGAGCCACAAGGTATGACATACTCCGCGGCTGTTCGTCGACCCCGCCCTGCTCCAACACGCCGTCAAGAGGCCCCGCCGTACCGCCGCCCACTGTCACCCGCCCGACCCCCGGTAGCCCGAAAACAGACGCCTAGGAAGACGGACGTATGGCGAACTCCCGATAACCGTCCTCTGTGCTACCACTGCGGAGAGGCCGACCACATTTACCGTCGCTGCCCATACAAAAGACTCGGACTGCGTGGTTTTTCCGTCGACGCACCTCGCCCTCTCCCTGGCCAACGACCACGTGAGATCGACGAGTATCTATCTGAAACCAGCCGTGGCCCAGCGCGTTTCAACCGTTCGCCGTCGCCCTACCCCTACCAATCGCCGAACCGCCGTAGCAACGCTGACTTCGCCCGTGGAAGGTCCCCCAGCCCACGCGGGGGAAACTAAAGGCGGCAACTTCTGGAGGTGAAGTTGCTCTACGGCGAAAAACTAGAAACCCTCGAACGACGCAAGGACGCGCTGAAGACAGTGATTCACGACATGCCCTCATCCCGACGACCCGACCTAACCCTGACGAGACTCCCGAACACGACGACAGCTACACGGCGCGACGCGTACCCGACCTGACCGAGACGTCCGTTGAGAAGACGACGACAACGACGATGCACAGTGCCCGACCATCAACACGTACAAGCAGAGATACGACGCCCCGACGAACCCGGAACTCGAGGACGACTGCATCTGACGTCAAGGTGTCCATCGACGGCTTTGACGTAGTCGCCCTCGTAGACACGGGAGCTGACTATTCGGTAATGAGCGGACCATTTGCGTCTAAACTGAAGAAAGTTATGACCAGATGGGACGGTCCGCACATACGCACAGCAGGAGGCCACCTCGTGACGCCAAGTGGAACGTGCACATCGCGCGTCACCATAGACGGCACAACGTACCCTGCGGCGTTCGTCGTTCTGCCTAACTGCTCCCGCGACGTGATTCTCGGAATGGACTTTTTGACGGACAACGGCGCAATAATTGATCTGCAGACCAAGTCGATAACATTTTCCTCCAATCACTCCACGACGCCGCAGCCGAACCCCGATCACCGTGCTGCTGTCAGGATCGCCGACGATCACATCACCCTGCCACCCCGCGCAAGCTTGATGATCGCCGTCTACTGTGAGGATGCTGCTTCTGACATCGACGCTATCGTAGAGAGTGATCGAAGGTTGCTTCTCGACCGCGGTGTCTCCGTCGCAAGAGGCATTGCCCACTTCAAGCAACGCCAATCTCACGTTTTGGTCACTAATTTCACCGAAGAGTACTAGCATTTAAACAAGGGAGCTGCAATTGCGTTCCTCGAAGAAACGCAAGAAGCAAGTGATGTGATCACAGTCGCCGACTTTGAACGCACACCCGTAGAAACATTCAAGCTCCCGCAGCCATTCGACGTGAATCCGGCGCTACCGCAAGAACAACGGAAAAAATTATTGGCTTTGCTGCGTCGCTATAGCGAATGTTTTTCGTCGAGCGCAAAACTACGTCAGACCCCTCTAGCGAAGCACCGAATAATAACCGAAGATGGAGCCCGACCCACCCGACAGTCACCGTACCGCGTCTCTTCACACGAACGGGAAGCCATCCGGACTCAAGTCGACGACATGCTGAGCGATGACATTATACAGCCATCGAAAAGCCCCTGGGCTGCGCCCGTCGTACTCGTAAAGAAAAAAGACGGCACATTAAGGTTTTGCGTTGACTACCGGCGACTGAACAAAATCACGAAAAAGGACGTGTACCCCCTCCCCCGAATCGACGACGCCCTCGACCACCTCTGCCACGCGAAGTACTTCTCATCGATGGACCTGAAGACCGGCTACTGGCAAATTGAAGTGGACGAGAGAGACCGAGAGAAGACTGCATTTTTAACCCCAGACGGCCTATACGAGTTCAAGGTGATGCCGTTTGGGCTGTGCACTGCACCAGCGACGTTTCAAAGAGTCATGGACACTGTGCTAGCTGGCCTTAAGTGGCACACCTGCCTCGTATACCTCGACGATGTAGTGGTATTCGCCCGGACTTTCGACGAACACCTTGCAAGGTTGGAGTCTGTACTCGAGGCCATTCGTACGTCGGGGTTGACGCTGAAGCCTGAAAAGTGCCGTTTCGCATACGGGGAACTCAAGTTCTTGGGCCACGTCGTCAACGCCGCGGGAGTCCTACCTGACCCGGCAAAAACTTCAGCCATTGCGAACTTCCCAAGGCCGAAAGACAAGAAGGGCGTGCGGAGATTTCTCGGGCTGTGCGCATACTACCGGCGCTTCGTCGCAAACTTCGCACGCATTGCAGAGCCACTCACGCGCTTGACGAAAGATAGCACCCCTTTCAGCTGGGAAAACGACCAAGAAAAAGCATTCGGCGAGCTGCAAAAACGCCTGCAAAGCCCGCCCGTGCTCGCTCATTTCGACGGAAATGCCGAAACGGAAATGCATACGGAGGCCAGTGATATAGGCTTGGGTGCCGTCCTTGTCCAAAAGCAAAGCGGCTGCGAAAGGGTAATCGCCTATGCTAGCCGTGGTCTGTCGAAGGAAGAGAAAAACTATTCTGCCTCTGAGAAAGAGTGCCTGGCTATTATATGGGCGATTTCAAAATTTCGCCCATACGTGTATGGAAGGCCATTCAAGGTTGTAACAGACCACCATGCGCTGTGTTGGCTCGCCAATTTGAAGGACCCCTCTGGCCGTCTTGGGCGGTGGAGCTTGCGCCTGCAGGAGTTCGACGTTACAGTCGTCTATAAATCCGGCAGGAAACACTCCGACGCCGAGTGCCTGTCCCGCGCCCCCGTCGACCCACCACCACAAGACTCTGATGAAGACAGCGCGTTCTTCGGGATCGTGACGGAGAGCGACCTAGCCGCCCAGCAGCGTGCCGACCCCGACTTACGCGTCATAATCGAGTACCTCGAGGGATGCAACGTTGCCGTTCCTAGGACCTTCAAACTCAGCTTACCAGCATTCAGCCTGAGAAACTCCGTCCTTGTGAAGAAGAATTTCAGCCCCGGAACAAGAGCGAATTACCTTCTCGTCATCCCCGCGGACCTTCGTGACGAAATTTTGGAAGCGTGCCACGACGACCCGTCTTCCGGACATCTGGTCACAGCCCGCACTATTGGAAAAATCAAGGCGAGGTACTACTGGCCCGGCCTTACCTCTGACGTCACCCACTACGTCCGGAGCTGCCGTGACTGCCAGCGACGAAAAACGCCGCCGACAAGACCCGCCGGACTTCTGCAACCGATCGCCGTCCCATCGAGACCACTTCAACAGATTGGAATGGACCTTTTAGGCCCGTTCCCTACGTCACGATCACAGAACAAGTGGATTGTCGTAGCGACAGACTACATGACGCGCTACGCAGAGACCGCCGCTCTTCCGAGGGGGACTGCACAAGAATTGGCGAAGTTCTTTATAAGCCAAGTTGTGCTGCGACATGGAGCCCCGGAAGTCCTAATCACAGACCGCGGAACGGCATTTACTGCGGAGCTGATGCAAGGAGTATTACGCTACAGCAACACGGATCACCGAAGAACGACGGCGTACCACCCCCAAACGAACGGACTAACAGAACGTCTGAACAAGACTATCGCAGATATGCTGTCAATGTACGTTGACGTTGAACATAAGACTTGGGACGAAGTGCTCCCGTATGTCACGTTTGCTTACAACACGGCTATCCAGGAGACGACACAGCTGACGCCGTTCGAGCTTGTCTACGGTAGAAGGCCGACTACGATGCTCGACGCCATGCTTCCGCACGTAGAAGACGACGACCTCAACGCCGACGTCCACGGATATCTTCAACGTGCGGAGGAGGCCCGCCAGCTCGCTCGAGTTCGTATAACGGACCAGCAGCTGGTGGATGCGGGCCGCTACAATCTCCGACGCCGAGACGCCGAGTACCAACCAGGGGATCGTGTGTGGGTTTGGACTCCCATCCGACGACGCGGACTCAGTGAGAAGCTCCGGCGACGGTATTTCGGACCCTACAAGATTCTACGACGTGTTGGCCAACTTACCTACGAAGTGATCCCCGATGGTGACTCCGGCACATCACGACGACGGACGCGGCCTGAAGTCGTCCACGTGGTTCGCTTAAAACCTTTCTACGGACGATGACGAACTTTTATTTTCATTTGTTCGGACTGTCGCTTATGTTAGCATCGGGTCGATGCACTCTTAGAGGGGGGGGTAATGCCGCGAACCATACATTGGGTTTGTTTATTTGTGTTTTGCTTTTACCGCCCGGCTGCGCCGGTCTGTGTTATCTCTGCGCCAAGGGAAGCGCGTGTTCCATTCTTTCTTTCTGTGCCGCATGTGTTATCTGTTGTGATAGGGAGAGCATTCCGATATAACGTGAACAGCCCAGAATAATCTTCTTGGATCTACTATGTTCTCGATGCGAATCGACGTTTCGAGAACCACGCGCGCCAAAAGATAAAAAGCCTGCAGTGCGGACGCCGGGGCATTCGATTCGACGACACTCGCCTGTGCAAGTCACTTTGCTGACCGCTGCTTCGCCGCCTCTGTATTCTTTTGAGTTGTTAGGGAAGCACAAGTTCGCTCCAATAAACGTGTTTCTCATTCAACACAACTGCATCGTCCTTGTCTTCGTGACAATATTTTATTAAAAAGGGAAATATATAACTGCATGGTAACAATGACATTTCTGCGTTGGACAAAGCATAAGATCGCCATGTCTCTGTGCAAAAATAAACGAGCGCTGACCTGGTTTTTTGTCATAACAATAGAGCTCGGCTTCTGCCAGGCTAGGCGAAGCAAGAGAAGCCTATGCCGCCTTGAATCTGTACGGCAACAAGCAGAAACTCAGACTTACCTGCCCAACTGGACAAAGCATGTTTCAAAAAGAAGGGCCATAGGACCCCGTATGATAAGCATACCAGACGAGACAAACTGTCACTTGTAAACCTCGCTTTGCCCTGATATGCCTGACAATTTTTAAGAAGGTGCACGGTAGGCACGAATTGGTAGTTCATTCTAAAACAATGACTAATTGTGTTGTACTGCGTTCTGATAAACTTTTTGTGCTAAGGTCGGGTATACTTGCAAAGCCGAGACATTCATACGTTTCACCACCTTCTCTCGTCCCTGAACACGAAAGTTTGCTGTGTATAAGGAGTTTATAGTAGTGAACAACGTAGTAACGCCCGAAATCTGATCAAGCATATAAACTTCCAGATACTTTCTGCTTGTACTTCCTTGTACTCCCGCCGGATTTTGCCATGATAGTAAAAATGAGACAATTTATACCTCGTGTTAAAAATAGTTACGGCAAACTGACATCTGCTGACTTCGCGCTGTCAGTGTCGATTAGCTTGGCAGGTGCTGGGAAATATTTATTTATATGTGATCATTTACTCATTGTTCAGTGACCAACTTATGCTCAAGTAATTTGCTTCACAGTATTCTTGCTGTTTTGTTTGAGAATATATACATGTTTTAATTTTATGAAATACTTCCTGTTTGTATTGTTTACTTTATCAGAGATACCACTTTTTGGGCGTGGCTGGCGTTTTGTATCAAGCTTACTGCAGTTTTATGTATTGATGCCTAACTCAATTGCAAATATTATCTCAGTTGTTAAGTTATGGAGGGACCAATTAAAGATAAAAACTGGGGTATTCACTTGGGTATCTAAACACAAACTTCTTTGAATTTTTAGAAGCAGCACTTTGTAAGAAATACTGTAACCTTAGTTACCTTCGACGAAGGTCGCCAAGGAGGCATGACCAGTTGATTAACCCTTCTGCGGCTCGATATATAGAAGGCAGTCATTACCATCTAACATTGTACAGAAACACATCGTTCGCTCGAGGTTGTAAAAACTTGGAAACACTTGGAGATAAGTGGATCTTCAAGATAAGAAACCAGCTTTTCAACAGGAGCTTGCAATCTTGCTTTTTGACAAACGTTTGAAATGAAAACACATACAAGAGACGTATACTGGCTGCGTTTTTTGGCACTGCAATTTTAGGTAGCCGAAAAGAACTGCGTAATGCTGGTCTGATTTGCGTTCGCACTCCGGCCTAGTAAGGTCGCACTCTAGCTTCTTGACGCACTGCATGATTCTATGATCCCCGCCGCTGCACTGAACCTTCGTAACAATACCATAACACAAAATTAAACAAAAAAAATTGAAACCCTACCGGCATACTTGCTGGAGCAAAACTTGACATGTTGGGGGACCTCAAAAAAAATCCCCCGCTAGCACCTCTGCAATACGGTTTTCTTTGGTAAGGTTTTGAGTAAGGTATTTATTCCTCAACGAGCTTTCATTATGCATCACTATCGCTATCATTCAGCTGAAATATCATATGCAGTCCTGCACATAGAGTGTCCAATTCTAATTCTTGCGATCACGGATTGTTATCTTATATGACTAAGACTATTTGGTAGTTATTTGTGACACCCGTTCGATTTATAGGTCTGCAAACACAACGACCAATTTATCCCAACTGTTCCAAATGCTGTCTGGCGTGGTCCAACGCTGTTGAATGCGTTGAGTAGTGTAGTGAATTTGCGTAAAGTTTATTATTGAAACCTTTTTACAAAACCAGGGAAATGCAATAAGAGATTGTGGGATCGGCACTACCAGCAAACGGCGGACAATTTTTTCTTGTTTATTGTAAAACAAAATTATAATTGTAACCAAAACAGCATTCTTGAATATTGCCTTAAAAATGAGAAACAAAGCGCCCACTCAAACTACTAACCTACTGCTAAAGGAATAGAACCGGCGATATTATTCTCCTATTAGTTACCTCAGCTGGCTCAGGGAAAAACCACAGTGAAAATACGTCGTTTTTGAACACAGAAACTAAATATATTCCTATCCCAAAATTGGGACATGCAGCATATGTATAGAAAAAGGAAGATATTCTAATTACTCCATAATAGTCCGTTGGAGCGTGTATGACATTATTCATGAGAGGACTGAATGGATGACAATGTTGTGGATTTTTTTTAAAGAAAGGAAAGGATTGGTCAAAACTTACGGTCACATCTAAGGTATTTAGCAGTTTATTGCTTTGATATTGTATTGTTTGTCTCCCGTAGTTTGTTCGTATTACCCGCCGCGGTGGCTCAGTGACTAAGGCGTTGCGCTGCTGAGCACGAGGTCGCGGGTTTGATTCCCGGCCGCGGCGGCCGCTTTTCTGATGGAGGCGAAAAGCAAAAACGCCCGTGTGTACAAGATTTGGGCGCACGATAACGATCCCCAGGTGGTCAAAATAATCCGGAGCCCTCCACTACCGCGCGCCTCATCGCCTGCGTTGCGTCGGCGCGTTAAACCCCACAATCAATCAAGTTTGTTCGTATTGAGGATAGCTTTCTTTTTCGATGACGAATTGCGTATGTACTTACATTTCTAGTTGGTGATGATGATGATGGTTGGAGTTTTTTGGCGCAAGGCCAGCTGGGGCAAAGAGCGCCAAACAAAAGTATTTAAAAGAAAATAGTGGCTACTAAAGCCAGAATAACAGTAAAATCAATCAACGGCAATGGTGATGGCTGGTGTTTAGGGCCAGTTTTGATTACGCATGACAGAAAATGAGGTTTATATTTAACATCAGACAAATATTTAAAAACGCGTTGCACAGAGACCATGGCACTATCACCGAAAAACAAGGCAGGGTGTAGCGGAATGTGTTGTCTGTATAGTTCCTTTAAGTGTCTGTGTCTTTTTGTGTCGAGTACCTTGCATGTGATTAGATTGTGGACTACGGATGGGCCCTCCCCACACCTGCTACACCCCGGTCTTGGAGAGCTAGTGAGCACATGTGAGTGTGTTACATGTGTGTGGCCTATCCGCTAATGGTTAAATAAAACTACCGATACAAATGTGCAGTTCGCTATCGCAAGGCTAATTTACATTCTTTGCAAATAGGGAACAAAAAGGGATCGATGACCTGGGGTATCACAGCGGCTGCGTGTGCTTTTATGGCAGTATTCAGACGTATAGGAAGGAATGTCAAAAAAAGGAGCCTTCAGTTTTCTTCAATACAGGCGTGCCGCTGTATGTGGCGCACTAAGGTCACCTTCTTACGCCATCGGCCGATATATAACGGAGATTGGAACATCGGAAGGGAGAGTGCCGGGACATGATCGGCTGTGTCAGGATTTACTTTAAACCTGATTGTAGCCATCGCAGTTCCTGGAAGAGCGACGCAGCAGCTTATCAGAATGTCCGATTCACCGCAACTACTACTGCCGGGTTACTGTTTACAAGAATGTTTTGGCGACCGCCATTTCAGAGATATTTAAAAATACTTGAATGTTAACAAATCTTGGAACCTTAAGAGTACCTTAACACTGAAATGGCCATGCTGAAGACTGGCAGGCGACCTTGGTCTGTAGTTGATTTCGGATTACTAAACCTATGAATACCAACAAATTTCGCAACGTTCAGTTCTAGGGAGAATTTGGCTCCGATAAGAGGGTGTTGAAACGCTCCTATGCTATGAGTCACGCCGATTTGGAGGACTGTTGAATAAATTTGAACTCCTCAGGAACGTGAACAGCCGCCGAAATAAGTACACATGACCTTTTGCTTTCCATCTCCATCTGAAAAAGTGCTACATACGTACAGATTAAACTCGCGTCTTTGAGCTGTGAAGCACACCACCCTTGATTGCTTAAATAGCCACATAAGTTCGGTTTGTTGAACTGTTATGAATATTTGGGAAGGTGCTGCTGTTGTTCAGGGTAAAACGGAACACATCGAAAATTATTTCCTAACAAAGGAGAGTATTTTCATGGAATCAAAAAAGAACAAAATGATCTCTGTGGGTTTAGAGTGCAAGCAGCAAATACGTTTTCTCAAACACACAAAGATCCCACAGATAAGTGTTAGTCTTGCAAACACGTCCGGCGTAATTCTACAACATTTCAATTTTAATTTTTCTCATGAAGACGTCCTGCAAAATAAATATCGGATATGTGCCCAGGGGAAGACTTTTCTTTAATTGTATACTAACTGATAAGTAACCCTTTAAAAAAAAATAAAAACTAATTAAATAAAACATGGCAGAGGGTAGTACTAGGAACCCAGTATTTCACTGCGACTGGTCCAGAGAGGAGCGTTCTTTTAGTCTTCGTCAAGCGTGAGTCAGTGACTATGCTTTTAAAGAAACAATAAATAGAAATCTATATTTTAAAGAACAAGTGCCGCATGTGGAATCTCACTCAAAATCGTCGGAAATCACAGTGACCACGCAAAACTTCAATGAACTTGAATGAAAACAGAAAGTCAAACCTCTTAATAAATGGTATATGTATGAGAGTAAGCGCCAGCTTTGAAAAAAATCAAAAGCACTCCGCAAATCGGGGTCGCTGAACTCGATGACAACAGCGAAACTACTTCGCATTATTTGTTTTCAAATCGCGACATGAGTCTGCTAGTATTGTTCATTTCGCAAAGCAATCTGTCAGAAAGGACATGTGTGGCCGCAGAAAGGCATGTTTTCAAGCGAGAAAACTGTAAACAAAAAGAGTTGCTCGCTTTTCTCTTCGCTCCGCGGCAAGTGTTGTCGCATGTGGATAGTATTCGGCCACCTCCATCACGTAACTTCTGTTTTCCTTTTTTTCCGCCTACTTCTCATGCTCTCGTCATCAAATTAGATTTGTCAACAAATTAGACCAGAGGACATCATATTTTAAAGAAAGAACTGGACATGGGCTGGATATGTAAGGAGACAAAAGGACAACAGCTGGACAATTAGGGTAACAAAGTGGACACCAAGAGATGGGTCTAGAAGAATGCAAATGCCAATAACCCACTGGATGGATGAAATAAAGAAATGAGGTGGTGAACCACAGCGGGACAGGAGCGGCGCAGGTCAACAGGATAGGTCTTCCCTCAGCAGTGTACCTGGGTAGGCTGATGATAAGAATGAGGCCTAAATATAAAATTTGTATTATTCTTAAAAAACTGGTTTTATTTAAATATTGGCGTCATCCCCAACAAGAGCAATGCGCAGAGTTTTGGTGAAACTGTTGGCGTCATGGGGTGTCGGAAGCCGTGCAAGTAATTAGGAGTACGACTACAGGTAGGCCCTACTCACAACTGCCACACATGGGTCTTCAAGATTCGTCAGTAGATATGTGTGGGTTGCATGTGGGTGCCCAATCCGTAGGCTAGCACAGCGTCAGGTTCCGGAAAATCATATACACAAGATAAAATTCTGTAAAGGAGAATATGTTTATATAACACTCAAAACACAAAATAAGACAGTGACACTGGCTTGTGTGCCACTCTCTGCAGGTTGCGTACAAGCGCCTAGCAGAACAGGGAGTAGGCTTTCCCCTTTCCTCACAGGCTCCACGTGGATATGCAAGCTTTCTCCCAGACTGTGAGCATGGTGCATGAAGATAAATATTTATAATAGTAGTTTTTTCCATTTTGGCAGCTACCGCTGAGTTTTCATTCAGCTGTGTTTGTGGCCACATAGCTCTTCTTTGAGTTTCACTTGCATTCCTGTGTCCTAGCGGTGTAATGTTCCTCTGGTGTGGTAGGCTTAAGCTTCGCTCTTCTTACGGCCGGGGATCGTTTTTCTTTTGGTTATATCGTTTACACGTTTTGGCCGTCCGATGCATTTTTGTGGTAGGTTACTCAATTGGCGCCTTGCCTTAGTAAGTTCCCTTTTGCCCTGTGCTCCAATCTGAAGTTGTAGGATCTCTTCGCTTTGACCGGACTCTTTTTTGTGCAGAGCGGTGCTCCCTGAGTAAGATGTCCCCCGTTCCCGCTTTAACGATATCCTCAACCTCGACCTCAACAGACGATCGAACAATGAATTTTGATTTCGCTGCCTGCAGTTTTTTAGGGATTTTGGTGTCTCGGTTCGCATAAGGTCGCGTCTGGTATTTTGGGATTATATCAGGTTTATATTCTTTAGTTCGAACTCCACAAAACGCATCACCAACTGGCGCGCACTTGAGCTCGGCGGCGTGAAATGCTCAGCTGTGTCATACGTTTCTCTATCACCCTCTGACAGAGATGCCTCCCTTAGCGTAGCCTCGATCTCCACCTGCCGTAGACGCAGCTCCAACGATTCTCCTTCAATTTTCTGCGGGTCTGTTTCTATGGCGGCATACTCTCTTTTTAGCTAAGCTAGCCCTTTGACCGCCTCGTGCTCTACAGCTGTATCCTCGCGCCAGCGCTCGTGCCCGTCGAGTGCCCACCCTCTAAGTTCTTCACTGCTTAAGCCTAAGCCTTCCCCAATTCAATGACCTCTCCAATGCCCATGTCAGGTTTTTGAGAATATAAATAACGAAATATGCTCGCACTGTCGCGGACGTTTATTAGTGGCAGCTTCCGGTCAATATTAAACAAAAAATATCTATAAACGAGGATATATTTCTATAAAACCTTAAACCCAAAATGAGGCATAGCAGAATAGACACAAGCTATCGCAGAACTGCATTTACCCTGGTCATCTCCCACTTTTCTGAAGACAAACAAAGAAAGAAAAGAAAGGAAAAAAGACAGGAAAAAAGCTAACACAGAAGAACAGCAATAAGCGGTATAGCAAAAGGATGTTGACACTAGAGGAGAGTTCCCGAGGGAAGGAAAAACAATTTTCAATTTTCAATTTCAATTCAATTTTATTTTTTTCTCTCAACATATTACAATGTCGATGGTCTCCCTGGCAAGAAAGCTGTTGCTACAGCTTGTCGGGGCCAGGGAGCCAAATTGGCAGCTCAATGACGACTGTACAATGCGATTAAAACAAGGAATATAGCATAACAGTACCTCTGAGAAGGCCGATAAACATCACGAAAAAAATAAAAAAATAATAAAAACATTAAAATACTTGTATAGCGAGTTTGAACGCATTGGTTCGGCGTCACATAATCATATACAGGTAAAAAGAACAGACGAGAGAATTCACGCATATTTACACAACAATATGGAAAATGGAATTCAAAAACAATCATTTCCGACAAACGCATCACGTAAGGAAGCCCGTGTTACTGTTCCGTAATTGCCGCTAAGTCCCTGTAATTTATTTAATATGCTTGGAATGTTGTATGCCAGTGACTGCCAAAGATAATGGGTTCGTGGGCGTGGAACGAGCCATTGTTCTGAGCCACGAGTTGTATAAGTGCTAATTCGTAGATCTAGACCGCATAATTGTGTTAAGAATTTCTTATATTTATCATTTGAAAAGTGTAACTGATATATCAGACAGTAAGAATAAAGCTGCCTAATATTGATTATTCTATGCTGCTCAAACAATTGCTTAGTCGGATGAAGATACGGTACGTTATTTATACATCTCATAGCTTTCTTTTCTAACAGCAGTAACGTGTTAATATTTTTCTTGGTTGTCGTGGCCCAAACTAACGTACAGTAATTAAGGTGTGACCGAAAAAGCGAATGGTATATTTGAAGTTTAATGTTCAGCGGGAAGAAATCGCGGCATCGGTACAATGCACCCACTGCGCATGAGAGCTTTTTGGCCAGTAATTCAACATGGGCGTCCCATGTCATGCGGTGCGAGAGCACCACCCCCAACACTTTGTGCTGCTTAACAATGTCGATTTGCGAGGCCCCCAAGATCAAGTATTCGGTTACATTTCATTTTTATTTTTAGGCGCGAATAAAATGCATTTGGTTTTCTTTGCATTAATTTTTAAACAGTTTTCGTTCGACCAGACGTGTAATTTGGGTAAGGTTAAATTGGCGGCGGAAAACAGGCGGGTTGCGTCAGCATTGCTAATAAATAAACTAGTGTCATCTGCGTACAACACAAATTCGGCTTGTTTATCAATAGAAATTACGTCGTTAACATAAACATTGAATAAAACCGGTCCCACAACACTTCCTTGCGGCACACCGCACAATATCTTTCTGAATGAAGACTGGTAGCCATTGTGCACAACACATTGCTCCCTATTCGACATGTAGGATTACATAAGCGAGTGCGAGACACCACGGATTCCATACTTTTGAAGCTTTTGCAGAAGAATTTCATGATGCAGAGAATCAAATGCCTTGCTGTAGTCGATAAATATTGCAAGTGTAAGTTTGGAGGCTTCTATGTTTTTTTAATATTATTTTTTTCTGCAAGAGCAGTGCAGACTCCGTGGAGCAGCCTTTCCTGTAACCATGCTGGCGTTCGGATAAAATGTTATGCTTAGAAAAAAAGCTTTCAAGCCGCGCCAAAATAATTTTTTCGAAACCCTTTGATAGCACTGGTAGGACAGATATGGGTCTATAGTTAGAGGCATTGTTTTTGTCACCACCCTTAAATATAACAGACACTTTAGCGCGCTTCATTTTGTGCGGGAAGCAACCCGACTCGATTGCAAGGTTAAATATAAAGACTAGATACGGGCAAACAAGGTCCAGGACGTGTTTTACGGGTTTAATATGCATGCTTTCAATGTCGAGGGCTTTGCTGTTTTTAAGTGACATAAAAGCTTGATTAACTTCCGAGATGTCTGTTGGTTTCAAGAAAGCAGTTTCGGGAACGTGGGGTTCCAGACTACATGACATGGGGTTTGGGGACGTAATGTTAGCATTTGCATTGATGAAGTGATCGTTGAAGTGTTCAGAAAGTGCTGTAGCAGTAAGGGTCTCGCCAGGAACAGTTAGTTCTGACGGTTCCGTCGTCCCTGTGCGTTTGCCCAGTGCATCATTTATAATTTTCCATGTTTGATCAGGACGGGATGCGTCAGACAATAGCTGCTGATAATACTGGGCTTTGGCCTTCCGTAGTTCGGCGGTCAAACGATTGCGGAGTGTTTTAAATGCTTTATGCGCCGCCAAGGTGCGCGTGTTTAAAAATAGGCGATGAAGCTTGTTCTTTTCTCGTATCATTTTTAGTTGATCAGGCCCAATCCACGGTTTTCTGATACGCTTTCTGGCTGTGAAGGACTTTATCGGAAAACAGGCGTTGTAGTTTCTAGCGAAGATTGCTAAAAATTCATTGTAAGCGCTGTCTGCGGTACCATGCTTAAGAACGGGTGTCCAGTCGCTTTCGCGAATTTTGTTTCTGAACTGCTCCAATCTGCACTCAGTTATGCTCTGGTAAGTTACTTTGGGGGGAGAGGGATTACAACGATTATCGCAAGAGGAGTACGCTATAAATATCGGACAGTGGTCGCTTAAGTCGCAATTGATAGTGCCAGCTGCTGTCACGGGCGTGTCGGTTTTGGTCACAAGAAGGTCAAGGATTGTTGAACTTGTTAACGTCACGCGGGTTGGCGTTTTAATGACATTTGTAAAGCCACAGGCAGTCAAAACGTTTATTAATTTTTTTGAATGAGTGGTGTCAGCAAGAAGGTTAATGTTGAAATCTCCACCAAGAATTAATCGAAGCCTTTTAAATGAAGCGTATTCAAGCAGCTCGTCCACAAATTCTATGAAAGTATTTGTATCGCCGCTGGGTGGTCGATATAGAACAGATACAAGGGTGTTCGTGCCTTCAATACTCAGCACCTCGTAGTCTTTGGATACCACAGTAAATTGCGCTAGCTGGTCGTAGCAACTAGAAATGGATGTAAAGATGGCAACACCACCCCCACGCTTGTCGGATCGGTTCGCTAAAAATTGCTTGTAGCCCGGTAAAGAAGGAGGAATATTGAATGAGCTAAACCACGTTTCTGTAAGCATTATAATGTTGAAACGAAACGCGAATTGGCTAAGAAAGAAAGTGAATTGGTCATATTTGTTTGTAAGAGAGCGAGCATTCAGGTGAATAATAGAGGTGGTCCTTTCTGGCGGAGCACATAGTGTTGCAGATTCGGGATCAACAAATTCTTGATACAACATTTGGTCAAAAAGACGGAAAAAAAACCGTGCAACTATTGAATTAGCTACGCGATCTTGGAAAGATCAGCCACTGTAACGATGTGTTGAAGCGCACTGCGCTCGTGCTTTCGGGCAAAGATCTTTCCGTTTCGCGTCCAGACGAAACGCCAGTTGTGCTCTCGCTTCCTTGCTATGGCCATACCCAGCAGCCGCTTAATACTCTGGCACAAGTGCTCAATAATGTAAATGGGGTCCCCGCCACCTGTACCGCCATCAGCGTTAGTGCTGTCAAACTGCTCACCAGCCAGGCGCAAGGAGCCGTTCGTGATGCGTTTTTTCCGTGCCTTTTCAAGCACACGATCCCGCTGCTGACGGCTCTTGAATTGGACGACGATATTTTTTTCAGTCCCACGTGTGGGCACACGGTGACATGCGTTATGTGTGACGGCAATACTGGCTCTTCCAATTGCGCGCACACCCTCTGCACAAGTTCCAAAACATCCTCTGAATCCGTCTCGGCAACACCCTTGATCTCTAGATTACATCTTCGAGAATACTGGTCACACTGCGTAAGCTTTGCGTCGAGATCTTTAATGTGCTGTCCATTTTCAGTGCATTGTTGGCGGAGGCACTCATTTTCCTCCTTTAGTTTCTTATTTTCTGCGACGACTGCACTCAGTTCCTTTTGAAATTTTCAAACTGTGCGTTTAGGAATTCCATGCTTTTCACCATCTCTCGGAACTCTGCCCGCGAATCACGGTTTTCACTGCGGTTGCCCCTGTCTGACGAATTTGCATCTTTCATTATTGCAAAAGGAACAGTAGAGTCACTTTTTAAAACAGTACAGAAGTGCAATGCAACACAAGCAAGTTATTTGGCAGCACTGACGACGCTCTCTCAAACAGGGAAGCCCAAAATATAACGTCGGAACCAACCTGCGCAAAGCAATTTCGAAGTGTCAGCGCAGTGCTTCCACGCGTCGTCCGTGCTGCCAAGCCAAGTGCTGGTCGAAGAGCAGAGGCGGCTTTATAAAGGCTGAAGTCGACGTCAGACCCCCTTGCGGTTATCAGCAGTCGACGAAACAGGCCCGCTTGCTTGATGATGACCACCAGTGGTGACGATGCTGTGCTGGATCGGATTCACCCACGTTGAAGGCACACGTGCAAGGACGCGTTACAACAAAAACCTGCGCAAAGCAATTTCGAAGTGTCAGCGCAGTGCTTCCACGCGTCGTCCGTGCTGCCAAGTGCTGGTCGAAGAGCAGAGGCGGCTTTATAAAGGCTGAAGTCGACGTCAGACCCCCTTGCGGTGATCAGCAGTCGACGAAACAGGCCCGCTTGCTTGATGATGACCACCAGTGGTGACGATGCTGTGCTGGATCGGATTCACCCACGTTGAAGGCACACGTGCAAGGACGCGTTACAACAAAAACCTGCGCAAAGCAATTTCGAAGTGTCAGCGCAGTGCTTCCACGCGTCGTCCGTGCTGCCAAGTCAATAATTGTTTCTTCTTGGGGCGCAGTGGTTTCATCTCACGTGCCAGAGGCGAGTCGTAATATTGCAGTTTTGAAAGGTCCAGGGGGCGCGTTGTGGTGGCTGGGGTAGACTTTGATCCGAGCTCCCATTGCACAGAAGCAAACGAAGGTCTCTTGGGGCGTCACCGTCTCCTTCCGGCGTCCGGCCACTTGACTCCCTTTCGGAGGAGACATCCTGGAGGTTGAAGTTTTGCAGGACCTCTTGGGCCACAGCATGGTTGTTGTCGCCCGAACGGCGTGCATCCCAGTCCCGCTACACCGTCATACTCCGTGTTCTTTTTTTTCCGGGGTCACTTCTGCTGGCTGCTGCTGTTGCTGGCAGATCCCAATTGGCCGGCCACGAGTCCGAGCTCATGCCGTTGTCTCATATTCTCTGCGCCGCAGACAGGTGAACGACCTCGGCATCGCTTGCTTTGCATATTCATCTTTGTCGACGTCTTCGTTCCGTGCGCCGTGTTGTGGTGGTCCTTTTTCGCGTGTTATTACCTCGCTTCACACAAGGCGATCTCTGTGTATCTGTTTCGTGTGTGTCGGTGGTGTATGGTCCCAAGTAGCTTGTTCTCTGTCAGTTCACTTCAGTCTGCTTGCCATGTCATGCGATGTTGTTGCCTGATGTGTGTCTTATTTTCCTTGTAGGGTACAGAACTTAGGTCAGCTGTGTCTTCAAGTCCATCAACCGCAGCAAGTTCATCTCCGGCCTCCTGCCTGACGATTCCAGAGTAGCCGGGAACGCGACATTATATTATTTTCGCAGTTTGACGTTGATGCAGAAATACTAGCCCTAAAAACACGGTTTTTGGGAGTAAACAAGACGTTTTTCATAGTTTTTATTCGTATTGCAATTAGCACTCTACAAAAACGCTAAGGGAGTAGATCTGCACGACGAACTTTGGTGATTGATGTTGGACAATGTGGAGTGAAGCTAAAAGGATGCCTTATGTCTCCGCAGTACAAATGACGTTATGGACGTTCGTCATATACAGATACAGAAATTCGCTCCATTCGCAGCACAAGACATAGCGGAAGTAGTCTTTGATAAATTGCTGTAACATTCTGCACACCGGTATTTGTCCTGCAAAACATTAGGATGCTGATGAACCGCAATGCTTTGTGAGTTGTTTGTATTACGTTGCGTCACAATCAGATTCAACGGCACGGGGCGAAGATTCCGTGGTGGTAAAACTCAGTGATGGTTGTCTTGCGTATGTCTAAAACGGGACCTAGAGCTCACAAGCTTACTCTGCCACTCCAAGTGGGAAAGGCACAGAAATAGATAAACGATTTATAAATTTATAAAGAGTTGATGTAAATGTAATAATGGTATATCAAAGGAATGATTGCTCATAGCCACTACTTTTCAGACATACTTCATGTCAGCATGCATTGTATTATTATGTAGCGATCATTTATCACACTCAGTGTAAAGGTTTGGGACTTCGTGCGAGGGGAAGCACTACAAACTATGCAAAACGCCTGATGCAGCACTGGGTAATTTATTTTTACTACCTTTTTTGTTCCTAATGCATACACGACACTAAAATGTTGCAAACGCGATGCTACCGAGACGCTATCTAATCATAGGAGGAGTTTGTTTTCGGAATTATGTAACTGTTGCAAGGGAACTCTGTTATTTGTATTGGACATAAAATTTTTCTTTAGGCTTTCTTCACTGCACCAAAAATAGCAGGTTTCTACCTAGTAATATGCCTAATATTGCGTCTCACTGTTTCACGGCGGTCGCTCCGCTAAGAGTACTTTAAGGGTCTGCATTGCTCCTACGCCTCCTGGACACCGCAACGCAATAGCGCTGTTTCGGAGTGACTTCAACCCGTTCGTACGAGCACGCACATGTGTCTTGACGGCAAGGTCAACTTGACCTTGACAGATAGATATATCACGTGATTTAAAGGATATGGGTATATCTATAGATATATTGATTAAGGAAATTTACGTGGGAACGCCTTCCTAAGAGAGTCCATCTCAACTATAAACAGTGTTCAGCTGAATGCACCACCCTGAGGCACACCGTTTTCTGGCAATTGAACCATTGGGACTGCACTACCAACTCCAAAGCTGTTATCCAGAAACAAACTAGCAAAGGTTTTTGATATTTTACACGGAATACAGATTGACTTTAGTCCATGAGCATGTTGTAAAGCACAGCGGTGTCAAACGCCTACTAGACGTCAAAAACACCTTTACACAAAACTGTTTAGGACGAAGGAATTCTATATGTACGAGTCACTTCGGCGACTTGGTCTCTTCTGAATCGCTCCGCCCTGAACCCAGTCTAGCAGCCCTCAAGAAGACCATTGTACTCCAAAAAGCCTCTTCTCATTCATCTTGTCGAAAATTAGGCATAGGCAGCTTCGGAGGGCTGTTTGGTGGTAACTTGATGGGGAAGACGGGTCCTTTCCCTCCCTCAGAAACGCCACTAGAATGGCCTTCCTCCAATACCTTGGAAAGTGCTGCGAAGGCCGCATTACATTGCATAGGTGTAGCAGTGTTTCCACGGTTTCCGCGTGTAAGTGCATTATGGTTATGTATTTTCTCTGCGCCTGGACCTGAAGGCCTATAGTTTCTCAGAGCAGCCTTCAGCTCATGAATAAAAAAACAGGGATGTGTAAGACATGTGTGACTTACTGTTCTAACGTAGGGACTTCGTTTGGCAACAATGTTTGTGTTCCTTCAAAGATTTGTGTAGTGCGCGGACCTGAAAACTTGTTTGAAGTGTTGTGCAAGTGGGTTAGCCTGGTCTTCAAGTGTTCCCCCGGCTTTACGAACCACGGGCGAGCTGTATGTTTGCTCTTTTATGAGTTTACGTATGAAGATTACGTATGCAGACACGACTGCTAGTGTCTTTGTAAGGGTGTAATGGATAATGGGAAGGTGCTCCAACACTAGCTTTTTGCATCACGTCGTACATTCTTCCCAAGTGCCTCTCCCCGTGCAAAGGAGATGAGGTTCTATGACGCTAGTTGCTTACGAAGGATACGTCATGCTTAGTTCTGAACCTCTCCTTGGGGCCTGGATTTGTCGTTCCACCTGGGCCTCCCTTTTTTGCGTGGGGCACCATACTCCTTGTGGAATGAACCTTCCGGCGGCATCAATATTGTGGGCCGAGATGGGTTGTGCGTCTTCGTCACGTGCAAGTGTGTTGTGGAGGCGTTGCGTAATTTAAATGTTTCTATCATTCTAGTCCAGTTTTCTCCGACTCCACATACCGTCTTGGGTGAAGGCGGACTCTTTAGAGCTTTATTTATATATGTTAACGCTTAACGAAGCGATCACTACCATATAGATCGGCGCCCGCGTCTCACTCCAGATGAAAAGATAACTGCCGAGCCCATTGTGAAATCAAGATGTGAATTAGTATTCAGGTATAAGTTAAGGGCGGTAGGTTTTTAAACATAAGAAGGTATGCGACCGAAGATATGATTTTTTTCAAAAAGGCAAATCTCGGGAATCAGTGCGAGAAGACCTCTACAGTGCAGAATGTGCACATAGGTCGCTTTTAGGAATTTAAGGTTCTGGCAGCTCATGTACCAGCGAGTCAAAATCCGAGTTCCATAGCTGGAACAGAAGTGGTCATACCGATAACCTAATACATTATATTGCCGGAATTGCAACAGCCACAAAAATGTAATAAATTGGTGATATAACATGCTATAGATTTTCGATTGACGGTGGCCAAATGTCCCGAATAATTGTTGCAGCTCTCTCTACGCTTTCACATTACCATAACGTTATTCAGCAGGTCGGTAAGTTGCGTGTTTAGGTATTGTTCCAACAGATAGATTGCACTCTGCTTATTGCCATGTGGTAGCTCATATACATCATCAAGATATTTAACTTCTTCCGTCCAAGGAATGCAGAACTACAAAAATATCCTGTAACACACTTGCATTCGGTTCATTATCCGTAGGAATAAACGCAAAAAAACCGTATCAAAAAAGCAAATAAACTAATAAAATTGGCTGGTACTCATTTGGGTACGCTTGGTTTCAGTGCATGTAGAATGCAGTGAAAATCATTTACAAAAATGTTACAACGCTTCAAAAATGCTAGAAAAAGGCTACAACGCCCTTTTTTTGGTTCCTTATCTATAGAAATAAGCGCAAAAAATTACAAAAACAAAAGGCTTCGACTGTTTGAAAGTCAGCGACCACGGAGCATTCAAACGTACCGTATTTTTTTATGATTGGAGATAAAATAAACAAAAAGTTCGAGTCAAACCCTGCCGTAACCGGCATGTAGTAAGTGAAATGACCCTGGCCAATCCCCCAAGTGGGTATGCGCCACAAACTGCGGAGGACGCCGCCTGGTTCTTGCTGCGGTAGGAAACTAAACATCCCCCTCGCGAGGGGCACAATCAAATGGAGAGGATTTCTGGGGGCGCACAACGTTAAGTAGTTTGCGTTACGTTGATGTTGTTGCACTTGTTGCTGTTGGTCGTTGTATTGTAATTAAATGAGGAGATGTAATTACGTGGTCACGTGACATCATTTATTAGCAGGTGGGTATGATTATTGCGGTGCAGTGGGAAGAAAAACCATGTACCTCGCGTTCCGCCAACAGGTAGTGAATGCGTTGTATCAGCAGCTTCTTGACGTAGTTTGAATGAGTCAATGATATGAGGCGCGTTCGTAGCCCTCCATTTTGTGTCGGCTTTGTGGTGCAGTGGGTAGAGCACCATGTACGTTGCGTTCCGCCCGCAGGGTCGAGGGATCGAAACCAGGCGCCGGTAAGTATTATTTTTTTTATATAGTGTAGGGGGAGGGGTGCGGACGACGATGGACAACTAGAACGGGGGACATCGTGAGTTAACGAAATGCTGTGCATATAAAAAGCAAACCAAGTAATGAAATTTGATGTTACCCCCTCGGGTACTCTTTGTTTTTCTAACCCTGTAGACTCATTCGAGCGCTCGTGCCATTGATAGCAATTTTTTCTCGCCTGGCTGTAAATAGACGCCTCGACTTGTCATGCCACCCGAGGGGAAGAGGGAGGGATTAGTGAAAGCAAGGCATGCTTTTTGCGGGGAAACAACTTTTCACGCGTGAATTTCTGGTAGGGGAAAGCTTTTGCCTTTATGGTTGTGGTGGCCATTTGGCTACCCAGGGACTGAGGAGGTTAAATAGGCCTCTGTAGTTGCACCCTATTAGGTTTCCTCTTCCCACTGCACGCTGTAAAAGCTACACGAATATGTGTTCATATATGGTGTTTCGGGGAAGGCAGTCTAACCTTTTTTGTCTTCTCCGTTCGTTTTGGTAATGAACCTGTTTTTTTTTACCACTAAACCTGTTTGTTTTGACGACTGAACCTGTTCGGAGAGAAGAACAGCGGTACGAGGTGCACATATTCATAGAGCCTCCTCAAAGTGCCTGATGAATCTGGATTTCGGGACCTCACACTGTTGTGGTTTCCCTTTTAGATGCGAGATGCGACGCATCTCTTTAACTCCCCTGGTCCCTCGTCGTTGTCGCGGCGTAGTTCGCATCCTCGGCGCGGCAGCTGTGTGCTCCTCCGCTCTCACAGCAGCGCCATCTGTGCGTCAGCGCGGTCAGCTCGCTCCCGTCGCCGTGCCAGCTGTGCGTTTGCGCGCAGCTTGGGCTCGCACTCGCGCTCGGTTAACACTTGCGCATGCGCTGCTATGCGCTGCTATGCGCTGCTCTCTCTCATTCCGCTGCATAGAAACGCGGTAAGTGCGCCGCTCCGCTTAGTCGTACCGCCGCCGGCGCTCCGATGACATCGTCCGATGATTTGAATAACGCAACGGCAACCCCCGATTCGTCGTATCTACCCCATGGTTCCTCTAGCGGGAAGATGGTGCAAATTTTTTTTCAACACCACAACCTACGGTTGCGCAGTGCGACGGGTGGCCGAGCTGGTGCGGCGGGGGTGGGAGGGTCTGCGTGTCTCTTCCCGTCCTGATCATCTCGCACCCTCAGGGTTACTTTGAGCAGGGGAATAGAAGAAGGAATGAGCGGCGTCGCTCAAGTAAACGTTTCTAACGCAACCCCTGCTGGCTATCCCGGCAATGTGGTGACTAGTTGGGCTGCCAGAGGCAATTGATCGGAGGGCGGGGGAAGCTCCAGATCAGTCTCGCCGACCTGGGTCGCCACAGAAACCAGACGCAAATCGGCCGCCTGGGGAGGGGGGTCGGCGTGCTTCGCCAGAGCAGAAGAGGAAAACCATTTTTGCGTCTCTTGGAAGGAGATGTTCTTAGTCACCTTCGCATGTATGATTTGCTTGTCTTGTTCACTTTCTAGCATGTCCGCGAGTATGGCGGGAGTGGAACCTGCATGCTGGCGTAGGCGGAAAACTGGGTGCGGCCGTTTCCAGATGAGTGGTCATGTCGTGCACAGTTTGGCAGGGTACGTCTTCCACGGCAAAAGATAGAGCCATTCCTGTACTGTTGGCACGTAATCAGGGTCGTGGGGTGGAGATGTAAGCTGAACTGGGCATCAAACGAAACCTGCCTCTATTAAACCAGGTAGGGTTTACCCTCAATAATAAAGATGAGATGTTCAGTGGGGATTTTTACTTCCTCTACGTATGGATATGGTCATCACCCCTCTTGCACCCTCACCACGAATGCCTTCCAGAAGTAACTTTCAGTTTTGTTGAATACATAGGGGTCCGTGATCACGCCCCGGGAACTGCTTATGCTCAGAAGGGGTGCGACCTAATATCAACATCAGTGATTCGAGTCTGGCTCAGGAGATTTTCTGCATGCTGCTGGGTGGTAACTTCCACGGGCAATTTTCTAGCCCTTTTTGTCTTCGCCTTCTAACCCACAAATAGGGTTTTTATGATCTTTGAGTTGAAGAAGATGAACTGTGATGCAACTAGCTTTTATTTTCAGTAAATACTGTTATGAGGAAGCGAGGGTAGTATCGTATTTTCGCAAAGGGATTGTCAGGGGAGATATAAACGAGACACCGGTACAGACCCTTTTCAGGATGCGATCAGTTTTGGAGAGGGGTTACAATACAAGGTCTGACATCAACTAAATGCGGGGAACGGGAGTTCTTTCTCCACTGACCTCATCCTGATAGTCAATGATGTACCGGTGCCACCTGCCTTGTAGACCGACAGGGATAACATCGGCCCGAGCTTGACCTGGGCTCCGACTGTCACCGTTTAAGCGGATAACCTTCAAAATAAACCTCGTTGCAATGGTTATACTGGATGTACCAGCTATCATGCACCACGATTTAAAAAAAACGAGTAATGGCGTAACTCGAAGAAAACCTATTGTATAATGTTTGCAGTACTCCGGAGAAGCCAGCAGCTTTCATTTTCGTTATGAGACCTAACTAATCAATTGTAATAATTATCGAACTCAAGAAGTACTGTCCTAATCACTAAAGTGTCAATGAGGCACTTGTAGGTACCCACTCTGCGACAAACTAATTGCGTACTCATTTATTCTGGCTGATAAAGAAATCCCACGAAATATGAAACATACCACGTGACCGCGCCTGCACGCGCATTACCGCGAATCGTAAAGCAATTCCCCCAAACTGGCTGTCTCGGAGTTGGCCAGAATGAAATAAACAAAAGAAAGAAAAAAGAAATCACGACCGAGTTTGGGCCGTATCTGCACACGGGCCCCGCGAGTCTTGCTGTTGCAGCTCCTTCCATGCATGCCATAATCAAGGTGATGAGGCGTCTCTTCAGGCGGGTGACAGGCGAAGCGTTTGCTTTAAATCAGCTTGTTTGGGGACGCTGCTTTTCAATGCGTGCGGAAGCGCCGTTAGTGGTGGTTTTCATATTTAACTGGTTTTCTTTAACAGTCAGAATAAATGAGCACGCAATTAGTTCGTCGCTGAAAATACCGCAGTTACAAGCCTTCGTGGCATGTATTACATGTATTACAGTTACATGCCTTCGTGACATGCCTTCGTGGCCCCTACAAGTGCCTCATTCACAATTCAGTGACTCGGACAGTACTTCTCGAGTTAGATAATTAATTAGAAATAATTATTTAGGTCATTCAGAGGGCGCAGCGCAAACTAGACAGGACAAAGGGTAGGACACAACACGAGCGCTTACTAACAACTGAAGTTTTTATTAGAAATTGGAAGAACATATAAAGAAGCCTGCGTACTAACACACTGTGACATAGGCCATGCGCACAACACTCTTGCTCACACTGAAAGTTGTAGCTCACGCGCGGTCAAGGTAATCAACTTGACAATCCAGCAAGCACACCGAGGGGGAACTAATGCAGTCATCACCATTCTTTTTGATAAAGAAGGCTTCGGATATCTCCCTTGTGCGCGCGTCTTTGTGTGAAAACAAAATACTTGTCCCGTTAAGTTTCGGATAAAATCCATGCTTAGAACCATATGACGAGAGAAGGGACGAAGGCTTGCCCTTTACATCTGAAGGCTTGCCCTTTACATCAGAAGGCTTGCCCTTTACAGCGTTGCGATGTTCCCGGAGACGTTCATTTATGCATCTCCCCGTCTGTCCAATGTATATCTTATCGCACGACAAGGGACTGCAGTACACGACGTTACTTCGGCACTCAACAAACTGTGATCGGTGATTTACGCCACACCCCTTGTGCACAGCCTTACTTTTTCTTTCCGCCTTCTTGTCAATTGCGGGACAAAGATTTTCTAGCTTATTCTTGGCGAAGAAAACAACGTCAACAATAAATTTCCCGGCTATTTTTTTAACCCTGTGCATAAGAGCGTGAATGTACGAAATAACCGCAAACCGCTAGGGCTTTTCCTTTGCCTGAGGGCACCTTCCAGAATTTTTCAGTTTTGAAAGCACCTTCCTAGCAGCACAATGAATAGGTGAAGTTGATTACCTTGACCGCGCATGAGCTACAACTTTCAGTGTGAGCAAGAGTGTTGTGCGCATGGCCTATGTCACGGTGCGTTAGTACGCATGCTTCTTTATATGTTCTTCCAATTTCTAATAAAAACATCAGTTGTTAGTACGCGCTCGTGTTGTGTCCTACCCTTTTTCCTGTCTAGTATGCGCTGCGCCCTCAGAATGAATGTATACCAACTGGCCCAGTTCTCGACCTTGTTGCAAAATATTTAAGTTTCATTAACAAAAAATTTAACGTCCGTATCTTCACAGTACTGCAAACATTGTGCACAAGTGTTTCTTCGCGTAACGCCAGTGCTCTTTTTTAAATCTTAGTGCATGATAGGTGGGACACCCTGTATACAGTGTGACTACGGGGACTCGGGGTCACCTTGAATTCACAAGGTTCCAGTGCGGGGCCAAGAAGTGGACTTAACCCAATTCAATTTTGCTGGGTTCAATTGTTCACCCATCTTATGGAACCTTTCTTACCTTTGAACTTGTAGCGCTGCCAAGTGGGAGTAGGGGGGGGGGGGCATTAGCAATTTTTTTGTAGTTTTTTTTGGCCGCCCAAAAATAAAGCAACAATGTATTTTATTCAAACAAAAGATCCCAATGTCACCTATTTTCTGGCGTCCTGCTTCAAATATGGCTTTTGTTTTATTTGTATAAACCACGTTCACTAATAACAAGCTTAATTTACGGGAAATGTCTACGCTAACCTCCTCGCCACAACATGTGCCATAATACAAAATTACAGCACACATTCCCTCATGTGTGCTGTTCTCGCATAAAGTGACGAGGAGAGTTGTGTTGTTCTAGGTAGCGGAACCCATTCCGTAATAACTGACACAGGAATTTTTCCGCACATATACGCGCTAGTAGAAGTCCCGTATTGCAAGTTTACGGAACACGTTCCACATTCATAACACTCTATAAAGGTTAACTGCAGCAAATGTCCCGCGTAGGTGGATTACGGGACAAACTTTGTACTAGCTCAGTACAGAACATGTTCCCTACAACTAGACCACAGTAAATTATCTTACAGCGTAATGCACAGTTCCTATTCTTCCGCAGTACAATTTTAAAGCAAAGCTTTTTACCTCTACCCCCCAAGGGTTCTTTCGCGACCGTTGGTGTCACCAGAAAACTCCAGTGAACAAAGAAAAGAATTTACTGGCACCGCCGGGAATTGAACCTGGAACTAATAGACTAACAAAGCGAGAGCCCGTTGTCCTACCGATTTAGCTACGAGCCCACGCTAAGACGGGGAAGACAGGTGGTGTACTCACCAAGCACATCTACGGGTTTACCCCATGCCACGTGAAATCGTCACGCGACCACTCACCCCCGTCTAGCGGTACTGTGCGCACCTTGCTCATGCGCTAAGAGTTGATTGATTGATGGTGGGGTTTAACGCGCCAAACCAACGCAGGCGGTGAGGCGCGCCGTAGTGGAGGACTCCGGATTAATTTTGACCACCTGGGGATCTTTATCGTGCGCCGAAATCTCGTACACACGGGCGTGTTTGCTTTTCGCCTCCATCAGAAATGCGCTAAGAGTTACAAAACACAAAGGAAGCTCACACCAATGCATGGCATCTCACTTCTAGTACGCCAATGTGCTAAAGCCTGTGGCCTCCAGTGTTCACGTAAAAATCACAGCTCCTTGTCGCCCGCCCTCAGGCCAAATCAAGGAATACATTCAAATATTCCTTGATAGCCAGGCCATCACTCTAGCCCCAGCATCAAGATCCTGGGCCTACATCTCGAGGCTAACGCCAAGAGTGACGTCTCCTTGCAGAGCCTCAAAAACAGCATTAATCAAATCATAGACATGATCAGGCGAATTGCCACGAAGAAGCGAGGCCTAAAGGATTCCGGTACCTTTCGATTAATTGCAGCTTTTGTCCTCTCGATAGTCACTTACGTCAACCCCCTGTCTTCTTCTCAACAAGGAAGACATAGAGATGCTTTATATAATGATTAGAAAGGCGGTAGAGCAAGCCATTGGTCTTCTCATGAGTGCGTCCACACAGAGGCTGCTTAGCACGGGGCTCCGCAACACGGTAGAAGAGCTGATAGAAGGCCATCTTTCTAACCAGAAGGTCCGACTCAGAACTGCGGTGGGTAACCGCATGCTTCACCATATTGGCTGGGCAGCCCAGAATGGCACTCCGCTTGACGTACTCCAGCACTCTCGGCGACTAAAACTAAAGATGCTCCCTTTGCTTAGAAATATGAACCCCTCACATGACGAGGGTCACCGAAAAGCACGGGCTCAAGCGCTAAACACCACCCTCGGTGGGGATTATGCAGTTATTTACACAGACGCCTCTAAACGTCGAGGGCAGCAATACGCCATCATCGTGGCTACCTCAAGAACCAACCTCCTTGCGTGTACCTCGCTTAGGACCCAAGAAATGACAGCAGCAGTAGAGGCAGCCATCACCTTGGGTCTCACTAAACCAGTGGTTCGGAGGGAAGTCACCGATTCCCAGCAAGCCTACTGGAATTACCAGTCGGGTTGGGTGTCCTGACATGCACTGCGCGTGCTAAAAAACCACTCCCCAAACGGTTTCATTCAGCTCATGTGGACACCCCCTCACGCTTCATTGGAGGGCAAAAAATACGCCCAACCAACAAGCCTGCGCTTTTACCTCCAATGCTATGGAGCTGCACGAGGACAGTCACCCGCTTGTCACGTTCAGGGAGATAACCCAGCATTATCGCCTTCTGAGACAGACCGTACCTTCGCCTTACCTTTACCTTTCCAGAGCACAACAAACTACCCTACGGCTCATAAAATCCGGGCTCCCTCCCACAGCCTACGCGTCTTCACTTAATGCATACGAATCGCTATGATGCTGAATGTAAATTTTGCTCAGAAGTACGAAAACTCCTCCCCGTAATCGGGGTGTGCGACTTTAGCCCTGATCACCCTCCTCTCTTTCCGTCAACTACCCAACAAGAGCAATGGGAGATGCTGCTGTCCAGGCCCTCTCTACCTACCCAGCTTCAGCGGGTGGACAGAACACAGGCTGCGCGGACTGCATATGGGCCCCACAGAAGAACGAATCACTCCCTAGGGCTGCACTCTGGGCCGTTCAGAAATCTGAACAGAAGTATTTCTTCCTCCTCCTCCTTCTCTGCCGCAAATCTCGTCGCCTCCGTCCGCGGCGCAGAGACGGAGAAGACAGATGTTCTAACACCGTGTTGGAGCTTTTATAAAAAGTTTCCACTCTTGTGCTACACCAATACAACTCAACCGAACACCGTTCATGCATCATGCATTGATTTACCTTACCAAGAATATCTCTTTGAAGTAATAATTGGTGTGGTTAAGTCCATTTCACTTTTCTCTGGTTTTACTATTTGTAGAGCGATGTGAGTGAATTTAAGTGACGTCGCATAGGTAATCGTTATGGGTGCCGTTTACAGCTTTGCTTTCCAACCACATTCACGGGGTGGATTGGCGCGATTTTTTTTATTGCAACATAATTCCTACGGTAAGTATGTTGAATTTTTTTATTATCGGGCATGCTGTAGTAATGAAGTACACGTGCATAATTACTGCAAAACGTAAAATTTCAAAACCACTTTTTGTAAAATAGAGGTTTTGTAACGATAAACACACTCGGAGAACACACGCAACCTGCGAATATGCTGAAATGCAATAGATTTTTGCTCATTCTGAACTGTTCTGCAATCAGGACCCTTCAAACGAAATTTCAACGATCAAGCATTTTTTGTTATTGTATTTGTGGCAGAAAAACGCCTTCAGTTTGCAGCCTTTTCTTAAAGCTTCGTGAAAGCAAATCACTATATATTGAATAGAAAAGCATTGCAATTTTTGGCATATTTTCTGATTGCGCACAAGCTGCCAGTGCGTGTTACATTACGAAACCTCTATTGTAGCACGAAGTAAATTATCACATTGACGGCTCATAAAAAACAAAGTCAGGCAACTTGCGAACAGCCATACTTTTGTGGTCCCCTGAAATATCGCTCAAGTTTAGTAATGCTGCCTATGTTGTATTGATGTCTGCACTTGTAGCTTGTGTTGACTCATACTAAACCAAAAATATTTCCAGTGACACCTCAAGTACAAACAAAAACGCTCTTGCCAAGAATACTCTTCAACTAACCTGAAACAAAATGCCCCGAAAGTTGCCAGCAACTCTGCCCCACAGCGCTGAGCCAGAACTGTGGCCTCGCCATGAGTGAATTGGGAATAAGAGACCTGTGAGATCAGTCTGGAACATTTATTTTTCCCACGTTAGCTACAAGGCACAAAACTGCTAAAAAATAAGTGCCTTGAAAACAGAAGTAATAAATGATATGAATGAAAAGTTAAAAAAAATACACTTAAACGTTCACTGCTTCATAATAGTGTTGCGCAGACCAGACACTTATCTCAGAATGTCTCTATGGTTTTGAAAGGGCTGAGGATTTGATGCGGCATGTTTGTTAGTTTTCTCAATGACTGGCGGGTTTATATTATGGCCTCTTGCCCGCAGTGCTTGAAAAATATGGCCCAGAATCAGTTTCTTTGGACACAGAGGTTTCTATGCCCACCACCAGAAGCGCAGATTCAACAACGCTATCATGACATATAATTACTTGTAGCATTTCAAACAGGCAATTTGAATAAAAGCTTAGCTAAGCTAATAGAAAGAGGGGGAGAAAAGGGTCAGAAACTCTCTGGCGTGGCGTGCCTACACCTTATCAGGCCCGTGGAGGAATGGAGAGGGTTACATAAAGGAGGGATAGCAGGAGGTACTGGTTGAAAATTTAATTAGGATAGAAGGTAGAGGTATCAAATTTGGGAGGGCGGAAACTGCTACGCGAGTGCGCGCAGAAAGAATGGCCGACCGGAAGGGGGGCCGTAAAAGCAAAGGAAGGAGATGCGGTGGCTTGAGATAGAGGTCGGTGACGGGGAATCCGCAAGAATTGCCTATAGGAGTACCTCACCTCCGGTGGTCATGGCGGCACGCGCGCGGGAGGAGCCATGGAGCCCAGCGGAGTTTGCTGACTAAGCAACCCCCCAAAAAGAATAAAAAATTAGCAGTGGCTTAGCTCGGCTATGCCAGGAAATACGTTGTGTGAGCTAAGGTTCAGCTGGTTATTCTTAGGTTTCCTGGTTCCTTAGGGTCCGCTGATTATTATGCTTACTCATGCTAAAACAATTTTCAATCCAATCCAATCCAATCCGATCCAGTCCAGTCCAGTCCAGTCCAATTCAATCCGGTCCTGTCCAATCCAGTCCGGTCCAGTACAGTAAAGTCACTGCTCCTCGCGCATGCGCAGCACCGCTCTCCAAGAGCCACGCGAAACGGCTCGTGACTCCGGCGAAGCGTCAGACTTGGCTAATCGGCAACGCAATGGAGGTGCACAGCTAGGCAAGCGCCGGCGCCAGTGCGACTGCCACGGCTATGACGTCACTCCTCTGGAATGCGCAGATTCGCGAATCTGCAGACACAATTCTCTACACACCAGTACTCCAATTGGATTGGATTTCATTCCAACACATTCCAATTTATTCAACCCAATCCAATCCAAATCCAATCCAAGCCAAACCGATCCAAACCAATCCAATGCTCTTCACGATTGAGCAGAACGGCCCTTCAACGTCCACGTGAATCTGCTCAACCTGGGTCAGTGTGCCATACGCTACAAAAGGTCTGAGCAGCTCGGGAGGTTCAATTGAGGGAAGAGGGAGGGGGGTAGGTCTCTCAGAGGTGCGCGCCCAGGCCGGTCTTCTCGAGGAAGCGAAGGAGGTGTCGGAATGCTTCTATTAGTAGTATACGGTGGCAGCGGGGAAAGAGGATGTCCTTCGCTGTGCAGCAAGCAATTCCGATGCGACGATAGGCTCGCCGAAACGGATCCCTCTCGTTTTTGTATGCAGCGCAATTGGCGATGTAACGTCCAGTTGATTCAAAAATGCCACGGTGTGTGCAGGAAGTTGTTTTTGGAGCCTCCCGTTGGTTAGGGTGCAGCCTGTGCATAGCCTGCCTATCAGGCAGCACTCCTGTCGGCTCAGCTTTCTGCAGGGCATGCGAGCGGGTGCGAGGCCGGAAGCTACCCTCTCATCTGGGTGGTGTATCCGCTCATCCGAGTGTGCAGACTTGGCCAGCGCATCGGCGGCCTCGTTGTGCGTAAAGCCTACATGTGCCGAGACCCATTGGAGCTGGACGTTAAACCCCCAGAAACTATTATTTCCAGTTTTGCGCATAGCATGATTACGAAAGGGGCGTGCCGGTGAGGGTGGCACAGGCGTTGGAAGGCCGCTTTCCGTCACAGTATCAGTTTTCAGTGACGTCTCGCGGCTGCTGCTCCAGGGTCAGGTCAGCCGCAAGGTGCAGGCCTGCTAGTTCGGTACTGGTGGAGCTTGCGAGGAAGAGCAAGTGGCACCTGCGAGACCTGTTCGTCAGGGGGGCGATGCATGCCGCGGCGGTGCTGGCCGGCGGCCCGGGAAGGACCGAGCCGCCCTTGAACAGGTTTAGCATACCCCCTTCTTCCCGCCGTTGATCGCTTCGTGCACGCTGTGCCGAAATGCCTGTGGCGGATCCTGCTCTTTCCCCAATTTAAATGACAAAAAACAGGTCCGGGACACCTCTTTTTCACAACACTTCTGCTGTACATGTCAACTGTTTGCATGTTTGATATAACGCTACATTCTAACAAGCGCCACATTCTTCACTGGATCACCAAAAGTAATTTTTGCCTACTTCTATTGTAAATAGAAGGAGGCAAAATACTTCTATTGTAAATATTGTAAATAATGTAAATTTTGTCAATTGTAAATAAAGTAAATTTTGACAATAATAAAAAAAATGTCATCTCGTCTTGTAAACAGATCGCTCTAGCATCAACCATGCTTCGCGTCACCTGTTCTACCACCACGTAACATTTTTGTGGAATGGTGGGGTATCTATCCCCATCGCTCGGTCTCGGCTGAAGCCTTGCAACAAGCCTCTTGGATCACTTCGGCCCTACCCAGCCCCAGTGACCCAAGGACATGACCACCCCCAGACCCGTTTCCCAAGCCAGTGACCCGCCTTGACCTGCCGACTTTGCTTAACCAATTTTCTAAGCGATTAGAGCACACACCCACGTCATCAGACTAGAAGAAATGTTGCCGAAGCTAGAATAGTTGCGGTGATGAATATTTCTGAAAAAGCCTTACAACGTGGTGTTGGAAAAATGAGTTGCAAAAAGTCTACCTCGGAGATATCTGCATCCATAATAATGGCAAAAATAAGCCTAAAGGTGTTTAGGATTTCTAGGTTCCCGTGCTATGCTTTTTCAGAGAAGAAACCTCTGCTCATTCTGACAGAATAAGTGTCCCTGCTCGAAAGTCATGTATTTTTTGAAGTTATTTTCATCGCAGCCGGCGGAGTTTATATTGGAATCGTAATGCGAATGCGCGACTTTCTGTAGCAAACTGATAGGAGTTAGGCTGTGTGCTTTGATTCTGTGTCTCCAAGTGTATTTAAAGGTGCTCTTTAGGATTCAATTAGAAGTTGTATTTTCACCAATACACAAGCGTAATCCCTAATTTTGCGGTTGCATCGAGCCAGAAAGTTTTATTGCAGTTCAGTCCTGTTGTAGAAATGTCTTGACACTCTTCTTAAATAAAGAAAATCCCTAAACGCCGAGTTCACTTCAGTCACTTCCGTAAGCTGTGGCCAGGCATCATTCCCACCAACTGTGGTAAACCGATCTCTGCGTGTTACAAACTAAAAAAAACGGTGCCATTAACAGCTATGCAAGGTGAAAAGACATGATCCGCAATGATCAATGATGTCATTCCCTACGATGGAATATTCCAGTGGCTCTACTGAATAAGGATTGATAGCAGTTGTGTTGGATCACTGAAATGTGGAAATAACTCGAAACTTCTACCCCAATGAGCAACCATTGAATTACGTGTCCGTGGTGTTTTGTTGTTCAAACGTTTATGTTGAAAACACACTTTGGCTAGGTGGGCACTGTGTGTCTAGTCACCTTCCCTTGCGTCCACGGTTGTGTTCATGTCTCCCACTCTAATCATTCTTAGGAACAGAGCACTCCATAGGGTCGCCTTGTCATCGCATTTCGCAAACGGTCGATGTAACAGCGGAAGCAGGTGGCGCAGCGAGATAACAGGCACAATTGGAGCTATATATAATTGTGGGTAACGCTGAGGCTTCGAAAACCACGCGGGTGTAGTAGTCGTAACAGTTTGTATATCGTGAACCTCTGGCGCCTGTCATCCATATCCCCGTTTGTTAGAGCAAAAAAAAGTGCGGGTACATTTCAGGCAAAATCTGTGTACTGTGTACAAAACCGGCCGCTCCAGTGTTCATTAAGTTAGGAATGCTTGTTGGGTGCGTTTTTACGATAGTAAGCAACAAAAGCGGACGCGCAAGCATGAAATGGTAAGTTCGAAATGCCAAAGAAAGGCTCCAGCCGTGCAAGAAAAACTACGCTTGCAAAATACGCAAAACCGCTCTTGCATACAAAATAAAGCAAGCACAGAAATACACTCCCGCTGGCGCAGTTTGACACGGGGGAGCGCAAGCACTGCGAAGGCGGGAAATTTGAAATGCATTCGGTGGCAGCAGTGAGCGTATAACCGCGCTGCACCCCATTATGGCGAATCACTGCTGTGCACCTCCGACCGCTTTCACCTGGAGTAAGCGCCTTTAATTTCTTTGCACAATGCTGTGTATATAAGTTCCTCATTGATAGTCGAACACAGAGTCTTGATTTTCGTTACGATGGTGAGTGATAGCGGCGGGAAGGAGCAATTTTGTTACGAAGCTTGAGGAATGGTTATTAAAAAGACCAATAGATACTTGCAGTTTTCTATTACAAGGTTAGGGTTCAACAATTTACGGTATTGAGTTGACCGATATACAAGGTCAGCAGTCGCGCAATGGCTGCTTTTATTTCGACTGCTGCCTTCCTGAAGGCGCAGCTATATAGGGTGGTATTTTATGCGTAATACCCGCAATTACACCGACTATCGATGATAAAGGTAGTGGGGACCATCATGAGTGGCGGTACCATGACGTGAAGGATTTTGTATTGACGTGGTGAGGATTCACTTATTACCTGAGCGTATACGGTGATGTTCCTCTAACAGCGGCACAACAGGTTAGCATCATGTACCTGACAGCGTAACAGCCACTGTCGAGTCATCATATACCTGAATTTATTTCCGAAATCCGTGCGAATCAATTTTGAAAATACGAAAGCCTTTGGAAGCATGGAAAATTAATAGGTACAATTAAGTTTTTTGTCACAACCAGTAATCTAATTTGTTTGTGGTTAGGTCAGTACTCCTAGAGCTATCAAGGGGAACATCTTTCGTAACCTCCAAATACAGGTGTAAACTACTTCCAACAGCAAACTTCTAAAATTTGGAAAATTTCTGTCTATCATATCCCCTTCAGTCCCAAGATTGCGCAAATACAAAAATATTTTGTAACACACTTTTATTTGATTCATTATCTATATAAATAAACGCAAAAAAATTACAATAGCAAAAAAGCAAACGCAAAAAATGGTACCCATTTGGGTACTCTGGGTTTCAGTGCGGGTGGAATGCAAGGACCAATATTTTCAAAATCCTACAATGCTTCAAAAATGGTACAAAATTGCTACAACACACTTTTATTTCGTTCATTATCCACAGAAATAAGTGCAAAAAAATTACAATACCAAAAAGCAAACGAAAGTTGTGAAATGTGTTGGTACCCGTTTGGGTACTCTGGGTCTTCTTAACATGTGGACGCATTCGAGCGCTCACACCAGTAAAAGCCATTTTTGCCGTCTCGCTCTTCAGAGATGCCTGGACACATCGCGCCACCTAGAGGGGCTTAGTGAAAGCAAGTCCTGCTTTTTGCGGGGAGGCAACTTTCGACGCGCTAATTATAAATAGGGGAAAGCTATTGCCTTTATGGTTGTGGTACTCATTTGGTACCCCGGGACCGAGGAGGATATGAACGGAAATAGCAGGAGCGTTACTGGGTATAGTACGTCGAAAGGTTAACCTCAGAATTTAGGCGCATGGTAGTGAAGTGCACTATAATACTCTTTACCACCCGGAAATATTTGCGTGCGCAAAAGTCTCAATACACAGGCGCGGCCGCTTTCGTCAGCCAAGCAGCCATTGTAGCCGAGATAACATTTGCGTCTTTGTGCTCAGTAGCACCATGCCTTTGGTAATTTAAGTAAAAAACTTGTTCAGTGAAAGCAGCTAGCTTGGTTGTTTGAGAAGCTGTTGCCTTTGATCTAGGTAAATCTTAGAACCTCCACAGTAATGGCCAAAGGAGAAAAGATAGTATAAGGTGAATAATGGAGAACAAGATTTGGACGGCCATCTTTCAGCGAAAGAGTAAAAAAGCTCTTTTGCGTAAAGCTTCCACATTGCTGTTAAAAATGTAGGGCCCCTGCGAAATAACAATTAAACTGACAAAGAATAATTGCCAGAATTGTGGTAAACTGATCTTTGCTTGTTAAAGTTGTGAAATGTGTTGCTAAATGTGAAACAATATTTTGTGTAAAATATTCAAACAATAGCCAACTTAGTAAAACCAATGTTTTACATGTGCATACCAACTAGGTACACAAAATATCAGCGAAGTATTAATCTAAGCTTTGGAAAGGTACACCTAAAGGGCCAATATATACAAAGGCTAAAACATAGTAGCCCAAAGCAACCGAAAGGGAACTGTCACTCGGCTCGAGGAGAAGGTTCAGAGCAGTTATCGTCGGTCAAGTGTGACTCAATGCTTGCGCTTGCAAACAAAATAAAAGTAATGAAGAGGAAGTGTAGCAATTGGGAACTCACTCAAAACTTTAGCAAACTAGATAGGCCAAAAACTACTTAATGGACGTTGATTTGAAAACAAAGTGAAACGTCTCAATATATGTTTTACCGAATACAATAAAGAGCAGAATCGTAAGACAAACAAAACAACTGGGCAAATCGAAGTCCCTAATCTTAAAGGCAGTGACAAATCTGCTGCCCATTCTTTGGATTTAAAGCCAGAAAACAATCGTCTAACCTTGTTTGTTTTATAAGTCAATCTGTCTCAGGGGAATGGTATACGAAATAAAATGAGGGATGGTAAAACACGAAAACACGAATGGTAAAATACGAAATAAAATGAGGGATGAGGAAATTCACGATTACATCACGGACAATATACCCATGAGGCCTCGTTCATAGGAAGCCAAGCAGCCGGATCACCTAAATCACTGCCTTTTGTTTAGCATAAGTTTTCTGGACTGTGGGGCAACGACTCTACCGTGATCGCTTATAAAGCAGAGCTCACAGTGATTACTTAGCTTGGTTTGCCTGTTTCAACTGCCTGTTCGCCTGTTTCAACCGCGTAACTTAACTCTGGCGCGCAAGCCGAGAAGGCTTTCAGCCACGCAAACTACACATACCCGTTGCGAGATTAAGTCGTACGTCACTCGAGAAAGATAATTCAGAGGATCGCAAGCAATGGGGCTTTTCGATTTACCAACTGGGACTCACCGCGGACTCCCCGAGAAGCAATCCGGAATTCGATTTTCCCACGTATCCCTATGGCTTCGGGAAATCCGTGGACTACCCACGGTGAGTCCCAGATGGAAAATCGAAGAGCCCACTAGCCACCCGCAGTTAGGATAACGTCGCATTTCATCGCGAAGCGAACGCCTTTACAACACACACACACACACACACACACACACACACACACACACACACACACACACACACACACACACACACACACACACACACACACACACACACACACACACACACACACACACACACACACACACACACACACACACACACACACACACACACACACACACGCACACGCACACACGCGCACACGCGCACACGCGCACACGCACACGCACACGCACACGCACACGCACACGCACACGCACACGCACACGCACACGCACACGCACACGCACACACACACACACACACACACACACACACACACACACACACACACACACACACACGCACGCACGCGCACGCGCACGCACACGCACGCACGCACGCACGCACGCACACGCACACACAACGCACACGCACACGCACACACACACACACACACACACACACACAAACACACACACCTCTTCGGTTCCTGGCTTGGCTGCAAGCTACATTCGGACAGTCAGAAATGTTACGACGATACAGAGCTGCGCGAGGGCGACATGCTAACCACTCGACGTATTTAAAAAGGGCCCATCTCCCTGGTAGGGGAAACTCGAGTAAATGCGTCGCATAGGAGGTGGGTGTATTGTGTTAACGTTTAGTGTTTGGGGAGTTGGTGGTAGTGAATGCGTTGTATCAGCAGCTTCTTGAGGTAGTTTGAATGAGTCAAGGATTTCAGGCGCGTTCGTAGCCTTTCTTTCTGTGTCGGTTTTGTCCGACGATAACTGCTCTGAACCTTCTCCTCGAGCCGAGTGACAGTTCCCTTTCGGTTGCTTTGGGCTACTATGTTTTAGCCTTTGTATATAATGGCCCTTTAGGTGTACCTTTCCAAAGCTTAGATTAATACTTCACTGATATTTTGTGTACCTAGTTGGTATGCACATGTAAAACATTGGTTTTACTAAGTTCGAAGAGCACCAGGTACCTCGCGTTCCGCACACAGGTAGTGAATGCGTTGTATAAGCAGCTTCTTGACATAGTTTGAATGAGTCAAGGATATAAGGCGCGTTCGTAGCCTTCTATTCTGTGTCGGCTTTGTGGCGCAGTGGGTAGAGCACCTTGTACCTTGTGTTCCGGCCGCAGGGTCGTGGGATCGAAACCAGGCGCCGGTAAGTATTATTTTTTTATATAGTGTAGGGGGAGGGTTGCGGACCTGTTGTTGAGAGCGAGGAGGGTAGCGTGATGTGGGAAAGAAGGAGTGGGGGAGAGGGTGCACCTGGAACGGCCGTTGCGGACGCCGAGGCACGCCGACAACGCCGGGTGACATTGTGAGTTAAAGAAATGCTCTGCATTTAAAACACAGGAGCAAAGAACTAGGCCCATCGTAAGCAAATTACTGCCCAAAGAAGAGCGGAACCGTGTATGGTAGTCGTGGTACTTGCCGCCGTGTTGGAAACGCACGCGTCCTCACGTACCCACGCTATCTTGCTGAAATAGCGTCCGCTATTCTTCTTTCCGCTAAACGGAGAAGCGGCTTAACGTACGGCGCATGCGCAGTGTGAACTACACAAGAAATAGCATTCGCGTAACTCTTTGCGTAGGTCTGCGTACGTTATTCGCAAACTCTCCTATTGATCAGTTTTCAAATTTGGCATCAGTAAATGCCGCACTAAAACGTAGTGAAATGTGATTGATCTTGAAACTTCACCTGGGTGGAAGTGACAACCGGCAGCACTAATGCTTATTAACAACACCGACAATCTTTAAAGAAGGTTTCGGATCAATATAGTTTGTGTCCCCATTTTTGTCACAGTGTTTATATTCCATTCCATATATTTTGATTTATTGATATCCATTTTTCTATTCTGTTGTTCCGGGCTAGCCGAAATACCTCTATAAATTTCTGTTAAGCCTATGTATATAATGCCTACTGCTGTATTCCTATTAGTGTAGTGTTGAGTGTTTTTCCCTATTTTTCCAATAGTTGTAACAGTTCACAATCGTTCAGTACTGCTCTCGGCAATGAGGGGTTCCCGACATAAGTAAATAAAAAAGTCAACAAACAAACCGACATAGAAAAATAAACAACAATTAAAAAAATGAAAACAAAATAAACTATCTGCCAACTGTTGTTTGCACATACGTTTGCCGAACATGTTCTTTCGTATTCCGTAAAAACAAAAACTTTTAGACAAGCTGTCTGATTTATATGTGACAGGAGGACACCACACGATTTTCCCGAAACACAAAAGTTTGACTTGAGCGCCCATACAAGCAGTCATTGTTATTTATTTATTTATTTATATTTTTATTTATATTTTTATTTTTTGTATTTTTTTTATACCTGGGCCAAGTGCGGAGAGCTTGGAATGGCGGAAACAACGCCTGTATTTAAAGGCCACGCCTAATCCCGGTCGAGGTTTGGCAAGCATAATAGGCAGACGTAAAGAAATGGTGCATGGTAACTTCCGAAATATTTATGAAGGAGCGAGAATTTAGGGTTTCCACCGCGCCTAAAGAACGACCGGGGTTGGGAGGCTTCAACTTCGAGAAGTTGTCGGATGAGGATAAGAAGGCGGGATAATGAAGATAGAAAATAGACCACACTGATCGAGTTGATTGGGGAGCGGCCTGACTTAGGCGACCATTGCCGGTAACGCACTCCCTCTCCAGAGCAATATAAGCCGCACTGGTGCAGTAACGGCCACAACCTCCAATAAATACGCCAGTAAACCCAGGGCCCGCAGTCTCCAGTGGCTGCGAAGCAACTCACCACGCCGGCGGTCAGACCTGTGCCGTAGCAGAGGGTGCTAATAATCCCTGGAGCCGCACAGGCCGCCATTAGAATCTGAACCTGGCAAAGCTTAACGCGTGAACCTTATCTAGAGAAGCGAGTCTAGACGTGTTGTTCGAGGAATTAAAGGGTATTAAATGGGATGTCATAGGGCTTGGTGAGATAAGGAAGAGATTTAAAGCCTTTACGGTGATGAAAAATGAACACGTCCTAAATTGCCGTGGTCTAGTGGAAAGAGGAGAATTGGGAGTGGAATTTATACTCGAGAAAAGCATAGCTGGCAACATAGAAGAGTACAATAGCATTAACTAAACGATAGTAGGTCGTGTAATTTGGCTGAATAAGAGGTAAAAACTCAAGTTGGTACAGCGCTGCGCACGCGCGTACAGCCACGACGACTAAATAGTAGAACGCTTTTACGAAGATGTGGAATCGCGAATTTTTAACTTTAAACACAGTATACCGTAGGTATGGGAGACTTGTATGCTAAAGTAGGAAAGAATCAGGCAGAAGACAAGGAAGTTGAGAACTATGGTCTGGCCTGTAGAAATTGCACTGCGGAGCTGCTAGTCTAGGTCGCAGAACGGAATAACCTACGCATTATGAATACCTTCTTCTGTAAACGGGAGAGCGTGAAGTGGACTTGGAGGAGCTCAAATGGGGCGCATAAAAATGAAATAGACTTCTTATGCGATAACCCTGGTGTCGTGCTGAAGTGTTCGGGAGGGTAAGGTGTAGTGACCACCGGATCGTAAGATCTCGAATGAGGCTAGATTTGGCGAGGAACCGCAATGAGCTAGTACGAAAGAAGCCGAAATATGAGTTAACAGTAAGACATAAAGTAGAGGAATTAAGGATCGCGTGGCAGAACCGATATTCACCTCTTACCGAGGTGCAGAGTTTACGACACAGGGGCCAGCGACAATCGGGGGCACAGGGGCCAGTAGATGTCGGGGGCACAATGCCTAGACAGAATATGGTCAACTTTCCCAGGAGACGAAAGATCTGATTAGGGAACGGCAAACCCTGACAGCCTCTACCCCAGATGACAGAATAGAACTAGCCGAGACATCCAGAATAATGCCGAACGAGAAAGTAGTTCGGCGGAGATGGACATCCCATCAGTAACGACAGAAGTAAAGAAGGATTTGAAAGAAATTAAAGGGGTGCAAAGTACCTCGTGAGGTTCAGATAACAGCAGACCTCTTGAAGGATGGCCGGTAAATTATACTTGGAAAAACTGGCAAGCGTGTACATGCAATGCCTAATGACCGAGAGTGTTGCGATATCTTGGAATAAAAAAATAATCTTCCGTATCTATAATAAAGGTGACATGAAGGGCTTGAAAAATTACAGGCGGATCAGCTTACTGTCGGTCGTCTAAATGGTACTGACCAACGTAATCGCTAACAGAAATTCTGCCACTTTAGATATCAGTAAACCTAAAGAACAAGGCGGGTTCTGTGATGATGATTAGGTTCCGTGACGTTGATTGGATTGGCCAGGGTGCCGCCTACTGTTCTGGCGCTGGTATTCCCCGAAGAGGGTGAGGGGCAGTTCAACTCCAATCACAATTGCGTAAAGTGATCCTCTGGTGTACAGTTGGCTAAATAGTGTTGAAGAGAGGGTAGAGGTTTGTTTGGGCAGTTATCGCCGTTGATTATTTTTATAGTATGGATTGAACGTGCGCCAGGTTGAATGTGGGCGCCATCGCCGGGTAAATACAGATTGTGTAGGAAATGGGATAAACGATGGGGTAGATGGGACGTTTTGCAGTCATATTGCGGCTGGTGTGGTGGTCCACAATGCCTTGAATATGCATTGTGGAGTTTTGAAGAGGTGAAAAGCCTCTTGACGCTGGATCACCCCCCCCCCCTGTTGCGATTGTATTCAAAATATAGCATTAAGAAAGGAGAGCCTTCGTTGCAGGGATTCACATTGTTCAGACATAAACGTTGATGCTGACGCCGCATCATACTTGATCTCTAGTGTGCGAGCTGAAAATGACAGATCGGAAGCAGGGTGTAAGCGATGTTTTAACTGTATAGTGGGGAGGGGGTTCCAACGGGGCATAGGTCAAACACCTCCTCGATAGATGCTAGGTGAGAATCACTCTATGAGGAATGGGAGACCCTGAGAGCATAGAGCATCAAGTTCAACGATTGGTGTAAGCCAGTAGGTAGGAATGACAGGGTAGGGGAATCGGATGGAACCGAGATTTTTAATTTAAGTCTAAGTCATTCTTGCCACCTCAAGCATGCGTCACAGTGAAAAAATTGTGACGAACCATGGATGGTATGATGCCATAACTATAAAAAGGTAATTTAAAGATCACAATTCGATTTTTCCCTACAATGACATCTTACACAACTTTCTCATGTTTAACAGAAAATCTTCCCATTCACCAATTTCTGGTACGGTGCAACAAACTGTGCTTTGTGTATAGAACTTGTCATGTATTAGAGAATCATTTGTCCTAAATATTGATGGCAGAACTTTTTTTTGCCAGACCATCTATTTTGATCTCGTCTGATCCATATTATTTATAAAAAAGGGATATGCAAAGTCATAACGGAGAGGAATTCGATTGCAATATAGAATTTTGCCAGCCGTCCTTGATTTTTACACAACACAGCCTCCGTTGGGCTCTGAACTTCACACAAAGTTTTGACAATAGTATAAACGCACGACTTAACGAATGCAATAATATAATAATATATTTGGAATTTCGTAGCTCAAAGACAACACCCGTTCAGCAACCGCTTAGCGAACCTAGGGTTTTACTCGTTACGAAGAACCGGGCGGCTTAACTTAAGTTACACCAGGACTTTACCACTAAGTTTAGTAGACCGCCCTCACGTGAATCATATCATGTGTAGCGCACCGGTGAGTCTGGAATACTTTATATTGTTTACGGAAGTGTTATTGCTGTAAAACCCACCTAACACATGTGGTACTGTTCAAATTAGTTACAGAAACAATCCACAATCGTAACCATTTTTATATTTTCCCTTTTGTTGTTTCTTTACCTCCCCTCCCCCCCCCCCCCCGCAGATGAAACAATAATTTTTTTGCTTTTCTGAAATTGACCTTTATAGCTTTGGATGCAAAAATAGGTGAAGAAATGATTTGACAAACTGAATGCTAGTTTTCTCCTCCAGGTAGATCGTGTAAACAAGAACTTACGCAATATATTGTGCTATCTTTGTAGCAATTTTTAAATACAAATAGGTACAGCATTTTGCGACCTCGTTTTCTTCTAATACGTGAAATATTACATAGCTGGGGTATTTGGAATGCAGAAAATAAACATATAGATGTCCACAAGCATACTCCGAGAAAGAAAGTAAGACAGCTAATATACGCCTATAGCTTTATTGATTGAGACCTAGGCTTATAGGAACTTTTACCTGAGTTTTGATATATTGATAAAACTTTTTCAGCGAATCCCATTCCGTCAAAATTGATACTGTACATTTATGTCACAGCAGTGCCGTTAAAAATCTCACATTCGGAGTTCTAAACATTATAGAAAGAATTTAAATATCTATGGGTATCAAAATAATGTCTTTTTTGCACTCATATTTGTTTTTTGTTAAATTCATAGTCGAAAACGTTTGCGAAGCAATCACAAGGAAAAATATTCGTAGCCTTTGTTGTCCGTTACTTTGAAAAAGCGTATACTAATTGACAAAATGGAGCTTACGATAGTAGTGAAGGATTGCCGGCTGGTTCGCGTTCCAATATTGATGATAGTATTGCACGTGCAACAAGTTGCTAATGCGTAATTCTAGCAAATATTTTGAACTAGCGCCGCCATACGACGTCCATTGTTAACAAAACATGGTAAACACAGATTACTCTGCACAGACTTTTTTCAGACATGGCAATTTGACAGAAAACACAAAGCAATTGCCTAAACGTAGCTAGAATATAGTAGATTCAGAACAACAAACATTTGCCATTTGGTCTTAAGGTATATATTTAACAGAGTGACAAATTCGTTGATTTGCTCATTATTCTTACATACCCTCGACACAGCGAACCTTTAGAATTTTAAAACTGGACACTCAACAGCTGCACTTGGAAAACTTTTGCTGCATACTTCTTTTACTCTTGGGCACAGCACATTCACCATTGCCTCTTTGCACATCAAATTGCCACCAAACATTTTATGCGATGCCAATATCCTATTAGGCCTTTCGAAATAGTTTCACATACTCAGTGTGAGAATATTCATTCTTTATATTTACATCGAAGCTGTCTGCAACATGTCTAATAAAATAGTTCTTTTGCTATCTACGGACACTTTTCCGAAAGCCTACAGGAGCTATATTTATCCTCAATTGCAATATTTCAGCATACGTTTGTCATCGTAGAGCACTTTTCTAGCAACATCGCGTTTCTTTCCACGATTGGCAACTTCTACTTCCTTCGCATTATAGTTTTTTCACAATCCCGGTGATTTTGGAATTATGTCCTGATATATTTTCTCATTTATGTCCTGATATTATGTCCTGATTTATTTTCTGATGTCCCGAGTTTCTTGCGTGTCTAAAAAATATATGTAAAAGGAAATTTTCTATCCGGGCAAACCTACAACCTAACTGTTTTTTATCCTTCTGCTTGTTTTCCAGCCAAAATTTTTACGTGAGCTATGATAGGTGATAGGAAAAGGCGGTGGTAAAAGAACACCAAATTGATGAACTTAGCTCTTGCGGATGTTCCCTAAGCATCTACTCCTGAAGCAGTATTGCCAAAAGATTTTTATTGTTTCGGTACAAGGCACAACCCTTGAAAATACAAACATACAAAAAACAAACGTTTTTAAACCTGCGTTTTTTGCAGCGGTGAGGACTATACAGCACGCAGAGGCGCCCTGTGCTAGTAATTGACAACCGCAAAGAGAAATGTCTCTCAGATGTCTCAGGAATAGAAAAATAGCATATCCCGCAAGTTAAAACACGCGGGAGTACAAAGCAAACTGAAATACAAAAAAAGTTCGAGAGCTTCCCTACAAATTGCTTTAACATCTCTAGGGAGCGATCTGAGGCTCCGAAGCTGCCGTGGTTTCGCCGCTAAAAATCACCCTGCCTTGTCACAGGTTCGTCACTGGCTGGCATTCCTGCTGCTCTTTCACCGCCCCCTGCGCACACGCCTGGAAACCTGCAACCAGCCGCTTCCGTCCTTTCCCCTGGATGCCCTCACCGCAGTCCTAATCTGCCCACTGTCGCTGCCATCGCATCAAGCTGCTGGGCATTTAAAAGCGACGTAGTCTCCGTGCTGGCCACACTCTAGGGAGCGATCTGAGGCTGCGAAGCTGCCGTGGTTTCGCCGCTAAAAATAACCCTGCCTTGTCACAGGTTCGTCACTGGCTGGCCTTCCTGCTGCTCTTTCACCGCCCCCTGCGCACACGCTTGGAAATCTGCAACCCGCCGCTTTCCCCCCTCCCCCTGGATACCCTCACCGCAGTCCTAATCTGCCCACTGTCGCTGCCATCGCATCAAGCTGCCGGGCATTCAAAAGCGACGTGCTGGCCACACTCTAGGGAGCGATCTGAGGCGGCGAAGCTCCCGTGGTTTCGCCGCAAAAAATCACCCTGCCTTGTCACAGGTAAAGACCAATTCCTTTGTTTATTGCCTGGATGGTCATGGCTAACGCTGCCTCGGATCGCTCCTGGTGTTATGGCGCCTACTGTTGCCTCCTTAGCTAAAGATTTCGAAGAGTATAAGAATTCTATGGAAAAACAACTCCGTGGTCTTACTGATGAGTTGAAGGCTTTAAAAGCTGTCACTGTGTGCGATCCAGCTGATTTGAAAAAGCTACAAGGTGATTTTTCTGAACTCGAAAAATCAGTTAAATTCATGAGCGACGCACTTGATGCAGCTAAAGCCGAAAATGTGAGCCTGGTTGGGAAGAACCATGAACTAATCGCAAAAAATGAAGCTCTCGAACGCAAGGTTGCTCAACTCGAGCAGTACTCACGCGCGAACAACCTTGAAATCAGAGGTGTTCCAGTTACTAAAGATGGGGATTGCGACGGGATATTAGACCGGCTCGGCAACGAGATCGAGTGCCCGCTGAGGGAAGAGGACATTGACACTGCCCACAGAGTACCAACCCGAAAGCCGAATGAAATGAATATAGTTGTCAGATTCTGCTCCCGTGTCAAGCGATCAGAATTTCTCCCCAAAGCACGGAAGACCCGCCCAACTACCACTTGTCTCGGATTCCCTGTAACACAGCAGAAGCCAGTTTACGTCAATGAGCATCCAACGGTGGAAAACAATCTTCTTTTTTCTAAGGCACTTGCTCTGAAAAGGCAGTATACCTGGCTTTATCTGTGGACCGAAAATGGCGTCATCAAGGCAAAGACATCTACCGTGGGCCGTGTTTTTCGCATCATTCGCGAAAATGACCTCAATGTCTTTTCGTCATAATCCATAATCAGTCAACTCTGTTGCCTCCTTCATGTCTTCTCTTAGTCCTAAAGACGCTGAATCAAATTTAACTTGCGCTAACGGATTTTCTGCTGCCCACTTTAATGCTCGCAGCTTACGTAAAAACTCTGAAGATATTGCGGCTTTTCTTCAATCCTTAAATCATTCATTCTCGGCAGTTTGCTTCTCTGAAGCGTGGCTCAGCCCGGCTAATAAGAATTTGTATGACATCCCAGGGTACTCATGCGAATACGGTTACCGGTCTGAAGCCCCGTTTGGTGGCTCCGCTGTTTGTGTACGTAACGATATTAGTTACCGTAGACGTCACGATTTAACCATTGATGTCGCAAATTGTGAATGCGTATGGGTTGAACTGGATTCCATCTATTCATCTCGTAATGATAAGAAGACTGTTTTGGGGTGTATTTATCGGTCCCCTTCTTCTGACGTTTCACAATTGTGCGGTGCTTTCTCTATCATTCTTGATAAATTATCGTTCGAAAAAAAAAGACGTAGTCATTTTAGGTGATTTAAACGTCAACCTTCTTGATTGTAGTAGTTCTAGCACTTTGGAATACATAAGCTCTTTTTGTAGTTACGGACTACAGTCATTGCTTTCTGTTCCCACCCGCTGTCCTAGTCACGGCCCCCATACGTTACTGGACCACATTCTTTGAAAATTGCCAATTTCCCCTACTGTTGGTGTAATTGAAACGTCCCTTACAGATCATTACCCGATATTTCTGTTTTTCAAGCTGTCAAATCATTCCATATCAAACCATAAATCCAAACCCGTTTTTTCGAAGGAAACATTTATTGACATATTTCTAGTAGGGACTGGTCTCGGATTCTTAGTTTATCTAATCCCGAAGACGCTCTGGATGAGTTATCGAACGTTGTGATTGCGGCAGTTAATGAAAGTACTACCCTCTGTTCTTCTAAAAGAAAATATAGTTTTTCCCGTTCCCCTTGGCTTACTGATTCTCTCCTGTGCTCATTACGTAAAAAAGACATCTTGTATAAGAAATCTAAACGCCAACCTTTCAATGAAAGACTAAAAAATCGATACAGAATATATTCTAATATACTTTCTTCAGTACTAAAAAAAGCAAAACGCGTTTATTTTGAAAAACAACTTCACCAGGCTAACAACAACACGAAAAAAAAGTGGCAGCTGCTCAATGATTTTCTGAACGGGGGGAACCGTCCAAATAACGTATTGTCCTTGTATTATAAGAACTCTGTTATTACAGACTCTGCTGACATCTCGAATGCATTCATTGACCATTTTTCCAAAATTTCCTGCAACTATGATCTGTCTCATGGTATCCCACGTTATGAGAGATGCGCACAATCATTCTTTCTTCGTCCAACCTGCGCCAGAGAAATCGAATCGATCATTTCCTCGTTAAAAACTACAGGTCCTGGCCTTGATGGCATTTATTGCAAGCACATTAAGTTGGTTAGCGCGATTTTGTCACCAGTCTTCAGTCATATTTTCAACCTGGTCTTTAAAACGTCCATTTTTCCTTCGCAACTAAAGATTACTAAGGTTATTCCTATATTTAAAAAAGGTGACCCTTCACTCCCCAAAAATTACAGACCCATTGCAATTCTACCGTTTTTTGATACAATTTTAGAAAATATATTTGAAGTTCGACTGACTAATTATTTTAACAAATTTAGTATCTCGTCCCCTTGTCAATTTGGCTTCAGGCAAGGACTGTCTACTGACATTGCCATCGCTTGCTTCACTGATATGGTAAAGTCTGTGGTCGATCGCGGTGACACAGCTGGGGCTGTTTTCACCGACTTTAGCAAAGCCTTCGACACCATTGATCATAACATTTTGTTCTTGAAATTAGCATCTTACGGTATTTCGGGCCCCCCTTTATCACTCCTAAAGAGTTTCTTGAGTAATAGATCCCAAGTCGTATATGTCAATGACTGGAATTCTGACCCTTTTATTGTTAATAAAGGTGTACCCCAAGGCTCCATCTTAGGCCCCTTGTTATTCTTAGTTTTTAATAATGATCTCCCTTCTTGCCTTCATCACTCCAGTTGCAAGCTCTATCAGATGATACCACTATTGTGTCATCCCATCGTAATCAGCATACTTTGATGTGCAATTTGCAGAATGACCTGTTAGCAATCCAAAAATGGTGCTTTTGTAACCGGGTCGTTATTATTGTTAAGAAAACTGTTTTTTTTTCGTTTCACTCCCCTCGAAAACACCTATTTCCCGTCCCTAATTTCTACATCAACGCAGATTGGATTCCGTCTACTGATCGCGTGTGTTTTCTTGGTATTATTGTGGATAGCCATCTCAAATTTCATTACCATGTAAATTCAATTTGTACAAAGGCTTCATATGGAATACGTGCCCTGCTCAGTGCTCGATCCTACTTTGATATAAAAACATTAGTAACTTTGTGTTATGCTTTTATTCATAGCCATTTGAATTATTGTATATCGTCTTGGGGCAGCGCATATTGTAATCATCTCTGGCCACTTCAAAAACTCCAAAAACAAGCTTTAAGAATCATTACTTTTTCTTCCCGTCTATCTTCTTCTACTCCTCTGTTCATTGAACTTGCGATTTTGCCCCTTCCATGTCTTTACCAGCTAAATATTGGCACTTTGTTCTTCAAAGTATTGCGTTGTGGACTCCTGATATCTATTTTCCCCCCTAGCACTATCTCTAACCCAAACTCTACTCGGTTCTCCTCTCGCAACAACTTTCTACTTCCCAAAGTAAGAACTAACTTCGGTAAACAAACTATTCAGTTCTCTTGCTTGCACTTGTGGAATACCTTAAACCAGGACATTAAATCCTCTCATTCTGTATTACCCTTCAAAAAAAAACCGAAACTCCACCTATTGTCTTCATTACAGTGATGTGACGCGTCTTATTGTAGTTTTCTTCCTATTGTCAAAGCTGATTTTTTGAATATTTGTTTAGTACTCTTTTCTATTATGTTTACTAGTGTTGTCATTGTAATTTTATAGTCATTTTGTTAATTTGTATAGGAGGTACCGCTTGCGGTTTTTATAACCATGGGACCTCCTCCTGTATATACTGTGTACCCATATCATGTTTGTTTAATAAAACGTATTTTCAATTCAATTCAATTCAATTCAATGCAACACCTTCTCTTTGACACCAGTTTACCTTGTTGCCTCATTTGTGATGTAGTGTATTTGCGATATTCAACAGCTTATATACAACCCTCTAGCTCCTATTTCATTGTACACAAATGACAAGTGCTTACCGTGGAACGCACCACTAATATGCTTAGTTTATTTGCTTCTAATAATATTGGACTTGCCTTGACCCACTATTATGTCCAAGCAACCGGAAGCGCAGCCGACTTCAAATCAGTAAGAAGGAACATTTGTCCTGAAATATTTTTCTTTCAAAGTAACATTCTTGGCTGTTACTTATTTGAAAGTGTATTTTGTGTATTCCATACATGTAGAGGAATACATTTTACCAAAATTGTGTATGCGATTGTCTATGTGTAACACCAGTTGTCTATGCGGAATAAAATGGGCTCCCACCTCCCGCACCACTGCGTTGCATTGTGGTGGTGGTCAGATATTTCTTCAATTGAAAGAGGTTTGTGCTTGAAAGCGGGAGAAGCCCTCAGTCTAGCAACCCTGCGGCGGCTGCGGTCCTACGTGCCCGGTCCACCAACCGTCGATGGTCCTCGGTGTCCGACACAGCGCAGTCTCCCACTGGTCGAGGGTTGGGGTGCGAATAATGGCGGCTGCTGGTGTGTTTTGGCAAGCCCACGTGGTTTGCTACAGTGTTGGATGTTCGCGGCAGTGTGGGTATGTTGGTGGATATATTATTGGGTGTATGATTACTGACAAATCTGGGCCTTTCCGAATCAGACTAAGGCACCAAGAAAACGCCTAAAACACGAAGTATGAAAAATAGTTGAAGCTATCTACATTCGAATGTATGGCCAACAATGTATCAGTGAACCATCCGTGTCATTGTATAGAAATGAGTATAAATTTTAAATCATTCTTTCATGTGATAAAGCTGGTAACATCTTCTCCGCCGTTCTAGTGTGGGTATATAAGCATGTTCAATTTCGCAGTATACTAGTTGTGAGTCTCTGCTCACGCTGCCTCTTTGCTTTCTCTGTCCCAACCATGTACGCCACTCTCCGTCTAATTCAGGTGAAAAAAGTTGGTTGTGTTGTCGAAGCGCTATGTGGGCTTCTGAGTAAGAATAAAAGCTTGGGTTAGTACACTCACAGATCACATCGGAGGTACAGGAGAAATTTTCGTAAACATTGCTGTCGGAAAGTACATCCTTTATCGGAAACGTCTTTCGTGATGCAAAGAAACCAGATGGGGAGGCCATCGAGCGCCCGGACCGTCGTTGGGCTCTGTATCGTTCGAGATTGTGTTGCCACAGAGGCAAGTTGTTTGTTTGTTTGTGGTTCAAGGTTTGTGACAGTGTCCTCGAGCGGTGTCTCGAACCGTGCGATGATATATTAGGCAATCTCTGGAAATTGTATTCTGAGTGCGGCTACCGTCACCTACAGAGGTGTGCATATGCGTCCAGACCAGGCGTATTATAATTGTCATGGGGCAGGGCACCCCCTGAGAGGGGGACGCATCAAAACCTCCGAAAGAACGGAAAGAAAAGAACAAAGGAACGGCCATTTGAAGTGCGCGCCAGGTGCGCTAATCAGCAAGCGCCAGCGCCAACGCACCGAGGAATCATGGGCAAAGGTGGCAGCGCACTGGTCGGCCAATCAGGAAGGCCACGCATGAGACAAGTGGCGACATTACCATATAAGGACAGGGAAGACGCAAGAAGCCAATGGGAGTGCGCTACGACAGAGCCAAGAGGGTATAAAAGCGGGGCGCACAAAGAGAAGGGAGAGGCAAGACAACGGGAGGCAGACAACCAGGAGGCGGCCGGAGTACGTGCGCTTCAACGAACGAGCCAGGGGGACGCGGCCAGGCCATCGACCACGCCATCCGAGCCTGGGCGGGAGCGGGCCGACTTCGCATCGGCACCGTCATCCTAGGTGCACCACGAACCTGTGTCTTCGTGGCCCCAGCGGCATCCGTCGGGCACCAGCGGCCAGCGTCCACGCTCCGTCGATGTTCGTCTCGACGGCCCCGAAAGGCGACGTTCGTGCCAAGCCTACCTGAGACCTCCAGCGGCAGCGGCTACCAGGGGGTAGCCACCGAGCAAGCACGCCGCCGAAGGGATGACCGCGCGCGTCGAACGCCGGCATCAAGAACCCCCAGCGAGAGCCCCCAACGAGAGCCACAGAGGACAGAAGTCGGGACGCGCGGAGCCAACGCCGTCCAACGAGCGACCGCGCGCATCGAACGCCAGCACCGACGAAGCGTGACGACGGCTACCACCGAGTCTCGGCCACGCAAGGGTGCGACACGTCAGCGCCGACGACCGGGGCAGGCCAGTCCAGTAGGGACGCAGTTGTAAAGGACACAACAAGGGAGTTGTGGTTCGAGAGAAATTAACTAGAACTGTATGAGTGTATTTAGAGGGTACTTAGTGTAGGACTTTATTGTAGAGACTTTTGGGGTTTGATTTGAAGTGTATATTGAGCTATTGAGTTAGGGTTTGTATGTGAGTTGTATTTTGGGATTGTAGAGGTTTGAGTGTTTATCGTTTGTGTGTAGTTTAAATATTGAGTGCTTCGCCTGAGGGGCTTTTTTGTGTGTGCATTAAACGTATGTTGTTAAACACATCAACGGCTTCCCTGTGTCCATTGCTCCAAGCTGGTAAAGACCACCCCACCATCCGTTCACGTGACAATCATGCTTTCATGGGAGAGATCCCAAGTATCTAGAAATTGTTGGGGGCCATGGAGTCGGGCGTGAAGGTAATATTCAGCTTTCTGGGGTCAACGTGGGAGTCAGCGTTGAGGAGGAGCTTCTTTTTGTAAATGGTTGGTTAAGGTGTATGTATGCCTTAAATAGGCACCTAGGTGTAGATACTTCCACACACGGGGCATCTTGACTACTCTTCATGACGATATTGGCGACACCGCGAACCCGAGCCCCGGAAAATCAGTTGAAACGTACCGTAACGATGTGTTTATAAGTGAATTGTAAGCAAACACAAACGGCGACCATCGGATCGCTGCGAAAAACTGCCAGGATGTCGGATAGGCGATGCAACTGTGTATCAAACGTGGGAGAAAAGACGATAACGTCATCCAGATAGCATCAGCCAGTCTTGCATTTAAATCTATCGTTAAGAGAGTCTATGATCCTTTGAATGTTGCTTGCGCATTGCAGAGACCAAACGGCATGACCTTAAATTGGTACAGTCCGTCTCGTAATACAAACGTGGTCTTTTCGCGGTCTATAGCGCCGACTGCAACTTGCCAGTACCCTGCTCTCAGGTCAATGGATGAGAAATACGGCGCGCCATGCAAGTAATCAAGGGCGTGGTCAATTCGAGGAAGTGGGTAAACGCTTTTTTTCTTATTTTGTTTATATGTCTGTTCTCAACACAGGATCACCATGAGCCGGCTTTGAACAGCATGACTGGTGACCCTCATGACTGGTGAGGGCTCGATAACATCTTTTCGCAACATCTTCTCTATTTCCTGCTGAATGACGGTACTTTCGGCGTGGCAGCCACGATATGGACGTAGCCGGATAGGGGTCGCATCATCAGAGTTTATGCGATGTGCCACATGGGAAGTCTGCTTAAACGACGGTTGTGCAAGTCGATCATGACCTGATATGACGCTAGAAATGAACGGAACTGACGGCCTTGCGGATTTTAAAGGTCCGAGGCTATCATGCCCATAAATCACTGGTAGTTCACGAAATGTCCCGTTGGTTGTTCATAGAGGATTTAGAAGGAGGAGCTGTCACCACGGAAACTTCGCATTTAGGAAAGGGGATGAGTGTAGCAATCAACATTCCACGGGAAGGACTGGGGTGGAGAAACTGAAGTTCATAATAGGAGGCCTATTTCGTTCTTTGCGACAGTCACGACTGTATAGAGGAGGGTCACGTTGCGTTCAAGGAGTATATCGGCGACGGGCGAGACAAGGTCGTCACCATCTGGAACTGATGGGCACGATGATAAAGGGAGGTAGGTCATGGCCTAGGGAGCTAATCGAGCATGTTGGGCGGCGCAAAGCCGGCAAGTGGGCGTGATGTCATCAAGAGGTCCTTGTTAAAGCTCAAGACGTAAAACCCTGGCGCCGCAGTCAATGAGGTCGGAGTGGTCTGTCAGAGAGTCCAGTCCCATAATTATATCACGAGGGTATGTGTCCAAGACGGTGACCAGGACAGGGATGTCGTGTCCGGCAATTATGACGTGGGTGGTCCACATTCAGGCTACGGTGGTCATTCCTACATCGACGACTCGCACGGCACAGAATATCGCGGGCGTCATAACTTTCCGGAGAGCGCGGTGAAAGTTCAAACTCACAACCAAAATATTGGTGCTGTGTCGACTGAAGCACCAGCACGAACTCCGTCAATTTGAACATCTATCAAATTAGGTCTCGCAATTCAAGTCAAGAAATGATTTGGAGGCCGGGTCATTATTGCAGCATCACCTCCGGGAGCTGCACTGGCTTGTTTTCTGAAAGAGGGGTTTAAAAAGTGGGCGGCGGAGTCAGGCGGTGGGGCTGCGGCGAACGCGACTGGCGATGCTGAGGTGACGGCGAGCGGCTACAGCGGTTGCGCAGTATGCTGTCCGTTGCAAAGGGCTGCTGAGGACGTGACGGAAAACGTAGAGGGTAGTCGTTGGAGTGGCTGTTCTCGGGAAACCGTTCACGGGTAAATGGGGACCAGCTGCTGCTGCCAAAATGGGCGACATGACCAACGCAGATATCAGTTGAAACAGATGGTGCGGTCATCGGCTGTTCTTCAGTTACCATGGTGGCACCGTCGCTAACGCGGTGGAACACCGTAGCGCGGCGGCGCATCAGTATGGGGGGAGGGTTACGGAAGTGTATGGTTGTGTGGTGTCATGGAACACAAGTAGGCGGGAAATGTCCCATACTGCATGCGTTTAGGCAGGAGACGACAAAGACGATGAAGTGGCTGTGGCCTTGCGGGCGCTATCTTACGGCCACCATGTACGCCTTGCCGGTGCCAATTTATTGTAATTTGGGGCAGTCGGGCTTGGTTGGTGCAACGGGGATGATTTTCGCACGCTTCACTCACTTATTGCTGAAACAGGTCGCTTGCTTTGTTAGTCAATCGCATCAACCAATTTTTATTCGTTTATTGAAATACCTGTTGGTACAGAATTATTGAATGTTTTCCCAATATTGTTAGCATCACTGTAGCCTATTTTGCCGCCTTTAAAACTAATTACTAAACTTCTTTAATGGTAAAATCACAATGAGACTTGGCCAATTTCCCAGAGTGGGTACTCGCCACTCTAGTTACGGATCGACCCAACCAACCAACATTCTGTAAAGAGATCACTTCCCCCCATTCAATCGTTCGTTTCATCTGTGTCCTGTCCTGCCTCCACGTAAAAATATATATTGTCTGTTCCCTGACCCGCTCCGCACCCTTCTTGTTCCATATTGTTACACCTATTGTAATGAAGCCAGAGATGATGCAGTTGTCTTGAAGGAAAATACGTGTATTGGAGCGAACTTCTACTCCCTTAACAACTCAAAGTATACACAGGCGGTGAAGCAGCAGTCAACAAAGTGACGTGTGCGCGGAGCGTCAACGATCGGCATTCCGTGGCGTCTGCGCTGCAGGCTTTTATCTTTAGGCGCGAGTGTTTCTGGAACCGTCGATTTACATCCAGCACATAGTTGATTAAAAAAGATTATTCTGGGCTAGTGACGTTAAGATGAAACAGTCTGCTTATCAGATTGAGATAGCAAGAGCGGCTTAAAAAAGAGGGCGAGACGCGCTTCGCTTGACACAGATAACAGAGCCGGGGTTGGCCGAGCAGTAAAAATCAAACAATCAATAAACAAACAAACGCATACATGGTTCGCGGCAATATCATCTTCGGTTACTTTGCTCACTGGGTTGTCCTGCACTTACGCTCACCCATTTAGTGAGCCTCCCAGATTCTGCCCCATAGGTGAGCACTGGTGAGATGCAGCAGTCACACTTTCTCCTTCTTGAAAAGTGGCAGGCTGCCATTCATTAGCTTAAAAAGCCAGTCGGGGGCGCTCCACCCTACTCTTATCCTTGTAATTATCTTTGCCTCATGGTTGCAAATCAGGTTTACTACTTGGCCAACGTATAGTTGTTTAACCTTTCCCCTCTCTCGCTACCTATCTCAAACCTCTGTGCTTTTCCGAAGCTATTGACAATTGGTTTAGTTTTTTTGCAAATTAATTTTAAAGCTCTCCAGGTGAGTGTGCTTGTCCAGAGTGGCAGTCGCGCTTTGCAATTCGTCCGTCAACTTACTTAGCAAGACAACGCCATCGGTAAATTGCAGGTTACTCAGGTATTTTTATTAACCCTTACGTCACAGTGTTACCACTTCATTGTTCTGGATGATTGTTTTAAAATGTTGTGAATAACTTTAAAGAGGTTGTGCATCGGTTTCGGACGCCATTCCTTATAGGTATTTTAGTGCTCTCCTTATGTAGAAACATGGTTCCTATGGAACCTTTGTAGATATCCGCTATATTCTTTCTTAATGCTCGTCATTACCGTGATTCGCAATGACTGGATGACAGCTGAGGCTTCTACCGAGTTGAATGCTTTTTCATAATCTATAACGGCTACACCTGTGTGTGGGCTAGCCCGCGCATTTCTCAATCCCCCGAATAACCATGTGAATATGGTCCACTAGCAGTATATCCGGTGGTGTCCAGGTGAGCCAATATATTATTGACACTAACGGGTATTGCAGGTGATCATTTATTTGATATTTGTCATACTTGGCTAGTTCATCGTATAGTGGTACACACTTAGGAACTCCTCCTTACTGTGAATACAGGACGTCCAACCGCAAGCGCGTCGTTGTAATGTCACACAACTGGCCCTCGTGTTTTACTGAAACCTTCTCTAAACAAATGCATCAAGATGGTGTGCTAGAGCGAGTGAGTCAGTGAGTACAAAACGTTTTTTCGATCGGTGAAGTGGGAGTGGTTCCCTATTCCAGGACGCCATGTAATAAGCGGGCATACTTTGCTCTGGAGGAACAATTGTCTCGACATCCAGATCGCTGGTAGGCACCAGGCTCTCCAACAGCTCATGGCTGGGAAGAGTGGATGGAAGAAGGGGGAGGTTGTTTTGCTTGCACTTTTAGTATGATATGAGGAAGAGTGCTAGGCTGTGAACACAACTTAAACTCGGCAGGAGATTGCACTGGGAAGACATGATGGAGGCCGACTGGGTGAGGGATATTCTTCCTCGTCAGTAATGCAATCTCACCAGACATGAACGATGCTCACTGGTGCAGATTTATCATGAATAACACGCGCTTTCTGCGTTAGGCGCGAGGTTACAGGGAGTCCCAAGAGATGGCTAGCGCTAACCTTTGCGCTTTTTACCGGTCCGTCTTCACTTCCAGATTTATGATAAATAACAGGGCTCCGAAGAGAGGCGCGTGGTTGCAGAAAGCGCCAATTGAAGGTGAGCGCTACGCGAACGCGGGAAAATTATAGTGCTTTTTGCGTCCAGAGAGATGTGAATTCAAGAACCTCGCTTGCCTTCTTATCCGCATGTTAGGACAAAACTCTGCAATCGATTTTTGGGTAATTGTATGAGCAGCTTTTTCAAGCAAAAACCATCTCGATATTCAACTGGCGGTGTGCGTATTGACGAATGTGTAAAACACAGTGTTTTTCGGAAATCCTTTCTTCTATTGGGTGGGTATCCTTTCTTCTATTGGGTGGGTGTCGTGGAATAATTTTGTAGAACAGTGTTTAGATACGTGAGTAAGTTGCCTATCTTAACAATAAACAGTTCAATATCTGAAATGGCGTGCGTAAAAAAATATTATCTAAAAAACGTTTATACTGCTTTTCACTCTCCCCGTGGTGGAATTTTTAAAATTCAGCAATATGCACCTCGAACACTGTAATTACAATGTGCTCATTAAATCTGAAGCCGTTTGAAAGAACAGTTTGGCTAAGCGTGGAGATCACTTGCTAGGCCTTTTTGGATCGACAGCCATGTCATTTGTAAAAAAAACAATTGTCGCAGGGTGAAATCCTTAAAAACGGTTCTCTGCATTTGTATGAGTAACATATGCTAGCAAAAATCACTTGAAATAATGAATCGGTAAAGTATTTATTCTAGAATCTTTAGGTGCACCAATTTTTTTCCGGAATGCGGAATCACCTCGGTAATGTTTGTTATGGTGAAATCCACATACTACTTTTTAGATATTTTTAAGGGCTACATGTATAAATAAAAAGCACTTAAAATGAATGGGGGAAGTAGGTACTCACTTATTTAGGAAAACACAATTTGCTGGTTTTCCTTGGTTAGGAGTAAGAATTTCAAAATTTCCCCCCTTAGTGAGCGTCTACGCAGTGTCGCAAATGAACTCCCAAATCTCAAGTCTCTAGATGCAGCATTTTTCGCTGGGAATTGATGAGTCAGTCAGTGAGCCAGTTAGTCAGTCAGTCCGTCAGTCAGTCAGTCAGTCAGTCAGTCAGTCAGTCAGTCAGTCAGTCAGTCATTCGGGCACCTAATTTTATAAGTATAGATGACAAGGCTCGAAGGGAGGCGCCTGGTTGCAGAAAGTGCCAACAGATGGTGAGTGCTACGCGAACGCGGAAAAATTCAATTGTATTTTATATACAGAGGGGTGTGAAATAAATAACCCTGCTTGCCTTCTTATCCGCATGTTAAGTCAAAACCCTGAAATTAATTTTCGGGCAATTGTATGTGCAGCATTTTCAAGCAAAAATGAAAGCGATGTATCTACTGGCGGTGTGCTTATTGACGAACGTGTAAAAACACAGTGTTTTCCGGAAATTCTCCTTTCTTCTGTTGGGTGGGTGTCGTGGATAATGTTGTAGAAGAGTGTTTATATACCTTAATAAGTTACCTTTTTAAAAAAACTAGTTCAATATCTCAAATGGCCTGCCATAAAAAATTATTATCTCCAAATTTTTTTACCACTTTTCACTCTCCCCATGGTCAAATTTTTGAAAATTTTACCGATAATTCCCATCAACACTCTAATTACAATGTGCTCATAATATCTTGGGTTCCTTGAAAAATCAGTTTGGTTAAGCGTGGACATCACCTACTAGAAATTTTCGGCTCGACAGCCGTGTCTTTTGTAAAAAACCATTTGGCCCCTTCACCTCCGGGAGCTGCTCTATGTCTGTTCTCAACACAGAATCGCCATGAGCTGTCTTTTTTTTGAACAGCAGGACTGGTGACACCCATGAATGGCGAGGGGTTAATAACATCTTATCGAAACATCTTCACTACTTCCTGCTGAATGACGGCACGTTTGGCGTGGAAGCCACGATATGGACGTCTGCGGATAGGGGCCGCATCAACAGTGTTTATGCGATGTGCCACATGGGAAGTCTGCTTATAGGATGGTTCTGCAAGTCGGTAATGTCCTGATATAATGCTAGAAGAGAACGAAACTGACGGCCTTGCGGAGTTTAGAGGTCTGAGTAACATATGCTAGAAAAAATCACTTGGATTAATCAATCGCTGAAATATCTATTCAGATAATCTTTAGGGGCACGAATTTTTTCCGGAATGCCGAATCACCTCGGTAATTTTGGTAAGGGCGAAATCCAATAACTACTTTTTAGATATTTGTAAGGGCTACATGTATCAACCTTTAATCCTTTACTTAAAAAACACAATTCCCCATTTCACTTAGTTAAAGTAAGAATTTCGAAAGTGCCCCCTCATTGAGCGTCTACGCAGCGCCCCAAATGTATTCCCGAAATTTTCATTGTCTAGATGCAGCAGTTTTTGCTGGGCTTTGATGACTGAGTCAGTCAGTCAGTCAGTCAGTCAGTCAGTCAGTCAGTCAGTAAGTCAGTCAGTCAGTCAGTCAGTCAGTCAGTCAGTCGGGCACCTCATTTTATAAGTATAGATTGCTGAACAGCTTAAGAAATACTGCTTGTTCTTTAGGTTGACTGAAACCATAGCAGCGGAAACATTGTTCGCGACTAACTTTGTAAGTACCTTGACCATGACCGAAAGAAAGCTGATCGGCCTGTAATATTTTAGTCTTTATATCACTTTTCTGATGGATTAGAATGATCTTCATGTTCTTTCCAGATTCTGGTACACTCGCGGTCATCAGGCATCCCTAATGCAGCTTCGCAAGTCTTTCTAGTACAATTTCACTCCATTCCTTGAGTGTATGCCATTACTTGATCATCGCCAGGTTGTTCCTCTACATTTCTTTTAAAGCCTTTTTTATTTCTTCTGTCGTTACGGGTGGGAGGTCTCCACCCCACTATCCACACCAATCTTATGATGATGGTTGGAGTTTTTTGGCGCAAGGCCAGCTGGGGCAAAGAGCGCCAAACAAAAGTATCTTAAAAAAATAGTGGCTACGAAAGCCAGAACAACAATAAAATCAATTAATGGCAATGGTGTTGGCTTGTGTATAGGGCCAGATTTGATTATGTGTGATAAGAAATAAGGTTTAAAAACTTGACATCTGACAAATAGTCAAACACACGTTTCACGGAAACAATAGAATCGTTACCTAGAAAAAAAAAATGGATGTAGGAGAATATGTTGTCTGTAGAGTTCTCTGAAGTGTTTGTGTCGTGTTAATTGAAGTGCCTTGCATGTGATTAGTATGTGCACTACGGATAGGGCCTCTCCGCACCTGCTGCACTGGGGTCTAGAGGATCCCGTTAGCAGATACAAGTGCGTTGCATGGGTGTGCCCTATCCGCAGCCTACCCAAGGTGAATTCTGTGGGTTTGTTGCGTGTGTCAGTGGTGTATGGTCCCAAGCGTAGTTTTATAACGTGTAGCTTGTTATCTGTCTGTTCACTCTAGTGTGTTTGCCATGTTTTGCGCAGGTGTTGTCTTATGTGTGGCTTGAGGTCTGTGCAGGGTATCGTTGTAATGTCTACAGTGTTCCTGAGTGCAGCAGCAGCGGCCCTCTCTTCTGCCATGTCGTTCCCAGCGATCGCAGCGTGTCTTGGGACCCAGCAGAGGAGCAGCTGATGCTCATTGCACACGCAGACTTGATAGTGTTAAATACAAGATTGACTATGTGGTTTTGGGGGGGTGTATGCGATGACAGTGCGCGAACAACACTCAAAGAATCTGTGTAGATGATAGACTTCGGAATTTAATTTTAAAGTGTGTGTCGTACAATCAGTAATATTCCGTATGTTTCTGCTGAAAAAAAATTTGTTTGTACGCTCATGGTTCTGGCTGCACTGAAATTCGGACCATGAGCAGCGCAGGAGACCATAGTGAAGGTTTTAGATGCGTCACTGTAAAATTCTGCAAATGGGTATTTAAACTGCAGAGACAAAGAGTGCTGCAGTATTGTAGCTCGCGGTACCCGATTTTTGTCAAGTTTGATAAAAGAAAGGTCAGAGGACACAGGACGAACTTTCCAAGGAGTAAAATGTCTGAAAAGGATAATCTGTACCCATCAAAAAAAGAAGCCCTCAGATCCGAAGCTCGATCTCTCACTTTAAGTGAAAAGGGCAGAGGAACGGATAGGCGATTTACAAAAAGCAGAGATGTGGATGTGTCGCTAAAGACCGGATAAAAAGGATGGTTATTCAGCGATGAAATTTTAAAAGCATAAAGTCAGTCCATGTACGTTCGTTGGTTCTCAAGGCTCCACTTATTACACTCGGCATACAGACTCTCGACAGGGCTAGTGCGAAAAGCACCCGACGCAAGCCGTAGCCCCAAGTGTAGCACTGGGTCAAGCATTCGCAACGCTGTTTTAGTCGCCGACCCATATACCACACTGCCATAGTCTAAACGAGACCCAACCAAAGCAGTATAGAGCCGTAGTAGGAGTTCTTTGTAAGAACCACACGATTGATGGGAGAGAACCTTAAGTATAATTATTGTTTTCAGACATTTATGTTTAAGTTCCTTCATGTGTGGAATAAATATGAGTTTCTGGTCAAACACAACACCTAAGAACTTGTGCTCCTTGTTCACAGGAAGCGGCACGGCATTAAGAGAAATGTCTTGGTCCGGATGAACCCCGCGCTTCCTGGGGAACACAACGCAGGAGCTTTTTGCAGGATTCAATTGAAACCCATTCTTGTCTGCTCAGCCGGCAAGCTCCTTGACACCCAGCTGGACTTGATGTTCGCATATTGACATATTACATTATTTAAAAGATATTAGCACGTCGTCTACATACATAGAATAAGAGATTGTTGGTGGCAGTGCCTTTCTAAGAGAGTTCATCTTTACTATGAAGAGAGTGCAACTCAACACGCCACCTTGCGGCACGCCATTTTTTTGTACATAAACCTGAGCCCCGAAAGCCATATTTTATTATATAGATGTAGAAGTGCTTCAAGTGTGTCTGCGTGTAGGTGTTGTATCATTGTATATGTAATGTCTGGGCCTGGAGCTGAAGGTTTACACGTGCTCAGTGCAGCCCTCAGCTCTTGTAGTGAAAACATGGAGTTGTAAGAAGTCTGTGATTTGTTGTTGTCGTGTAAAGACTTCTTTTCACTAGAGTCTTTATACTTCAGGAAAGTGTTCGTGTAGTGTGTTGAACTGGACACGTGTTGGAAGTGTTGTACGAGTGTGTCAGCCTGGTCTTCCAGTGTGTCCCATGTTGTACTGACCAGGGGCAGGCTGTGTGGCTGTTGTCCTTTCAGTTTGCGTATACGTGTCCATACCTTGCGTGTGTCTGTGTATGAGTTTACAGATGTAATGAATGAGCGCCAACTATCTCTTTTTGTCTCACGGCGCACACGTTTTTCGTATGCCTTGGCCCGTTTGAACAAGAGGAGGTTTCCCGACGTGGGGTACCAACGGAAGATACCCATTGCTTGTTCTGGTCCTTTCGCGCCCGCCTACATACCTCATTCCACCACGGCCTCCGCTGGTTCCGTGGGGCACCAGAGGCGTGGGGAATAGACTTTTCGGCAGCGTCGAGGATGTGCGCCGTGAGCAGTTGGTAGCTTCTTCAATGTGTAGGCGTCCAATGGATGTGTAGTGTAGTTTGGATGTCTGTTTAAATGTATTCCAGTTAGCTCTTGCTTCATTGAACCTGTTTTGGGAAGATGGACTGCATGGGCCTTTACCTATATATGTTAGTGAGGAGGGGAAGTGGTCACTACCGTATGGGTCAGTGCCCACACCCCACTCGAGAAGACCAAAGAGAACAGCGGAGCCAATCGCCAACTCAAGATATGAGTATGTGTTGAGTTCTCTGTTATAGTACGCAGACTGTTTATTGTTGAAAAGGGATGCTCCTGAAGATGTAAGAAATTTCTCTATCAGGCGACCTCGAGCATCCGTGCGAGAAGAGAACCAAAGAGAGTTGTGAGCATTAAGGTCACCTGTAAGGATGTTTGGTTTGGGCAGCTGGTCAACGAGCGCCTCGAAGTCAGCGCTTGAAAGTGCAACATCAGGAGGGATGTATATGGAGCCTACCGTTATCAACCTAATAAATATTGTTTTTCAAATGGGCACAGCCTCAATGACAGTTTTCAGAAAGACAGGGTGGCATGCTAAGTATTTCCGGGCTATTATGGCCACACCCCCATAAGGGTGCATGCAGCCATCCCTGTCCTTTCTTTATACCAGGTAACTGTTCAAGAAATTGGTGTATTTAGAATTGAAATGTGTTTCCTGAACACACATTACACTTGGCTGATAAGCATGCAGTATTTCGTAAACATCGTCAAGATTATTCAGAAGGCCTCTGCAGTTCCATTGTATTTTGTTTTCTCTTCCGATTCTGATGTGTTCGGAGCTACTGGAGTGTGACTTTTTATGTAGGGTCTTTCGGGGCTTGGACTCTTGAAAGGGGTTTTCTGGCCTTCCCTACTGACCTCGACGTCGCGGCCCGTTCCTACCGCTGCGATGAAACCCGGATGGGCTCGACGTCCACGTCGTCATCTGAAGGCAAGGGTGTGCCCAGCCGACTGGGCCCCATTGAATTGGTAACCTTTCGGGTATTCTTTGGCTGCGCCGCGGGCGGGGCAGGCGGTGGAGCTTGGATGGGCGCTGCTCTGGGCACTCCCGTCTCCATCTCCGTGCCCTCTGTGCCCTAGGGCCGGTGAAGAGGATACAGTGAGAGCGGCAGAGCTCCCAGCGGCGATCAAAATCGCCACATTTGCTGGAGTCGCCGCACTGGACGAGTCCTGACACCGCTGGACGAACGAAGGCAGTCCCGCAAGCGACGGGGCCCCCGCAGCCTCTACAGGTGTTGTAGAGGCAGCAGGTGGCTGCTCAGCTGGGGGCTGGGACAGCAACACATAAGCAGCAAGGCTGCACTGTGTCGCTGTGCTGACCAAACGCCGCCCGAGCCCCCGGCGAGCAGCGTCTGCATGAGATGTGGCCGAAAGCAGCTTGTGGTTTTGGCGTGCCTCCGCAAAGGTCATCTTTTCTGTTACTTTTATTTGTAGAATTTCTTTTGCTGCTTTTAATTTCGGGCAGGTTCGCGAATAAGCAGCGTGTGGGCCACTGCAATTCGGACACTTCACCGTGCTGTTTGGACAGTCATCCGACGAATGGTCAGACTCTGAACATTTAGGACAAGTCAGCTTTCCTCGACATGATAGACTTCCATGGCCGTATCGTTGGCATTTAAAGCATCGCCTGGGATTAGGGACATATGGTCGTACATTGCAGCTTAGGAAGCCCACTTTGATCTTTTCGGGTGGGGCTGTGAAATCAAATGTTAGGACAAGATGCTTTGTTCAGATTTCTTCATTTGCTCTACGTATTACAATTCGTTTGACAGCGGTTACTCTTTGATATTGAAGCGCCTGAATAAGTTCCACCTCTGTCTCAGACTGTAATTCCTTTTCTCAGATTACACTTTGAGAGGAGTTGAGAGTTCTATGTGGAGTCATAGCAACAGCCAGGTTAACCAACGTGGTCTCATTCAGGAGGTTTTTGGCGTTGATTTTTTTCTTTTTACTTGAACAAGTAGGTCACCGGTTGAAAGCTTCTTAGCATCATAGTCTGAGCCGATAACAGACTCAATGCATTTGACCAAAAAAATGACTGACTTTCTGCCAACAGAGGTGTCCCCTGTGGAATGAACTACAAGATGTTTATAGAAATGTTCTGCCTTCTTTTTAGCAAGTACTTCGGTACGGCCTCTTTTGGGAGGCCGATAATTAGAGGGGGGTTTGAGAAAATACCATGCAGTTGGTATAAAAGCAGGGAGACGGGGGTACTTTATTCGTCGACGTTACCCTGGTAGTCAAAGAGGTCCCGGAACTTCCTCCTTGGTAGACAGGCAGGGAGCCCATCGGCCGGAGCTTGACCAAGGCTCCAACGGCCACCGTTAGAGGTTTCTACAATTCACCTTAAAAACACAACACCACGGTAGGTGACGGCTTATGTTGGGGGGCTCGGGGTCCGCGGTATCGCCAGTACCGTCACCATGAATACTCAAAGTGACCCGTGCGGGGCGCACCAACCATTATAGCTCACACATACCATCTTCTCTTTTAGACATGAACTGCACCTAACCCCTCCCCTCTCCCCGTGCCATCTTGTTTTTCTAATATTGAACTACTACCCCGTTCAGCCTGGGTGTCATGGTTGCTGTAGAGATCTCTAAAGAACTCCTCGGCTGGAGGAAATATTTTATGCCTACTTTTGGTGACATTACCTTCCTTGTGTTTAACTGCATTCATCTGAGTTTTCTCCATGCCTAGACGCCTAGAACAAATTCGTGTTAAGGACATAATTCTAGAAATTAGAAACAAAAACTGGTTTGGGCAGGACATGTAAGGGGAGGCAGGATAACTATTGGTACTTAAGGATAACAGTTGATCAGAAGAGAAGGCAAGCGTGGCAGGTGCCGGCAAAACATTAGATTGTCAGATGAGATCAAGACGTTTCCTATGATAAATTGGTCACAGTTAGCAGAGGGCTGCAATATTTGGAGGAGATTTATGGAAGACGCCGTTGCTCTGGAGTGGGCGTTGGTAGGCTGATGATAATGATGCTGACTTCCTGTAGCGTTTCGTTTCTCAAGCTGGCGAAATCGTTCTTACCTTGCTCAAAACTTATTGTTTTAAAATTATTTATACCTATTTTTCGCCGCACGGACACACTTTCTCATTCATCAAGCATTGCTTGAATGTATTCTGCAGCCTAATTATGCTAGGTCTTTCCGTCCGCAAACCTGAAACGAGAAACATATTTCTCATTTCTCCTCACCGCTCAGTTCTCCCAATCATCTTTTTCAAACACCAAGTCCCAAAAGCTGTAAATAGTTTTGCATGAATGAGATCTCCCTGGGTTACTCCCTTTCATACCGGCAATATATGGTTTGGCTTGTGGAGGGTTATGTGAGGAAGAAGTGTGGGAGTGTGAGGTGAGGCGCCCATTGTGACGATGGCGACGACGGCCGCAACCTAGCCGGAACATACCCACGCACCATTCGTGCGGGGTATTGCCCTTAGTGTGGTTGCACCAAGAAGAAACAAGTGTCAAGCCACCCGAGGGGATGACGTAGACCAAAACGAGGCAGTCACACGCAAGGGGCATGGGAGGCCATTCTGATAAAGGATAAAGCCGGGAGAAGTTGACGGGGCAGGTTTCAGAAGCGAATCCCATGTAGAAGACTCGAAGCTCATCTGGTTTGCGCGACGCGAGCTCAAGGAGTGTCTATCTGCCCGTTGGCATCCTGGGGCGTAGGCGGACTCCTAGGTCGCGGAGGCGTGCTAAGTTGGCATGCTCCGTCCTTAGACGATCGGCCGCCTTATGCCCGTCGGTGACCGGCAGTCAATGATTTCCTCATGCACGGTGCTACATGGCACCCGACGTGAGAGGGCACCGAGCCGACCGTGGTATTCGAGGAAAACGGTACGTCTTCCTTGTTGACGTCCCGGCACGTGCGACGACTTCATCATAGCTCACCATGCCTCGCTTTGCTTTATGACCACAACCCACGACGTACATCAGACAGCGCCTGATGAACCTAAACTTTTGTTGGGCACTTTTCATCGTATTTTGGTTACGTCCGGTATTTTTAACAGTTATGTACGCGTTGTTTAGCTTTGGCTTGCAACTGGATACCGCGTGTGTGTTTCTTGAAAATATAGGTTTCTTTGTTCTGCTACCCGCGGCCTCGTTTAGTTACTGGCACTGTAGCTAGTGCCAGTCGCCACTGAATAACAAGAATCTGTGAGGGTGTTTCTCCTCACCACAAATTGGCATCCGCGACAGGAAGAGGGAGTTTGAGTATGAAAAGATTATGGCACATTAGGTACCTTGAGTGAGTGAACAATGAACATACAGGAGTTATTCGCCGTCAGTGGGCGACTTGGTTCGCACGATGTAGAGTTACGGGCGTGGGGGGATGATGCTCTCGGGAAGGTTCGAGAAGAGAGAGTTTGAGGGCGCGAAGCCACACGAATGGAACTCGAATAAGAAGTGAAAAAACATTTAGGGTGAGAGCTCAGACTCAGGTTTACCACAGACAGGGAGGATTTTAGAAAAGCAAAGGTCTAGATTTGCCTGTACTTCCAGAAAAGTTGTAGCGGCGTCGTCGTGAACGACCGAGGACGTCCGCTTGGTGGCGCTCTAAACAAGGCTTTGTAAACATGGCAGATGCTTTGCAGTGGGCGTTTGTACGCCTTTTCAATTTGGCCGAACCCACAGTGTACGCCGGGACACGACCGGCTATATTGTGCGCCAGGCCAGCTGATTGCTTTACAAAGCACTGGATGGGTGCTACTTGCAGCTAGTCGCATTCAAAGCGTGCAGTACCTGGAGACGGGGACGCCTCGACTGGAACGAAGCAAAAAGACCAAAGTGAGCTTGGACTGTTTATTGCATCAATAAAAAAACACTTCTGCGAATACATAAGATGTGATAAAGAAATACATATAGCTCACAAATAAGTAGCTTTTAAGATGTGACACTGTACATATGAACAAACAAAGTTTACAGAGTACTGAACTGAAAGTAGAGCTCGGGATAACGTGAACATGCAAGATTATTGCATTGTAAGCCATTCAATGCTCACTCCATACAGAAAAAAGTGTCATATGCAATACGCCCTTAGCACTGGTATGTCAACAGTACTATACTGCAGACACAGTAGCGACGATTGACTCTGTAAAGACTAAGAATGCATTTCTTATTGTTCCACTATATTGTTGTTAATAGTATTTCAACTACAGGGAGGGCGGACAAAACGGGTGGTACACAACACTGCATCATACTACAGTGCATTGGGTTCTTCCCAGGCAACAAAGGCCTTACAATAAAATAGGTCACTAGAAGGTTGAAAGATGACAACTCGATTGCGCCAGGGTATTGAGGAAATGACTGCAAATTATTTTCCCCGAGTTTCCCCACTATTCACAAATATGCTGGGTACCTCAAACCCGACATCAAAAACCTGCCCGGCACTGACTTTGATGCGTTCTCTTCACGGTTACCTAAGAAGCATTTGCACATCAAGATGCAACAGATGCAACAACAGATGCAACAAAAAGCAGAAAATAGAATGCCTGTTTGTTATTCTTGCCATTCACAGCTTATCACAAACTTGTAAAGCAAAATGAAGGATATTCTGTATTTCAGTCGCAGTAATGTCAATTATATGGGATGAGATAATTGTATCTGAGAACCGCAAAAAAAGATCAATGCAACTCGTACAATGTCATGGCATGTCGAACACTGGTTCCTGCTTTATCAAACACCAATTCACACACATTTTACCTCCCACATTGCAAAATGGCGCGCTGTTTATAGCAAAACAGCACACAAACACACCACCGTAAAACTGCTAACATGAACCACGGTCCCTGGAACACGTGGAAATTACATGTGCTCATGACAGTACAGAAATTGGTGGCCCTCGTCCTCCACGAGCTCTTTGCGAGACTCATATGCCTTTAATAAAGCGTGTACCATGTACACTTCCGAAGTGCAAACAATGCGATTCAAGACCAATTGGGCATGTTCTACTTCGACATACGGGGAATTCGAAAGTGACCTGCAGGATCAAAGCACTGCTGCGAGAGTAACCTCGTGAAGGCCTTACAGCTTAAGCAGGGTATGGTTGAGGTTGAATGTTAGTAAGAACAGAAATCCAAAATACCGTCACTCCCCTGCATCCCCCCCCCCAAAAAAGCATGGTGCCAATTCTTACCCTCCAACCATTAGGTACACTCTCCTGCCGAGCACTTTGGTGTTGCCCAAAAGCACTCGCATAGATACATCTGCTGGCCAGTTTTGGCATATACTTAACTCGTGTACACTCGTAGAACACTGCCTGAATGGGCTTCAATCTAACAGATGTTTCCAAAACATTCCATTCCTGGTACATTTCGAAAAGTGTAGTTGACCAAAAAAGAAATACTGCAATTCATGTAGTACACTACAAACCACTTGGAAGTCTGCACAACTGCGGAAAGCCTGCACTTCAGCTCTCTGATGAACTAAGCAACTGCATGGGAATGATCAAAAGCTCCTGGCTTGAACAATTCGATTGTGCCTCGTATCAGCAGGGTCAGTCATATTGAGCCATTTCATTTTACCCTACAAAAGAAAATGAAGAAATTATCAACCAGAGATAGATATTATTACAGCAGTCCTCACAAGCTGCCTAAAGGGCCCCAATGTTTCGTTTATAGCTTTTTCAGCTTACTCGTTGCTGATGACCTGGACTCTTTGACCTTGCTTTAGTCTCTGTTTCTCATCCTCAGGTACCAAAGTAGGCGACTTTGAACGAGCATCTTCAGGAACGCCTCACAGCAGTCCTTGCTGCAAAATTGGCTTTCGCCGGCCTCTCTGATGGTGCTCACTAGATCCTGCGATAGCCGTTCTTTGTGTGCAACGTCATTTATTGCTAAAGAAAACAGCTGCTTCAACCTGGCCACATGGTGAAAGGCCTTCTCAGTTGGCACAGCTAGGTTACCTAGTGTCCTGCCTTCTATCTCAACTGCCTTGAACATCATAAATACTTTATTTGACAAGCTGAGGTCTTGGTTCGGGGACTTTAGAAGTTGTCTGCACGAGGCAAAAGCCTTACTTATTAGGAACGTGCGTGCCAGATACCCTGACACGCAACAAACTACGTTTGCTTCAAGAACATCAAGGGAAGGCAGGTTCGTTTTGGAAAGATGTTCCAGAACATCCCGATTCGTACTGGCTGTGCTCTGGCTCTGGCCCTGGCCGGCAACATTTGAGAGCGGTAGCCTTTTCAGCTCTGTTAACAGGACATTTTTGGTATTGCTCGAATGTTTCAGCACAGCAGCAAATTGGTATGCATTTGGCGTTTCATTGCAGCCGTGCTGCTGCCTGACAATTCCAAACAAATTTTCAAGCGGGTCCTGGTTGAGGGTACATGTCAATAGAAACTGAAACCCAAAGGAAACTTTGAGCTCTGCTCAAAGCAAAACAATGGCCCTGACTGTCACCTGCGGACCACGTGTCGTTCTAGGCTGAGAACCGGACTCGAACTTCCACGACTGAAATCAGGAAAAGCATGAATTCAAGAACTGAACATGCTCAGTGAATAGAGACATAGCATGTCTCATTTTTCTCTCTCGGATTGGAACACAGAAGCTGTTTACGGTGTCGAATAAATCATCCATCCGCTCCACAAACTCTGCTGTATCCACAGCCACGAGGAGCAAATCATTAAAGGCGATGAATGCCTGCAGTGATAAGTACACACTCCTGCTGAACACTTGTGCTGCATAGTTCACCTTCATGTTGCCGAAGGGAGTTTTATAGATATGCCTATCGGTCAATTTTGACGTACTTCAACTTCAAGTGGTGCGTGGACACATACAGGTGCCTAATGTGTTCCCAACTCACTACTGTTGTTCCAATCTTCAGGTTATGCTTCCGCAGGTTATGCTTTCGCAGGTTATTCCGTGTACATTTGTTTTGTGTTGTGTTGTGTTTTATGGCACATAAGCAACTTAGGCTATCATGCACCAAACAGAAGGTTTTGTGTATTTTGTAGATAATAACGGTTACAGCACGTTACAGCTTCACAGCTTGCTTACAATCCCTGCTTCTTTTATAAAACTAAAAACGGAGGAAATTTTAACAAGTGCGTTTTCTCCTAAAAGTAGACTAGGGTGAAATTGAATATGTTCGTCGTAGAACAGACTAAAATGCCTTTTTCTCAGGACCTCAAATTTCATACATGAGAGTAACATGTGGTTTACTGTTAGCTCTTGGTCGCATTCCTCACATCTCGGTTTATCTTCTTTCATTAGAAGGAAGTTATGTTTCAGGTGTGCATTTCGGAAGCGGAGACGACATAAAATGACTTCTGTGTAGCGTTCCTCATGTTTGCTTCATTCCCACTCTGCTATAGTGGGCTTAACTATGTGAAGTTTGTTCCTTGTTTCGTTATCCCATGAGGACTGCCATGTTTCTCTGAGTTTACTTCGTATAAATTTCATACAGTCGCTATGAGGAATATGTACTTCTGTTACTGTTTTACTAACAGCCTGTGCAGCACATGCATCAGCTCTTTCATTACCATTGATCCCAACTGGACTAGGAACCAAGCACAACTTAATTTCCTGTCTCTGTATTTTTGGTGCCACTAACATTGATCCCAACTGGACTAGGAACCAAGCACAACTTAATTTCCTGTCTCTGTATTTTTGGTGCCACTAACTTGTGGATTATGTCTCCTATTATGGGTTCAGCTGCTTTTTTGCAATGTAGGGCTGTGATCGCGCGGAGCGAGTCTGTGTAGATAACACTTTTCGGAATGCTTTCCTTACTTATTCTTCCCACAGCCACAGCAATTGCATAAGACTCCGCTGTGAAAACCGAGGCGCACTGAGGTAGTTTGATCACCTTCTCTCGTTTACCTTGTATTATTGCACTACCAGCATAGCATGCTGTTTTGGAACCGTTTGTGTAAAATGAGGTGTAGCATTTGTATTTTTCGTTCAGGGCCAAAAACACGTGTAATATGTGTTCACGCGGTGTTTTCTTTTTTTGAAAGTGTGTCAGTGTAAAATCACACACAGCCGGGAATGTATACCAAGGTGGTAGTTGTTTTGTTCTATGGGCAGTCCCAGGTAATGTGTCCAGCATACCAGTTCTTGGCATTTCTCTTGAAACCGAAGGAGGCATGGTTTAATAGCTTGGGGTTTGTTATTAAACAGTTTCCTAGATGGGATTTCGTGACTATGGGATAGCACAGATGTTTCGGTAGTGAACGGATCTTTAGGATGTATTAGCACGTGAGCATGAGTCTTCTGTATGAAAGTGGTGGTTCGTTGGTTTCTACATAAATACTGTTAATGGGTGATGTCCTATATGCACCAGACAAGAGTCGTAAACCTAAATTATGTACGGGATCTAGTCGTTTTAGGTAGGACTGCCTTGCTGAGCCATACACAATGCAACCATAGTCTAAGCAAGAGCGTATAACGTAGCGATAAACTTTTAGGAGGGATGACCTGTCAGAACCCCAGTGTTTACGAGACAGAACCGTCAGTATATTTAGAGCCCCGGATGCTTTCTTTTTCAAGATATTGATGTGAGGCAGGGAAGTGAGTTTTTTGTCAAATGATATGCCGAGAAATTGGTGTTCATTTTGTATGAGCAAATTTATTTGTTTTATGTGTAGGGTGTTGTCTGTCTGCAGGCCTTGTTTGAGTGAGAAAAGAATAGTGACTGTTTTGTGAGGTGAAAACTGGAAACCATTTCTGTCTGGTAATGTTGTCAGTCTATTTATGGTCAACTGTACTTGTCTCTCGCATGTCGTTACATTGGAAGATTTGCAAGCTATTTGAAGGTGATCAACATAAACAGAATACATAGTTGACCTTGGAATTCTTTTGGATATGGAGTTCATTTTGACGACACAGTGTTGTGCTAAGAATACAGCCCGGAGAGACCCCGTTCTCCTGTACAAATTCCTCGGCAGGGTTGAGCCCGGGCGCACTTCAAATGAACGATTTGTCAAAAAGTCATTCAGGCAGTTCAGCATTCTTCCACGGATGCCTAATTCTACTAAATCCCGCAGTATTCCAAACCTTCGTGTAGTGTCATAGGCCTTCTCGAGATCAAAAAAGACAGCACGACAGTGTTGTTTGTGTATACATGCTTCTGGTATAGCATTTTCAAGGCGGACAAGATGATCAATTGTTCAGAATGCTTTTTTGAAGCCGCACTGGTGAATGTCTATAAGTTCATTTGATTGTAGGACAAAATTTAACCTGGTATTCACCACAAGTTCAAAAGTTTTGGCCATACAGCTCGTAAGGGCCATTGGTCTTTAACAAATAGGGCAAGTTGGCGGCTTTCCGGGTTTTAACAATGCTAATATAAAAGCATTTTTCCAAGCTCCCGGCATTTTTCCCGATACTCAAATTTTGTTAAACTTCAGAAGTGCTTTTACAGCAGGACCAGATAGATGAGCGAGCATTTCGTATATTATATCATCTGGCCCGGGGGTGGTCTGCTTACCAGCCAAAAGAGCTTTTTTATTTCTTGGAGTGTGAATAAAGTGTTGCATGTTTCGTTTGTACCACCACATGTTGGCAGTCGTTGTTTCTCAGCTGTGTTTTTATAGTTTAAGAAAGCTTGTGTGTAGTGTGCGGAACTTGATACTATGGCGAAGTGTTCACCCAGTATATCTGCCTTTTCTTCTATGCTTGTTTGCACATCTGGTGCTGTTAAAAGGGGAAGTGTGTAGAGGGAGTACGTCCCATTTAGCTTATGAATTTGCTTCCATACCTTCTTTGATGTTACGGAGCTGTTTATGAACGAGACATAATGTTGCCATGAGGCTTTCTCAGCTTTTCGGCGAATGTACCTTGCCTTAGGTCTTACTTTTTTAAAATTTATTAAATATACCTGGGTTGGGTACCTTCTAAACACTTCCCATGCTTCATTACATTCTTGGGTTCACCATACTTTGTGGTTCTGCCTCACCAATCCCGTGGACTGTGGGATAGCTATGCGTGCAGCATTAACAATGCGGGATGTAAAAACTTCATTCAATTAGTCAATACTAAGAGTGTCTCAAAAAACTTGGTCTAAATTTGCTTCTCAAGCAAAAAGTCCCCAGTCGGCAAACTAAAGTTTCTACCTGCGTGGTTTCGTCGGGGTAATGGTTGGTGATGATGTTACGCTAATGTGTACAGGTAGATGATCGCTCCCATATGGGTTGTTTAAGATATCCCATTTAAAATTGCTAAAAACAGATGGTGAACTAAAGGATAAATCTAAGGAGCTCATCTTTCCTGAGCTTGGGGAGCAGTATGTAGGCTTGCCAGTATTCAGTGAGCAGACGTTGTTGGTCAAAATCAAGTCTTCTAAAATCTGGCCTCTTGCATCAGTTTTTTCACTTCCCCAAAAGGATGAGTGGGCATTCAAATCACCTACTAATAAAAACGGTTTTGGTAACTGATTTACTAAGTCTTCTAGATCAAGCAGTGTTACCGTGAGTTTTGGTTCCAAGTACACACAGCAGACTGTGATTGTTTTGAATACAAGCATGGTGGCAGCCACTGCTTCGAGCCTAGTTTTCAGTTTGTGTTCTTGAGCTGCAATACCATTTTGCACAATTATGGCGACACCACCAGAGAGCCTATTCGCCTGCTCTCGGTCTCAACGAAAGACCTGGTATCCTTTCAGTATGTTCTTATGTTTAGGACCCAAGTTTGTTTCCTGAACGCACAAGACTGCAGGTGAATGAGTCGCGAATATTTCTTTCACGTCATTTAAATTATTTTAAAGTCCTCTACAATTCCAGTGGACTAGGAATGTCATGTTATATTTGTATCAGGTGAAAACTACGTTTTTGGTCCCGTGATAAGGTTTTTGCCTTTCTTTCCATTTTAAAGGGAGTTCCGCCGCACCACCGAAGTAGACGGCCGAGAACCTCCCTCAGTTGTGTCCATTGTCTCCTCCGAGACGCTGCACAATCGTGCAGAATGCACGGGTATTGAAGAGTTGGACCTCGCCGTGTGGGCAGAGGCCTTAGGGACTGCCAAACCAGGGGTACGTGCAGCCAGCTTTGGGGGTGGTGGAGCAGCACTAGGTGCTTTCACCGGGGGCGCAGGGGGCCTTGCTTCAGCCTCACTCTGTGCGGCTTCAGCAGGCGGCGAAGACAGGTGTGATGCCACGCCCTGTTGCACCACAACGGAGTAGGATCGGGTATGCGCTGGTGTCAGTCGCCTCCGTGCTTCGCGAAATGTAAGGTTTTCAGTCACTTTTAGCGTGATGATGTCTTTTTCTTTTTTCCACGCCGGGCAAACACGAGAGTATGCTGCGTGGTTGCCCTTGCAGTTCACACAAAGTTGTTGTTCGGATTAACAGTTCTCAGCAAGGTGTTCATTGGAGGCACATTTGGCGCAGATGTCTTGGCTCCGGCAGCTTAGCGAGCCGTGACCGTATCGTTGGCACATGTAGCATCGGCGAGGATTTGGAATATACGGTCTCAGTTTCATTTTTGTGTATCCTACCTCTACGGATTCTGGACGTATGCTGGATGTGAAGGTAAGGACCATGTGTTTAGTCTGGATTTCTTTGTTTTGTCTTCTGAGTATGATTCTATACACATTTGTGACGTTCTGTTCTTTTAGACCTTCCAGAAGTTTCTCCTGAGACACGTACTTTAGGTCGTCATCAAAGATGACTCCGCGGACCGTGTTGAGTGACCTGTGTTCGCTTACAGTTATAAGGATCTCACCAAAAGATGTTAGTCCTGGCAGTTTGTCACACTGGTGTTTGTAGAGCAGTTCGAGTAGCAGGTCTCCATTAGCTACTATTTTTGCTTTGAACCTTCCCCAATGGGGGCAGTTAGGGTTTTTGCGACCAGAAATGGTGAGACAAGTCTGGCAGTTTTCTCTTCATCGTTGCTGTGAACCACGTGGAAGCGTGGGAAGTTGGTAACGTTTTTCGTGAAAAACTTAGCAGTTACGTCGGTGCCCCCCCTTTTACAAGAGGGATCAGGTGTGCGAAAAAAAGCAGCCATAAAATGAAACATCTGTTCGGCCATGGTGCCAGCCGCCCACCATGGAGCCCATCAAGGGGACGGGACAGGAACTCGCGAGCAAGTCCTGCCCACGCCAGCTGTATACCACGACTATAACCTAATATGGCTGAACTCAGGGTCGTCCGCCAGACAAGGTTAACATTAGCCGCCAGGAAAAAGGGAAACTGAGAAAGAATGAGACGACAGGAAAGTTGTTAGAAAGGAGACAGGAAAGCGAAAGGTGAAGGGAAGCACAGGAAAAGGCGAATGCCGATTCCCCCCGGGCGAGTCAGACCGGAGTGGCCGTCTACGAGAAGCGGAGGCCAAACTGGTGTGGTGCCTTCGCCAAGGGGCCTTAAATGTCCAAGCACTCGGCGTCGGGTCAACCACCAGGACCCTCTTTTACCCGGTCACGGCGCCGCCACGCACGGCTAAACGTGGGTGCTCGGGGTCCGTGGTGTCGAACAGTACACGCAAGCATCTGCTTTAGCAGATCCCCCTGCGAGGTGTACATTTCAACAGGTGAGGGGGATCAAAAATGAAATATACTTTCGTCTCATCAACACCATTGCTGCGTCCCTGATCATAAATTAGTGCCTTCACGAAAAGCCCGGACTCCTTTCGGTCCCTGATCAATCTTTTAAGAAAGATCAAAAGTGTCCCAGACCAAACACCTGCCCCTCCAGTCATGAAAGTAACCGGATGAATACATTTCTTTGCAATGCCCGACACTAGGACCAATAGTGCAGTGTTCGCCACATTCATCCTCCTTTCGTACCCGGTGTCAGCATAACCATGGACAGTATCTTGCACGGAATCATACTGCAAATTTTGTTTAATGACGTTACATCAAAGATCAACGTGCAGGCTCTGATGATCATTTCCCAATTTGTTGTTTTTCCTTTTACAATTCAAGAACTTGTGGACACACACCAGGTTTAATGCTGATGCTCGACAGCCAGGCTCGTAGGGGTGTGACTGTTGGAAGGCTTAGGACCTTAGCCAGATATCTATATGCCTATGGGCTGTTGAAGCACAGGTTGAGGGCAAACTGCCGAAACTGAGGAGGCCAGCGCCTTCAGTACTTGTTTAAGGGCTGGAGGTACATCTGTACACGCAGAATGTCCAAGAAGTCTTTGCTGAGATACCTGGCTGACTTCGAAATGATCTGTGCTCGCGACAGTACTGGTCTTGCAGGCTTTATTCGTGACAGGGTCTGACGGAGGCGAGCGTTCTCGATCTGGTAGTGGTGAAGCTCTCTTTTGGTTCGTGGCGTAGTCTGTTTTTTTTTGCCTGCTTTTTGTCTTCTTGACTGGTATATCTGAAAAAAAAATAAGGGGGTTTGTGAGAACCGTTATACAATATTCAGTTGTATTAATACGAGCGAAACTTTCTGTGCAGTGATCAAGCATACATGGTTACGTATCCTGCCTGGGTGCGAGTGTAGCTGCAGGTGCAGGCACATGGCTGCCTTCAAAGTGGTGGGAAGGGAATAGAGAAGCTCTGGTGGTTGACGTGGATGGAACGGTCAGGTACTCGAACGGGCCACTCCTTGCTGAAATGCAGAGAACATCAAACCATTAAACAATGGTGCAAGCTTACCAGCATATTCAAGTATATGTAATTGACTGGAACATGAAGCGACTCACATGTTTGTGGTGCAGCATTCGTGGCTGTTCACGGGGACGGCACAGCCAGGAACTCAAATGGGTCACTGCTTGCTAAAAATGCAAAGAACATACGACCAATAAACAAAGCTGCAAGCTTACCAGTGCACTCAAATACACATTTCCAGAAACACTGTTGCAAGCATCATAATGCATGTGTTATACACATCATGTTGAAAGCCCATTTAATGAAACGTGCACTTACAATGCGATGTCGTTGCTAAAGGTTCCCCAGATTCAATGTCGACTCCTCTTCCCAGCACTTGGGAGTTGACCGCCAAGAAGCTAGATGGGCTTCTATCAACTGGAAGAATGGAAAGAAAAGGTGTGGTCAAATTTGCGTGCCGTTTAAAAGTAACGAAGGAGGGTGTATAACACATGCCAAAAAACTTGATCCTAAAAAATCCGCTGGGCCCGACGATAAACATAATGCTTTTTTAACACCAAAGTTCTGGTTTCTAGCCACTTTTTATTTTTTTTACTAGCTACGGGGGAATTATATCGGCTTGTGTTTGAGAATTGTCGTCCTATTGTTGAGGTTCGTGTTTCTAGATGTTCGTAAGTCAAAGCCTTTGATAAAATGCCACAGGTAGTTTTGGACTTATCTTTGGAGAGATAGTTTAGGACTTATCTTTGGAATAGACCAAATGTGTTAATTATAATTCCACATCAAAGTGTTTCGTCTGGGATCCCACAGGAAAGTGCTGCGGCCACTTTTTTGTAATTGATGATAAAGGAGCCATGAAGACAAACTAAAAATTTGAAAGAACTAGCCTTTGGTAACTCACTCAGCTCCATTGCAGCCACGAAAGATATTTACCCAAAAAAACGCAAGAAATAATGCAGAACTTTCAAATTTTACGCTAGAGTTAGGTATGATGGGGAACACTGATGACGTATAAGAGAGCACTAAAAGCACCGTTAGCATTCCAGTGATACAATCAAAGGGAACGAGGCCCACTATGATCGTCCAGCCATGTTTATTTAGCTGTAGTTTTTATGGAAAAGATTTCCAGAAAGATTCTTAAACATCAAGGAAATCACTGGAAACTGCCTGGGAAATGCCACTGCTTCATATTTTTTCTCTCAGTATCTCCACTATTCAGGTTTGCGATAAATCGGTATCAGGGTTATCGGGACAAAGAAGTCATTGTAATCAAACTTGTGAAGCCAGCTGAGAATTCTGCCCCTTTCATTTCTCGGCAGTTGTACGTCTGGTTATATAAAAATACATGGCCTGCATATGGTTATATAAAAATACAAGAGCTGCAAAGCTCTTATCGATACAACGTTCACACCGTGGTCATAAATTTTCACTAACCCCAATCTTGGTGCGATCAAACCGTTTCAAATCCAGCTTTATTCCCAAATTTGAATTCATGGCCTTCCAATATATTTCGTACGAATAATTTCTTCCCAATTTGGAACGCCGCCTTCTTAACGGTTAAAGTAATGCTTCAGTGTTGTCTGCACTGCTTTATTGCACTCATTCCTGCTTGGGCGTGTGCATTTAGTTGCAGTATTTTCAAATAATAACTTGCCCTTTTATGCTCGTACTGAGACAGAGACAGATCTGGCAAGTGTGAGACATGCTCCTGTGTGTCAGGGCTGTTTGGTTTTCCAGACAACTTATAAGCAGCTACCGCATGGAAAACAAATTATTGAAACCCAACAACTTACTGTTTTGTGTTGTGCATTAGTGGTGATCACAGTGTACGTGAGGGAGAAGACGCATGTTTTCAACTCCAGCAAGACAGAATGGCAACGTTTCAGCAAACACCTCCAAAATAGGCACAATGTAGGACAAAATATAGCCTTCATATAGGACAAAAGCAGCAATCAAAACAAAATTGAAAGTGCTCTGAAATGCTCCCAAAACAAAAACTGCACTTCAGCAAATCATCAATGCCATCTCGTAAATCTCATGCAAGTGTGAAGATTGAGAATGGACTGAAGACTGACTGACGTGGCTTTTTTGCAGTTTGAATAATTTCAGCGTTGTGATAATATTCCAAGCAGTACGGGCGAGATACCTCTTTCCTACCCTGTTTACTTACTGCATTCACTTGAGCAGTACTGCATTCACTTGAGCATTCACTTGAGCAGCAGATGAGGTGGCAAAAGCAGCATAGTTTCAGGCCCTGAAACAAACAGCAACTTCTCAAACATACACCTTGATGGCAGCCATTTAATAAGTAGTAAATATGGTGATATGTATTGAAAACGTAGTAATTAAAATGGCGGTATAGCCTACTCTTAGGAGAAAGATGTTTGCATTTGCAATCAACACATCAAAAGAAACAGGCAGTTATACTTTCAAGGATTGTCTTGGGGCCCATTTGGTAGGAGAAGCTTAGCACAGTTATAAACATTTTCTTTACAAGCAAGGTAACCACTTAGAGCATGCCGCTGCCCGGTAGTCTCTCTGTAGACCTCCCATAACAACCCTCATTTTCACAACGGCGCCAATTCAAGAAAATCAGTCAACAGTGTTTCAATGAAGCATCTCCTAGTGGCTTCCTGTCGACGAATAAAAGCTTTCCCAGAAGACTTCGCACTCACTGTGTACGCCAACTCAGCATGCACACGGGATATTATCTTTTTGGTTTAATAAGGTCATGTCCAGCCTTCTCACTGGTCAAGCAACATCCGTAATCCGAGCGTATTGCTCCTGAAAATAAAACCGACCACCTACAACAGGTCGGGGGTCACCCCTTCTTACTTCCCTCCCACATGGACTCATAAGTGATCTTTGTAAAGTAGAAGCGTGGCCGACTACACACTATCAAGCGTCTGCTTGAACGACATTACAGCGACAGTGCAACTTTTCTAAAATTCTTTAACCCATACCTTTATTACCGTACCAGCCAGGGCTACCGGCCTGCTGTTTCAATGAACTCTTTAAGAAATATATTCTTACCAGCGAGTAATGTATAACAATATTACTACTGTCTGGGGTGTGAAACACCCGTCTTTTAAAGTTAGTATATGCGTGATAAAACTATTTTGATGTGCACTGTGTGTAGTTGCAAGTGTTGCAAATACAATCAAACCTGATTATAACAAACCAATATAGAGCGAATTATGCTATATATTGAACAAATAAAATAGGTTAACGAAAATACTTCTGAAACATATTTCTTACAACGAACTGCACATCTGATCTATCCAACTCCGTGCGCCTAGAAGTGCCGCCAAAATGAATGATGTGCCGAATGCTGTGCTTTATTACATTTCAAAATCGAGAAAGTCCGAACAAAAATCACAGCGTTATTAGCAAAGTAGCTTGATTGCTTGCAGTAAATTGATTTTCTCGTTCTTGGTAAGTGGCATGCTTTTTTGTGTACCTTTCTGCTGGGAGGGGGGGAGACAAAAAAGACAGAGAGGGGGGGGGGGATTCTGGCATACTCGCGTATACTTGTCAGCTCGTTCCAGCTCGTGTATACTCGTTCTAGCATAATCGTAATACGTAGGTTCGGCTATATCAAACTATTGATTATATCAAACTAATCGCGGTGCATACTAAGTTCACGATAAGTGGGTTTGTCTGTATGTAGCACCTATACCCAAGCAGCACTGGGTTTAGTAGCCACGTCCTAAAAATTCATCCATTTTTTTTACACTGTGGTGCAAACTGAACCCTGGTCAACTTGTATACGTACCATCATGTAGCCTTGGGCCATTGTAAAACCTTGAAATCAAAGCTGTGACATCAGCATTTAGGTTGATATAATGTTTGTCAAATGGACAAAAACCGTGCATAATTAGTGCTTAGTGATAGTAGAGCACCTACGTCGAGGAACAAAAATCCGCAGTGCAGGATCAGACACTGGAAAGGTTGGCACATCAGATTCTTTGAGCCTTCTGTAAATGCCCATGGAACGTGGTCTGCTTTTCTTGAATGCATCTCGTGTGAAGTGGCATGCAAACAACTTGGAGTTCTGCTGAGCTGCTTCCTGGAGATGTTGACGAGGTCTGCACGGGTTTTCATATTCTATCCAGGCTGTCGCTGTGTACAGAAACAGACAGACAAATTTAAATTATGCAAAGTAATATTTGGTTCAACTGCACCCCATTTAAATAGCCTATATATGCAAATAGTTTAAAAGGTATGGCCGCAGCTAAGTTTGTATTCCTGTTACAATCATTAGAGTTGAATAGAACTCAAGGCATTTTATTACAGAATGCCTCATAATTTGTATGTGTGTGATAAGAACGTGGGCCAGAGTTGCTGATTTCTATGCAATAAATAAATGCTGACAACAATCAATTGTACAACATAGTCATCGAGAAAATATATCCGATATAAAGTAGAGAAATATTAAAGTAGATATAAAGTAGAGCATGCCAGCCTGCCGCTGTTTTTAAAATGACGGCATAAAAGGTGTGCACGTTAAATACAAAACCGTCTCCTCAACTTTTCTGTGTGAGCACCACTAATTGTAAAACAATTTTTTCTACTCCCGAGGCTCGTGCTTGCAGACAAAACAGTAAAGGTAACTTTTATGCCCTCATGTTTTCAGTGTCAGTGGGGAAAAATAAAAAAAAAACAGATGAGTGGATCTGCAGCTCTGTAAATTACTCTTGTGATGCCTGCCGTAGACTTTATATACAGCGCTTTACGGAATTTGTTATCTCAGCATGGCAAAAATGCCTCCCCCTTGAGTGAAGAAAACCGCTGCAGCTTGTCCATATCACCTTATCACCATGCACCCTCAAGGAACGGTCACTGTGGGCATGAATCTTGCACACAACACTTTGTTGTAAATGTCATCCCCTCCTGAACTCTACTTCTCTCCAAATCGTGGCGACCATGCAAATACTATGCGTCTTTTTCTTTTTTTTTCCACAGCTGCCGGCACGTATATACGTTGCCTAATTGTATGACAGCTCAAAAGCTTTGCAGTCAAGCTAGCCTGAGACATTAGTTTTGTATTTCACAAACTGCATACCATTGAATTTAAAGGCCGGGCAGCCATGAGCGAACAAAGCAATGCATCATCACTAAAGACATACAGGTCCTGTCAGTGAATATCTTTCAGTTATTGGGTACGGGAAAAGCTAACTGGAAACGTGCATGCAAGTTCTAGCAAAATGAACAGAATTGGGTTAGTGGCGCATTCAGTAAAGGCGATAACGTACGGCACACTAAGACGTTTGTAGATAAAATCGCGGAATATTTTCAGAGTTTAATTCATATACGTAATATGGTTGGCATAAATTAACATGATTGTGAGATGCACGAATTTTCTTGCTAGTTATTATATCCGATTATGCACGCTTATAAATGACTAGTAAAATGCAAGTAATTTTAACACTACGCGGTATGCAAAAGGTAATGCCTGAACAATGAAGGATAGGGAAGGGTACGCGGGGACTTTTTAAGTAGGCTAAATTTTGTTGGCTTTACCTTGCGTGCGCTGACCTTTCCGCATCACGTATTCTCTTCGCAAATATGACAGAGCTACCAGCTTCCAAGCGCGAAATGAAAACGAGTAAGCGCCTGGTCAAAAATGAACACAAGGCGCACGACAAAATCGTGCACGGAGCCACGCGCTCATCCGAGCGCATTTGCGGCCGCAATTGAGCCACGCCCATTCGCGCGTTTAAACGGGGCTTTCTTTTTTTAATATTTTAGAGCCCATGTATTCTGATTTATTCTAAGTTCACGTTCCAATTCTGAATCTTGTCATAACGCGGCAATAGCTGCACAGTACATGAGGAAATACATTTTGACTCGAGCCGCTATTTTGCACAGGAAGAAAAAAATGCATTTTGTTTAGACCCACTCGCCCGCGCCTGAGAAGGGCGCAAAATTCTTAGCGCGAAGAGGTAATACTTACGGATTGTTCCCCAGTATCGGAAGCACATATTTTCGGTCCTAAATAATTTTTCGGCACAAAAAAGTAAAGTCATTTTGTGGTAGAGATTAGCGCTGAAGACATACGTACATTACAACTATCAAAGCAAATCGCGAAGCAAGGGAATCCGGTTTTGGAAACGCAAAGTTCATGGTTGCGGTTAAAACGAGCAAACGCTAAGAAATGATCGAACACCGCAGGTAAAAAGAGCTAGAAATCCTTACTCACCTGTCATCGGTGGGGAATCTGTAGAAGGCAAGGTTGGCGTAGGTGACTGAAGACTTGCGGCACCACTTTGCTGCGCAACGATTTTCAGGCATCCCTCGGGTGTTGAAAGCGACTTCAAAGGGTGTAATTATCTGCATGTCTGGCATTAGAAAAATAGCCTTGTATTTATAAAAATCGCTCAAAAACGAGCGCATAGAACAAACTGTACGTGAACGCGGTCGAAACTGTGCATGTGGGAATTCTTGTCGGAAGTCCTCGGCTTATATAAGGGCAGTTCATTTTAGCTGGTGGTGTGTAGCGGTAAATCCACTGTGCCACAAATGCTCCTGTGATCCTCGTCCCATGCCATCGCAGCCTTTCCTACTGTTTCAACAGTGCGTCCGGTGGAAGGAAAAAAAATGCGAAAGAAGTTTGCTCTGCTGCGTTTATTCCTCGAATCAAGACAGCTGATCTTTCTTTTCACTACCATCGCGGTGAAGCCAGTCCTCAAGTGCTTGCACTTCTCTTGAAACGTATACACGAAGCACGCGTGCACAGTGTTCTTACTCTGAGAGTGAACCCTTTCGCCGCAAAGGGTTTTCTTTTGTTTTTATCTTTTTGTGTGTAATGTGTGTGTGTGTGTGTGGTTTCTGCCTACGAAGTATATCCTTTCCCGATTGTACTTCCCGTGTCTCACGAAGACATGCTCACGTGGTGCTTTCACAGGAAGTCGGCCTTATCTGCCTTCATCCTTCCTTGCTCGTCAGGAGCCTCAACCAACGTTTTCGGCGAATTCATTACGTGCCAATGCCACACACGCTCATTTCCTTACTACTCACTCCGAAGACCACGGTAAGCTCCGAACATGAGATTGATATGCGATTTCCCAAATCTTGACTGAGATTACCGCGTCACTGGTTTTGAACAGGTCAGCGTACCTTGTGTGGTGCAGTGCACGAAGAAGTTATATAAGTAAAAAGGTATACTTATATATAACTATATACTGCGCAGGGCAGGAGGCGTTCCCCAAAATGTTCCACCGGTTTGCTCTCTGGATGCTCCCTCCTAACCTTGCATGTCCTTCAGGGTATAACATCTAGAAGCCGAGAAGCCTTGCCCCATGCATACCTAGTCACCGATTTTGAACGCGTCGACCTTGCGTCGCGTGGCACACTAAGCAGGTAAATAAATAACAAGCTTGGGGCCAAGGCGAAACTCCTACGCCGGGGAGGCCGTGTTCCCTAACATGTTACACCTGTTTCCTCTCCGGATACTCCCGCCTAACCTTGTCCTTCACCGCACAACATGGAGAAGCAGAGAAGCCTTGTAGTTCCACGAACAATTCATTACCGCCTGTCCCCAACCAACAATTTTTTAAATCAGTGGTTCTGTACCGTAGACTGAAAAGGAGTGAAGAAAAAACAATCATTGGGCATTGCTTGGGACCACCAACAGAGTGCGGTAATTTTGCTTCCGCCTTTTTTGTCATTTTTCCTGCCATGTGCCGTCCGTCCGTCAAAAAAAAACGCCTTAATTCGGCTGCCCGCTCGGGCCTGCAGAGGAATACGCAGAATAGATGGCTTATCAATCTTGGGGAAACGATTCCCGTGAGACACCTCAAATGTTGAAGTGCGAGATTCAAACTGACAACGCAGAGACCTTCGCAAGCCATCCTATCCAAAATTATCCGGAGCAAACTGTGTGGCAAGTTAGCTTATCATACGTGCGCCATCGTATATTTAAAGGGGTAGACCTATAATCGTACATGCCTTTATTTTAAAAATGAATGGGGGGTTTTGCGCGCCGAAGCTATACACCTGGGCTATGAGGCTTGCCGCAGCGTATAGACTCCGGTTTAATTTCCACCACCTGAGGCGCTTTAACGTGGGCCGAAATCTCGACACACGGGCGTTTTTATCTTTTGTCACCGCCAGAAAAAACGCCACCGCAGCCGGGATCACATATTTTTAATAACATTTTCAATTTACGCTTAATTACAAATAGAGAAAAGGGCACAGTGAATTTAGGAATTCAAATTGTGCCTTGAGCATATGTTACAGTCACCCAGGTATTCGGAGCGCGAAAGTATACGAGCGCAATAATTTCATAACTAGGGAAGAAAGGTCGCAAAGTTAATTGTTAACTGGAGTCATGAATTTCTTTCGCAACAGAAAAATTTACCGCTTTCAGCTGGTCACCACAATATATACCGCTAATGCCGATTGTTTTAGTGCCATGACCATATGGAAAGAAAAGCAGGCGCTCGCGCGCAGACACCCGTGCACACACACCAGACGATATCATCTTGGATCATTAAGTGCAGCAAATGTAGTACCAAGGCATGCAAGTAAAATACCAAGCTGAATACCCCGGGCTTTTACGTAGAGCACAACACGCAGCCTCATGACGCATGCAATTACAGGCCCCCAAACTGTTCATTTCGTTTTTAATTGCGTGGACAAGTTTTGGCAGTAAATTCAGGAGAGATATCTGCTTCACACGATTCAGGCAAACTTTACCCACTCTTTATCGGTGCACGGTCTCAAACTCGAATGCGAGCAGTTCCGCTCTTAGGTGAAAAAAAATGTGACGGTAACAATCCGTTGCATGCTTATTTCACCGAGATAAAAGGAATCTGACCAGTGGACCACACGAACAGACCGGGCTGCCCGGACCAAAAAGATAAACGTTCGCACTTTCTCGTGGTCACGGTCGGAACGCCTTGCTGCAATGCATGCTCATACATTTTTTCGCAAACAAACACAAATGAGCCCTGAGCAGCATATCTCCGTCCGTGTACTGGTTTACATGTTAATTTTTATCCCTTTAAATGCATAGAACTGTCAGTAATTCAAACCCCGATAAAATTAATTCTTACGAAAAAAGAAATACAATTCTTTTTTTTTTCAAACTGCTGAATGCAAAAACGCGATTACGAAGAACGCGACGTTCGTGCGAAGCAGCTTCTAAAACGACGCAAATGAACAAATTGCTTTGTACTAGGTTCTAGAGATTTCACCCATTTCATTTCAGTGTATTTTCAAATAGGGAACAAATGATGCAGTGCTTACACGAGTTCCGAAAGCGTCCATTCCTGTTTAAACAGCCCTTACTCATCTACTGCACGCGCTAAAATTGAAAGATTTAGAATCTAGCGAAAATGAATACAGCTTACACAGAAGTGGTAGTCATAACAGTGCCGCTAAAGTACAACGAAAAATTATTATTACCGTCAACCCATTTTAAGTGGGCGGTTACCGGTCACTGGATTCAAGGTATGAAATTCAGATACGACGTGGTGCACCAATCGTCTGTGAAAAGTTGTGTACATTTTTTTCGCAACAAATGGTTCATGCGAAACTTGTTTATAATATTTTTATACAACACATTGTAACTGAAATATATTGGCTTTTTGAGTCACGGAATCAATGTTCTGTGTTCTATACCAAAAGTAAGTTTTCGGTTGCGCCGTCTGGTGGATTTGATGGTCGAAAACTGCGTTGTTGGTTGGTCACGTGGGGCGTCGATTTTTACGCCGCCTATAGGGAAGACAGAAAACGTCCAAGCTTGTCTCTGTACTGTGTTTGCGACGCCTACTTGCGCAGAACTTGCCAAACGAATCGATTCTCTTGAGGCCTTTCTCAAGGACAACATCGATTCTTTGGTGAAAGACCTTGCCACGAAAATGCTTCAGAAGTTTGAGGAACAGGGTGTTGGTGAGCACATAAAATTGGCCGAGACAGTAGGGTTTGTAAGCGATAACTATGACTCCTTGTTAGCGCGAAATGCTGAACTTGTCGCGGCCAATAAGGAACTGTTGGCGCGCAACGCAGTCCTTGAAAAGAAAGTGACTGACATAGAATAGTATTCAAGAATAAATAACATAGAGATAAAAGGCATTCCTACAACAAAAGGCGAAGACTGCAAAGCGATACTCCAGTGTATCGCTGATGTAATCGAATGCCCTATCTCTCCCGCTGACATTGATACCGTCCACCGTGTGTCCACCAAGTCTAAAAAAAAAGAACCTGATCGCACGTTTTTGTTCTCGCGACAAAAAAAAATGAGTTCGTCCGCAAAGCCCGAAAGGCTCGGCTTCTTGCAAGCCAGCTTGGTTTTGCCGGAGAAAACGACAAACCCGCTTTTGTGATTGACCACCTTACAATTGAGAACAAGCGTTTGTTTGCGAAAGCACTGGCTCTGAAAAAAGAAAAAAAGTAGCAGTTCCTTTGGACGGATAACTGTCAGATCTTGGCACGAATGAACGAGGACTGCAAAGTCAATCGCATCGTCACTGAAGCTGACATGCGCATCTTCACCTGAGCCAGTCTTTCGCGCACATGCTCCTTCGCACCGCTTTCAATGTCTCTTTTATCTCCAGATGAACTAAAAAATGTACTCTTAGGAAAGAATAGGTCCCTTATCCATTTTAATGCCAGAAGTCTTCGGAAAAATGATGATGGTATTATAACTTTATCGCTTCACTTCATCATTCATTTTCTGTCATTTGTATTTCTGAAACTTGATTGTGCAACGCCCATTGCAATTTATATGGTTTCCCGTCCTATCAGGCCGAATATTGCCATCGCATGTCAAGTATTCACGGAGGCGCTGCTATCTTTATTTCTCCGGAAATAAAATACTCTCGTCGGCAGGATCTGTCTATCAGCGTCCCCCAGTGTGAGACAGTCTGGATCGAAATAGATAAATCATTTTTTCCGGAATGCCATAAAAACATTGTTCCGGGCAGTATATACCGCTCCCCATCTTCTTCCATTCCTGATTTCGTGCTCGGTTTAGCTTCGGTATTCAGTAAGGTATCCACTGAAAATAAGTGCGCGGTAATTGTAGGAGATATCAATATTAACTTGCTCGATACTACCTCAAACTCATGTTTAGCGTACACTAATTGTTTTAGCGGATTTGGTTACGAATCTTTATTTCTGCATCCCACAAGATGCGTAACGCAAACACTTCTTGACCATGCCCTGTCTAATATATCTCCGTCACCTGAATCTGGCGTAGTAAGTTGCGACATTTCAGATCATTACCCGATATTTCTTACGTTTCCCACTAACGCACAAAATTATGTTCCTTCTTTTTTCACCTCCGTTCTTAACAAAGAAGAATTCATTGATTAAGTAGAAAAAACTGATTTCTCTGTAATTGATTCCTTAAGTGTCCCGGATGAAGCGCTGCAGACGTTTTGTAACCTATTTCTAGGGGCTGTTTCGTTAAACTCAAAAAAAATTAAATGTAAAAAAAGGCATAAATACCCGAGTAACCCGTGGGTAACGCAAAAGTTATAAAATGCACGCGTAAAAAGGAAAATATGTATAAGAAAACTAAAAAGAAGCCGTTCAATTTACCTCTTGCTAATCGATACAAAAACTATTGTAACATCCTAAATGCTATGTTAAAGGACGCAAAAAGGCTCTACTACGAAAAGGAATTCAGTAAATTCAAGAACAATCCAAAAATGCAATGGAAGCTTCTAAACAATTTCTTAAATAATGCATCACGTAATGTCCCTATCTCTAAAATTGTTCATGACGGTCGTACCTTTCATCAACCAGATCATATTGCTAATGCTTTTAATGACTATTTCTCAAATCTCCCTGCAGCAGGCCAATCAGTAGCAAATGTTAATATGTGTCGGTCTTCACATAATTTTTATCTTTTTCCTGTCACTCCCGATGAAGTTCGTGCCACGCTCTTTACCCTTAAGAATACTTCAGCTGGTTTAGATAACGTGTGTGCATATCATCTAAAACTTGTTGCTCATTGTGTTTCTTTCCTCTCTCCATTATTATCAACAAGATTTTCGCTCTCGGCATTTTTCCAAGCTTCCAAACGTGCTAAATTTATTCCTGTTTTTAAGACAGGAGACAAGCACCTAATATCTAACTACCGGCCTATTTCTATCCTTTCTTCTCTTAGTAAAGTAATCGAAAAGTTGTTTGCTAATCGACTAAATAACTATCTAACTAAATTCAACATTCTTAGGCCCTGTCAATTTGGTTTTCGTTCTGGAAGTTCGACTAATGTTGCACTTTTGTCTTTAACTGATTTTATTAAAAATCTTTCGATTTAGGTATGTTTGTTGGATCGGTTTTTTTTAGATTTTACTTAAGCTTTTGATACTATTAATCATAATATTCTGTTTCACAAACTTGAATCCTATGGATTAACCGGACCAGCTTTAAATTTCCTAAAGAATTTTCTTATTAACAGGGAAGGTAGTGTTTGGGTTAATAATGCGTATTCTATGACTAAAACGATTAATCAAGGTGTGCCGCAAGGTTCTATTTTAGGTCCTTTATTGTTTATTATCTATATTAATGACCTTGCTGATTCCATTAATGCCTCACACTGTGTTCTATATGCTGACGACACCACAGTATCTTCGGCTGATAAATCTTTGTCCAATCTTACGTCTAACCTAAATATTGTTTTGGCTAAAGTAACTAATTGGTGCCTCATCAACCACCTACTAATCAATCCATCAAAAACTAAATTTATGATTTTTAGACCACCCCAGAAGCGCCTGTCATATATTCCAACCATTTCTCTCTGTTCGAGTACCATAACCCCATGTGACAGCGTCCTTTTTCTTGGAGTGTTCATCGACTCGCATCTGAAATTTCATAAACACATTGATCACCTTAGAAATAAGACTGCTTTTGGCATTTGAGCTCTGATAAAATCCCGCCCATTTTGTTCACGCCAAGCCCTTATGTCTCTTTATTTTGCCTTCGTTCATAGTCATATCACATATGGTATTGTTGCATGGGGTAACGCTTATGATTGTCATCTGGCACCATTACAACATATTCAAAATCAGGCTCTTCGTATCATTACTAACAGCTCATTTCGTGCTAACGCCTATGTTCTGCTTCAACAGAATAATGTCTTATCGGTCAAAAATTTATTCTATTACAACATAGCCACGTTTTTGTTTCAGCTGCGTGTTAATAATTTATCGTACCAATTTATTGACAGGCAACTATTACAAAATAACAACTCCACCAGATTTGCAGCCAACGAAAATTATTTATTACCCATAGTCCACACTAACTATGGTCACATGACATCCGCTTTTTCAGCTATCTCATTCTGGAATAGTCTTTCGGTAGAACTAATATCTTCATCATCATTCTTTTCCTTCAAACACTTGCTAAAAACGTTTTTGTTGAATCGATGAATGTATTGTTTTTATTATCTGTATTGCTATGTTACTGTTCATTTCGTTGCCCAAGTTTTTTTAGTTCAGCTTGATTGTAGTTGTAATGCAAGTGTATACTTAATGTGTTTTTTTTTGTTGTCAACCTTTTTACCTTTTTTCTTTGTTTGAATTTGTATTGTGATAGCAATAGGCTACGTGTATTTTTTTCGCATTTTTGTTTAACCGGTTTCATCACATTTTCTTACACTACTTTCGCGCCGCCTAAGCTGTGTTCATTGCGTTTAGTTACTGTTCTTTTTTTTATTTTGCTGCTTTCTGTGTATTCTTCATTTTGTATTAATTTTCAAGGGTCCCGTTGCAGTCTATTGACTATGGGACCCTTGTCTGTATACTAATCTGTATGTATTTCTCACCGTTTGGAATAGTAAACAACAATTCAATTCAATTCAATTCAATTGAGGGGCCTGGGTTGCTTTGGAAGCGCCTAGAATTAAGCGGCGAAAAGCTATCAGAGTGGGTGCCCTCTAAGCTTCAGGCGACGCGACGAGAGGCACCAGAGTCAAACGTTGGTAGGGAAACCCCTGCTAAAGGCTTACCTTTCCCACCGCCGGTTAGTTGCGCAGACCATAATCTGCTGCTTTTAAAGGTGCACAAGACTCGAATACACTGGTGGAGCACGGGGAAACGAGAAAGGGTGTACGGTGCTTAATTCGGACAAGGACATTGAAAGCCTTTGAAAAGTGCCGGCGATGACATCAAACGTGTGTGCTCGCGCGTCTGTTGAGCTCGAGGTTGTCGTTGAAATGGGTAGGAAGAACATTCGCCCTGTAGTGCAATTCTGTTGTAAAAACAGCGCTATCGGTGACGGGGAGGTTGTACGATCCCAGGTTTCAATGCAGATGATTGTCGAGGAGTAAAAAGCCGCTGCGCGAGCTAACAAAACGGTTTTTCAAGTGAAGAAATGTTCGAAGCCGCGGGGCGTGAAAGGGGTGAAAAAATATTTGTAGAACAAGAATGAGCGGACAGATAAGTTTCCCCGGCTGTTCGCTGAAACGTTCCAAGACCAGAAATGTTCACAAGCCTGCACGGTGCCGACAGACTCATAGGGTGTTCCAGCATGCTCGCGAGGCCGGTAATATAAATGGGAAGTGTCTTACCTACTCTGATAGATACGTTTACAAAGGGCGCCGAGAGTGGTACGGCAGCCACTGTCGGAAAACGCACACTCTACCTGCCAGCTTGCCTTTTGGTTGATTTCTAGATCGTGAATCCTCACGCTTTCCCTGTGTAAATATATTCATTAGCTTGTGTGTAGGCTTACTAATGTAACGCTGTCACCTTCTGGGAACTAACGAGACATGACTGGTGCTTAACTCTTGGTGGTGTTCCTCGACTGTGCGGGACGCCGCTCCACATGTTTGGGGCTGCTCTTGACAGGCTACGCTGGTGCTATTGTGCAAGACTACGTTCTCCTCACCCCCGTGTGCAGTTTTTTTCACACAAAAAAGCGTTTACAGGGGAAGGGGGCATGTGTGAGGTGACGTTCCCATTGTGACGACGGCGACAACCTGGCGGGAATGTACCCACACTGTACTCGTGCGAGGATTGCCCTTAGTGCGGTTTTGCCAAGAAGCAAGACATGGCAAGCCACGTGAGGGGCTGACACGTACCAGTAATACGCAAGAAAACGAAAGAAGCTTGAGAGGCCAGGCTGGAGTATCCCGGGCTTCCCCGGGGTATCAATGCACCACGTAGACCGCGACTCCAGAATCGTGGAGTTGCGGAACGTTGTGCTCCGCCATTCGACAATGAGCCACCCGCTGCCTGTCGGGTCCGGCAGTGCGCAGTTCCCTCCAGCCTGCTGCTACAGGGCACGCGATCCAGAGTGGGTGCTGAGCAGAGCAATGTACACGGTAACAACGGTGCGTCTACCTCGTCGATGTTCCGGCACGGACGAAGACCTCATCGTAGCCCCGCGACACCTCGCTTCGCATCTTCACCAGAACCTACAACATCCTGAAGACAGCGCCTGATCACCATGACGATTTGGTGGGGACATGTTATTGAATTTTGTTTAGGTTCCACTTTACTTAGGGTTATGCACAGGTTGTTTATCTTTGACTTGTAACTGGCTACCGGTTTTGTGTTTCTTTAAAATACGTTTCTTACTCCCACTGCAAAGCTTCCGCGTGTGAGTTAATTGCACAATGGCAAGTCCCAGTAGCCAGTGAATACCAGAAAAAAACCTGGTAGTTGGTTTCTCCTCACCACAGGGGGATCACTTGTTCGCAATTAGCACTTCGTCGCAATAAGAGCTCAATGCGAGGTTATTTGCCCTGCAGTGTACGTAGGCTGGCTATAGATGATGTATTGTTACCAGTTTGCGTGCGCTACCCCATCTGGTAAAGTGACAGCTACTGCTGTTACAGAAATTTATTCATCTCTTACGTCATGTTCCTCTGATGGTCACCCTCAGTATCATCCATCTCATCGGCTTGTAGTCTCTCTTTTAACGTTCATTTGGCTGTGTGGTCTGTGACGGCTGCTCTGCCAAATAAATGTCTCTTAGTACTGTCGATCAAGGTTCGTGCAAGTGGTGGATGACCCCAGATGCTACTTTGGAGTTTCTGTTTACCATCTACGGTCCACTACGGACGGCTACGCGTGAATGAGTGCACCTAACATGTGGGCGACTCTTTCAAGATACATATCGTTGCCTCTTACGGGAAGGAGGTTAAAAAACACAGTTCCTTTTTTACAAAAGCAATCACTGACGAGCCCAGCCGTACGCAACAGCTGCGCCACGTTTTTGTGGACGCCAAGCACTCGTTCAAATGTTGCCAACAGGAAACAAGATTACCGTATCCAGCACCCTGAAGAGACGTGTATCTCGCGCATCGAGGACGTCCGTAATCATTGTCGCCGTGTTAATTCTGATATGCCGGAAGCTAAGCACGTTCGCGACATAACCTAGCGCTACACGTATTTTGCAATAAAAGCTAACGCAGTACCACATCTTTGACCGACAGCTATGTCGAACAACGCGTCAACGCCTCGACGAGGTGCAGTCTTTTCTTCTGCACCATGATGCCCCGGCAACTCAGCGGCCGGTGAATGTGCATTCACGCACTATGATCCGCAGTATCATCCCCGAATAGCTCCAGCGTCGTGACCCATTTGCGTCCCGATAGGATAGCGTACGCACGCATGCCGCTCAGTTTCACGATCATGTCATAGAAGAATTGGCCTTCATGACACGTGTCATCCTGACGCAGCCTTCTGGTTCTATACTTACCATCCATTCAGATTGAGTGATCCCTGCGATCGCTGTAGTAAAGTCGTGCCTTCTCACTAACATTTCAGTGTCCTTACCTTTTTCAGATTCTCGAAAGCTTACTACTGCGGCGTCTGACCTGGCGGCCAGGGTTTCAAGAGTAATCGACCTGTCATCTCGTTTTGCGTACTGCACAGAAAAATCTTCCGCTGCTGTCGACAACATCAACGAGATGATAGAAGAGGATACCAACCTTACAACATGATATCATCTTTCCCTACGGCGCTCAGTGAAACGTGTAGGTATACACCCCTAGTTGCTCGTAGCGCTTTCAGACCTAGTTGATGTGGCTCACAACGAGCGGTCATGCCGTCACCGACAAGGCCCTTCGTAATATAGGTGTTCTGTATCTACTTGATTAGCAGTGTTCCACACAAATGACTACCAATCAGCAAGCTAGTGGCCTCTCATTTCAGAGGGAAATTCGATCACCCTAAAAGCCAAGAACTCCTTGCGAAAGGATTTCGTATATATTACATGAAAAAGTTGAAGTTTGTAGTTTCACTGCATTCGTTGATCCTTGGACCAGCTATTCGGTCAGTACCAAAGATTTGCATTTGCAGCTCAGAAAATCGAAAACTCCATACACAAATCCTTCGCTGTGTGGTGCTAATCAAGTTCTCCAAGAGCCATCTGAATAGTTTACAGTGCGCATTTTTATAGTGGGAGTTCGGCACCGCGTCCCACGCACAGTCTTGTTGCTCTCACGAACGCTTTCTAGTGTGGTATTTGCTCTCGTGGGCATTACCCGAGGTCTCTTTCCAGCCAGGAGATTTTAGCGTCACCTGGGGCGTGCTAACAGACAACGCCCCCTGCGCTCCGCAGTGTCGCGTTCGCGAGAGCAGATTTTGTCCGAAGGACTAGCTGTGGGATAAGAAGCTGCGTTTGTGGTGGCCAGTTGCCTTTCGTGGTTTTCTCGGCATTCGCAGAGCTTGTTTCAAGCTTCTAAACAAGATTAAAACCAAGTACAGCGCCTTTATAGTCTAGGAGATGCAAAAACACTCTGACATCTGCCCAAGTTTCAGCAAGTATTCCCAAAGTTCGCAGAAAGCTAGAAGCCATACAAGAGAATTGAAATGCACGTTGTTCGAAGTAAAAGAACATTTTCAGTCCTTGTTTATTAAAAACATTTTCTGTCATTCCGTGGCTTCATTGGGTTTCATCCGAACTGTTATGGGAATCCTTTAAAGTAAAGCCATTTAAAAAGCACAGCCTCGAGTTACGCGGTCAAGACGTGAGCAGTAGATAATTATGTCAACAGACATTAAACATGTGAGTTTTTTACAAACTAGAGTTGAGGATATCATACTTCCAATAAAAAGAGATCGACTTGGGCTGACCATGCTGTGAGGCGAACTGACAATTAGAGAAACAGTGTCGGTATCAATAGGGGATCTAGAATATAGGGAAGACCATTAACCCCTGGAGAGCTGAAATAGGAGAATTCCGGGCAGCGAGCGGTGCAGCGCAGGACAAGGATAGGTTGAGGTCATTGAAGGAGGCCTTTCCTCCTGCAGTTTACCCCATTGGGGTAATGACGATGATTCCTGCACACTGTGCGATGGGCCTTTATATTTCGTGTATTGTTGTGTAACCAGGCCTTTTTCGCAGTACCTCGTCACCAAACAGAAGGGTAGCGCCGTTTAGTAGTACAATTATTTTTGTATAATTTCCGCGAATAAAGTCACGGAGCAAGCTGAATCTTTCGCACTCGTCTTGTGATATCAAAAAGAGGTCTGTGTGAACGGAAATGTTTGTTAAATATAGCACAATGTATCCTTCGTGGCAGAACTAGACGCTTTCTGCCTATAAAATACAAGATTTTTAAAAGAATCCCAAAAGTATGCTGAGCTCGAGCGAAGAAAGCCTGTTGTACTAAAGTATCAAAGACACCATTGAAGATACTTTGCCTTACCCTAGCCGTCAGGGTTGAAAAGTATTGTAATTTTGTGGCGTCTGTGCTTAGTTTAGTGGCCATCGTTAGGTCAAATTTGGTGAGCACTTACACAGAAAGCGGAACATGCTTGAGACAATTCAATGCTGCTTCGTAGTTATGAGACCAAGCGTAGGAGGGGCCAGATGCGAAATTTTTGTAGACAGGCGAAGCAAGCCACGTGAAGTTGCTTGTGGAATGCCGGAAATGAGGCGCTACACCATGAAAAAGAGCAGAGGATTTTTATGGGTAGGGCGGGGAAAGTTCTGAATCGAAATGGTTTGTCGTGTTCAGGGAAAATGTTGTATTTGCACCCCACGTGTCCAAGCACCTTAATAAATTTGCTGGCGAATTGGCATTTTAATATTTAATGAACCCCGGCGTTGGCAAGTCACGTAAGGACGTCATATAGACGGTGTAAGTGGCCATCGAAAGTACAGGATAAAACAACAATGCCATCTAGGAAAAAGGCAGGTTCTCCATGTAATGCCAAGAAAGTGAGTGTAAATCACTCACTCAAATCAGGTCGGAGTGTTGCAAAGCCCGAATTGCATCACTTTAAATTCGTAAAGACCATCAATCTTTGCAAAAGGTGCTTTCTCTTTCTCGGTTTTATGCATGAGATCCTGCCAATACCCAGAACGAATATAGAGGCTGGAAAAATACTCGGCACCGGGTATAAAAATGTCCAGGGCTTCATGAATGCGGGGCATCGGGTAGACGTCTTTACCAGGTATTTTGTTCAGCACCCGATAGTCAATGAAAAAGCCTACGGAACCGTCATTTGTGGCAATAACAACACAGGCGAAGGCCAGGGACTCGATGAAGGACGAAAGATATTCCACTTTAGCATATCTTTGACGTAACATTGTCACCAGACCCATGGGTAGCCAATTCAACACACTGTTATTGCTCAAGACAGAAGACACCGAGGACGATGACGAAGGAGGGGCTGGGTCCCAGGGCTCACTATCTTATTCCTCGCCATTGATTGTGTCATATGTCCTGTCACCAGGTTACATTTTGTTGAAGGTGAGGGTGCAACGAAAATGTAAATGGTGGGTTGAGTACAGGTGATTACCGCTAAGGTTGATGACAGATAATGCGAACCCAAACTTACTTCGACACGCTTGCATGTGGTTTTCACGTCCTGTAAGAGTGAATGGTTCGGCAGGGTAAATGCTCGGAAAGCAAAAGGGAAATTCCCTTAAGAATATACCACACCTGGTCTTTTTCCGACATGCTACCTTACACCTCGTGAGTACAGGGCCAATACATCATTAATGTAGAAATCTCCGTGGCATTTTGCAGCTCGCGTTGAGTGTTTTTCTATGCAGCTTCTGAGCGTGTGGACGATGTGCCGAAAAGTCGACGCTGCTCACAGGTAAAGCTACTGCAGTCAGTAAATTCTTCGTCATGATTATAAAACAAAGTTTTAGCCACCTCGGTAAGATGGAAGGGCACGTTCAGTAAGTTGTAAGATTCATCACATCGATTCAAAGAACTCACGCAGTTGTAGGTGTGAGGCCACTCTTTCTCGTAGTCACCACGTAGGACAGCAAAACATGAGAGTTGCGCAGGTGGCTGGTAATAGTATTAGCCGGCTAGATCGGCGCCACAGCGTTATTTCCCGAGTGACTACTCTAATGTTGCAAGGGGGTGGTGGGCAGTAGTAATCACCGACCAGTAGTGCTACAGCGAGCGCTAGATTGCGGGATCACAGCACCCTCAACCACTCCCGAGGATCTGGGAGTCGCGAGGTAGGAGACTGTTCGTGCGGCCATGCACTAGGAAGACCATGCCAGAAACGACACGTCGATCAGGTGGCGGCCACAGAATAGTAGATGATGCGATGATTATTTGGTGCACAACCTGTGAAGAGCATTTGTCCACATCCCAAAAGATTGACTATACTGGTGCTGACAGTATATATATATATATATATATATATATATATATATATATATATATATATATATATATATATATATATATATAGTCCGAATGGCGCTGGCTACCACCCCCAAGCACTGGAAACAAAACATACCTAACATAAATACCCCAGAAAGTGAATGGGAAAATCGCCCCGCCGGTAGCGTAGTGGTTATCGCACCAGACCGGTATTCTGGAGGTCGTGGGTTCGGATCCCACCTGGCGGGCATTTTTTCTTCACTTTCTTTCTTTCTTTCCAAATTCTTAATCTGTTTCAATGATCTACCACATCCTCCCCTTTGCTTTCCGAGGTTTTCTCGACTGCCAACCCTTATTTCTGTGTTATTTTCAAACGAGCCCCTCATTTCCTATTCTGATTCGCTACATGCATAGCGAGGGCCTCTGTTCTGGCAGTCTTGTTGCCAAAGGGAGCTTAAGAGGGTTCAAAGCTGGTCGACCACTCTGGACATGTCGTAGACACTCGAGTCACGACCCGGGGGTTAAAAAGAAGGTCCCCTTCACCCCGATTAGTCCGAATGGCGCTGGCTACCACCCCCAAGCACAGGAAACAAAACATACCTAACATAAATACCCCAGAAAGTGAATGGGAAAATCGCCCCGCCGGTAGCGTAGTGGTTATCGCACCAGACCGGTATTCTGGAGGTCGTGGGTTCGGATCCCACCTGGCGGGCATTTTTTCTTCACTTTCTTTCTTTCTTTCCAAATTCTTAATCTGTTTCAATGATCTACCACATCCTCCCCTTTGCTTTCCGAGGTTTTCTCGACTGCCAACCCTTATTTCTGTGTTATTTTCAAACGAGCCCCTCATTTCCTATTCTGATTCGCTACATATATATATATATATATATATATATATATATATATATATATATATATATAAATATATATATTTATAAAGGCGTGGGTTCGGTCCCCACTCTGGGCGCATGTTTTTCTTTCTTTCTCACGTAATTATTTAAAAAAAAGTAACATCACTAACAGTAAAAATAGTCTAACCATTCCCCTATGCCTTCTTGGGCGTTGTAGACTGCCAGCATTTCTTTCTGTATTTTCCTAATGAGCCTTCATTTCCAAACCCTATATATATATATATATATATATATATATATATATATATATATATATATATAGAACTTTGAAGATGGTAGAGAACACAAGAGAAGCAAAACTTCGAACAAAGTAAAAGCACGATTGTGGCCTACGTTTCAGCAAAGAGAACTTGCTTTCCTCAGGGCGCTGAGGAAAGCAAGTTCTCTTTGCTGAAACGTAGGCCACAATCGTGCTTTTACCTTGTTCGAAGTTTTTCTTCTCTTATATATATATATATATATATATATATATATATATATATATATATATATATATAAGTATATATATATAGTTCAGATCATAGTAGACGCACGATTAAAAACAAAAAACAGTGGTTTACTGACGTTTGGACTGGAGAACCAGTTAGGAAATCAGGGGCTCTTTGCGGAAAAACAGAGATAGGTCGGCAGTCTACAACGCCAAAGGATGCGTAGGGGTGTTGTTAGGCTATTATTTTACTGCAGTTTGTAGTGGCGTGAACATTTTTCAAATATAAGTAAGAAAGAAAGAAAAACACGCGCCCAGAGTGGGGACCGAACCATTGCCTTTTATCTGATCTCGAATGCCAAAAACGGGCCTAACAACACCCCTATTGCTAATTTGGCGTTGTAGAATGCCGATCTACCTTTCTGTATTTCCTCAACCAGCCCCTCGTTTCGTAACTATATTATTCCGCGAAAGCCTAGCAATGGTCTCGCTTCTGGCACCCTTGATGCTAAGGGAGCATGAGAGGGATTACCCGCAAGATACCCGCTCATGACATGCTGTAGACGTTCGAGGCATGCCCCGGGGGTTGAAAAGAAGGTTTCCTTGTCCCAGTCTAGTCAGAGTGGCGTTGGCTACCATCCTCAAGCGTGAGATACAGTTCTATTAAATATATATATATCCCAGAAAGTGAAGGAGAACACAGTCGCCCAAATCGGCGAATTGGTAAGGAATTCGAGATCAAATCGAGGGGTGTCGGTTCAGTCCCCACTCGGGGCGCGTGTTTTTCTTTCTTTCTTTGTTTCTTTCTTTCTGTCTTTACGTATATTTAAAGTTGTTAACTTTACTAACCGTAGTAAAAAAAGAGCCTAGCAGTATGCCTTCATTGGCGTTGTAGGCTGCCGACCTATCTTTCTGCATATATGAATATATAGAAGCAAAAAAACTTGGAAGATGGTAGAGAACACAAGAAAAGAAAACTTCGACCAACGTAGAAACCACGATTGTCGCCAACGTTTCTGCACAGATAATAATAATATTAATATTTATTAGTCAAACAAAAGTCATGTACATAATCAGGCCTGCCTAAGCCGCAACGGGCTTGTTTGGCCGAGCATGGCAGGCGACAAGCGTTAAAAATGTATATATATAACAGCACGGAGTACCAAACTAGAACAGATTACCATGCGGTATTCATAAAATCTCTGGAAAGCTCTAACGCATGCGCCGTAAAGCCTTTCTCAGTTTATATTTAGAAGCATGCGCAAAAAAGTCAGATGGCAAAGTTGTAAATATAGCTGGCACATAATAACGACGTGTTTTTTTCCCGTACCTTGTGGTACAATGAGTAATTGCGTAATGTTGCTTCGGTCTCAGGGACCGCGCAGGGCTGTAAAAAGTTTTGAATGTCTTATTCCAAAAATGTTTTAAAATAACATTTTCGTTTAGGAGCGAGGTAAAATGGGCAACTTCAAGGTTTTGAATACATTGTCATCTTTCTCAATACACAAGTCATATGCAATGGTACGCAGCAAAAAACGCAAAATGAAAGTGACTCGCTCTATCCAACGTGAAGCACAGTGACCATATAGTACAATAACTTTTCGAAGCGAAAATAAAATATATGTTCTTAATGTGTTCAACAAAGATGATACAGCACGAGTGTTGTTACACACATAAGCTAAGTGGGAATTCCAAGGAAGGTCGCTATCGAAATACAGACCTAAATACTTCACAGTGGACACATAATTTACAGGAATGCAACAACAAAAAGAACAGGCTTCTGTGTCTAGAAATAAAGATTGCGTTAAGTCAACTTTTTTCAACGCATTGTGAAACCAAATCAGCTGTGTTTTTTTGTATTATCATCAATAGAATTAGCCGTAAACCAAATCATACTTTCCATTTCAGAAACTTGAAGCGAGTTGCTGGCGTCAGAATGATGAGAAGCATAAGAAACAAGAACCGTGTTATCAGCGTATTGAAATATTGAACACGATACCGCAGAGGCGAGGTCGCTAAATACAAGTTAAACAGCAGAGGAGTCAGTTTACACACTTGTGGTACACCTCAATTAAGAAAACATATACTACTCGAAAATGTACCAATGCGAACAGTTCAGTCAAGTAAGACGTTTTCAAGTAGAGATAGAAAGTTGCCCCGAAAACCTAGTCTTTGTAGTTTGGTGAGTAGGAGGGTATGAGACACGCTATAGTAAGCTTTACAGACATCAAGAAACAACCCACTAGTAATGTGGTTACGATCGAAATATTGTTTAATAAATCAGAAAAATCCCCGAGCAAAGTCGGAGTACCGCGGCCTCCAATACCCATACTGAGATGTGGACAAAACACCATCAGTCGATAAAAAACTGGTCATAACATTTAAATTGTGTTTCTACAATATCTGAACTGTACAAGAGAGAACATAGATAGGTCTATAGTTTTCAATTTTATTTCGAGAACCTGACAAAACAAACGAAAAACTATTGCCTTCTTCAACTGTATGGGAATGATCCCACTCTCAATGATACTGTTTAAATGGATTGACATGAGGTCACCCTCAATGAGTGGGGGCAGATAAGCCGAAACAGCAACGTGCAAATGCCAGGGGTTGCTCCTGAAACACCTGTTACCCCGAAAAAAAGTAGTTGAAACCATTGGCAATATTCAGACCGTCACCAGAAAAATAGCAAAAGAGTATTCGTTCTTGCTAGATTGTACTTTAGAACCTCTCATACCGTTAATTAAGGACCAAGTTTTCCTAGAATCGAAGCGCGCATACTCAAACTCATTCCGCATTTGGTTGCGTTTAGCTAGCCGTATCATCGCGTTTACCTTATTTCGACTTTCTTTAAAGCTTGCCCTGAGAATTGCATTTCGTGGGGCATGTTTTGCTTGAGCCGAAGCATATATTTTTCTTTATAGGAGACAAGGATTTCTTTTGTCGTCCATTTTTCCTTAGAGTTTGTTTGCCTTACCTTAACTATTCGAGTCGCAGTTTTCTTGAATTCATTGAGCAAGGTTAGGAACTTTTCGTACATGTTACAGGGAGATGTAATATATATAAAGTTGTGGCAGGCGTACAGCGCGATTTCCCTATCAATACTTGCCTTTGTCAGGTATTCATTCATTTTTTGCTTTGACGAAGGCAAGTCTCTGTTGAAACGTTGGCAACACTCGGGGTTTCTCCCCTGTTCGAAGTTTTCTATTCTTGTATTCTCTACCATGTTCAAAGTTTTACTGCCCGCTTTATATAAATAGATGTATATGAACATACACACAGATATATATATATATATATATATATATATATATATATATATATATATATATATATATATATATATATATATATATATATATAAATTTATATATATATATATATATATATATATATTTATATATATATATATATATATATATATATATATATATATATATATATATATATATATATATATACATATATAAATCTAGAAAAAGATAAACTCACAAAGCGCGCAGAAATAGTATAAGTAAAGAGTCGGATACACAGCAAGAACAATAACAAACAATGTTTACTTACGTAGCGGCAACGGGACTTGCCTTCATCAGAGTAAAGTTACATGATTTTGCATATATATATATATATATATTGTACAAAGGTTAATGAGCAGCTCCTCCCGTGCCTTCAGGTAATTGGGGTATGCGTCACGTTATGAAAAGCACCATGGGATAATCTCTAACCTATACTCAAGAGCATGTGCCTCGGAATGCCACATTGGTCACCACATGTGGTCATCGTACCGCCCGGAAACAAATGGGCTTACACAGCGATCCAATCTCACAATAATAGATATCCTTTTATTGTAGGTGTCGTCGGATTACTTTATTAGGGACCTCATGCTACTGTTGATAACATACGCCAAAAGGCCGCCACACCGAAAACAACGTGATTTTTTCTGTTTTTCTTAGTCGATGGTATTGAGCCTACCTGTATCCTGGACACCACCCTGCCTTGCAACGTAGATGCCAAAAAGTTTATACCAGTTTCGCTACTACAGCAGCACGGGGAAGAAAGTCACCAACTAGCTCTTGTCATTACAACCACAGTTCAACCGAGCCATAAGCATCACCATGACGATTTGACAACTCCGCGGCCTCGCACGACTCAGATCCCGACTCGCACGAGTGGGTTTGGGTGCCCTACCCAACACGGGGTACCTCCTCAAAACTTGTAGCCAATATCACGGCCCTTACGACGATATTGCCCGCACTTTGCAAATAAACTACATTGCGGCCACAGTCACCCCTCCAGTGATGTTCAACGCCACGGGCATGAAACCCTCTATGTTTCATGACCAGACCCCTACTTCTTTCGATGGTTTCGTCCTCATCCTAAGTCGCCAGGTTGGCTCCTATTGAACCGGGGGCAGTTGGAACAAGGCTAATGAGCAGCTTCTGCAGTGTCATCAGCCCATTGGGGTATGGGCCACATCATAAACGAGTGCCATGCGGTCATGAAAAATCTATACACAAAGGTATGCGCACACACCTTTAGGACCAAAAGTGCGGCAGAAGGTGATCGGAATTCGTATGTGTGCTTGTACCAACGCTCGTCTAGTTTTTGGGTTTTTCTCTTTCCAATAAACCTCATTCAACATAATACAACAGGGTGAAAAATATACATACATATATATATATATATATATATATAAGAGAAGAAAAACTTCGAACAAGATTAAAAGCACGATTGTGGCCGACGTTTCAGCAAAGAGAACTTGCTATATATATATATATATATATATATATATATATATATATATATATATATATATATATATATATATATATATATAGTAAAAAATGGGTATAGCTTCTAACAAAACTGTTTATTGGTCGACGTTTCGATCGGATGCCGATCTTTCTCAAGACAACATTTCGTATTTCTGCGCACGTATTTATAAGCTCGTCGTCCAACGACGCCGAAAAAAGAGAGAGGGGGGATTTGGGGAGAGAGGTAGCAACAAACACGCTCTCGGCGAGGTGAGGTGAAGGTTTCCAAAAAAGAGAGAGAGAGAAAAAAAAAGAAAAAAAAAGACACGAAAGAAAACGCAAAACACAAACAAACCTAAACATGCAGAAAAGAGAGAGGAGTACACAACTCTTTCAAAAAACATGTCCTCCATCGTTCGTCAGCTTGTAGAACGAGTGACAGGTAGCGCCCGCTTCAGAGGGGGGCCGCTCTGCTTAAGAAACGAAAGCGCAAAGCAGTAAGAGGGACGCTCTCACACCATCACTGGGAGGCACAGAGTTCTAATGGTCACTGACCTTACGGGAAGAGTTTACAGGAAGCGGTCGCAGCCGCACACATATCTCAGTGACGCCAACCCTACAAAACAAACAGGCAGGCTCGTTAAGAGTGTATGTACGATCTCCGCACTGTGGCTCAAAGCATGCACGATTCTGCCTACCGGCAGGACGGGCGAGCGCCATTCATCATTCTTAGCTCTATTCTTCTGCCCTGCCCGGGCAGCCGACAGGGTCGTCCCGGACCATGAACCAGGGAGAAGGGGCTTAACTAATCCCCTAACCGCACGCGGGAGTCGCGCGGGTCCTTTGTTGGAGTAAACGGCGGCGGGCGCCTCGATGTTGTTTGTGGCATATGCCGCCTGTGAGGACACCCCAGAAAGGGAATAAATAAAATAAGAATAGCTTGATTACTTGTTTAAACAACACAGAAACTTACAATTTAGATAGGGGATTATTCTGCAGCCAGATTATCGACAGCACGTATAGACGACATAATGCCCGGGCTAACATGCATTCCTGCCTTTACTGTGTTGAATTTGTAAATAATGTAAGATTCACGTTTTTCGCGTTCTCTTGTAGTAGAAAATCCACTTTGTAAAAGTGTGACCCTGATGGAGTCGAACGGGTGGTTTTCGGAGTTAATATGTCGTGATAAGGGTAGATCCGGGAGTGAACGAACATGTGCGCGATGGTTGTTGAAGCGCATGCGGAATGCCGTGTCCGTCTGGCCAATGTATTGGATGCCACAAACACCGCACTCCAGGAGGTACACCACATTAGAAGAGTCGCAGTCGAGTGTCACGTGAATTAGATGCTTGAAATTTGAGTTGGTGCTTTCTGCCACCGTGGTTGTCTGCATGTGTTTACATACGCGGCACCGTGCCTTTCCGCATGGTCGACACCCACCCTTGGGTGCCCTCTCAGTTTTGGCGTGTACAAGGTAATCTTTAATATTTTTGGGGCGCCTGTATACGACCCGAGGAGGGGTGTGGAAGATTTTCGAAAGCCGTTCACTCTGTTGTAGCATGTTGAAGTGCTTTTTCAAGATTTTGTTTATGTTTGGGGAGTTGCCCCCGAACGTCAAAACTAGGTTGCCTCTCCCCTTCTGGTTTAGTTCCTTTTCATGGTGCAGCAACTCTTGGCGATCAAGGTTGACCGCTTTGCAAATAGCGTCGTTGACTATGGGTGGTGGGTATTGTTGCTTCGCGAGTACATTGCGCAAGTTTTCTGCGTTTGCCTCGATGTCCTCGGTGCGGGAACAAATTCTCCTAAATCGGTGGGCCTGCGAGTATGGGATACTCGTTTTGCAGTGGCGCGGATGACAACTGTCGAAGTGCAGATACTGCGGCCTATCGGTAGGTTTTTTGTACACGGTAGTGATCAGTTCTCCTTTGTCTGTATTTATATGCACGTCAAGGAAATTCATTTCCGTGGTTGAATAGGTATAAGTGAATGCGATGCTTGGATGGGCCTTGTTGAAACACTCGATGAAGTCGATTAAGTCATCCTCCGTACCGGTCCAAATAAGGAATACATCGTCCAGAAAGCGTTTGTAAAAGAATGGCTTAATTTCACGGGTTGATAGAAATTTTGTTTCGAGATCGTTCATGAATATATTAGCGTAGTTGGGTGCCATTCGAGTACCCATCGCAGTCCCGTTTATTTGTAGGTAATACTGATTGTGGAATTCAAAGCTATTTAATTCCAGCACTAGCTTGGTCAAAGTTTCAATGACTTGTGGGCTTGGCGACTCATGGTCCCGATGTATGCTATAGGATTCAACCAGGGCTTCAATCCCATCTCGGTGAGGTATATTTGTGTACAGAGAAGTTCCATCTAGAGTTACAAGGAAGGCGCCATCAGGAATTTTTATGTTGTCGATTTCCCGTAGGAAGTGGTTAGTATCACGAACATACGACGAATGGGTAGCGGGTATTTGCTTAATCAGGGAGTCTATGTAGCTTGATATTGGTTCGGTGAGAGTGCCTCTTCCCGAAATTAT